>NC_054474.1:9942285-10607597 GCF_017639515.1 Carcharodon carcharias | reverse complement strand
GACAAGTGGACTCTGGTTGGTAGAGTGGTTGCCATGGGGAATGCACCAGGGAACAGTTAACTGCCAAGCTTTTGTTCAAATTCAAACCACACAGGTCGACTCTGATTGATCAAAGTATTGCCATGGAGAATGAACCTGGAGCTGGCTGACCCCAATGTGTTCTCTTATTTGGAAGATGTGCAATGTATGGACATGTTCTTTCTGTCTGAAAAAAGACAGGGCCCTGTGTGTGAATATATGTGGCTTCTTGCAGGCATTATTGAGCCGCACTACAAGCCTGACTGACTTAAATTGGTTTTCAGCAAAATTCTCAGCACAACCTGGAGAGTTGAGCAAGTGTTGGCCTATCACAGAATCACATGTAATGTTGGACACTATGTTTTCAGTTTTGCAAGCATGAGCTGATTGTGTATAATCAGTATTTTGCCTGTTGTGAACAGCTGCAGGGACGTGCTGTTTGATGTGACCCACCAATCACTGGCTTGTATGGCCTACATACCTAGCATCACACCAGCACAGAAACTCGTATAGGCTCATAGACTCACAGACGTTTACAGTACATAAGGAGGCCATTCGGCCCATCGTGTCCACGCTGGTCAACAAAGGTCTAACTACACTAATCCCATTATCCAGCGCTTGGCCCATAGCCCTGGAGGCTATGGCAATGCAAGTGAATGTCTAAATACTTCTTAAATGTTACAGGAGTTTGCAACTCAACCACCCTTTCAGACGGTGAGTTCCAGACTCCCACCACCTTCTGGGTGAAAATATTTTTTCCCCCTACTGTAGTAGGCTTCTGCCTCTTGACTTAAGTCAATGCCCCCTGGTTATTGGCACCTCAAATAATGGAAAGAGCGTCCTCCTACCCACCCTATCTATGCCCTTCATAAACTCATACACCTCTATCAGGTCCCCTCTCAACCTTCACTGCTCCATGGAAAACAGCCCCAGCCTATCCAATCTGTCTTTACAGATCAGACCCTCCAGTCCAAGCAGCATCCTGGTAAATCTCCTCTGCACCCTCTCCAGTGCAATCACATCCTTTCTATACTGTGGTGACCAAAACTGCACGCAGTACTCCAATTGTGGCCTAACCAGCCTTTTATAAAGTTCCAGCATAATCTCCCTGCTCTTGTACTCTATGCCTCGGCTAATAAAGGCAAGTACCCCATATGGCTTCCTAACCACCTTATCTACCTGTCCTGCTACATTCAGGGATTTGTGGACATGCACACCAAGGTCCCTCTGATCTTCAGTACTGGCCAGGGTCCTACCATTCATAGTGTAATCCCATGCCTTGTTCGCCCTCCCCATATGGTATATCGTATTACTTATTCATGTGATAGGTGGAACATCTTTTTGGCTTCATGGCAGCATTGTATTAGTGAAGAATACCACTCCTATTATTAGTGCATAGTAATAGGGTTCAATGACTAGCTTCACCTGTTGCTCAACTGTTGAGAAACGTTACACTTCCAGGGTACACTGACGTACACTGGGCACTTTTCAGGGCTGAAAGCAATGGTCTTAGACCCATTTATGAGTTTGCACAATATACAGCGAGTGATGATCTGATCAGGGTAGCCATTATCCCAAAATATGGCTTTGATGTGCCCTACTTCAGCATCAAGCTTGCACAGTGAGCAAATACCTTGGGCCCATGCCCATGCTTGCAAATCTCAGACCAGAATGTCGAACACTAGACATGATTCTGCAATTGGACAGCACTCCCTAAACAATCTTGTTTGTGCTAAGAACTTTACTGAAAAGTAATTTAAGGTTATTGGTTGGGATCAGAGTGTGGCTCACTTATTCATGCTAGAAGCCACATATATTCACAGACAGGGCCCTGTATTTGGCAGGCAGAAGGGACATGTCCAAATATTGTGCTCTTTCCAACTAAATAAAAGCTTGGGAGACAGCTTGTTCATTCGCTATTCTACTAATCAGAGTCCACTTGCCAACCAATCAGCACTCTCCTCTCATGCAGGATAAATTGTTGTTCCCATTGTTTATCTTGTGATCTGTCCTGATGAATGCAAGATGAAAAGCGTTGATAACATGTCTCTTTTTTACAGCAACATTCAAGTCCTGTACTAACAAACAACTAAATGGCAAACTATTCCACAGACACAAATACCCAAAGAAGAAATAAAGCAGGGTGGGTACAGGAGCACTAAGGGGTAGACATGGTAAACGTACACTTAAGGGCAGAAAAATAGCAGAAATATAAATCATTATGTTGCCTCAGCATTTACCAGGAGTCAAAAAATGGTGGATGTATATTAGAGGAAGAGATGAAAAGTATATGAAGCCATTTAAGGTATCAAGGGGAGAAAATTGATGAACTAATAAAACTCAGAGTTGAAACCCCTAATCCGGAGGGAGTTTATCCACGGAAATTAAAAGTTGCTGAAGGGTCAGCAGAGGCACGGTAATATATACATAAAAAGTCATTATTAACTAGAATGCTGTCAGTGGACTGAGAGACATCTTATCTGATGTTGCTATATTAAAGTGAAGCAATACAATTCCGAGGAACTAGAGACCAATTAGCTATATGCCGGCAGGGGCGGGAGTGGGGGGGTGAGGGGTGCTGGGGGTGGGGGGGTGATTGCGAGACAATGAAATCTTTAGTCAAAGGAAGTCTAGAAAGGAATCGAGAAACTAAACATACAACAATAAGCTGTCAGCATGATTTTCAATAGGAAAGGTCAAGGATGAACAATCTTATTGTACCATAAAATCAAAATACAGCAGATGCTTGAAATCTGAAATAAAAACAGAAAATGCTGGACAAATTCAGCATCTGTGGAGGGCGAAACAGAGGTAATGTTTCGAGTCCGCATAACCGTCTAAATGAAGCTGAGGAGCAGAGAGATCCGGGGGTGCAGACACACAAATAACTAAGAAGGCGATGTTGGTTAATAAGGCTTTTAAACAGAGATTAATTTTCACAGGGATGGAATTGAAAAGCAGAGAATTTACGTATATTGCATGTGTAACGTTGGTTAGATCACACTTGAAGTGCTATGTACAGTTCAAGTCCACATATTATAAAAAAGGCGCTGTGAAAGATGAAAAAACACGCTGAATAGAATGCGATCAGAACTGAGAGATTATAGTTGTTAGCAAAGATTGAACACTTTGGGCCTCACTTCTCTAGAAAATTTAAAACTCAGGAGTGACCTGATGGAGGGCTTTAAGATTATATAAGGTAGTCAATAATTCCGGAGACAATATTTTTTTATACCCCAAGAGTGGCTGGAATATGGAATTTGCTATCACAAGTATGTACTGTCCAGAAAAGGTAGGTTAGTACTCCATCAGTTTACTCTCGATCATCGGGATAGCACTTAATTGTGCTATCAAGCGGCACTTGCTTAGCAATAACCTGCTCAGTTTGTCCCGCCAGGATCACTCAGCTCCTGACCTCATTACAGCCGTGATTCAAACATGGACAAAAGAGCTGAACTCCAGAGGTGAGGCGAGAGTGAATGCCATTGACATCAAAGCAGCATTTGACCGAGTGTGGTATCAAGGAGCCCTAGCAGAACTGGAGTCAGCGGAAGTCAGAGGGAAAACTCTCTGCCAGTTGGAGTCACACATAGCACAAAGGAGGACGTTAGTGGTTATTGGAAGTTCATTATTTCAGTTTCAGGACATCACTGCAGGAATTCCTCAAGGTAATGTCCTCGGCTGAACCATCTTCAGCTGCCTCATCAATGTATTTCCTTGCATCATAAGGTCAGAAGTGGGGATATTCAGTGATGATTGTGCAATGTTCAGCATCATTTGCCTCTCCTCAGATACTGAAGCAGTTCATGTCCAAATACAGCAAGACCTGAACAATATCCAGACTTGGGCTGACAAGTGACAAGTAACATTCACGCCACACAAGTGCCAGGCAATGACCACATCTGACAAGAGAGAATCTAACCATCATCCCTTGACATTCAATGGCGTTACCATAATTGAATCCCCCACTATCCACATCCAGAGATCTACTATTGACCAGAAACTTAATTTGTCTAGTCATATGTGTCTACAAGAGCAGGTCAGAGGCTCGGAATCCTGCAACAAGTAACTCACCTCCTGACTCCCCAAAGCCTGTCCATCAACCACAAGTCACAAGTCATGAGTGTCCTGGAATGAGTGGAGTTCCAACAACACTCAAGAAGCTCGACACCTTCCAAAACAAAGCACCCCATCCACAAACATTCACTCCCTCCACCACCGATGCACAATGTCAACACAGTGTACCATTTACAAGATGCACTGCAGGAACTCACCAAGAATCCTTAGGCAGCATCATCCAAACCCACAATTGCTACCATCTAGAAGGACAAAGGTAATAGATGCATGGGAACACCGCCACCAGGAATGCACAACATCCTGATTTGTAAATATATCGCCGTTCCTTTAATGTCGTTGGTTCAAAATCCTGGAACTCCCTCCTGAACAGAACTTTGAGTGCACCTACACCACATGGACTGCAGGGATTCAAGAAGGCAGCTCACCGCCTTCTCAAGGGTAATTAGGGATGGGCAATAAACCTGGCCTTGCCAGCGACACCCACATCCCATGAATGAATAAAAGAAAATAACAACAATATATGCATTTGGTGGGACGGTAAAGAATTCATTAAGGAGAATGGAATATCTTCATGAGGTGAAATGTAGAAGGATGTGGGAACGTTTGTGCGAATGTCCTTCTTCTTGTGCTGTAAACATGTATGACTGTGTAGTCCTATATAATTGAAATGTGAAATGCGTCACATTTTTTACATCTCCAGACCGTTAGCTGTACAATTTATCCAACTGTTCGTACATAACAAGGTTGTTTTCATATTCTTTACAGATACATATTAACATAATGTAGCCTGATAGATGCATGAGTCAGACTAAGAGTCGGAATGGCTTTTTTACAGGCCATCCAAATGAAGTTCTGGATTATATTGGTGCTGATTAGGAAATCCAACATATACATTGTGCCTAGTGCGATATTGTAGCCTGCACATTATGAGATGTGATCTTGCAACCCTTTCGCAATGCTGAACGCAAATATTAAGGTTAAAGTTATTTATAAAACGTGGAACAGCCCCTGCTTAAATATATGAGTGTTATTAAATACGCAGAAAAACACATATCTCGAGGGTTTAGAGAACGATTGATCTTTAGTTCGTTCGTAGGGCGTGGGCGTCGCTGGCAAGACTGACATTTTATGCCCATCGCTAAATGTCCTCGAAAAGATGGTGGTGATCAGTTTTTTTGAACCGCTGCAGTCGGTGTTGTATCGGTGCAGCCTCGATGCTTTTAGGTCGAAATTTGCAGGGTTTTCAGCGAGCGACGATGAAGGAAAGCCTATGTATTTCCAAGTTAGGATGATGCAAGTCTTGCAGATGGCGCTTACTGCCCGTGCCGTGGTAGATGTTGTGAGTTTGGAAGTTACTGTGAAGAAGCCTTGGCGAGCTGTTGCAGTGCACCTCCCGTTTGATACGCACTGCAGTCACAGTGTGTTGATGGTTGAGGGAGTGAATGTTTAACGTGGTGGGTGGGGTGCCAATCAAGAAGGCGGTTTTGTCCAAGATGGTGCTGCTGGCATTTGCATTCTTCCAGACAACTGGGGAGTATTCCATCCCACACCTGACTTTTCCTTGTAGACGATGAAAAACCTTTGTGAAGTGAAGAGGCGTATTGTGCATGAATGAATATCCAACTTCTGACTACAGTATTGTATGCCCAGTTAAGTTTCTGGTCAACGGTGAAGCACAAGATGTTGATGCTGAGGCATTCAGCAAAGTTGAAGTCTTCTAATGTCGAGTTGCGATGGGGAGAGTCCCACTTATTGGAAATGGCCAATGTCTGGCATTTGTGTGCCGCGCATGTTACCTGCCACTTGTCAACCCACATTTGGATGTTTTTCAGGCTTTGCTATGAGTAGAGATGCCCTGTTTCAATAACTAGGGACTTCAGAATGCAACTGAACACTGTGCATTCAACAGTGATCGTCCACGTTCTTTAACCTTCTGTTGGACAAAAATCTATTGATGAATTAGCTAAAGTTCGAGGACATAATATGCTGCCCTGATGACCTACTGAACCAATGCCCTGAGGCTGAGATAATTGATGGCCAACAACCGCTGCCTGATATCTATTGATTTCAATTTTACAAATGTTCATTGATATCATAGTTGATCAAATGCTACCTTGATGGCAAGGATAGTCACGTTTCCTACCCTCTGGAATTCAGCTCATTTTTCAATGTTTGAAACAAAGCTGCACTGAGGATGAGAGTCATGTGCTTCTGGAAGATCTCAACTTGAGCATCATTGCGCAAATTACTAATGAATATGTGCTGCTTAACTTAAGCACACTCAACCTCACTTTCCATTATTTTTCTGGTCATTGTGGGCAGACTGATGGGTCAGTACTTGGCCGAATTTGATTTGTCCTTTTTGTGGACAGCGCATACCTGGGTACTTTTCCACTTTGTGGCATGGATGCCAGAGTTGTAGTGGCACTGAAACTGCTTGACAAGGGGCGAGAATAGTTTCGAAGCAAAGTTGTCCAGCTACAGCTCGGAGGTTGTCAGGGTCTATAGCATTTTATCTATTTCCTGCTGACGTTGCTGACTTCAGGACGAGGCCGTAATGGATCACCCATTCGGCATTTATGGCTAAAGATCTTTGCAAGCGCTTCAGCACTCAAGTACTGCACTCTCCATCATTGAAAATGGGGATTCCCATGCAGCATCCCGCTACTGTTAGTTGCTTGATTTTCTGCCAACGTGCATGACTTCATTTGGCAGGAATGCAGAGCTTCCATCTAAAGTATTGCTTGTGGGGTCGCTTAGATCTCGCTGTAGTATGTTGCTTCCTCTGATTAGACAGCAGAGGGACAAACAGTTAATGCTGACACTCCTCATTTGAACTATTTGGAAATTGGTTCGATGTTGCGTACATTGTGTCAGTTCTCTGATTAGGAATATGGTAGCAACATTGTACGACTAAGCAGGAGTTTCTGGTACCTGTATCTCAACTAACGATGGCTAAACCCTATACTCATTAGCTGTCTAATGACAAATAAGTGACCATCGTTATTGAAAAGATGATCTGATATATTTGGTGTCAATGTAACTCAAAGCTGGCAATTTTGTTGATTCAAGTAAACCTGCTGTGGCAGGGTTTTTTTCCATTACAGAATAAACCTTATTCAATATTGGGAAAAGAGGACTTTCGACTGTTTAGATTTCTCAGGAACTTAACTTTCAGACTGTTAAATGTGAGCTATCTATACTCACTTCTCAAATATTTGCCTGACCAAAAAATGAAATATTTTGTCTTCTCCATATTCAGCAACTTTTCCTACTTATTAAGTTACTCTGACCTGGAAATTCTAAATTCACTCTTGCAGGAACCAAGTTAACAGAAAGGCACAAGGCTAGAGTTTTGTCTGAGATGAAGGGGTGTGTATCTTCAACCGATTTGATCTTATCTGTTGAGAATTTCATTCCTAGTACTTCTCTGTTGTAGAATGTATATTTTGTTTCCTTCTATGATTTCCATGTCAGCCACTCTGCCCAGCAGCGTTTACAGCTTCTGTTAAATAAATGTTGCCTTACATATATATCTGAAATTTGACTGAAAAGCTGAGAACCTGTGTTTTCTTATTCTGCTGCCGTGATAAAAGTTCAGTTCCAATTTTATTTTCCCTCTCCAATGAGATTTGGCTTATGCATCTATGAAATCCCAACTCTGAAACGCTTTACCGGTCTAGGCATATATTTCAGAACCACATTTGTGATGGATGGTTTATAATGCTTGAAGTAAGGTGAAATATTGGAAATTTAATTTTCAAATTGTTGCCAAAATTTTAGGGCTCAAGTTTATAATGACATATTCAGTTACCAGAAAGAACTTATAACTGAGTCCACAAAAATCCAAAACGGTATGTGTTACATGAGGAATGGGTGTAGATTTTCACTGAAAATACGAATATAGACATATTTGCATTTGATGTGCAATGAAGCAATATCCCAATTTTAAGAACACTTTAATAACTTTTATTCTTGAGCAGAAGTGAGACGAGATATGTTATAATGGTTACCGTTGCTTTTCTCCTGATTTTGAGTTGCTGCATATATGTAAAACCATGTAAATTTGTACCAAACACGTGCATCCTGGAGGTTACATGCCATATTTTGTTGCAGGTGCAAAGCAATCTTTTTTTAAAGTTAGTCAGAGAAGTGAATGCTTCAATTTACAAGCACATGAGAGTGTCCTCTCATGGATAACAATCTATTAGGTCCAGATTGTCTATGTAAATAATTTTCACCACAACGCACACGATAACAATGCCCTTATAGGGGCAGAATATGTAAGCAGCTAGCCATCACCATCTAAAAGATAAATTGCTTGCAAAATGTCCATATTACACTGTAATGCCAATTGTATCATTTTATTACTATTATGAAACGATGGCCTATTAAGGATACATAGTTTAATTGTTGAAAAGTAACAATTGGACCAGGTGTCTAGTTCCTCTAAATAAAAAAAATAAAAAAGCCGGAACCCTGAGCAACAACAGATTGAAAAGAAAGTTGAGGTAATAAGCAGTCCGTGTGCAGCTGGGCAAAATGCAATGTGTCATCACAGCACAAGGAGGGAGAGCGGGAGCAAGTTACTCATAAACATTTAGTTTAATGTACCTATAAATTAAATTAGATCAAGTAATTTGTAAAAGAAAATCAAATAATTAAAGCAAATTGATTGAATATATAAGTGTTAACTAATTAAATATATAAATTAACTTTCGAAAGGGATGGCACTGCTGCTCATTTTCTGCAACTGCACTGTGGGGAGTTTGTGGAGACCATGGTGAACCTTGACTGCAGGAATTCACCAAGGCTCCTTCGACAGCGCCTTCCAAGCCAGGACCACTACCATCTAGAAGGACAAAGGGAGCAGATAGTTGGGAACACCACCACCAGGAAGACCCCCTCCAAGCCACTCACCATCCTGACTTGGAAATATATGACCGTTCCTTCATTGTCACTGGGTCAAAATCCTAAATATCCATTCCTAACATCCCCGTGGGTGTACCTACACCATATGCGCTGCAACTGTTCAAGAAGGCAGCTCACCACCACCTTCACAAGAGCAACTAGGCATGGGTAATAAATGCTGGTCCAGCCATCAAAGCCCACACCCCTTGCATGAACAAAATAAAACACAGCTGTAGTAAATGTCTGTCGTAAGAGAAAGTTCAACTCCAAGTCTATTTGATGGAGTCAGCAGTGCAGACATCACAGGGAATCTGGGAGGGAGAGAATTACCAACATTCTTTGATCCAGGAAGCAGTCACAGCCCTTAGGTTATTATTGCTTGCTGCACGTGCACGATAACTTTATGTGTTCCTTGTACCGACACATCCAGTTCTCTTTGAACATCAACATTTACATCTTTCTCACCTTTTAAAAATATTCTGTTTTTCTATTCTTATCACTAAAGCCAGAAACTTTTCCCATCTGTTATCTTGTTGCTCAATTAACCTGCCAATATCTCCTTGCAGCCACTCGTTGTCCCCCACAAAGCTCACCTTTCCACCTATCAGCAGCAAACATGGATGCATTACTCTTGGCCTCGCCATCTTGGTCATTAATATAGATTGTAAATAGCTGAGGCCCCAGAACTGATCCTTGTGGCACTCCACTATTCACTGCCTGCCAATTCGAAGAAGCCCATGTATGCTCACTCGTTGTTTTCTATCCATAATCCAATCCTCTACCAATGCAAATCGACTGCTCCTCCTGTCCACTGCTGCTCCTATTTCTACTGTTCTTACGTTCTTGCTAGTTTACGCTGTTATTCTATTTTCATTCTCTCTCGCAATGTCTTGCTCACTCTTGGTTAAATCCTACAATCCAGCCAATCCTCAGGTTACTACTATTTTCAAAACAATGTGAAACTCTCACTGATACTCCATGAGCCCTTATTTTGCCTATTAATCTTGTGTGGCACCTTATCTAATGCCTTTTGGAAATCCGGGTATATCACAACTACTGGTTCCCCTTTAGCTACCCTACCAGTTATTCCATCAAAAAAACTCTAATTCACTTTTAAAACAGGATTTCCCTTTAGTAAGGCCATGGTGGCTTGTTCTAATCTAGTGCATTGGTAAGGCTTCCTTAATAATAGATTCCAGTATTTTCCCAACAACTGATGTTGGATTAATTAGCCTGTAATTTCCTGTTCTCACTCTCCCTCCTTTGTTGAAATACAGTATAACATTGGCCAACTTCCAATTTGGTGGGGCCATTCTTGAATCTAAGGAATTTTTGAAAAACTTAGAGAGTGCATCCATTATCTCTGCAGCTATCTGATCTAGGGGATTTGTCAGATTTTAGTCCCTGAAGTTCCTCCAATGCTTTTTCTCTGCTGATATTAATTTCCTTAATTTCCTCACTCTTTTCAGTGCCTAGGTTGCCTTTTATTTCTGCTATGAAACTTTAAGTCTTGTACTGTGAAGATAGGCAATGCCTTTGCCATTTCCTAATTCCTGTGATAATCTCTCCTCCCCTTGCTTCTAAAGGACCAACGTTAACTTTAGCTGCTCTCTTCCTTTTTATACACTTATTAAAACTCCAACACACTGCTTTTGTATTTGTTGCTAGTTTACTCTCCTATCCCAATTTTCCCCTTTTTATCAAGTGTTTGATGGCCCTTTGTTTTTTCTAAAACACTCCCAAACCTCAGATTTGCTAATTTTTTTTTTGCAACATTGTAAGCCTATTCGTTTAATTTAATACTATCTTTAACTTCCTGAATGAGGTGGATCTTTCCTGCTGATTCTTTGTTTTTCAATATAATTCATTCTTGTTGAACATTTTGAATAGTTTCTGTTAATGTTTTTTTTCACTGTTCATTTACTTCCACGCCTTTTAGTCTAATGAACTTTAGCCATTTCCCCCGGTAGCTACTTAATTGCTTTAGTTTAAGATTAAGATTCTAGTTTGTGATTGGAGTATGTGATTTTCAATCTGGCTGCAAAGATAGTGAATGCGTTGAATTTGATCCCCCATCATCCTAAATTTTAGAATGCTTCTCACAGATTTTCAGGTAACAGATACTATTCATGAAAGCAGGGAGACAGAAAAAAGGGACTATAGTCCATTTAGCTGCACATCAGTAGTGGGGAAAATGCTAAACTGTCGTTCTAAAATCACAGTCTAACTGTGATAATACAGATTTATCGAAGGTTTGACAAGATTTGTTTGACAAATCTATTAGAGCTTGAGGTTGATAGTTAAAGGTAATCAGTGTGTGTAGTGTTTTGAATTTTCAAAAAAGAATTCCATTAAGTTTCACACAAACATTGCACAAAATTAGGGCTCACCTAATCCCTTGTGGGGGATGGGTGGTGTTGGGGGCGGTGGGGGGGTAAATGTTGACATGGATTGAGGATTAGTTAACGGTCATAAAACAGAGAGTCAGAATAGGTAGGTCATTTTTCCTTCGGTCGACTGTAAATAGTGGTAACACAGAGATTAGGTTGTGCCACACTACTTACAATAAATATCAATGACTTAAATGTGGGACTGAATATAATATATCTAACTTTGCTGATGATACAAACGTATACTGGAAAGTAAGTTGCTAAAAAGGATGCAAAGGGAAGGAGGATGTAACTTAATACAGAAGGATAAGTGAATAGACAAGAAGTTGTATGGTGGAAAGGAATGTAGAAAATGTGAAGGCTTTGCTAGAAAATAATGGAAAAGCAAAATAATTTTTAAAGGTTAGAGGCTGCCAAATTTAGCAGTTCAGAATGTCTTTGATTTCATTTTGCACAGAACACAAAAGTTAACATGCAGGTACAGGTAACAATTAAGAAAGCAAATGGTATATTAGTCAGTATTACAAATAGTTGGAAAGTATGAGATGTAAGATGTTTTATTGCAATTATATAGGACGTTGATGAGTCTATATTTGGAGAATGATGCATTGTTTTTGCCTCCTTACCTAAGAAATGAATGCTTGCCTTAGGTTACAGGAATTTTCTTTGAGGAGAGATCGAGTGTACTAGGGCTCCATCCCCTAGGATTTAGAAGAATGAAAGGTAATCTCATTGAAATTCTGAAAATCATAAAGGGCTTGATAGGACGCTTCTGAGGGTCTTAATTTGGTGATCATAGTCTCAATATAAAGGGTCATAATGAGAGCTTTTTCCCCCATCAAAGGGGTGTGAATATTTGAAATTCTGTACCCCAGAGGACTGTGGATGCTCATCACTTGACTATATTCAACACAGATATCGATATAGTTTTGGGTACTCGGGGAAGTAATGGATCTGGTGATGGTGTCAGAAGGTCGAGTTGAGGTACATCAGCCATGTTCTTACTGAATGGTGGAGAAGGCTTGATGGGACAAATGGCCAACTCCTGATCCTATTTCTACTTATTAGTATTATTATTATTGGCTATTCCTCGCTCACGAGGATAATTGTCTTCTATGAGTATGTATAATGCTGATGAGGCCGATTCAGGATCTGCAGAATTTATAGAACATAAGGGCATTTGTTATCATGTGGGATAGCTCCTCGTGTGTTATCAGTTCGGATCATGGTGTGTTCCTTCTGCCAGTTTCACTTATCCTCTTCATTTTGTTGTTGCTGGTCTAAAAATGAAGGGATCCTTCCCACAGACTTTGCCCCATCTGTTTCAGTCCAGGACAATGTTTTCCAAGGAGTTGATGCCCATGTTGCAATTCTTCATGCTGGCTTTCAGCACAAGCTTGAAACACATCTCTGTGATCCTTTGGTGAGTCTACATTGGTTGAACTGGAAGAAGAAGACCTCTTTTGGGAGCCTAGTATCTGACGTTCAAACCATGTGACTGAATGAAGCTGATGGCAGATGATGATTGTGGTGTCGGTTTGTGAGGGGACACTGATATCGGTGCATCTGTTCTCCCTCTTAATGTGAAAGATCTTCCACAGGCAGTGTTGATGACATGACACCAATACTTTGAAGTGCCTCCTATATGCTGACCATGTTTCAGCCCCGCACAGTAAGGAAGGGACCACAATCTCATGGTAATGTATGAGCTTGGTTTCAGTTTTGATGTAGCCATCTTCAAAAACTCACTTCCTCAGGTGGCCAAAGGCTGCATAAGTGATTTCAGATGATGCTGGATTTCTTCAACAATGTCAACCTTCTGTGAAAGATAACCTCCAAGGTACTGGAAATGTTCACATTTTCCAGGCACTCATCACGAATCCTGATCAATGGGGCAATGAGCTGTGCATGTGGGGTTTACTGGTGGAAGAATCTGATCTTCTGAATGTTCAGTGCAAGTTCCACCTTCTCGTATGCCTCACTGAGGCCTATTTCGTATATTTTTATATTGAAGTAGCAGATAATAACACCAGTCTTCCTTTTTGTATGTTGCCTTCGAAAATATTCATGGATCACCTTGATGTAGCGTAGGTGCTTGTTTGCTCCAATGATCCCTGAACAATCCATTTGCTGAGATCTGTGGCAATGGAGAATTGGCAACGGGAACAGGGCTGTGAACCTCGGAGTCCCTAGTCAGGAATCAGCACACAGTTGACAGATGCATGGAGGTCGTTGAACACCTGAGTCAGGGCAGAGATGTCTTTCAGCAGCAGTGTCGATGACTGAGCACTGTTTTTTTCAGGATACTTTTCACTGACTCCCAATGGGGAGGGGGCAAGATATGGTGCCTTAAAAATAGGCTCCACCATTTCTTCTGGATGCACCATATTTGCCAACCACTCTCGAACCCTTCAATTCTGTGCACAATTGAGTCAGCCTGTCCTGAATGTTGCCAAAACAAAACTCATGTATCACCCTAACCTTCGTCAGCCAAATACTCCACCTCCCATATATGTTGACGGAGATATTCTGGAATACATTGAGCACCTCCCATACATTGGCAGCCACCTCTCTGAAAAGGCCACCATTGTCACGGAGATCCAACGATATCAGTTTCTTCACATTGCAGTGCTCCCTCTGGCATGATGAATACTTGCCCTCGGCCCATTTATTTGCCAAATGGCACTCCACAACAGCAATATGAAAATGTGGTCACTCCTCCAAACTTGCAGCACGAGTACCAAGATTTGTTGTTCCATTTCCTTTGAAATAGGCATCCATTTCCCAATGGTATCTGCAGGCTTCACTCCAACTTGTGGTTGCTGGGCCTAAAATTATGGCCAACTCTTCAAATACCACTTGCTACTTGAAAACCATACGGACGCCTACTCCTCTGTAACTATGGCCATGTCCCTCCCATAATCACTGCTCACTGATAGTTACTTGCTCCTTTCATTGCCTCTACCTCTGCCACGAGAACCAAGATACCACATTTCTCCTTTCTGATCAGTGCTACTTGTTTGTAATATTTAATAGGTACATTGTGATTTATGTGTCAGGTCTGAAAGATATCATCTAAACAAAAGAGTGAATTGGCCTAGAAACCAGAATATCTGTAATATTGGGTTACTTTTGCCGTCAAAATTAAAAACAAAGGAGCTCTTTGCGAATCGCTTAGACTGTCTCCCGATTCGAGGATGAAGTCTACTCAGGGTAGCCGGTTTCTGCATTGGGCTTGGATATGACTGAAGTGACTGATTTTGGACCCACAGATGTTTGGGCACATGGGCATTCCATGAGGTAGTGTGATCTGGAATGAGGATTTACTTTGCTTCCTTGATCCACCAGATAGGCCACGTCAGTTCAGCCTTCTCAAACTACATCAGAGAGTGTTTGGCAACAAAGACCTCCTCAAGTCAATAAAAAGCCTGGTTTATAGAGCAGTTGTGCTCACCACAATTTGTACTGCAGTGGGAGCTGGACTGTGTATCAGCGACACAAGTGAGCACTGGAAAAAAATCCATCAGCATTGACTCCACTGTATCCTCCCGATTCAATGGCAGGACAGTTGAACAAGCACTAATGACTTTCTTGAAGCCAGCTCCACAAGCATTCAGGCAGCAATCTTGCAAAATCAGTTTCACTGACCTGGACACCGTGTACCCATCACCAAAGAGAATCTCCCCTGCCAAGTCCTGTTTTCTGAACTCTAAAAAGGCAAGCATTCCAGGGCAGGAAAAATAAAACATTTCAAATATATTCTGAAACTCTCTTTGAAGCGCAGCAGCAGTGACATTCATGACTGGGAGGGATTTACTACCAAACGTTAAAATGGCGACAATGTGTCCATCATGAGTCCAAAAGGTAGACTGGTGGCAGAGAAGCAAAGGAAGTGAAGTAAATCCTCATTCCAGATCACACTACCTCATGGAATGCCCATGTGCCCAAACATCTGTGAGTCCAAAATCAGTCACCTCAGTCATATCCAGGTCCAATGCAGAAACTGGCTACCCTGAGTAGACTTCATCTCTAATCGGGAGACAGTCTAAACTATTCGCAAAGAGCTGCAGAAGTCACCCAATATTACAGATATTCTGGTTTCTATGCCAATTTACTGTTTTGTTTAGAGGATATCTTTCAGACATGACACAGAATTCACAATGTATCTATTAAATATCACAAACAAGTACCACTGATCAGAAAGGAGAAATGTGGTCTCTTGATTTTCGTGGGAGAGGTAGAGGCAATGTAAGGAGCAAGTAACAATCAGTGAGGAGTGATTGTGGGAGGGACGTGGCAATAGTTACAGAGGAGTAGGCATCCGTATGGTTTTCAAGTAGCAAGTGGTATTTGAGGAGTTGGCCGTAATTTTAGGCCCAGCAACCACAGTTTGGAGTGAAGCCTGCGGATATCATTGGGAAATGGATGCCTATTTCAAAGGAAATGGAACACCAAATCTTGGTACTCGTACTGCAAGATTGGAAGAGCGACCACATTTTTGTATTGCTGCTGTGGAGTGCCATTTGGCAAATAAATGGGCCAAGGGCAAGTCCTCATCTGCCAGAGGGAGCAGTGCAACATGGAGAAACTGACATCGTGGAGACTAGAAACACTGTGCTACCAAACTTGCAATTACAAATCTAGACAGTTGAGTAGGCTGAATGGCAGTAACAGTATTTGTATATGAATAGTAAAGTCCATCAGGAAAACAAAACTGAAGTCATGACGCCCAGCATTGGAAATTATAGTGTGGTGTGACCTTCTTGTAAGTACTAATGACTTTTACCTCATATAATGTAATGTAATGTCATTACCGTTTACCTTGAAAGTATTTAGACTAAGAGTACAGCACAACTATTTGAAAAACAGAATTCTAGAAATCTGAAAATGAAATAAAAATACTGGAAATATTCACCAGGCTAGCCTGTATGTGCAGGGAGAGAAACAGAGTTAAGCTTTCAGGTCTAGTGTCTACTGTATTCATTGGTCACAGTGTGGCCTCCTCGACACTGGGGAGACCAAACCAAATGGGGTGACGGCTTTGTAGAACACCTCCATACAGTGCACAAGCATCACCCTGAGCTTCCAAGAGCCTGTCATTTTAATTTCCCACCTTGCTCTCACAGTAACATCTCTGTGCTTGGCCTACAGCAGTGTTCCAGTGAAGTTCAAAGTAAATGTAAGGAACAGCACCTCATCTTTCAATTAAACACTTTACAGCCTTCTGAACCTAACACTGATTTCAACAATTTTAAAATGTATCTTATTGCACATTCTGTTTCCATTTCATTGCTTGCTTAATTTTTCTTCTTGTTTTTAGTCAGCAGTAAACCTGCTTTATTTTGTTTCTTTTCTTGCCACATCACTATTCTCTGTGGCCGTGGAAAACCAACTCTTCTGTCTTTCAATCTCTTCCATCTTCCTTTTGTCCTTGTCGCACCCATCCCTTGCTCAAAGCCTACTTCTGCAAGTTCTGAATAAAGGTCACAGGGCTTAAATGTTAACTCTGTTTCTCTCTCCATAGAAGCTGCCAGATCTTTTGAGTATTTCCAGCATTTTTTGTTTTTTATTTAAGTACAGTTCACTGTTTGGCTTGAAAATAAAATACCAAGTGGCATGGAGGAGGCAATTTAGGTGGGTGCAAAGGGCGAGATGGTGATGTAGTGGTAGTGTCACAGGACCAGTAATCCAGAGACCAGGCCAACAACCTGGAGGTATGGGTTCAAATCCAACCATGGCAGTGGTGGAATTTAAATTCAATGTAAAAAATATATGAGATTGAATACTAGTCCCAGTAATGGTGAACATGAAACCATTGTTAATTATCGTAAAAACCCATCTGGTTCACTAATGTACTTTAGGGAAGGAAATCTGCCCTCCATACCAGTTCTGGCCTACGTATGACTCCAAAGCAACAGTAATGTGATTGACGCTGAGCTATTCCGTTCAACGGCAATTAGGGACGGGCACCAAACATTGGCCTTGTCAAAGGTGCCCACATCCCATAAAGGAATAATGCATTGTATTATTAGATTATTTACTTGCTATCACTGAAACAAATTATAAACTACCAACGCCCTTACATGATTTTTAACTTGGTGCTCTCCGAAATTAATTTAATGATGTCCAGAAAGTTGAGATCTTCACAATTTATGTAATGCCTAACTTTAATATGACCTCAGTGTAGTAATAGGCAAAGACTCTTTGTGTCGCTGTCTACCAATAAGGGAAAGAAATTTCGCTGGAGATCCACCACCCATCCCCCAACCGCGAGGGACGAAAGCAGGCAGATTATAATCTTTCAAGCGAATATACCGAGCTATCTCCTGAGAAGGTCTGATGGTCTCCTTGCTTTTCAACGCATCTCCTGCATTGTCTGATTTACTTAGGATGGAATAATTGATAATACCGGAGATAAGAAATGATGAGGACAGCAAAGCACATCCCTGCAAAGGAAGTGACACACACAGAGGGCTTCTTTTTGTTGAGAAAGACAGCTGTACCGTCCATTTTTCTGCTTTGTGCCTGGAACCTGGTTTCGGGGCAGATTCGTTACTCCATTCCAGAAGAATTGGAGCACGGTGCTTTGGTAGGGGAAATCGCAAAAGACTTGGGATTGAATTCAGAGGAGCTGTCAACTCGCAGACTCAGGATCGTTCCTAAAGCACCATTGCAACATTTCGATGTAAATCTCCAGAATGGAATCTTATTTGTGAATAAAAGAATAGACAGGGAAATACTCTGCGGGCAGAGCCTTACCTGTTTACTGCCTTTGGAACTGGAAATTGATGATCCTGTGGAACAGTACGATATCGAGGTCGAGATTGTGGATATAAACGATAACTCTCCCAGTTTCTCGAACAGAGAAATCCGTTTGGAAATTGCGGAGTCTGTTACACCTGGAACCCGGTTTATTTTGGAGGCCGCGCAGGATCCTGATGTAGGAAGCAATTCTGTTCAAAATTACCAACTCACCCCAAATGAACATTTCGTTTTAGATGTAGAGACTCTTGGAAAATGGAAAATTCCTAAATTGGTGCTGAAGCAGGCCCTTGACCGTGAAAAGGAATCATCACAACGTGTTTTGATCACTGCTGTTGACGGCGGAGTACCCGAGAGGTCAGGAACTGCTGAGGTAACTATCATTATCTTAGACACTAATGACAATGCGCCAGTTTTCCAACAGTCCTTGTACGCTGCTAGTTTAATGGAAGATGTTCCACCAGGCACTTTAGTGATTAAACTTAACGCGACGGATTTGGATGACGGGTCCAATGGTGACATTGTTTATTCTTTTAGTAGCTACAGCGAGGAAAAAATACCGGAAGTATTTCGAATTAATTCGAAATCCGGAGAAATCAGCGTAAAGGGAATGTTGGATTTTGAAGAAAAACATCTTTATGAAATTCACGTCGAAGCTAAGGATAAGGGGGCACCATCATTATCCTCGCACTGCACTGTTCGGGTGGACATCAAGGATGTTAATGACAATGCGCCGGATTTGATTCTAAAATCAGTTTCCAGTACAGTCCGCGAGGACGCTCCTACTGGGACATTAGTAGCACTGATCGGTGTCACAGATCGGGATTCTAATAAAAACGGCCGTACTGCTTGTCAGATCTCCCCAGATGTCCCGTTTGAGCTGAAACCTTCCTTTAGGAATTCCTATAGACTGACTATAAATGACATACTGGATCGGGAACGTGCCCAGGAATTCTCAGTGACTGTGACATGTAAAGACGAGGGAAGCCCTCGACTCTCCACAAACAAAACAATTATTGTGCGCATTTCAGATATAAATGACAACGCGCCCAGCTTTACGCAATCTTCACAAACCGTCTATGTGGCCGAGAACAACTCACCTGGTAATTCCATTGGATCAGTGACAGCGTTCGACCCAGACACTGAACAAAACTCCCAGATTTCTTACAGAATTCTGGAAAGTAATGTTCAGGGAGGTCCAGTGTCTTCATATGTTTCTATCAACTCAGAAAATGGCATCATCTATTCGCAGCGGTCCTTTGATTACGAGCAGCTTAAAAGTTTTAAGATCCGAGTTCAAGCTCAAGACGCGGGCTTGCCATTGCTTTCCGGAGACGCCACTGTAAATGTGATTATTCTCGATCAGAATGACAACCCTCCTGTCATTGCAACACCTAGCTCAGTGAGCTACAATAAGACAGCTGTGCCTCGATCTGCCGATCCAGGATTTTTGGTAACGCAAGTAGTTGCTTCTGACGCTGATTCTGGACAGAATGCGCGAATTTCCTATCAAATCGTGCAAGCCACTGACCCGGGTCTATTTCGAGTTTCACATAGCTCGGGAGAAATAAGAAGCGTTCGCCGATTTAAAGATAGCGACGCCACCACACAAAGACTAGTCATCCAGGTAAAGGACAATGGGCACCCGCCTCTCTCCGCCAGCACCACGGTTACACTCACCCTAATTGAGCAGAATGAACAAATTCGGCCAGAGGTTGGCGATCTTCACCAAGATTTACAGCAATCGCCCGACTTGGCATTTTATATAATAATTTCTTTGGGAATAATATCGTTCTTACTTCTTGTTATAATAGTTGCACTTGTCATTGTCATTTGCCCAACGGACGTAGAGCCTGGTCGCACTGGTAACTGTTTTCTTACCAATTGTTGCTGTGCCAGAGAATTAGACTCCAAAGCTAGAATGCATCACTCACATGTTAACCTTCAGGTTGTGCCAGACTCCAAGTTAAATACCAAAGCCCTTGAGGTTCGAGGAAGCGGGTCCCTTTCAGATACGTACCGCCACAAAATTCGATCAGCACCAGAGGCAACCAAGATGAAAATGATGTATTTCGCTCCAGTCAGCCCAACAACCTCTGGAAATTCTAGGAAGAGTATCAGAATGTTTGCATCAGATCAAACAGCAAACACAACGAACAACTGGCCCTGTATATCGAGCGAAGTGAGTATCACACGTTTCAGTAAAGAAAATTAAAAAAGCTTGGAAGAGCACAGGGTATGGACCAGCACCTGGAAGGCACGGATAGCCTGAAGTTCGGGTGCTGATCCAGCTGTTTTGCACTTCCAATATTGTCTCGGGTTTGATTTTACCAAAACCTTCAATGCTAAGTTGCTCGTGAACCAACGTTATTTATGTTACATTTGTCAAATGCAATCCATTGACATTGCTTAATTTCCTAATGAGTGATTGCAATGTAAAACGTTGGACTTTAAATTGGATATTTAGCACTGTAAAATGTTACTTATTTCAATGTCTAACATTGTATTCTGCAGCTGTCACCAAGTTCAATCACCAACTTGTAGAAATACCACATATTCATCAACTAATCATGGACCAGGGCGACTGCAAGTTTCTAGTATGCTCTAAAACTAAAACATGTAGCATCTAATTAAGACTTCTGAATTAATCAAGCACTTTACATATGCATAGATTTCAACCGCCAAATAAATCTTATAACTTGGGCATTTGCTCAACAATTACATTACTCGGTAGCAAAAGACAGATATATTTTAGAAATACATTGGACTAAGGCCAATTTCAGAATACCCTGTTAACTGTAGTTATGAAAATACCATTACTTCATTTTGAAATAGAACTTTTTTCTTCAGTTAACTGTGCCTCAGGTTTGTATATTCACGGCGATAAATTAAGCCACTGAGATAGGTATAATTGCCTGCCATGCTTATATTCAAAAGATATAATTGGGACTACAACATGCCAAAAATAAGTTGGAAAGTTATAATGGGAGTAACATCAGCGAAAGCATGTTTATTATTGTGATACGGTACTTTTACATAATTTCCGTGATCACGGAACACGCATAGGATAGGTATGCAATAAATTGTTGGAATAACTTACCGTGAGACGTCACCGTGGAAACAATTTCCACAATATTCCACATTTCTCATCGTTCGTGCCAGGTGGTGGGGGGGTGGGGGGGGGTGTTGCTAAAGATATTCAATTTTCTGATTGCAAATCCTGAGGGAAATCAGGGTGAACTGATATGGACTAGAGCAGGCATTTAGAAGAAAGGATACGCAGTAAAAGTGAAACATTTATGATTACTCGTTTAATTTTATTGTACTCAGAAAAGGCGCAATAAATAAGAAACACCTCCATCTCTGGCACTGCAATATACACTGCCAGCTGTTGTTTTCATTTTGGTCGTCCTCCATTTCCAACAGCTGCGGCGGAAACATAACATAGGCGCATTTTGCTCTTACTAGACTTTTGTGGAGCCCGGCACCAGCATTTCCTTCTTCCAGCGCTACCATTGGATTCAGTTGTCTTTCCTCTTGTGGCTTCTCGCTGACGCCAGGAGGTGGTGGTGGTTGGGGGGGGGTGGGGGGGGGGGGGGGGGGGCGCGCGGCGGGGGGACTTAATTTAATTCATCGTGCATGAAAAAATATCTCTTTCAGTTGAGTCAGTGCGTCACGTGCACTTTCTTCAATCTTGCAAACTATTATCAGACAAAATTGTTGTTTTGTCTACATCGGGAAAACTAAATATCAATTAGGGGACAACATCACGGGTATCTCCATTTTTTTTCTAACTGCTGACCTGATTTTCCTTTGGCCAGTGGCTTAAATTTTTTAAAATTGACAAAGCCACAGACGTGGGTTTAAGCGGGCTGAGGTAGAAGCAGAGATGGGAAATGGAGTGATACTGGAGGCGGAAATAAGCCATTAAGTGTGATAGAGAGGATATGAGTTTAGAAGCTAAGGTGCATGTCGGTAGGTTGTAAACTGTCTTGTGTAAGGTGAGACAGTGGCCAAGGACAGGCAGAGATCAAGTGCTGAAGCACTCCCAGTCCATATGCAACAAGACCTGGACAATATTCAGGCTTGGTATAATAAGTAGCAAGTAACGCAAATGGCACACAACTGTCAGGAAATGACCATCTCCAACAAGAGAGAATTGAACTATCTCCCTTTGACATTCCATGGCATTACCAACGTTGAATTCGCCTCTATCAACATCTCGGTGTTTCCATTGACCAAAAAGTGAACAGAATCAGCAATATAAATACTGCGGCTGCAACAGCAAGTTAGATGCTGGGATTTCTGCAAATTCTGGGAAATCCTGACTCCCAAAATCCTGTGCATCATTTGCAAGGTACAAGTCAAGAGTGTTATGGAACACTCTCCACTTGCCTGGATTAGTACAGCTCCAATAACACTCAAGATGCTCTACACCACCCAGGACAAAGAATCCCACTTTATTGGCACCCCATCAACCACGTTAAACATTCATTACCTCCGCCATCGACACACAGTAGCAGCAGTGTGTACCATCTACAAAATGCACTGAAAGAATTCACCAAGGCTCCTTAGACAGCACCTGCCAAACCCACCACCACTACCACCTAGAAGGACAAGGGCAACAGACGATTGGGAACGCCATCACTTGCATGGTCATACCCTATCCTGACTTGGAACTATAGCACTGTTCCTTCACTGTCGCTGGGTCAAAATCCTGGAATGACCTCCCTAACAGTACTGTGGGTGTACCTACACCACATGAACTGCAGTGGTTAAAGAAGACAGCTCACCATCACCTTCTCAAGGACACTTGCAGTGGGCAATAATTGCTGCCCACGCCAGTGATACTCACATCCCAAGAACGAATTTTTAAAATGTGACAAGCGTACATAATTTGCAGCGGGAGTCAGAATCCATGCCTTTAGTATTCTCAATGCTTAATGGGGGAATTGTGACTCAGTCAACAGTAAATCTGGGACAGTCAGTCTGACAGCAATGAGCATATATGATGAGCAAAGTGGCCGAAAAGCAGTTCCTGTCGTCAGTATATAATTTAAGTTGATCTCATGTTTGCTTTTTCTTCATTCACGGGATGTGGGCTTCGCTGGCTGAGCTAGCATTTATTGCCCATCCCTAGGTTCTCTTGAGAAGGTGTGGTGAACTGCCTTCTTGAACCTCTACAGTCCACATGGTGTAGCTACGCCCACAGTGCTGTTAGGAAGGGAGTTCCAGGATCTTGACTCAGCGACAGAGAAGGAACGTGATATATTTCTAAGTCAGGATGGAGAGTGACTTAGAGGGGAACTTCCAGGTGGTGGTGTTCCCATGTATCTGATGCCATTGTCCTTCTAGGTGGTATTGGTCGTGGGTTTAGAAGGTGCTGTATAAGGACCCTTGGTGAATTCCTGCAGTGCAACTTCTGGATGGTACACACTGCTGCTACTGTGCATCGGTGGTGGAGGGATTGAATGTTTGTTGGTGTGTTGCCAATCAAGCAGACTGCTTCGTCCTGGATGGTGTCCAGCTTCGTCAGTGTTGTGGGAGTTGCAGTCATCCAGGCAAGTGGGGAGTATTCCATCACATTCATGACTTGTGCCTTGTACAGAATGTACAGAATGTACAGAAAGCTTATGAAATGTTTAATGCACAGAATTTGAGAAGTCAGAAGTTGAGTTATTTGTCACACGATCCCTAGCATCTGACCTGCTGTTGCAGCCATAATATATTTATGGCTACTCCAGTTCAGTTTCTGATACATGGTAACCCCCAGGATGTTGATAGTGGGGGATTCAGTGATGGCAATGCCATTGAACACCAAGGGGCGATGCTTGGATTCTCTCTTGTTGGAGATGGTCATTGCCTGATACTTGTGTGGCACAAATGTTACTTGCCATTAGTCAGCCCAAGCCTGGATATGGTCCAGGTCTTGTTGCATTTGGACATGGACTGCTTCAGTATCTGAGGAGTCACAAATGGTGCTGAACATTGTGCAATCATCAGCGAACATCCCCACTTCTCACTTTATGATGGAAGGCAGGTCATTTACGAAACAGCTGAAGATGGTTGGGCTGAGGACACTACCCTGAGGAACACATGTAGTGATGCTCTGGAGCTGAGGTGACTGATCTCCACCAACCACAACCATCTTCCTTTGGGCTAGGTATGACTCCAACCAGCGGAGACCTTTCCCTCTGACCCACATGGACTCCAGTTTTTTTAGGGCTCCTTGATGCCACACTCAGTCAAGTTCTGCGTTGATATCAATGGCAATCACTCTCACCTCACATCGGGGGTTTAGCACTTTTGTCCATGTCTGAAGCAAGACTTCAATGATGTCTATGGTTGATGATGCCAGAGGTAGATGCAAATGGTGAAGAATGAAGACTAAAGGATAAATAGTTGAAGAATTTCAGAGATAATGCCGTGACAGCAGAAATAAAATCTACACCTGGAAAGATTGACTGACTCCAAGTGCATACATTAAAATAGAATGAGGGCAACCTCACTGAACTGAGCATCAGACAAAACAACATGGCAGAGGATGGTGTGGTAGAGTGTGCAAAATAGTAGAACGATCAAGGATGATGGTGACGATGATGCATCTCAAGTGCACTCATAAGATCAGGTCAAAGATTCTCCTTAAAATCTAACTCATTTGCTCAGTTTTCCATGATCTTTCCTAATGCCCCTTCGACTCTGTGTCATTTCTTATCTAATTACATTTCTATGAAATGTCTTGGGAGGCTGGGAAGTTTAATTTCGTAAACAGTGTTCTCTCTCTCTCTCTCCCTCTCATATATCATATATAATGCAAAATTTAATTTTGTTAAGGTTTTTGAGATAACGTCAAGTATCAGCCGAACCCACTCCAGTAATCAAAAACATTGGATTTACTTCTGGTGAAGAATCGAGGGGGCTAATTATTTTGGCTTTTTGCTATGTCTTAGGATCAATGAAGTCTCCAGAAAAATACAATTATATTTCCTTAATTGTATATCAATTTTACTTACATCTTATGAAAGCTTTATGAAGAAATGAAAATCTATATGATTACATAGTCTTATTAGACTTATCAGGGATGTGTACTTCTGATCAGTGGTACCTGTAAGGGCAGAGAACAGTTTATTTCTCTGGAATGAGGAGTGATACAGGTTTGTCTAACATCAGCCTTTTGTTTTCATTCTTTCATCAATAATGTGTTTGTAAATGCATTATACTATAGCAGGTGATAGTTTCCAGGCTGACCAAATCCCAAAGGGAAACTTGACCAGGCTATCACAACGATTTTGCAATTTGTGTTTATTATGAGAAGGTATGTACACTGAAGTCAGAAGTAAAGATTCCACCACCACCTTTGGAGATTTTAAAGATAAAATCAAAACATTTACTAACAAAAGGGGAAAAAAACACATACCAGATTCCAGTTATACAGCTAATCTTGGTCTTATAACAGTTCCCAGAAGATTTCTACTTAACTAGACTCCCAACTGCACATCCCTTTTCAGGCATCAGTCTAAATAGATTCTTAATCTATAAAACATCTGGCAAAACTACCACAAGCACCCATTGTTGCTATAATGGAAGTATTTCACAGATTCTCTCGCCCTCTCACTTGACAATGAAATTCGAAGGCTTTTAATAAGACCTTGCACTCTGAACCAAAGCAGCACTCCTCCAGGTGGCTAGAGGTTGCTGTTTTGCAGGTTTATTTCACACAGTTCACCTCTCAAGATCTCACGGGGCAACTCCCTTACAACTTTCCATTCTGAAGAAAGGTCATATAGGCTTGAAACGTCAACGCTGGCTCTCTCTCTCCACAGATGCTGTCAGACCTGCTGAGTTTTCCAGCATTTTCTGTTTTTGCTTCAGCTTTCCATCTTTCTTTAAATATATTTTCTCCATCTTGATCTGTAATACCCATTGTTTCAACCATTACTTTGGAAATTACTTTCTCTAGAATATAAAAACCTTTCATGTTGTCCTTATGACCAGCACTTTCAAGAAAAATAAACTTAATAACCTTGCCTTATTTATCTTGCCAGTTGTAAAACATCTTGCCTTTGCTTTTGGGTCAATAAAACATGATATCCCCACTGCTTCTTTACCCATGAACCCCTACAAGATGCAACCATTTTCCTTGTTACCTTCTAATTCTCTTTGAAATTCAAACAACCTCTCAACTTATCCAAAAATGCAAATGTTAGCTCACCCATTTCCTTTTCAGAATGCCTGCTTACAACTATCCCTTTCATACCTGATTCATACCTTGCAGCCTGACTGTCTTTAGTTTAACTCAATTAGTCACACACACACACAACAGAGCCCCACAAGCCTGCTTTAAAGTATTCCCCATAACATTAGTAAAAACATTAGGAAAAATGATATTTCCTTTACAAATGTTGTTAAAATTGGTTTTCAAGTACCTTTTACTGAACGTTTTCGAAGTAATTTTCTGTCCATTTCATGAGCAGTGTGTTGGTGGCAGGTGTAAATGTAGTTTATTGCTTCTCCATCTTGAACAAAAGGATAAGCAATGCCATTTAGCTGTTTCACCCAATGCTCCATTAGAACTCTGCGAGGGTCAAGAGTTGATTCCAGATAAAGTTTGAAGCTACAGGCTCATCATTTTCAATATTTGTGTCATACCTGAAAGTTCGGGAAAATGGTGTTTTTAGTTCGGACAAATAAGCAATTGTATGCTGAGAAGAGAAAATCAACACGCCATGTTTTGTTTTCTGTCTAAGAGTCAAATTACCAGTCTGCAACATGTCCTATTTTTAATCTGCGCATGAAGGTTTCAAATTATTATTCAACTTTTAGATAGCCCGATGTAGCATTTGGATTCCATGCTGATGTTTGACGCAGTCTCAATAAACTCTGTTAATTAGTGTTTACATTTGATTTTTATCTGCCAAGCTTGGCTTAATAATAGCATTCAGTCTCTAAATCAGTACACTATGGGTTCAAGATCCTCTCAGAGACCTGGACACAGGCTGATTCTTTAATGCAATACTAAGCAAGTACACACTATCAGAGCTGTCATCTTTCAGATAAAATGCTAAACTGAGGCATGGCTTTTTTGTCGTTACAAATCATTCCAAGGGGCTATTCAAAGGAGAAGAGGGAAATTCTACCCGTCGACCTGATTAATATGTATCCCTCAAATAACATTAATGAAACAGATCAGCTGATTTCTAGCTCATCGCTTTTCATGGAGCTTTGCTCTCTTCATAGTAGACGAAATCTTGTGCACTTGAAGGCAGAGTCGAGGGTTAGGTAATTACTCGACCCTGACTCCGCGCTGGCTGCTGGGCACCTACCTGGAAATCTTCCCGGAGTCGGCCAATTGTTGTCCATTTAAGAAGGACGGGTCGGTTGCAGAGGCTGCAGACCCAATCAGATGGGCTCAGGCATTGTCGGAGTAGGAACGCGAGACACCTCCATCGCCTTCGAAAGGGCTAGATTTTATTTTAATGAAGGCAATTGCCACAGCTCTGATGTCACCCAAGCGGAGGGAGGCTTCTGGAGGCTGTGGCCTGCTGATAGCTGCGGATCCGGTGAGGTGAGAGGGGGGGCGGTGATGGTGATTTTAGGAGCCTTACGTCAACACCACTCACTCCTTAACCTTCCCAACCAACCGCTGGTAGGCTACATCCAGGAATATACTGGTGGGCAACCTCTGCCATTTGTGATCCGTCTCTGGATCGCCGGAAGCGGGAAGGTGTCAGCCCGTTGAACTGAGAAATTCCTCCCTTCCAGCTCCAGCGGAACCGACACGATTTCGCATAATACTGTTGAGTTTCCTACAATATAACAGTGTCTGTATTGTACCATTCTTCTTTAGCTCTAAAACGCGCGCGTTGAAACGTTCCAAGGGCCTGAAATGCGCAATATAAATTGAAGTTTTTTTCTTGTTGATGTTGATGGGTAGAGTTCCTGTATAGTGTTAGCCTATTGTATGTTTTATTTCCGGGCAATTATTCGTAATTCAAAACACTTAGTTGCTTAACGGAGGGGTTTGACTTCTTCCATATGCGATGCGCATCCACTGGTTTTGAGGCTGATTTGTGAGGAAGGAGGAACATAGTTGAAGAAGTGTAGTCTAGCATAATCTGACCCGTTATTCTGTACTTTGATGAGTTGGTGTCATGTCTCTTTCCTAAAGCTACTTACGTGAAAATCTAATTGACGCAGTTGATGCCAATGAAAGTTATGTGTAACTTACAATGGGGAAGAATCAAATATTTTATATGGACGCTTCCAACTTAACTTTTTCTTTGAGAGTCAGTTTGAAGGGGACAGCCAATTGTTGCATGAGACAGAGCATTTACATAGTAGTAATAAACGTGTCTTCGTCTCATTCCGCTTTATAATTTTCAAACAGAATTAGAAAACAAAAAGTAAACACTGTTTTGTTTAAAGATTTTTTAAGAGTGGAAGTATGAGCTGCATTGAGGAAAATCAGATTAAGGAAAATAGTTCTCTATTCTCAGTGTAACGATTAAGCGTCTGAACCAATTTGTGATCTTGTTCAAATTTTGTTCGTGTATCAAATTGACAAGGAATGCCAGTATTATTAGTTTTCTAACACAGGTAAAGTTTCAGGACGGACTTCCAAAGTGGTGACGTATAATGACTTTGGGTTTTCACTGGGGCAGCCACATTACTGCGAGTATTCCGTTATGCACGGAATATCCTGCTTTCCGGCAAAGTTGATTTGATTCTTCTAAGAGAAAACAAATTATACAAAATTGTTGGTTAAAAAAACTATAGGTAAGAAATTATGGTACAGGCGGCATGTGTGGTCGTCACTGCACAACTAAAACTTCATTAACTTCGGTACTAGATTATTTCAGTTCTCCGAAACTGTTGACGCTATTTCAGTTAATTATGACAGAAGATTATTACAGGCACAATGTACTAACTAATCTTTTCACTGATGTACGATATGACTTTAAGAAGTGCTATGTGTAATTATTGCATAAAACTCTTTGTGTCGCTGTCTACCAATGAGGAATTGAAAAATGAAGAGAGATCCATCAACCCTCCCGCAGCACTGTACACAACGGTGAAGAAGAAAGGGAAAGGAAAGCAGGAACCAGATTGCGGTTGCATCTCAGCCATCTTTGATCTCCTTTGCTTTGGGTCGCTCTGCAATAGGAGGGCATGTTATTTATCAATCATTTTCCTCTGGACTTCGCACGCAGACAGGTAGCTCCGAGTGATATCTGCATTTTATTAATATTTACATCACAGTGTGAAGGAAAGGGCGCCTTCACACAGATAATGCAAACGTTGTTTTTTATTACCTTGCTTTATGTCTGGGGTTTTGCTTCTGCCCAGATTCATTATTCGATTCCAGAAGAACTCGAAAACGGCGCTTTTGTTGGGAATATCGCTAACGATATTGGATTAGATGTAAGAGAGCTGTCCAGCCGTAGGTTTCGGATCATGTCAGTTGCAAAGAAAAGGTATTTTGAAGTAAATTTAAAGGATGGTGTTTTGTTTGTTAATGACAAAATTGACAGGGAGCAGCTCTGCGGTCAAACTCCTACGTGTTTACAAAACATCGAGATTGTAACAGAAAATCCATTAAAACTGTACCGTGCTGAGGTTGAAATACAGGATTTAAATGACAATTCCCCCAGTTTTTCGCAGGATGTGCTATCTTTGGAGATTCTTGAGTCAACTCCACCGGGAACTCGTTTTCCACTTCAGAGCGCGCATGATCCCGACGTCGGTACAAATTCTGTTCACACTTACATCCTCAGTCCGAATGATCATTTCGCATTGGATGTTCACAACAGCAGTGATGGAACTAAAAGTGTGTATTTGTTGCTTAATAAATTCTTCGACAGAGAAGAACAAGCCGTCCATACCTTACTTCTCAGTGCCTTAGATGGCGCGATTCCAGCGCGAACTGGTAATGCCCAAATTATAATCACCGTCCTTGATGTCAATGACAATGTGCCTGTATTTGATCAGCCCGTTTATTGGGTGAAAGTGATTGAAAATGTAGTCGTCAACACATTGGTTATTAATCTCAATGCTACTGATTTGGATGAAGGTACTAATGCGGATATAATCTACTCTTTCAACAGTTACACCCCAGGCAGAGTACGTGAACTGTTTAGTATAGAACCGTATACAGGAGAAATCATTGTTAAAGGAGTGTTGGATTACGAAGAAGCCAACGTCTACGAGATTAATGTGCAAGCCAGGGACCAGGGTGCCACTTCTGTACCTGTATATTGCAAAGTTGTAGTGGGGATTGTGGATATGAATGACGTCGAACCTGAGATGACGTTGATGTCATTATCCAGCCTCATAAGTGAAAATGCTACGATCGGAACTATGGTAGCCCTAATAAGTGTAACGGATCCCGAATCTGGAGTAAACGGTAATACTAGTTGTTATATTCGCAATAACCTCCCATTCCAGTTGAAATCGTCTTTCAAGAACTCTTACATGTTGGTCACTAATGCTTTATTGGACAGGGAAACTGTTTCCCAATACACAATTAACGTCACGTGTTCGGACGCTGGATCTCCTCGTCTCTTTGCCAACAAAATCATTCCCCTGGAGATCTCGGATATTAATGACAATCCGCCACGCTTCACGAAGTCATCATATACAGCCTACGTATCAGAAAATAATACACCAGGTACACCTATCTGCTCTGTGACTGCTTTTGATTCTGACCTCGGTCAGAACTCTGTCATTTCTTACTCCCTTGGGGCGAATTCGAAGATTCGAGGTACGTCCGTCATGTCTTTTGTATCTATCAATTCAGAAAGTGGTGAAATATTTTCACAGCGTTCTTTTGATTATGAGCAATTTAAGAACTTTCAAATCTACGTTCAAGCTCAGGATGCGGGAATCCCAGCCCTCAGCAGTGATGTTATTGTGAATGTAGTTATCCTCGACCAAAATGACAACTCTCCTGTAATTGTATCTTCTCAGACAAATAATGGAACGCACATATTGATACCTCGATCTGCGCATCCAGGCTACCTGGTTACAAAGGTGACTGCAATTGATGCAGATTCTGGGCAGAATGCCAGACTGATTTATCAATTGATTCAAGCTACTGATCGAACTCTTTTCACTGTAACGCGCAATTCAGGAGAAATCAGAACGATACGGCTCTTTGAAGAGAGAGATTCAACTACACAAGTGCTTGTAATCTTGGTGAAGGACAATGGGCATCCTTCCCTCTCTACTACTGCCACAGCCACATTGTCATTGATGGAAATGACTGCTGAACTTATGTCAGGCATTAGCAATCAGCCCCAAAATATTGAACATTCTTCGAATTTGGCCATGTATATAGTTATTTCACTTGGGGCAATCTCATTAATCCTTCTGTTGATAATTATTGCTCTTGTTACAACTATGTGCCACAATAGCAATGATCACGGTGTCGACAGTTTTCCGAACACGTGTTGCTCTAGACGTGAGATTGCAAACAATGTGTTGAAGCAATCTAATGCCCCCAGTGTTCAACCAACCGCAAATTTTATGGAAGTTCGCGGAACCGGGTCCCTCTCTGAAACATACTGCTACAAGGTTCGCTCAACAACTGAACTAGACAAGAGGAATTACGTATTTCTCACGCCTTTCAGTTCTGCAACGCGTAGAAGCGAAACAAAGGACATGTATTTCTCAGAGTGCAATCAGCAGATGAAACAAAATGTCAATATTGCCCGTGAGGTAAGACAAACGAATATAGAACAAACTGAACCCATTATACACCCGCCTACGCAAAATGATAGGGCGATAGCTGTAAAATGTGATGTTACTGAAGCGAATTGACACCATCCTAAAGTAGATGTTGTCACTTCAGTGTAATTAAATAAATTGGTGGACGAAGAAAATATTTTGCCAGATTTCTATCAGCTCTGTTACCTTGTGTTACTTTTCATATTTTTATCTTAATTGAGAGATTCAATTTCATCTAAAATACAATCTTATTTACATGTTGGTTCGATCTCTTCAAGACTAACCTATTTCCCTTAAGCGGTGGGCACGGTTTTAACGTAATTGATAGAAGGATTAGAGGAGAATTAAGGAAAAGCTTTTCCCCTAAAGAGAGATGATGCATTGACCTTAGTGCGTACTAGATGGTCGAGACATAAACCCTTGCCAAATTAAAAACATAACTTCAAAATTTACCAGAAATGTCATAACCTACTGCTCTCTGGACCAAGAACTGGGAAGTGGGATTAGGCTGCTTACATCATTTTCGGCGCCACATATACGATGGATCGAATGGCCTCATTCTGTGCTGTAAATGTCCTACGTTTCTATGGATCAGCAAACAAAAATTACATAAGTTGGATGTGCTTTGTATAATTTAAGAACCAATTATTAGGTGTGTTATGAATTTTGCAGTGTTGTGAAACCTAATGGGAAAATAGCCACAGGATTTTGCATGTATTTGTGCCAATTTTCTTCCTTTGTCTTCTGGGGGAGCTAAATAATTCCTTGTAGATTTCCTTGGGTATTGACTTTCTCCACTGTCCGACTCAATTAACCAACAACTTAACCTACATTTGCACATTGAGGTAGTAGCAAGCTCCAACGCATTTCACAGGGGCATAATCGGACGAAAGTGTGCCAGTCAAGGAATTATTAGGACAAAGAGGCGGGGTATAAACAGAGTCTTGGGAAAGGAGAGACAGGGAGATTCAAAGACGTTTGGGGAGGGAAGTCGAGAGATCAGGGCTTATACAGCAAAAGGCACAGACGTGAATAGTGGATAAAGACATCAGGCGAGTCACAGGAGGCGAGAATTAGAGAAATATAGAATCCTCCCAGGGTTGTAGAGCAGGAGGAAGTTTCAGGTCAAGAGCTGGTTGCGACAATGCAGTGATTTAAGCACCAGGATGGGATTTTAAAAAATAAAAGGCATTGGTGCATCTGATCCAATATAGTTCGGTAAGCACAGTGGTAATGGCTGAACATGATTTGGTGTCTGTTAGGGTGCGGCAAGCAGAATTCTGAATGAGCTCTAGATTATGGAGCTTTTATGAAGATGGGAGACTAGTCAAGAGATTATTTATTCTGGAGATATTGGTATTACTGTAGTGCCATCCTTGCATTTCCTGGTATGATGATGTACGCCATCATAGTCAACTCTGTGTTAACCATCGCCTGCTGTGGTTCAGGAACCTCATTCTTACATGAGAGCCATGTTTTGCATGGGGAATGGAAAATAATAGCAGGGAAGTTATACTGCAGCTGTTCAGGGCATTGGTGAGACACATCGAGAGTACTGTGTACAATTTAGGTCTCCTTATTTGGAAAGATATATATACAATTGCGTTAGAAGCAGTGCAGGGAAGGTTCAATCTTTTCATTCCTGGGATGAGGGGCTTATCTTATGAAGAAAGGTTGAAAAGATTGAGTCTATACCCATTGGAGTTTAGAAGAATGAGAGGTGATCTTAATGAAACATAAGATCATGAGGGAATTTGATAAGGTAGACACCGTGAGGATGTTTCCACTTGTGGGCGAGATTACAAACAAGGGGCAAAGTTTAAAAATAACAGGTCGATATTTTAAGATGGAGATGAGGAGTTTTTTTTTTCCTCTCAAAGTCTCAGTAGTATGTGGAATTCTATTCCCCAGAAGCCGTGGAGGCTGGGTCATTGAATTTATTCAAGACAAAGTTAGGCAGATTTTTGGTAGACAAGGAGGCCAAGGATTATGGGAAGCAGATGGCAAAGTAGATTTGAGACTACAACCAGATCAACCATGATCTTACTGAATGGCAGAGCAGGCTTGAAGAGCCAAATGGTCTATTTCTGTTCTTAAGTCCAATGTTCCTATGTCTCAACCACATTTGCTGCAGAGCAAAAAAGTGGACCTTTTTTGGCATAGGATTCACTGGCCTCTGATTTTCTCGGCCAGGTGAGCTAATATTTCTGCTCACCTCTTCCAATTCCCCTCCAAACAGTCAGTCTCCAGAGGTCACAGGCTTCACAAATTGTCTCACAGTTGACAGTGACATTGTCCCTCATCTTCATATCTCACTTGCAGGTATCGTTGTATCTGAGGTATTGATGCACATCAGGCCATCAACCAGTAGCTAGTTCACCACAGGAAGCCTTCAGGTTTACAGCCATCACCCATTTGATGAATGTAGCTGGCCAATGCTGACACTGTTGCCTTAGCAATGAGGTGTATGCTGACGGAGTTAGCATAGTCTGGGACCTCTGAATTGGTGATCTTGTCCTACCAAGAGATGTATGAGGCAGCAGAGGTAGAAACTGTTCAGCCTTTTCATCTGCCTAGCATATGTTGTTCAGATATCACTACTGTAAAGGAGTGCACTGAGCCCACAGGCTTAGTAATCTTGTAGGTTTGTATTCTTAGTCAGATTGCTGTTGTCCCGCACTCACTTACTCAGTTTGGACTTAACAGCTGCAGTTTTACAACGTGTGTGTTGATCTCAGTATCAAGTGACAGATTGCCAGTAGTTGTAGACCCTAGATATATGAAACTATCATCTACCTCCAGCGTCACATTATCAATGCTGATAGACAATGGTATGGCAATGTCCTGGACCATGATATTTGTCTTCCTGATGCCGATGGTCAAAGCAAACTTTTTTACAGGTGTGTGAGAGTCAGTCCATTTGCTGCTGGAGGTGTTCCTCATTATGAAATGCTACAGTGGCATTGCCAGTGAACAACTCGCTGATGAGGAAGTGGCATACTTTTGCCTAGGATACCAGGCAAGCAAGGCTAAACAGCTTTCTGTCAGTTCTGGTATATAAGTAAACATTCTTTGTAGATGAACTGAGTGTACCAGAAAGCAGCAGAGAAGGGAATATGCTAGAGTATCAGTGCCAAAACACAACCCTGTTTGACACCACTTCGGATCTCAAAGGGTTCAAAGCTGACCTTACCCATCATGTTGTTGTGGAAAGAGGGTATCGCATTGAGCAGTTTCGGAGGGCAAACAGTTTTCTCTAGCAGCTTAAATAGACCACATCTGCTCACATGGTTGAATGCTTGGTGAAATTGATGAAGGCGATCTGCAGTGGTTTTCTTTTGTTTGTGGCATTTCTCTTGCAGCTACCAAACTGAGAAATCATGTCAATTGTGGATCTTCTAGTTCTGAAAACAGACTGGAGGTAAAAAAAGCATGAATGAACATTTCAGCAGCAGGTGTGATGAGGCAAGGGCAGGAAAGGCCGATATTACAGAGCTGGCAGTAGCCAGCCTTTGTGCTGGAAAGGTCAAGTGCCAAATGTTCAGTACAGGGTCAGTCAGGACTGCAAGGTTCCAAATAATCTGATTTCAGATAGAACACTTATCAGATAAGAGGATGAAATCAGTCATCTATTTTAAATAAAGGGAACATGCACCTGAAAAGTCACATCAGAACACAACAGAATATTGCATTTAATTAGATCATCATGAATATTTCATTTTTGCATTTCTTTTTATTCATTCATCGGATGTGGGTGTCACTGGACAGGCCAAAATGTATTGCCCACCCCTAACTGGCCTTAACAAAGGTAAAGAAACTGCAAATACAAGGTAATAGGGGATATTGTATAAGTGTCGATTTCCTTGCAGCCAACTGAAAGTCATGAGAAGGTTAGTACCTTATTAGACTGTAGTATGTTGGTGTGCCTTTGATCGCATCCAGCTGTGGCCTTGACCGATCGCTTTCTTTGCCAAAGCTGCCAATACATTTAGTATTAAGCTATCTGTCACGTGAAAGCCACCACTGGTCTTCATTGAATATAACAGTGTCCTTTCTTTATCAGTTGTTATTTTGAGGTTCGCTTGCTCTGTTTTATTGCAAACAATATGGCTTAGGTCTTTATCCGGAATATCATATATTTAGTACACTTTTATGTCAGAGTAAGAATTATTCAGATCAGGCCTTAAATCTAGGTCACATTTGCCTGTTTGGTTGAATGTTAATGATGCAATGAAATTTTTCAAGGTGATGCAATGGTTTACCTGTACCTCATAGACAAAGGTTGTCCTTGCACTAATGCTAGAAAACTAGATTAATTGCTCGTTCATTTCATTCTTTTATAGGAATTTGCTTTGATTCAATTTCCTCTGGCTTTGTTTGAATGCAACTACTTTCAACATAAATTTGTTTTACCTTTTTAAGACTTTTGTAAAACTGGGTATAAGATGTTGAAGCTAAGGCTCCTTTTTGTTTTTAACATACATCGACGTTCAACTATCGTAATGAATGAAACAGCTGTCCTCCTACCTAATTGTTTTTAGCTTGATCTGCCATGAAAATACTGGGGTAGAAATTGGCACACACTTCACAAGCTTTCCTGCCCCGAGTCCAGGGCAGTAGCAGGGCGGTCGATGTCAGAAGGGAACTTGATGCCATTCTGGTCGGCTGCTGGAATGGAACACAGGATATGCTCCTGTGACACAGAAGCAGAGGCATCATTTAAATATGATAATAAGGGCCATGAGACTTAATCACCTTTGCCTCATTCTTGCCCCTGGAATCAGAATGTTGGTGGGTTGAAGTCCCAATATAGAGATTTGAACATATAGGCCCAAGGCCCAAATCATCAATGGAACTCCTGATGCACAGAATTACATGGAATTTGCCTGGGATGTTACTCCATTGTGCTGATTCACTGCTGCCCAGGACTCTACACAAATGTCTCTGACCCGGACCTTAGGGTGGTGATTTGGGCTAGGTACATGGGACTTACCTGCGGGTTTACGCTGGAGATATTAGACAGTTTAAAACCTGGTCTGACAGATGAGTAGCTCCACAACAGCCCAATTCCACTCCCAATCAACCTCTCGACCACCCAATTAGCCCCCGGACCTCATCAGCACGAATCAGATTGGCAAAGGTAGCCTGGAAAATTACTTCATAGATAGTTATTGAGATGGTTTCTTATAGCACAGCCAACTCGAGACCAGGCTATTTGAGATTTGGTAATGTTCAATGAGATAGAATTAATGAAGAACCTCATAGTGAAGGAGCCCCTAGGTACCAAAGATCGTATCATGAATGAATTTCACTTTCTATTTGTAGGAGAGAAGATTGGGTCTCAGACTAATGTTCTATTGTTTCAAACGTAAGTAAGGGCAATTATAGATATACAAAGACAGAGCTGGCTAATGTGAACTTGGAAATTTGGCTAAGGGATAGGTCAGTAGAGATGTCGTGGCAAACATTGAAGGAGATATTTCACAACACTCAGCAAAGATACATTCTAGTGAGAAATAAAGACTAGAGGAGATGGGTACACAAGCCATAGCTAACTAAGGAAGTTGAAAATAGTATCAAAATAAAAGAAAAAAGTGTACAATTCTGTGAAGATCAGAGGCAGGTCAGAAGATTGAAAAGAATATTAGCAACAACAGCAAAGAATGACAAAAAGAATAGTAATAAAGAGGGAGAAGTTAGAGTATGAGAGAAAGCTAGCTAAGAATATAAAGCAGACCATTTCTACAGGTACTTAAAAAGGATAAGAGTAAGTAAACTGAGTGTTGGCCCTCCAGAGAGTGAGTCAGGGAAATTAATAATGGAAGATAAGGAAATGACAGATTAATTGGACAGCTATTTTGCACCTGTAGTCACTGTAGAAGATACAAATAACATCCCAGAAGTATTTGTGAATCAAGAGGTGAGAGGGAGGAACTTATAACAATTACAATCATTACAGAAAGGTTAATGAGAAAATTAATAGAACTAAATTCTGACAAGTCCCAAGGTACTGATGGACTTCATCCTTGGGCCTTAAAGGAAATAGCTGCTGAGATAATAGACGCATTGGTATTATTTTTACAAAATTCACTAGGCTCTGAAGAGGTCCAACCAGATTAGAAAATGGTGGATGTAACTCCTCTAATTCAAGGAGAGAGACAGAAAACAGGACACTACAGGCCAGTTAGCTTAACGTCTGTCATAGGGAAATGCTGGAGTCTATTTTTTAAATTCATTTACAGGATCTGGGTAGACCAACATTTATTGCCCATCCTTTATTGCCCTTTAGAAGGTGGTGGTGAGCTTTCTTCACGAGCCGCTGCCATCTCTGTTGTGTAGGCACATGCATAGTGCTGTTTGGGACAGAGTGCCAGGATTTTGAACCAGTGACAGTGAAGGACCGCCAGCATATTTCCAAGTCAGGATGGTGAGTGGCTTGGAGGGGAACTTCCAGGTGGTAGTGTTCCTGTGTGTTTGTGGCCCATACCCTTCTAGATGATAGGGTTCATGGGTACAGAAGGTGTTGCCCAAAGAGACTTGGTGAATTTCTGCAGTGCATCTTGTTGATGATACACATTGCTGCCACTTTTTGTCAGTGTTGGAGGGAGTATATGTTTGTGGAAGGGGTGCCAATCAAGCAGGCTGCTTTGGCCTGGATACATCAAGCTTCTTCAGCGTTGTTGGAGCTGCACTCATCAGGCAAGTGGAGAGTATTCAATCACATTCCTGACTTGTGCCTTGCAGATGGTGGATAGGCTTTGTGGAGACAGGAGGTGATTTACTCACCACGGAATTCCTGGCATCTAACTTGCTCAGTTATAGGCAGTGTTTATATGACTAGTCTAGTTCAGCTTCTGGTTAATGATAGCCCCCAGATGTTGATAGTGGGGAACTCAATGATGATAATGCCATTGAATGCCAAGGGGCAACAAATAGGTTCTCTCTTGTTGGAGATGGTCATTGCTTGGCACTTGTAGCTGTACTCAAACAATTTGTTTTGGGGCATGGCAAATTCTGGAGCACAAGTCTTCAGTGCTATTGTTGGAATATTGTCAGGGCCCATAGCCTTTGCAGTATCCACTGCCTTCAGCCACTCCTTGAAACACATGAAGTGAATTGAATTGGCTGAAGACTGGCATATATGATGCTGGGATCTCCAGCGGAGGCCGAGATAGATTGCCCAGTCAAGACTATTGGCTGAAGGTTGCTTCGAATGTTTCAGCCTTATCTTTTGCACTGATGTGCTGGGCTCTTCCATCATTGAGGATGGGGATATTTGTGAAGCCTCCTCCTCCAGTGAGTTGCTTAATTGTCCATCACCATTCATGACTGGATGTGGCAGGCCTGCAGAGCTTAGATTTGATCTGTTGGTTGTGGAATCGCTTAGCCCTGTCTATCACTTGCTGCTTATGTTGTTTAGCACACAGGACCGGTGTTGTAGCTTCACCAGGTTGACACCTCATTTTTAGGTATGCCTGATACTGTTCCTGGAATACCCTCCTGCACTCTTCACAAAACCAGGTTTGATACCCTGGTTTGGTGAGAATGGCAGAGCGGGGGATATGACAGGCCATGAATTCACAGATTCTGCCGCTGCTGATGGCCCACAGCGCCTCACAGATGCCCAATCTTGAATTGCTAGATTTATTCAAAATTGATCTCATTTAGGACAGTACTAGCACCATTCAACACAATGGAGGGAATCCTCAATATGAAGGCAGGACTTCATCTCCACAAGGACTGTGCAGTAGACTCCTACTGATACGGTTATAGACAGATGCATCCGCAGCAGGTAGGTTGGTCAGAATGAGGTCAAGCATGTTTTGTCCTCTTGTAGGTTCCCTCACCACTTGCTGCAGGCCCAGGCTAGCCGCTGTGTGCTTTAGGACAAAGCCAGCTCAGACTGTAATGGCTCTACTAAGCCACTCTTGGTGATAGACATTGAAGTATCCCACCCAGAATACATCTGCACCCTTGCCACTCTCAGTTCTACCTCCAAATGGTGTTCAACATGGAGAAGTGCTGATTCATCCTCAGAAGCGAGGAAGGGGGTGCATGGGGAGGGGGCAGGGCATGGGGGGGTGGGTGGGGGCGGTGTGGTTGGTGGAACATGGTAATTGGCAAGAGGTTTCCTTGTCTATATATGGCCTGATGCCATAAGACTTCATGGGATCGATATTGAGGACTCCCAGGACAACTCCCTCCTGACTGTATACCACTGTGACACCACCTCTGCTGGGCCTGTCTTGCTGATGGCACAGGATATACCCAAGGGTGGTGATGGCAGTGTCTGGGATATGATCTGTGAGGCATAATTCAGTGAGTCTGGCAACGTCAGGATGTTGCTTGACTAGCCTGTGAGACAACTCTCCAAATTTTGGTACAAACCCCCAGATGCTAGTAAAGAGGACCTAGCAGGTTCAACAGGGCTGGTACCTAAATCGATGTCGGGTGGTCCATCCAGTTTCATTCCTTGTTATTGACATTTTAGAGGTTTGATACAATTGAGTGGCTTGATAGGTCATTTCAGAAGGCATTTACAGTTAACCACGTTATGTGGATCTGGAGTTACAGATAGATCAGACCAGGTGAGGAAGGCAGATTTCCTTTCGTAAAGGACATTGGTGAACCAGATGGGTTTTTACGACAATTGACAATGGTTTAATGGTTATCATTAAACTTTTAATTCTAGGTTTTTATTGAATTCAAATTTTACCATCTGCCATGGCAGCTGTCGAAGCTGGGCCCCCAGATGTAATACCTGGAAACTTGGAAAATCTAAATGCCATCTGGTTTATGGAAGGAAAATCATGCTTTCCTCTTTTAGGAAATAACTGCTAATGTAGATAAAGGCAACACAGTGGATATACTGTACTTAGATTTCTAGGAAGCATTTGACAAGGTGCCACATCAAATGTTACTACAGAAAATAAGAACTTATGGTGTAGAGGTGGGGTACCATATTAGCAGGGATACATGGATAGAAGATTGGTTAGGTAACAGGAAACAGAAAGTATGCATAAATGGGTCACTTTTGGGTTGGCAAGATGTAACAAGTGGAGCACCTCAGGGATCAATGCTGGGGCCTCAATTATTTACAATCAATACAAATTATTTGGATGAAGGGACCGAATGTATGGTTGCTAAATTTTCTGATGACACAAAGATAAGTTGGAAAGTAAATTGTGAAGAGGACATAAGGGGTCTGCAAAGGGATACAGGTAATTTAAGTGTGTGGGCAAAAAATTGGCAGATGGGGTATAATATGGGAAAATGTGAACTTGTCCAGTTTGGAAGAAAGAATAGTTAAGCAGCACATTATCTAAATGGAGTGAGATTGCAGGACTCTGAGGTACAGAGGCATCTTATGTCCTTGTACAGGAATCACAAAAAAGTTAGTATTCAGCTACAGCAAGTGATTAGGAAGGCAAATAGAATGTTGTAGTTTATTGCAAGGGGAATTGAATATAAAAGTAGGGTTGTTTTGCTACAGTTGTACAGAACATTGACGAGGCCAGATCTGGAGTATTGTTTACAATTTTTGTCTCCTTATTTAAGAAAGGACAAAATTGCATTGGAAGCTGTTAAGAGAAGGCTCATTCAACTGCTTCCTGGAATGAGGGGGTTATCTTATGAAGAAAGATTGGACAGCTTGGGCCTGTATCCAATGGAGTTTAGAAGAATCAGGGGTGATCTTATTGAAACAGATAAGATTCTGAGGTGACTTGACAGAGTGGATGCTGCAAGGATGTTTCAGCTTGTGGGAGAGCCTAGAACTAGGGGACAAAATTCTAAAACAAATGGTCTCCCATTTTGGACAGAGATGGATTTCTTTTTCTGCCAGAGGGTCATGAGACTGTAAGACTCTGTTCCCAGAGAGTGGTGAAGGCATGGTCATTGAACGTTTTTAAGGCAGAAGTATATGAAACCTTGACTAACGAGGAAAACAAAGGGTATTCGGGTTTGGCAAGATAGTTGCGTTGAGGCCACAATTAGATCAGCCATGATCTTATTGAATGGTGGACCGGGTTTGAGGGGCAGAATAGCCTATTCCTGCCCCAAATTCATGTGTTTGTATATTTGCATGTACATGACTCTGCCCTGATGATCCAACTACACCTTGATCACCGAATTACACCCAACCACCTGATGACCCCACCCCATGATCACCAAGCTACACCCCTGACCACCCAACTTCCCAACTCCTGGCCGACTACCCCACAACCACACAGTACCTCCAACCCAATCCGACTACCCAGCCGTGCACCCAATTACCCCCCACCACTGACCCAACCCAACTACTCCACAACCACTCACTTACCCTGACCCAATCCAAGCATCTGGCTGAGCACCCAACTGCCCCCAACACAATCCGACTACCTCCTACCATCTACCTACCCCCTGACCAGACCTAATGACACCCCTGACACAACCTGACTGCCCTTCAACTACTCAACTACACCTAACCACTCTACTGCCTCTCAATCTGACCTGACTAACTCTCCCGACTACCCAACTATACCCCAAACCCAAATTGGCTTCCCCTCTACCACCCAAGTACCCAACGACCTGACCCAACGACATCTCAAAGCACCTGACTACCATCACGACCAACCGATTATCTCTGTTCCAACCTAACTATCCCTAACCTAACAACCTGACTACCACCCCAACCATCTGACTGCCCCCACCACCTGATTACCCCATCTGACCCAACCTAATTAACTCCTTGGCCTGACTCGATTCATTCAACCACATGAACACCCCACCGAGACCTGACCCAATTTCTCCTTAACAACCAGACCTTTCCCTGGCATAAACCAACTACCCCCAGATTTGAATACCACCCCAACCTCGGGACTGCCCCTGACCACCCAAATACTCCACCTGCCCCAAGCCGACTAGCCCCAACCGCATGACTATCCCAGCCTGACCTGACCCAACTATCCACACAGACACCCGACCTTGATGTGACCCAACCCAACCACCCCCACACTCGACCAACTCCAAAAATCCAAATCCTCCCGACCACCCAACTACCTCCACACACCAGACCTGCAGAACAATTCAACAACTGACTATTCCCGTGACCTGATCTGGCTGCCAACCCACTGATCGGACCCGACTACCACCCCCCCTCATTCCCATTACAACCTGACCTGACCCCTGACCCAAACCTACTACCCTGTTGACCACCCAACTACTCTGTAACAATCTGACTACCTCATTAACCACCTGAGTGCACCCCAAACCAACGATGCACTTACTCACATACCAAGTGACCCACTTACTCGCATCACCCACTTCACCAACCTACACAATTCACCCACCTCAGTCACCTCACCAAGTACCTACCTCACCCACCTATCCATTCAACCATCTCATCCACCTACACACTTTACCCACTTGCCAACCTACCCAATCACCTATCTCACACAACATACCACCTCCACACCTATCCATGTCACCCATCTACCCTTTCACTAACTCACCCGTTTGTTTATTCACTTATTCACTCACCTATTTACTCATGCATTCACTCATCCATTCACCCACAATGATTCATTGAAAGATTGGGCCTTTAAAACTTTCCTAAATTTGGCAGCCAGTGCCATAAAACAGCAGACATGACCTCTCCTTTCCCCAACTCTACTACAATTCATTGGGCTTAGTTGTGAGATGTTCTGCTGCCCATTTGTGTGTCAGCCTGGATTGGAAGATCCCCCAAAAAAGGGCAGTAGTGTTGAGTCTGTAACTTTTTGTAGATCACTATCTATTGTGGCATTCTGGTGCATCACAAATGAAGTTCTGCATTGCCTGACATGCCATCTTTCTAATGATACATTAAACCGATGCAACCTTTGAAGAAGAGCAAAGGGCATTAAAGATCATGCAAGCTTGCTGTGCATGAGCTGTATACATTACACATTTACTAAACTTCAAAATGATTTAATAACGTATAAAGTGTTTTGCGATGTCCTCAGACCATGAAGGGCTTTAATAATATTTCTCAGAATTTATGGAGGCAGGTCCAATTTCATTGCATTTCTCTGTTATGAATTTGTAGATTTAATTTATCTGGATTTTCACACCAACATACACTGATTGGGCTGAGTGTCTGTTTCTGTGCTATGTATCCTTTGTTCTGTGAATTACTTAATGTGTGAATGCTGCTAAGTGTACAATACTCAAGCCTTCCAAATTAGAAGCCAAAACACCAGCAAGGAGGCCTGCAATGAGCTCCGTAAGCTTAAAGAAGAGGGAAAAATAAACAAGGATGGAGGAGGCATTACGGTATTATACCTGAATCTTATGGAGTTGCACTGTATAAAGGAACGTTTTTCAACAGGGAACAGTCACATGCCTATGCAGCAGGAATTAGAACTTGGCATGAAATCTTACACAGCACTGTCAGTGACAATGAAGGTCAAGATTATGTTTCTTACTCCTTGCAAACTTCTCTAGTTGGCATGAGTAATATCTATCATGTTCCTGTGCACAATGCCAGCTGGCAGGTCGCTGTAGCACTGTTTGCATGGCATGTGGGTTTGCAAGTAGTAAGAAAGAGCATTGGTATTTTCTTACATTGCTACATACTCTTCTGTATAGGCCATTATTATATTGCATGTACATGCTCCCCATCATGGACTAGCTCTATTTCTCAGCAGGAAAGTCTTCCATTCATTGAACCCTCAACTTGTTTTTGACCTTAAACAGTGACTCATGAAGCTCTGTGGCTGCTTTCCTGGCAGGAGTCCTGAAACTCACCAGTTCTGAATACTCCTACTGTATCATCTAGAACATCTAGTTGTAGGAAGATTGCTGAAGGGTAAGGACTACACTGTGTTCCTGTCAAGAACCTTAACACAGATCTGGATATAATGAGAGCCATGCAAGAAAACTGGTCTGATTATGCAAAGCATTGGAGTACTGAAATAATGGTCTTGGGAGAGATCTTCAGTGTGATCAAAGTGAGTGTGACAGTTTGTTATCATTTGCTGCATACTCCACAACCCTGACACACAAAGAAAACTCACCTCAGAACAAAGAGGCAGAGAAAGAAAGTTAGCAGGTTCCTCGGACAATGTGCCACAGAACCAACTTAAGAGCATGTTATTTTCGATCCAGTATTGGGTAAGGAAACATGGATTATTAATAACCAAATGATAAAGAATCACTTGGGGAAGAGTGACCATAATATTAGAGAATTTCATGTTATGTTTGAGCATGATTGGATAAGTCTGAAACTACAGTCTTAAATTTAAACAAAACAAATGATAGAGGTATTATGAGAGAGTTTGCTGAGATAGATTGGAAAAGTAGCTTATATAGTGAATAAACTAATGGCAGAGATGGTGAACAAAAAATTGGCTTCAGTCTTCACAGTACAAGAACAAACAGCTTGCCAAAATATGTGGAAGCAAGAATATTAAAAAAGTGAAGGTCTTAAAGCAATTATTGTTAGTAACGGAAAGTCAACAAATAACCTGGACATGATAACCAATATCCTGTGTGCTTAAAAAGATGGTTGCAGATATAACAGATATTTTGGTTTTGATCTTCCAGAATACACCAGATTCCATAATTGCCTCTATAGATTGGAACTTAGTAATTGCAACCACATTGTTCAATAAAGGAAGGAGAGAGAAGATGCAGAACCATGGGCCAGTTTGCTGGGCATCAGTAGTAAGTGGTACCAGGACACTTGGAATACTGGTGAAGCCAACACCATTTTACAAAAACAAAATTGTGTTTGACAAATTTATTTATGCTTTGAGATTTCTCACTGATGTGGTAGATAAGAGGTAACAAGTGGATGTAGTAGATTTGATTTTAGGAAGACATAATATAAAGTAACAATACATGATATTATTACCCAAGATTGAGAGTCAAGGAATTGTAGGTAACATATTAGCATGGATAGACGATCGGTTAATGGTCAGAAAACAGACTGAAGACAAACATACCACATTACAGTCTTTGTCCAAATATGAACAAATGATCTGAATAAAAGAGGTGAGGTGGGAGTGACTGTCCATGACATGAAGGCAACACTTGACTGATTGTGGCATCAAGGAAATTTGAAGCTAATCAGAGTCAGAGGAAAGTTTCCACAGGTTGGTGTCTTACCTAGCACAACGGAAGACAGTTCTAATTGTTGGAGGCCATTCTTTTCACTCACAGGATATCGCTGCATGAACTACACAGAGCAGTGTCTAAGGTTGAAGAAATTCTGCAGCAGCTTATCAATGAACTTCACTCCATCATAAGTTCAGAAGTGAGGATGTGTGCTGATGATTGAACAGTGTTCAATGCTTTTCACAGTTCCGTAAATAGAAGCAGTCCTTGCCCACATGTAATAATTCATAAACAGCATTCAGGCTTGGGCTGTTCAGTGGCAAATAATATTAATGCCACAGAAATGCCAGCCAATGACCATCTTTAAGTAGAGAAAATCTAACCATTCCCCTTGATGTTCAAAAGCATTATCACCATGGATTCTCCAGCATCAATATCCTCGGGGTTACCATTAACAAGAAAACAGACTGAAAACAAACATACCACATTACAGTCTTTGTCCAAATATGAACAAATGATTTGAATAAAGGAGGTGAGGTGGGAGTGACTGCCCATGACATGAAGGCAACACTTGACTGATTGTGGCATCAAGGAAATTTGAAGCTAACCATATGACCAACCATATGAATACTGTGGAATTTTATGGCCAGTAACTGACCTCCTGATTCCCCAAAGCCTTTCTGCCATCTACAAGGCATAAGTTAGGAGCGTGATGGAATACTCTCCGCTTTCCTGGATGAGTGCAACTCCAACAACACTTAATAAGCTCGACACCATTCAGGACAATGCACCTGGCAAGAGTGGTATCTCAGCCACTACCTTAAATAATCCTCCTTCACCACTGGCATGCACTGGCAGCAGTGTGTGCCATGCACAAGACACACTTGCTGCAGTGTGCCTCATTTGACAGCACATCCCAAACGCATGACATCTACCATTTGAAAGAACAAGGTCAGCAGAGGCAGGGGAACACAACTTCTCCTCCAAAGCACACACTATCTACTACCCATCCCTGGCATGAGATTAAAATTCTACAACGTGCTTCCTTTCAGCAATGTGGTTTACCAACACCACAAGCAGTTCAAGAAGGTGGCTCACTACCATCTTCTCAAAGGTATTGAGGTATGGGCAACGAATGCTATGACTTTACCTTACTTCACTGACTACTGGGGTCTGAGTGCAGTTTCTGCAACAAACTAAGAAAAGAGTTGTTTTAGTGGCATGGGCAAGCTGAGATATATCTTCCCGAAATCAGCAGTAAATTTATCACTCATCATTTTTTTAGATAAAAAAGAAAAAATACCCAGTTTAAAAGCACCCTTCATGGCCAGAGGGGGTGTCCCAAAGCACCTTACTGCAAATGAAGTAGGTTTTGGCATGTAGTTAGTGTTGTAATGTGGAAAATACCACAACCAATATGTGCACAACAAGGTCCCACAAACAGTAATATGATAATGACCAGATCACTTCCTTTGTGACATAATGAGGTAGCTTTATTTATTTATTCTTTCCGGAAATGTGGGCATTGCTGGCTGGCTAGCATTTATTGCTCATCCCTAATTGCCCTTGAGAAAGTGATGGTGAGCAAGCTTTTTGAACCACTGCAGTCCATGTGTTGCAGGTAAACCCACAGTGCTGTTAGGAAGAGAGTGCCAGGACATTCATTCAGCGACAGTGAAGCAACTGTGATTTGGCTCCAAGCCAGGATGGTATGTGATTTGGAAGGGAACTTGCAGGTAGTGGTGCTCCCATGCATCTGCTGCTCTTGTCCTTCTAGGTGGTACAGGTTGCAGCTTTGGAAAGTGCTGCTGAAGTTGCCTTGGTGAGTTGCTGCAGTGCATCTTGTCAATAGTACACAATGTGTGTCAATGGTGGAGGGAGTGAATGTTTAAAGTGGTGGATGGATGCCAATCAACTTGTCTGCTTTTCCTGGATGGTCTTAACCTTGTGTGTTAGTGGAGCTGCACTCATCCATGCAAGTAGAGAGTACACCATCATATGACTGACTGGTGCCTTGCAAATGGTAGACAGGCTTCGTGGAGTCAGAAAGTGAATTACAAGCAACTATTTCCAAGAAACTAAGGATAATTCTATGCTCTTCTTTGAAATAGTGCCTTGGTATCTTTTAAATTCATCTAAGAAGGCAGACATGGTCTCAGGTTAACATCACATCTGAAAGACAGCACTTCCTTCATATGGCACTGTGTATCAGCCTTAATCATTATGCTTAAGTCCTGAAACAGACCTGAAAGCCCAAGGATGACATGTAAGTGAGTAGGAAAGGAAGAAAAGACAGTTTAAAACCCAGCAGGACTTCTCCTATGACCTAATCAGATACCATATTCCTGATATGGGCCCTGTCAATATTCTCCATTGCTCATTCTTCATTTGTGACAGCTTTCTGGACTCAATTTTCTCTTTAATAAATACAGAAAAAATTCGAAAGTTTCCCCTACTGCAGGTTTTATTCTTAAAATCATAGAACAATACAGGAAATAAGGCATTTTGGCCCACTGAATCTGTGCCAGCACTTTAGAACAAACAAGTTAGGCTGATTCTCCCTGTCTTTCCTCATATCGCTGTATTATACTCATTAATGCTTTCTGTTACCTCATCAAAAAACTCAATCACAATAATTAAGCTCAAATTGCCCTAAACCAATCCATGCTGGCCCTCCTTTGTTAGTCTATGGTTCTACAAGTGACTCTTAAATTTCTCTCAGTTTATTCTTTCCCCACCACTTGCATAAAACTAAGTTAAAAGCAAAATACTGCGGATGCATGAAATCTGAAACAAAAACAAAAATTGCTGGAAAAACTCAGCAGGTCTGACAGCATCTGTGGAGAGGAAGACAGAGTTAACGTTTCGAGTCCATATGATTCTTCATCAGAACTAAAGAGAAATAGAAATGTGGTGAAATATAAGCTGTCTAAGGGGGGTTGGATAGGTGAAGCTGGATAGAGGGCCAGTGATAGGTGGAGGCAGAGGAGAGATTGTTAAAGATGTCATAAACAAAAGATCAAAAGGGTGTTGACAGTGGTGATATTAGCTAAAGGATGTGCTAATGGTGACATTAAGGGTAGAAAACCTTTTGTTTATGGCACCTTTGGCAATCTCTCCTTTATCTCTATCCAGCTTCACCTGTGCAACATCCCTTAGACAGCTTATATTTCACTAATTTGTATTTCTCTTTAGTTCTGATGAAGAGTCATACGGACTCAAAACATTAACTCTGTCTTCCTCTCCACAGATGTTGTCAGGCCTGCTGAGTTTTTCTGGCAATTTTTGTTTTTGTACTTGCATAAAACTGTCTGTCCTGTAATTGCCAGATTTATCCTTCTCCACTTTTTTTAAAACGAACATGTAACCTTTGATATCCTCTAGTCCTCTGGCAGTATCCCAGTTTCGAATGAAGAATAGAAGATTGTGATCAGCAACTCTGCAATTTCTACTCCATTTTACTTCAGGAACCTAGATATATCTCCGCAGGACTGAATTACTTATCCACTTTAGGCACCAAGGGTGTCTAAGATGCATGAATTGTTGAATGAGGAAACCGAACAAAATCAAATGAATAACATAAAGTGTGTCTTCAGCTCTTCCCATGTGCCCTGATCGTTTATGTAATTTACACCAAGTTTTTCGCTGGGCACTTTATAATCAGGTTAGGCAGGGAATTCCGCAGTGTCCTGAGACTGGGAGAACGTGCAATTTTCGCGTCTAACTTGTGTGATGAGCCAACATGGGAAATTCAACGCTAAAACTCGAGGGAAATGCAAGATACCTTCAGTATTCTTTAAAGCTCAACTTTACTTTTCGACATAAGTGTAGATATTCGTGAAGTAATGTTCTTGACTTATTACGCAATAATCCTGCTCTAAAAGTTGAGTTGGAGGCAATGGAACAATCGATAAGTTAGTCACTTTTGTTGCTCAGTGCATACACTAGAATACGCGTAACATTCACACTTTGCATACGTCCAACTTTAATAAGCGTTCAGTGTAATTATTGGCAAAGACTCTCTGTGTCGCTGTCTACCAATGAGGCGCTAAAATGCTGCCAGCGATCTATCCCCCCCTCCCCCAATACTACGCATAATGCAGAAACAGAGAGGAAAACAGACTCCCACTGTTTGTATTCGTACATCGGAACGGTCATTTCTGGTACTCTTATTCCTATGTACAGATGTGCTATTGGTCAGCGTTTTGCTTAGTATATGCTGGATACCAGTAACTGATTTTTTTTGGTAGAGTGTAAATTAATTTTGCATCATTGCGAATGCAAGGGCGAATTCGGACAGAGAATGCAAGCATTGTCTACAGTTTTCCTGCTTTGTGTCTGGAATATCGTTCATGGTCAAATTCGCTATGCTATTCATGAAGAATTAAAGCATGGTGCCTTCGTTGGGAACATTGCTCAAGATCTTGGGCTGGATGTGAGAGAGCTGTCTAGTCGCAGGCTCCGCATAATGTCTGCAGTAAGAAAACGGTATTTCGAGATTAATTTAGAGAATGGCGTTTTGTTTGTGAATGAAGTAATAGACCGGGAGTACGTATGTAGGCAGAGTCCTACTTGTTTTATGAATCTGGAGGTTGTTGTAGAAAACCCATTGGAACTCTATCGTATTGAAGTGGAGATACTAGATATAAATGACAATTCCCCCACTTTTTCGAATGCTGAGATCCGTTTGGAGGTCCTAGAATCAGCGCCACCGAGAACTCGATTCCTTCTTCAGAGTGCCCATGATCCCGACCTGGGCATCAATTCTGTGCGCATTTACTATCTCAGTCCAAATGAACACTTTGCTTTAGAAGTGCAGAATAGCGGGGACGATAGCAAGTTTGTCCACCTACTCCTGGAGAAATACCTGGACAGGGAACAACAGGCGATTCATCATTTACTACTGACTGCTGTTGACGGGGGCAGCCCAGAGCGAACTGGCACAGCCCAAGTTATCGTCACTGTCCTCGATGTCAATGACAACTCCCCTGCATTTGACCAGATGTTCTATAAAGCCAGTTTAATGGAAAATGTACCGATAGGTACTGCAGTTATCAAATTGAATGCCACCGATCTGGACGAAAGCATTAATGCAGAGATTGTGTATTCTCTCAGCGACCTTACTCCAAGTAAGGTCCGCGAACTCTTCAGTATGGACTCCCAAACAGGTGAAATTATAGTAAAAGGGATTATAGACTTTGAAGAAGCCAAGACTTTTGAAATTATAGCGGAAGCCAAAGACAAAGGTCCATTTGCACTCCCCGTGCATTGCACTGTTCTCATAGATATCAACGATGTCAATGATAATGCCCCCGATATGACTCTGATGTCAGTGTCTAATTCGATCCGTGAGGATGTACTTTCTGGAACTGTGATAGCGCTGATTAGTGTAACCGATCAGGATTCTGCAGATAACGGACTAACTACCTGCCTGATTCATCCCAACCTACCGTTTGCACTCAGATCGACTTTTAAAAATACGTACACCGTAGTTGTCAAACACACACTGGACAGAGAAACTACGTCTGAATACCAAATTGGGATCTCTTGCTATGACTCAGGGTTTCCTCCTCTATCCACCAATAAAACTATTCAAGTGCAGGTGTCAGACGTAAACGACAACCCTCCGCGCTTTGTTGAAAAGTTTCACACTGCATATGTGATGGAGAATAACGCTTTTGGGGCTTCCATCTGCTCAGTTTCCGCTTTTGACCCTGACTTAGGTCCAAATGCCCACCTTTCTTATTCCGTTCTAGACAGCCTGGTCCAAGGTTTGCCCATCTCATCGTACGTTTCCATCAATTCAGAAAACGGAATCATCTTTTCGCAGCGCTCCTTCGATTATGAACAGCTCAAAAATTTCCAGATTGACGTTCAAGTGCAGGATTCTGGTTTGCCTCCACTTAGCACTAATCATACGGTGCATGTCGTCATCCTGGATCAAAATGACAATGCACCTGTAATCGTATTCCCGCTAACAAGGAATGGATCCGAAGTAACCATTCCTCGAATAGCAGATCCAGATTACTTGGTGGTCAAGGTCATTGCGGTTGATGCCGATTCTGGGCAGAACGCACGATTGTTTTATCAACTTCTCCAAGCTACCGATCAGAATCTTTTCACCATGAGGATTAACTCGGGAGAAGTAAGGACGACTCGTCAAATTGATGACAGAGATGTTGCGGTACAGATGATGGTCATATTGGTAAAAGACAATGGGCACCCATCCTTATCTACCACTATTACCATCACACTCTCAATAGTAGACAGTGCTGAAGATGTCATTCATGCCGTTACATTAATGCCTAGAGTCCCTGAGTATCCCTCTAGTGCAGCCTTTTATGTAATTATATCTTTAGGAGCAATCACACTTACACTAATGGTTGCCCTGATTGCGCTTGTTATCACAGTTTGTCGCAGTGCAAGTAATGATGAGGACTGGTGTTTGTGTTTTGAACATAGCGATTCAGAAACGATATATCGAAATTCCAATTTAAATTTTCACACAGTACCAGACTCCAGTCTAATTAAAAATGTTATTGAAGTGCGTGGATCTGGTTCTCTCGCTGAAACATACTGTTATACGCTTCGGTCTGCTCCAGAATCGGTTAAAAGCGATTCCAAGTTTCTGTCACCCTTAAATGCAGCATCCACCAGATGCCAATCTGATGCTGTTGATAGATATTTTTCAGACTGGAATGTTAAAGAAATGGGCAACACGACAATTTTAGCCACTGAGGTAAGTAAGGCTAACTTTAAGACCTCCGTTCGTCATATTGATTTAAATATATTGTGGTTTCCCCTGTTATCCATCTTATGCATGTAGCGGAAAATATAAATTTTCACCTGCGAAGTATGGTAGCCAAACACTAAAGAGTGAAAATTAAATTTGCTAATTAGCGATTCTTTATTTCCTAATTTTCCCACCGACACTTCCCTCGAAGGTGGAGAAAACTATCGGGTTCGATTTGAACAGTGGTAGCTCATTTGATTATCAATTGTTCCTGGTGGAATTGTGTTATCGTACTGCTCAACTGTGAATTCCTTCTTACCAAGTGCCCAATCTCCTAAATAAGTACATTGTGTCAATCGTCTTCATGTTTAGGGAAACCTGGCAGAAACTTCTAAATTACCTTGTCGTTCCGAGGTTACCTTCAATGCCTCTGCTGCCCCTAAAGGTAACTCAATGCAGGTCAAAAATAAAAACATAAAGGCGGCATGCAATTTCGGATGTAAACAGGTGACTAAGAGAAATTCCATGTTTAACTCGAGATCCAGTGGGTTTATTTTAGAGGCGTTTTGTGATTGCATGCCACGATTCGAGTTGCTTATAATGTGGGTTTGTCGTGCATACGAAACAAAGGAAATAGACCAACTAGTCTATCGAGCATGTTCCCGACAATAATAAAGTAACAAAACTGGCAGTCTTCCCTCCAACTATTAAATATCTAACCTGCAACTTGCTGGGAAAGGCAAAAATCAAATTTGAGACAAACTCAAAATCAATTAAAAAAAACGATCAGTGGATTTCCGCCACCCAAAATCCACAAACAGAACTGTCCCGGTAGACCGATCGTGTCAGCTTGCTCCTGCCCCACGGAACTCATTTCTCGTTATCTTGACTTCCTTCTCTCTCCCCTTGTCCAGTCCCTTCCCATCTACATCCATGATTCCTCTGACACCTTACGTTACATCAACAATTTCCAGTTCCCTGGCCCCAACCGCTTCCTCTTCACCATGGACGTCCAATCCCTCTACACCTCCATCCCCCACCAGGATGATCTGAGGGCCCTTAGCTTCTTCCTCGAACAGAGGCCAGAACAATCCCCATCCACCACTACTCTCGGTCTGGCTGAACCTATTCTCAAAATGAACAATTTCTCCTTTAACTCCTCTCACTTCCTCCGCATGGGCCCCAGCTATGCCTGTCTCTTTATAGGGTATGTGGAACATTCCTTGTTCCAGTCCTACTCCGGCCCCCTCCCACAACTCTTTCTCTGGTACATCGATGATTACTTCGGTGCTGCTTCATGCTCTCGTCGGGACTTGGAAAAAAATTACTAATTTTGCTTCCAATCTCCACCCCTCCATCATTTTCACATGGTCCATCTCTTACACTTCCCTTCCCTTCCTTGACCTCTCTGTCTCAATTTCTGGTGATAGGCTGTCGACCAATATCCATTACACAGCTACCTCGACTACAGCTCCTCAAACCCCGCTTCCTGTAAGGACTCCATCCCATTCTCTCAGTTCCTTTGCCTCTGTCGTATCTGTTCTGATGATGCTACCTTCAAAAACAGTTCCTCTGACATGTCCTCCTTCTTCCTTAACCGAGGTTTTCCATCCACAGTCGTTGACAGGGCCCTCAACCATGTCCGGCCCATTTCCCATGCATCTGCCCTCACGCCTTCTCCTCCCTCCCAGAAACATGATAGGGTCCCCCTTGTCCTCACTTATCACCCCACCAGCCTCCGCCATTTCTGTCAACTCCAGCATGATGACACCACCAAACACATCATCCCTTCACCGCACCCCCCCCCCCCCTCCCTCAGCGACATTCCGTAGGGATCGTTCCCTCCGGGACACCCTGGTCCACACCTCCAACACCCCCTACTCCTCAACCCCTACCTATGGCACCTCCCCATGCCCACGCAAAAGATGCAACACCTGCCCCTTCACTTCCTCTCTCCTCACCGTCCAAGGGCCCAAACACTCCTTTCAAGTGAAGCAGCATTTCACTTGCATTTCCCCCAACTTAGTCTATTGCATTCATTGCTCCCAATGTAGTCTCCTCTACACTGGAGAGACCAAACGTAAACTGGGCGACCGCTTTGCAGATCACCTGCGGTCTGTCCACAAGAAAGACCCAAACCTCCCTGTTGCTTGCCATTTTAACACTCCACTTTGCTCTCTTGCCCACATGTCTCTTCTTGGCTTGCTGCATGGTTCCAGTGAAGCCCAATGCAAACTGGAGGAACAGCACCTCATCTTCCGACTAGGCACTTTACAGCCTTCTGGACTGAATATTGAATTCAACAACTTTGGATCTTGAACTTCCTCCTCCATCCCCACCCCCTTTCCGTTTCTTCCCCCTTCCTTTTGTTTTTTTTTCCAATAATTTATATAGATTTTTCTTTTCCCACCTATTTCCATTATTTTTAAATCTTGTATGCCCTGCTAGTCTTTCCACCCCACCCCCACTAGAGCAATACCTTGAGTGCCCTGCCATCTGTTCTTAATTAGCACATTCATTTAGATAATATCACCACCTTCAACACTTCTTTGTTCCTTTGTCTGTGACATCTTTGGATTATCTGCTCCTATCACTGCTTGCTTGTCCTTACAACCACACCACCCTCCCCACCCCCACTTCACTTCTCTCCCCCCAACCCCCCACCCCCCCCCCCCCCTCCACCTTAAACCAGCTTATATTTCACCCCTCTTCTAATATTCACTCAGTTCTGTTGAAGGGTCATGAGGACTCGAAATGCCAACTGTTTTCTTCTCCGCCGATGCTGCCAGACCTGCTGAGTTTTTTCAGGTAATTCTGTTTTTGTTTTGGATTTCCAGCATCTGCAGTTTTTTGTTTTTATCTATGATTTCCACCCTGGAACCTTAAACTAATCACAAACCAGGATTTGTTTTTATTTTAATTTTTTTAATGGGATGTGAACATCACTGCCCCGTGCCAGCGTTTGTTGTCCATCTCTAATTTCCCTTGAAAAGGGGTGGAGTCACATGCAGGCCAACCCAGGTAAGGATGGCAGATTTGCTTTTACAACAATCGATGTGATCATCTTACACAGAGTAGTTTTAGGTTCCAGATTTATTCATTGAATTTAAATTCTACTAGCTGCAATAGTGGGAATTGCACAAATGCCCCAAAGGGCACTACTCTGAATTACCAGTTTAGTGATATTGCCACAATGCCACCGTCTCCCCAAAGTAAAGGCCATGTGGTACAAAATCAAATCCCACCGGTTTCTTTACTCATTGATAATGGTCACAATGAGAAACTGGTGCAATCCCATTTTGGTGTCATGTGTACTGGATGCAGTTGTGGTATATGCCAAAACTTTTTTCTTTTCTCCAATGTGTTCCCATGTCCAGGGCTTTTCATCAAGTGGAGGCTCCCGGCAGCAATGGCTACCCTTCTGGCACTGATGGGTAGCCAGTTAAAGTATTAATGCAATATTTTGGCAATTTGTGAAAATTTGACCAATAGTGCACAAGCCACCAGCTGTCTCCGGAGCCCAGCAACGCTTTGGAGGTGGCTTCAAAGTGGGAGGTCAGACTACGTTGGCACATGCCGGTATCAATGGTCCCAAAGACTGAAAGCAATACATCCATGCTCAAACACATTCACATCCCACTGTTGTGGGCCTTTACAGAAGATACTATCTGGCATCCTTATGTGAGCTTATGTGGCACCCCCGATGTGCCTCTCTCTCCAGAACAATCTTATGCAGCCCCACAAGAGCAGCCCCTAGGTATCTTTCTAAGCTTAAAAGGCCATTTTTATATGGCCATTCCTCAAATCAGACCCTAGATATTGAGGAACAGCCTCTTGGCTCTTCTCATTTGTACAATGATTTAATGTTTCAGAACTGATTGCAGTTTCAAGGGGTGAGATGACCATAGCACAGCCTCCTCTGGTTTAGATTCCATCCTGTTGGCTCTATCATGGCTTTGTTGATTTGCTGTTCTGCATTGAGTCTATTAAGACCAATATTAGGTCTCTTTCAGATTGATCCCTGGCTATATCAATACCAATGATTGAGTATGTACTTTGTTGCATTTTTTGAAATAGAAGTCTTCATCAAAACTAATTTTTTTGTTCGGGGGTAAAGAGCAAGCCTGGTCATGTCATAGGTGGGAGAAAAATAAGTGGAAATCAACAAATCAAATCTACTAATGATATTCAAAGGGAAAAAACAACAAATGGATTTCATATCCTAGTGTTTTTTCAAATTCTACACCTGCAACCTCTACCACCTAGAAGAACATGGATAACAGGTACAAGGAAATACCAGCAACTGAAAGTTCACCTCCATGTCACACAACACCCTGATGTGGAAATATATTATGGTCCCTTCACAGCCATTAGGTCAAAACCCTGGTGCTTCTTCTCTAACAACACTGTAGACAACAAGTACTGTAGCAGTTCAAAAATGTGGCACATCACCTCATCAAGGGCAATTAGGGATAGACAATAAATGCTGGCCTTGTTAAGGCCACCCAGATTGATGAACAAAGAAAATAATTCTGAAAATACCTATAAATGCTTCAGACCATTGAACAGTGTTTACAAATTTGTGCTCCTGACATGGCATTACCTGTACTATGAGCAACATTTTGGGAAGTTGAATGTTGAGGTCATTGGTCTCATGAACATATGGAGAGTATAATCACTAGGTGCCAGTGACTTCAGCACACAAGTTCCTGAAATGCGTTCCCAGTGACTAAAACTCTGTCACAGGAAACAAAATTTCACAAATAAATAATTAAAATGGACAATATCTTGCAAATAGGTTTAACTGTGCAGAAATTTGGAAAATAAAAGTTCAAACAAAGAATCAAGGGTACATCCAAAATGAAAGGAGCAACAACAGTACCTAATGTAATTTATTGGGTAAAGCAAACAAGAATATATACAGAATAGCTAAACTCTGACGATCACTTTCATACACTGTGCATCAATTTACATCTCTTTTACAATGTCACAAGATAGTTTTCAATGAAGGAGACCGATTCTTCAGCCACTTTTATTTCGTCTTCCAGGTTACATGACCAAAAACTCTCCAGTGCAACATCTAGCTTTTTCATAAATAGATCCCTCAGTCACAAGCCATTAGTGCTGAACAGTTCTGATGGAGAGATCTATCTAGAAAAGGAACTTCTCTATTAAGCACTTGCAGCATTTTCTATTTGTTTTTTATTTTAATTTCCAGCATGATTTTTACCTTCCATATGAGAGCTTATTGATCTAGTTGAGCCAGCACCACACCAAATCATACATTTGTCTTCTCTGCCATTCCTGGGGGAATGGAAACAGTGGCTACAAATATTGTTAATTGCATGACCATGTCTTAAATAAAGTATTTGTGGGCTGCATCCTATGTTTTCCCAGGAACCACCCTTCATTAATTAGTTTCAACAATATGGTGCTTGATCTAAAATCAGTTCTGATGAAAGGTCATGAACCTGAAATGTTAACTGTTTCTCTCCACAGGTGCTGTCTGACCTGTTGAGTATTTCTAGCATTTTCTGTTTTTATTTCAGATTTCCAGCATTCATAGTATTTTGCTTTTGTAAAAATAGGTATGTTATTTGAATTCACGTGCTTCAGTTTGATAGAGCCTTGGTCAGGCCTCTGGAACACTGTGTTCAGTTTTGGGCAGTATATCTTAAGGTTTATATGTTGCCTTGGAGTAGATGCAACACTAATTTTCTAAAATGATGCTAGTTCTAAAATAGTTAAGCACTGAGCACAGGTTGCATAAATCTGTCTTTTCTTTAAGTCATAGGATGTGGGACTCACTGGCAAGGCCAACATTTATTTCCCATCCCTATCTGTCCTTGAGAAGGTGATGGTGAGCCATCTTCTTGAGCCACTGCAGTCTGTGTGACAAAGTTACTCCACAGTGCCATAAAGGACCAAGTTGCAGAGCTTTGACCAGGTGACAATAAAGGAATGACAATAGGTTTCCATATCAGGATGAATGTTAATTGGAGAGGAATATGCAGGTGATGATGTTCCCATGTGCCTGCTGCCTTTGCACTCCTAGGAACTACAGGTCACAGGTTGGGAATGTGCTGGTAAGGAAAACAAAAACAAAAATAAAAATACCTGGAAAAACTCAGCAGGTCTGACAGCATCTGCGGAGAGGAACACAGTTAACGTTTCGAGTCTGTATGACTCTTCAACAGAAGAGTCCTCTCTGCAGATGCTGTCAGACCTGCTGAGTTTTTCCAGCTATTTTTATTTTTGTTTTTGTTTTGGATTTCCAGCATCCACAATCTTTTGCTTTTATCTTAGTGCTGGTAAGGGAATCTGGGTGAGCTGATGCAGTACATATTGTAGTTGGTACACAGTGCTGCACCATTGCACCAATATGGGGTGCCAATCAAGTGGGCTACTTTGTGCTGGATGGTGCCGCGCTTCTTGAGCGTTGTCAGGAATGCACTTATCCAGGCAAATAGAGTATTCCATCACACTCCTGGCTGGAGCCTTGCAGATGGTGGAAAGGCTTTGGGGAGCCAGGAGATAAGTCACTTTTTACAGAATACCCATCTTCTAACTTGTGCTTGCAGCTATAGTAATTATGCAGCTTGTCCAGTTAGGTTTCTGACAAATGGTGAGCCCAGGATGTTGATGGTGGTAGATTAAGCAATGGTAATGCCATTGAATATCAAGCAGAGATGTTTAGAATCTATCTTATTTGAGATGGTCATTGCATAGCATGAACATTACTTGCCATTTACCAGCCCATGCCTGAAAAGTTGCCCTGGTCTTGCTGCATCTAGGCAAATATAGCCTCATTACCTGAAAACTGTGTGCAATCATCAAAAAACATCCACACATCTGACCTTATGATGGGGAGAATGTAATTGAAGCGTTGATGTTTGTGCCTTATGCACTGCCCTGAGGTACTTCTCCAAAGGGTTCCTGGGATTGAGGCAGTCACCAAGAACAATAACAATATTCATTTGTGTTGGATATGACACCAAACAGTGGAGGTTTTCCCCAATTCCCAGTGACTTCAATTTTATTTGGATTCCCTGTAAAATCTTGTCTTTATGTCAATGATAGTCACTTTAACCTCACCTCTGGAAATCAGATCTTTTGCCTATTTTGGAGAAAGGCTATAATGAGGTCTGAAGCTGAGTGGCCCTGGCAGAACTCAAACTGAACATCAGTGAACAAGTTATTGCTGCTTGAAGACACTGTCAGTGACAACTTCCATTGCAATGCTGATGATTAAGAGCAGACTGATATGATGGTATTTGGATTGAATTTGTCCTGACAGATGATATGTGGGCAATATTGCATTTTGTGAGGAAGCTGGCAGTGCTGTAGCTGTACTGCAATGGTCTGAGTAGAAGCACAACTAGTTTTGAAATACATCCTCGGCAGTAAAGTTGGGATGCCCCTGAGGACCATAGCCTTTGCTGTATGGAGTGTGCTCAAACAATTCTTTGTATCAAATGCAATCAATCAAATTAGCTGGACACTGGCTTTTGGGATGATGGGGACTGCAGGAGGAGACCAAGATGGATCATCCACTTGGCACTTCTGACTGCTTAAGTCTTGACTCCTGCACTTGCTTGCCAAACTCTCCCATCACTGAGGTTAGTGATGATCATGGAACCTTTTCCTCCTGGTCGTTGTTTAATTTCCAACCACCATTTAGAGCTGCATATGTCAGCACTGTAAAGAGCTTTGATCTGATGAGTTGAATTGCTTTGTTCTGCTGTAATTTAACCAGCTTGGCACTTCAAACTTAGGGATACTTAGTTCTCCATCTGGCATGCTCTTCTGCACTCCTCATTGAATCAGGGTTGATCCCCTGACTTGATGGTAATAATAATGAGGGATATGCCACGCCATGAAGCTAAAGGTTGTGGTGGAATGTTCTGCTGTTGATGTTGGCCCATAGCATCTTTGGATGCCCAGTTTTGAACTTCTAGATGTGTTCTGAATCTATCCCATTTAGTGCAGTGTGATTGCCACACAACACATTGGAGGATATCCTCAGTAAGAGGACAGGACTTGGTCTCCACAAAGACTGTGGAGTGATGACTCCTACCAATACTGTCATGGACAGATATATCTGTGACAGCAAGATTGGTGAGCATGAGGTCAAGTTGGCTCCCTCATTTGATTCTCTCATCACCTACCAGAGCCTAGTACGGCCGCTCTGTCCTTCTGAGCTCGGTCAGTAGTGGTGTTTCTGAATCACTCATGGTGGTTGACATTGAAATCGCCTCCAGACTGCATTTTGTACCTTCAGTGCTTCTTCCATGTGGTGTTCAACATGGAAGAATACTGACTCATCAGCTGAGGGAGGGCAATACGTGCAAAGCTGTGGGAGACTTTTTTGTTCACATTGAGTGGTGATCTAATTAGTGTTTAAAATGATAAAAGGATGTATTTTCTAAAACAAAATCATAGTATCATAGAATACTACAGTAATGAAAGAGGTTGTATAGTCTATCCTGTATATCCTAGTTCTGTGTAAGAGCTACAAATTACTGCCACTCCTCTACTGATTCTGCATGATGCTCAAAAATATTCCTTGTCACATATCCTAGTCCCTTTAAGGAGCTTCTATTGAATCTGCTGCCACTATTCTTTCAATCAATACTAAGCAACTGACAAACTAAAAACTAACATTCTAATTATGACCCCCATGGCCTTTTTTTGCCATTAACTTGAATCTGTGTCCACTGATACCAAACATTCTGCCTGTGGAAACAATTACTCTCTATTTGTTATGTCAAAACTGCTCATAAATTTTGCGGTCATAGCCTGGAACCTACTTCCCACAGGGGTGTTGAATGAGGGCATAATACTAAGATTAGAGCCATGCCATTCAGGAATAAATTCAAGAAGGTCTTCTTCATATAAAAGGTAGTAACAATGTAGAATTCTCAACTAATAAGGCTGTAGATGCTGCGTCAGTTGAAACTGTCAAGACTGAGAGTGATAGATTTTTGCTGGTTAAGCATATCAAGGAGAGGCGGTGGCAATGGCAGTGGTGATCACATAGTCATAATGTCACTGGGCAAGCAATCCAGAAGCCCACTCTAATGTTCTGGGGACATGGGTACAGATCCCACCATGGCAGCTGGTGGACTTTAAATTCAATTAATAAATCTGGAATTAAAAGCTACTCTCAGTAATAGTGACCATTGTTGATTGTTGTAAAAAAACATCTGGAACAATGACATCCTTTAGGAAGGAAATCTGCTGTCCTTACCTGGTCTAGCCAACATGTGACTCCAGACCCACAGAAATGTGTGGTTGACTCTGAAATGGCCCAGCAAACCACTCAGTTGCATAAAACCACTATGAAAGCCAAAAGGAATGAAATTAGATGGGCCACGTGGCATTGACCAAGGCACCAGAAATGACAACAGCTCACCGAGCCCTGTCAACCCTGCAAAGTCCTCCTTACTAACATGTGGGGCCTTATGCCAAAATTGGAAGAGCTGTACCACAGACCAGTCAAGCAAAAGCCTGACATAGTCATACTCATGGAATCATACCTCACAGACAATTTCCCAGGTGCCACAATCACCATCCCCAGGTATGTCCTATCCAACCGACAGGAAAGACCCAGCAGAGGTGGCAGCACAGTGGTATACAATAGGGAGGAAGTTTTCCCTGGGAGTCTTCAACATTGACTCTGGACCCCATGAAGTCTCATAGCAAACATGAGCAAGGAAATCCCCTGCTGGATACTACCTACCGCTCCAACCTCAGCTGATGAATCAATACTTCTCCAAGTTGAAAACCATTTGGAAGAAGTACTGAGGATGGTAAAAGCAGAGAATGTACACTGCATGGGGAAATTCAATGTCCATGACCAAGGGTGACTCAGTTGCACCACTACTGACCGAGCTTGCTGAGTCCTAAAGAACATAGCTGCTAGATTGCGTCTGTGGCAGTTGACAGTATTTGAGTACAGAAACAGGAGGATAAGGCTGATGAATACATGGCTGGAAAAATGGTGCAGGAAGGAGGGCTTTAGATTCCTGGGACACTAGGATTGGCTCTGGTGAAGATGACACCTGTACAGGCTGGACAGGCTGCATATGAACAGAGCCAGGACAGATTTCCTTGCGGGGCATTTTGCAAGTGCTGTTGGCAGGGTTTTAAACTAACTCAGCAGGAGTGTGAGAACCAGGAGAGAGTATTAGAGAGGAATACCAGGGTGCACAAAATACTGGGAGAGACAGATAGCACTAGAATAGAGAAAAGTAATTTAATAGGTGGAGCCACAGTGAGAGAAAGGTCATGAAGTTTAAATCAGTGTTACTGTGCATGCATGTGAATGCATGCAGTATCGTGAATAAGTTTGAGGAGCTGCAGGTGCAGGTTGCCAAGTGGAAATATGATGTTGTAGCGATAACAGAGTCCTGGCTCAATGAAGAACAGGGCTGGGTGCTAAATATTCTTGGGTACAAGGTGTTCATGAAAGATAGGGCATGAAGAAAAGCAGGAGGGGTGGTGGTATTGGTTAAGGAGGGCATTGCCTTGCTGAAGAAAGAGGATGTCCCAGAGGGTTCAAAGACAGAATCAATTTGGCTAGAGTTAAGGAACAAAAAGGAAGCAATTACATTGCTCGGTGTAATCTATAGACCATTAACTACTGAGAAGGATATAGGGGAGCAAATCTGCAGGGAAATTACAGAGAGATGCAACATTATAGAGTAATTATAATAGGGGGCTTTAATTACCAGAATTAGATTGGGACAGTGGTAGCGTAAGGAATGAAAGAGGGTCAAGAGTTCCTAAATTGTGTTCAGAAGAATTTTCTACATCAGTATGTGTCCAGTCCAACAAAAACGGATGCATTGTTGGACCTGATTCTTGGAAATGAGGTGGGCCAAGTAGATCAAGTATCAGTGGGGGATCATTTGGGAAACAGTGATCATTGTATCATAAGGTTTAGGATGACAATAGAAAAGGATAATGTGCAATCCAGAGTAATAATAATTAACGGGGGTAGAGCTGACTTCAAGAGGGCAAGAACAGAGCTGGGCCGACTAGACCGGAATCAAAGGTTGACGGGAAAAACTGAAGTTGAACAATGGACTATCTTCAAAGAAGAAATAGTTTGGGCACAGTCAAGGTATATTCCCTCAAAAGAGAAAGGTAGGGCAAATTAATCCAGAGGTCCCTGGGTGAAAAAGGAGATAGAAATTAAGATGAAAAAGAACAAGTATGCTTATCACAGGTGTCAGGTGGAAAATACAATTGATTACCAAGTGGAATACAGAATGTTCAGAGGGGAGTTAAAAGGCAAATAAGAGAAGCAAAGAGGGATTATGAGAAAAAACTAACAGCCAACATAAAGGGGAATCCCAAAGTCTTCTAACGGCACCTAAGTAGCAAGAGGGTGGTAAAGGGAGGAGTAGGGCTGATTTGCTACCAAAAAGGGGGTTTACACATGGAGGCAGGGGGCATGGCTGAGGTGTTAAAGGAAAATTTTGTATCTGTCTTTACTAAGGAAGCAGAGGCTACCGTGGCCATGGTGACAGAGGAGGAAACTGTCACTAGAAGGACTCAAAATGATAAGGAGGAAGTGTTGGATAAACTGTCAGTACTTAAGGTTGACAAGGCATCGGGACCGGATGAGATGCATTCAAGGATATTAAAGGAACTAAGAGTGGAAATTGCAAAGGGAATGGCGATAAGTTTTCAGTCTTCCCTAAACTCAGGGGAGGTGCCAGAGGATTGGAGAATTGCAAACATTATGCTCTTGTTCAAAAAGGCTGTAAGGTTAAGCCCAGCAATTACAGACCAGTCAGTTTAACTTTAGTGGTGGAGAAGCTTCTAGAAACAATTATTCGGGGTAGAATTAGCAGTCACATGGAAAATATGAGTTGATTAGGAACAGCCAGCATGGATTTCTAAATGGGAAATTGTGTTTAACCAACTTGTTGGAGTTTTTTGAAGAGGTACAGAAAGGATCGATGAGGGTAATACTGTTGATGTTGTGTACTTGGATTGTGTACTTTGATACAGTGCTACACAACAGGCTTGTGAGAAAACATATTGCTCATGGAATAAACGAGACAGTAGCAACGTGGATACAAAATTGGTTGAGTAATAGGAAACAGCAAGTGATGACCAATGGGTGTTTTTCAGGCTGGAGTAAGGTTTGTAGTGGAGATCCCCCAGGATTGATATTGGGACTCTTGCTATTCCTGACAGTGGAGTTTCCCCAGGGTGGGTATTGGGACCCTTGCTTTTCCTGATATATATTAATGACCTAGATCTTGGTGTGCAGGCAACAATTTCAAAGTTTGTGGATGGTACAAAACTTGGAAGCATTATAAACTGTGAGGAGGACAGTATAGAGCTTCAAGAGGACATAGGCAATTTGGTCGAGTGGACAGACAAGTGGCAAATGAAGTTCAATGCGGAGAAGTATGAGGCAATGCATTTTGGTAGGAAGCACGTGGAGAGACAACATAAAATAAGCAGTACCATTCTCAAGGGAGTGCAGGAGCAGAAGGACCTGGGTGTGTATGTGCATAAATCATTAAAGATGGCAAGACAGGTAGAGAGAGCAGTTAATAAAGCATACAGTACCCTGGGCTTTATTACTAATGCACTGGAGAACAAGAGCAAGAAAGTTATGCTGAGCTTATATAGGACACTAGTTAGAACCCAGCTGGAATATTGTGTACAGTTCTGGGCACGACACTATCGGAAGGATGTGAATGCACTGGGGAGATTGTGGAAGAGGTTTACAAGAATGGTTCCTGGGATGAGAAATTTCAGTAATTAAAATAGATTGGAGAAGTTGGGACTATTCTTGGAGAGGAGAAGGCTAAGAGGAGATTTGATAGAGATGTTCAAAATCATAAGGGGACTGGACAGAGTAGATAGGGAGAAACTGCTTCTGCTCATAAAAGGATTGAGAATGAGAGGACACAGATTTAAACTGATTCGCAAAAGAAGCAAATGTGATGTGAGAAAAAACTTTTTCACTCAGCGAGTGGTTTGAGTCTGCCTGGAAGTGTGGTGGAGGCAGGTTCAATGGAGGTATTCAAGAAGGCATTGGATGATTATTTGAATAGAAACAATGCACAAGGGTATGGGGAAAAGGGATGAGAATGGCACTAAGTCATAACGCTCATTTGGAGAGTCGATGCAGACATGATGGGCTGAATGGCCCCCTTCTGCAATGATCTTGTGATTCGTAATAGGAGTGACTACCACACAAACCCTTGTGCAGATGAAGTCCTGTCTTCACATTGAGGATACTCTCAACTGTGTTGAGTGGCACTACCAATGTACTAAATGGGATAGATTGGAAACAAATCTAGCAACTCCAAACTGGGCATCCATGAGGAACTATGGTCGATCAACAGCAGCAGAATTGTATACAACCACAAACCTGTAACTTCATGGCCTGGCCTATCTCCCATCATACCACTACCATCAAGCCAGGAGATCAACCGGTTCAATGATGAGCACAAGAGGGCCTGCCAAGAAGAGTGTTTGGCATATCTAAAAATGAAATGTCAACCTGGTGAAGCTACAACACAGGACTACTTACATGCCAAACAGTGGAAGCAGCATGCGATAGATAGAGCTAAGCGATCCCATAACCAATGGATCAAATCTAAGCTCTGAAGTCCTGCCACATCCAGTCATGAATGATGGTGGACAATTAAGCAACTAACTGGAGGAGGAGGCTCCACAAATACCACTATCCTCAATGATGGGAGAGCCCAGCACATCAGTGCGAAAGACAGGACTGAAGCATTTGCAGCCATCTTCAGCCAGAAGTGCAGAATGGATGATCAATCTCGGCCACCTCAGGAGGTTGCCATCGTCACAGGTGCCAGTTTTTGGCCAATTCGATTCACTCCATGTGATATAAGAAATGGCTGAAGATACTGGATACTCAAAAGCTAGGGGCCCTGACTACATTCCGGCGATTGTACTAAAGAGTTGTGCTCCAGAAGTTGCCCTGTCCCTAGCAAAGCTGTTCCAGTACATCTACAACACTAGAATCTACTCAGCAATGTGGAAAATTGCCCAGAAATGTCCTGTCTACAAAAAGCAGCACAAATCCAACACGGCCAATTACCACAGCATCAGTCTAATCTCGGTCATCAGCAAAGTGATGGAAGGTGCCATCAACAGTGTTATCAAGCTGTACGTACCCAGCAATAACCTCCTCATTGACACTCAGTTTGGGTTCGGCCAGGTCCATTCAACACCTGACCACATTACACATTAAATATGGAAAAAAGAGCAAACTCAAGAGGTGATGTGAGAGTGACTGTCCTTGACATCAAGGCAGCATTTGACCGAGTGTGGCACCAAGGAACCCTAGCAAAACTAGATTCAATGGAAAGCAAGGGGAAAACTGACTGGAGTTGTACCTAGCACAAAGGAAGATGTTGTGATTTTTGTAAGTTTAGCTACTCAGTGCCAGGACATCACTGCAGGAGATCCTCAAGGTAGTGTCCAAGTAAGGTCAGAAAGTGGGGATGTTCGCTGATGATTGCACAATGCTCAGCCCCATTCATGACTCCTTAGATACTGAAGCAGTCCGTGTCCATATGCAGCCAGACCTGGACAACATTCAGGCTAGGGCTGATAAGTAGCAAGTAACATTCACACTACACAAGAATCAGGCAATGACCATATCCAACAAGAGAGAATCCAATCATCTTCACTTGACGTTTAATGGCATTACCATCGCTGGATCCCCCACTGTCAACATGCTAGGTTTTACCATTGACCAGAAGCTAAACTGGAACATCCATATAAATACTGTGGGTACAAAAACAGGTCAGAGGCTGGTAATTGTGCAGTGAGTAACTCACCTCCTGACTCCCCAAAACCTGTCCACCAACGACAAGGCACAAGTCAGGCCCGTGATGGAATACTCTCCGCTTGCCTGAATGAGTGCAGCTCCAACAACACTCAATAAGCTCAACACCATCCAGAACAAATCAGCTCACTTGATTGGCATCCCATCTATCACCTTCAACATTCACTCCCTCTGCCACCGATGCACAGTGGCAGCGGCATCCCAGTTACTGAATGCACTGCAGCAACTCATCAAAGCTCCTTCGACAGCATCTTCCAAGCCCGCAGCCTTTACCAACTGGAAGGACAGGGGAAGCAGATGAATGGAAACAGCATCATCTGCAAATTCTCCTCCAAGCTATATATTATCCTGACTTGGAACTATATATCGCTGTTCCCTCATTGTCACTGGGCCAAACTCCCGGAACTCCCTTCCTAGCTGCACTGTGGGTGTACCTATGCCATATGGACTACAGCAGCCCAAGAATAAGGCTGACCACAACTTTCTGAAGGGCAACTAGGAGCCAGCAATAAATGCCGGCCTAACAAGCAATGCCCATATCCCACGAAAGAACAAAAAACTTAAGGTTGCTTAGTGGGTATATGGGGTATATGGGCTAATATATGAATCAATCATGAACTAATTGAATAGTGGTGCCGATTTGATGGACTGAATGCCCTTCCGCTGTATCCAAGTTATTAGTACAGTTGTACTTCTGGTTAATTATTGATGTCTCAAATGACACTACATTAGTAGACATGCGAAATGAACAGATGTTTTTGTCATTTTGCTTTGATGATCAAATAAATGGGCTTGGGCAGAAATTTTCCTAAGAAAATTATACCAGAGAGATAGAATTGAAAACAGGGCAGATCTTACATGACCTGAGGGAGCATTGTCAAGACCAATCAACCTTTTATTCTTCCAGGTTATCATGCATTACCTGAAAAAGCAATGTGGTAAGCTATTTATTTCTTTATTCCTTCTGTATACATTTATGAGTAAATATGAATAAACCATTTTCGTCATCAAAAAAATACTCAGGCTATATAATCCAATTTAAAAAAAAATTCATTCATGGGATGTGGGCCTTGCTGGTTGGGCCAGTATTTTATTGCCCATCCCTACATTGCCCTTGAGAAGGTGGTGGTGAGCTGCCTTCTTGAACCACTGGAGTCCATGTGGTGTATGTACAACCACAGTGTTGTTAGGGAGGGAGTTCCAGGATTTTGACCCAGTGACAGTGATGGAATGGAGATATATTTCCAAGTCAGGATGGTGAGTGACTTGAATTGATTAGGCACAGATTTGCAATACATTGAATAGCATTTAGAAGGGCTGGGACTAGACCATATTGCTCTTTAGAATAATTGCATTGATTTTGGCAGTGATCAAGTGAAAAATGTTAAGTAACTGTGCTATACATGTCCAAACAATCAGAGGGAAGTCGAAGAACAATTACTTAGACAAGTTTCTGAGAAGGGCAAAAATAATAGTCCATAATAGTAGGAGACTTCAACTACTCTAATAGGAACTGGGATAGAATCATTGTGAAAGGTATACAGGGCACAGAATTATTAAAATGCAATCAGAAGAACTTTGTTTAGCCAGTACATAGCAAGCCCAATAGCAGGAAAGGGTGTTAAGGACTTAGTTTTAGGCACTGATGTTGGACAGGTGGAAGAGAGTCAGTGAGACCATTTTTGGTGGTAGTGATCATAATCCAGTTAGAGATAATCTAATTATGGAAAAGGACAAACATTGGCTGGGAGTTAATTTTCAGGTTGGGAAAAAGCATTTTTACCGAGCTGAGATGTGGTTTAGCAAAAGTGGACTGGATATAGCCACTTGAAGGTAAATCGATATCAGAGCAGTGGGAGGAATTCATGGGGTAGATACAGAGGATTCAAAGCATATATGTTTCCACAAAAAAAGGATAGGATCACCAAATTTTGAGCACCTTGGATCATACAGGGTAAGATAAAGCAAAAAAGGGAATGCCCAGGGATGTATAGAAAATTCAGGACTCAAAATTAAAATGGAAATCTGGAAAACAAAGAAAAGTTATGAAAAATGTTGGCAAGTAAAATCAAGAAGATGCAAATATATTTATAAATGCATAACGATCAAGAGGACAACTGAGGAAAGAATAGGGCTTATTGAAGACCAAAATGGTAATGTGTATCTGTCAATCAGCTGCAAGTAGTAGCCCCAATAGGCAATAATTACTGTAGCAGAAAGCTGAGCTAGCTATTAAGTCATCAGAGGCTCTATATATCAGCAGAGAGGTTTTGAACCTGCACAGACGGAGGCACACGGACATGTGACTACACCTGAGTGAGATGTAGATTGAGTGAGCTGTTGTAAATTTTTTCAGATGGGATCTTGGTGCAGAGGGCAAAGAGATACTCTGTTTTCCACTTTTTCTCAGTCTCCAGTGGTAGGTAAGTTTCATTCCTTGTCTCCAAACTAGGTGAGTGCAACCTTCTATTACTTTAGTTGTTTAAGTTATTAACTAATTGACTAATTAAATAAATAAGGTTGGACAGAAATGGCAGGGCTTCTGGTATGCCATGACTGCAGCTTGTGGCAATCTGTGGAATGCAGTGCAATCCTTGATAACCATATCTGCAGAAAGTGTGTGCAGCTTAGGGAACTTTGGCTCCAAGTTGCTGAGCTAGAGTCTGAGTTGCGGACGTTGCAAGGGATCAGGGAGGGAGAGAGTTAACTGGACTTTTTGTTCCAGGAGGCAGTCACAGCTCTTAGGTTAGGCAGAACATTAGAGTTGGTCAATGGTCAAGGACAGGAGGGTGTGACTGTGAGTCGGGCAGATAAGAGGAACCAGCATGTAGTGATGGAGGAATCTCAGCCCCTGCCTTTGGATACCAGGTATGAACGAGGTGCATGCTATCTGTTTGGATGAGGAGAAGGACCACAAGGTGGATACATAGGCTGATCATTGCATCATGGTGAGGGATGCCATTCAAGTGGAGGGAGCGAAGAGGAATGCGCTCATGACAGGAAACAGTAGAGCCAAGGGGATAGGTATAGCTCTGTGCAGCCACGACCAGGAGCTCTGGAGATTGTGGTGCCTGCCTGGTGCCAGGGTTAAAGGCGATCTTCCCAAGGCTGGAATGGAATTCGGAGTGGGAGAAGGAGAATCAAGTAGTTGTGGTCCAAATGGGAACCAACAACCTAGGTAAAACAAGGAATGACGTTCTGCTAAGAGAATTTGAGGAGTTAGGGTCCAAATTAAAACACAGAACATCAAAGGTAATAATCTCTGGATTGTTACCTGAGCGAAGCACAAGTTAGCATACGACTTAGAGAATTAAATGCATGGCTCAAAGAGTGGTGTGGAAAGAAGGGGTTTCGATTCATGGGGCACTGGCATCAGGACTCAGGGAAGAGTGACCTATTCCATTGGTAAGGGCTCAACTTGAACCGGGCTGGAACCTGTACCCTGGCCAATAATAAAACTAGGGCAATGGACAGGGCTTCGAACTAACGTGTGTGTGTGTGTGTGTGTGTGTGTGTGCGTGTGTGTGTGTGTGTGTTGGGGGGTGGGGTGGTGGTGGTGGGCAGGGAGAGGTGGTGAAAGTTTGGGTGAAGGGAGATTTTGAAATTCACAGAGAAAGTTGCAGGCATCAAAACAGTATACAAATGTGGATAAAGACAAACAGAATGGGTCAGCAAGGAGCGGAGAGTTTAACAAGATTTCTACATCAGTGAATAAGGACATTGTAGGGAAAAAAAAGTCAATTATTGAAAGTCAAGGTTCTTTATTTGAATGTGTGAAGCATCGCAATGAGATGAATGAACTAATGGCACAAATAAACATAACTGAAAAAGATGCAATTGCCATTGTAGAGATATGGTTACAAGGTGATCAAGGGTGGAAAATAAATATTCCAGGGTACATAATATTCAGGAAGGGTAGGCAGAATGGCAAAGGAGGGGTGGCCCTGATAAGATTAAGAAGTAGAACCAATATGGGTGAAAATTAGGAAAAGCAAGAGGCAGGAAACACTAGTGGGAGTAGTTTATAGTTCTCCTAACAGTAATTATACTGTTGGGAGAACATTGAACAAGAAGTTATTGGAACTTGTAACAAAGACAGTATAATAATTGTGCGGGACTTTAATCTTCATATAGACTTGGACAATCAAATTGGCAAGAGCGGTCTGGAAGATGAGTTTGTAGAATATTTGTGTGACATTTTCTTCGAGCAATTCTTTATGGAGCCAACTAGGGATAAAGCTATCTTAGATGTAGTATTGTGTAATGAAGCAGCGTTAATTGGTAATGTTGTGGTAAATGATCCTCTGCGAAGTAGTGATCATAATACCACACAATTTCATGTTAAGTTTGAAACTAACATATTCCAATCACAAGCAAGAATCTTAAAGTTAAACTAAGCCAATTACATGGGTGCGAGGGGAGAACTTATTTTTTATTCATTCATGGGATTTGGGCATCACTGGCTAGGCCAGCATATTATCCATGCCCAAATGCCCTTGAGAAAGTAGTGGTGAGCTGCCTTCTTGAACTGCTGCAGTCCATGTGGTGTAGGGATACCCAGGGTGTGGTTAGGGAGGGTGTTCCAGGATTTAGACCCAGCAACAGTGAAGGACCGGAAATATATTTCCAAGTCAGGGTGGTAAGTGTCTTGGAGGTGAACTTCCAGGTGGTGATGTTCCCTTGTGCCTGCTGCCCTTGTCCTTCTAGGTGGTAGTGGCTGTGGGTTTGGAAGGTGCTGCCTAAGGAGCCTTGGTGAATTCCTGCAGTGCATCTTGTACATGGTATACACTGCTACCAATGTGCGACCATGGTGGAGGCAGTGAATGTTTGTGGATGGGGTGTCAATCAAATGGGCTGCTTTGTCCTGGATGGTGTCAAGCATCTTGAGTGTTATTGATGCTGCACAGCTGCATTCATCCAGGCAAGTGGATGGTATTCCATTACACTCCTGATCAGTGCCTTGTATGTGCATAGTCAGGCTTTGAGGAGTCAGGAGGTGAGTTACTCGGTGCAGGATTCCGACACTGACCTGCTGTTGTGGCCACAGTATATTATATGTCTAGGCCAGTTCAGCTTCTGATCAATGCTAATCCCCAGGATGTTGATAGTGGGGGATTCAGCGATGGTCATGCCATTGAAAGTCACGGGACAATGGTTAGATTCTCTTTGTTTGAGCTGGTCATTACCTGGCATTTGTGTGACGTAAATGTTACTTGCTATTTGTCAGCCCAGGTCTTGCCGCTTCACTATCTGAGGAGTTGTGAATGGTGCTGAACATTGTGCAATCATGAGCAAACATCCCCACTTCTGACCTTATTGTGGAAGGAAGGTCATTAATGCAGGAACTAAAGATGGTTGGGCCGAGGACACCAACCACCCTAAGGGACCCCTGCAGTGATGTCCTGGAATTAAGATGATTGACCTCCAACAACTACAACCATCTTCCTTTGTGATAGGTATGACTCAAACCAGCAGAGAGTTTTCCCCCCAATTCCCATTGACTCCAGTTTTGCTAGGGCTCCTTGATGCCGTACTCAGTCAAATGCTGCCTTAATGTCAAAGGCAGTCACTCTCACCTCACCTCTGCAGTTCAGCTCTTGTGCCCATAGTTGAACCAAGGCTACAATGAGATCAGGAGCTGAGTAGCCCTTGGAGAACCCAAACGAAGTGTCAGTGAGCAGGTTATTGCTAAGCAAGTGCCACTTGAAAGCACTGTTGATGACTCCTTCCATCACTTTATGATGATTGAATGTAAACTGACAGGGTAATAATTGGCCAGGCTGGCTTTATCCTGCTTTTTGTGTACAGGATATACCTGGGCAATTGTCCACATTGCAGGGTAGATGCCAATACTGTAGCTGCACTGGAACTGCTTTGCTAGGGACATGGCAAGTTCTGGAGCACAAGTATTCAGTACTAGGCCTGAATATTGTCAGGGCCCATAGCCTTTGCAGTATCCAGTGCGGTCAGCCATTTCTAAATGTCACATGGGGTGAATCGAACTGGCTGAGCACTGGCATCTGTAATGCCGGGGGCCTCCAGAAGAGTCTGGGATCAATCTTCTATTTGACACTTCTGGCTGAAGATTGTTGCAAATGTTTCAGCCTTAACCTTTTTACTGAAATGCTGGCTCACCCATCATTGAAGATGCGGATATTTGGGGAGTCTCCTCCTCCAGTGAGTCATTTAATTGTTCACCACCATTCACAACTGGATGTGGCAGGGCTGCTGGGCTTATATCTGATCCATTGGTTCTGGAATTGCTTAGCTCTGCTATCACTTGCTGCTTCTCCTGTTCGGCATGCAAATAGTCTGGTGTTGTAACTTCACCAGGTTGACACCTCTTTTGGGTATATCTGGTGCTGCTCCAGGCATGCCCTCCTGCAATCTTCATTGTACCTGGGTTTATCCCTTGGCTTGTTGATAATGGTAGAGTGGGCGATATGCCAGGCCATGAGGTTACAGATTGTAGTTGAGTACAGTTTTGCTGCTGCTGGTGGCCCACTCATAGCGCTTCATGGTTGCCCAGTCTTGAGTTGCTAGAACAGTTTGAAATCTATCCCAATTAGCATGGTGGTAGTGCCACATAACACAATGGAGTGTACCCCTAATGTGAGACGGGATTTCATTTCCACAGGAACTGTGCGGTAGTCACTCCTACAGATATTGTCATGGACAGATCCATCTTCAGCAGGCAAGTTTCAGAGGATGAGGTCAAGTATGCTTTTTTCTCTTGGTTCCCTCACCACCTGACACAGATCTAGTTCAGCAGCTCTGTGCTTTAGGACTCGACCAGCTCGATCAGTAGTGGAGCTACCGAGCCGCTCTTGGCAATGGACATGAAGGTCCCACACCCAGAGAACATTATCTGCCCTTGCCACACTCAGTCTTCCTTCAAGTGCTGTTCAACATGGTGGAGTATTGATTCATCAGCTGAGGGATGGGGGCCAGGGGTGGGGTTAGGGGTGGCCCAGTACATGGTAATCAGCAGGAAGTTTCCTTGCCCATGTTTGACCTGCTGCCATGACACATCACGGGGTCTGGAGTTGATGTTGAGGACTCCCAGTGCAACTCCCTCCTGACTGTATACCACTGTGCAGCCACCTTTGCAGAAAGTGCGTCTGGGACATTACCTGTAAAGAATGATTCTGTGAGTTTGACTAAGTCAGATTGTTGCATGACTACTATGGGAGAGAGTTCTCCCTACTTTTAGCACAAGCCCCCAGATGTTAGTTAGGAGGACTTTGCAGGGTCAACAGGGCTGAGTTTGCCGCTGTCATTTCCAGTGCCTAGTTCGATGCAGGGTAGTCTATCTGGTTTCACTCATTTTTGACACATGTAGGCGAGACCAGGTAAGACCGGCTGGTTTTGACATTAGTGGACCAGATAGGTTTGAACAACAATCATTTCATGGTCATCATTAGACATTTAATCCCAGATTTCTAATTGAATTCAAATTTCACCATCTGCCATGGCGGGATTCAAACCCAGGTCCCCAGATCATTATTCTGCATCTCTGGATCACTAATCCAGCAACAATACCACCGCCTCCCCCAAAAGGTGGCTATGGTTAATTGGGTAAAAAGACTAACAGATATGTAGGTAAATGAACAGTGGATAACATTTAAAGAAACATCTCATAACCTTCAACAAAAATACATTCTGTTGAAAAACAAAACTCAATGAGTAAGTCCCATCTGTGGCTCACTCAGGAAGTTAAGGATAGTATTAGATTAAAATGAGAGGCTTACAGTCTTGCAAAAAACAGCAGCAAATCTGAGGATTGGGCATGTTTTAGAAGCCACCTGAGGGCCACCAAAAAGTTGATTAAAAGGGAAAAATTAGAATCTGAGAATAAACTCGCCAGAAATATAATAAACAGATTGTTAGAGCTTTTATAGGAAATAAAAGGAAAGTAGCTGAAGTAAAACAAAAACAGAATTACCTGGAAAAACTCAGCAGGTCTGGCAGCATCGGCGGAGAAGAAAAGAGTTGACGTTTCGAGTCCTCATGACCCTTCGACAGAACTTGAGTTCGAGTCCAGGAAAGAGCTGAAATATAAGCTGGTTTAAGGTGTGTGTGTGGGGGGCGGAGAGATAGAGAGACAGAGAGGTGGAGGGGGTTGGTGTGGTTGTAGCGACAAACAAGCAGTGATAGAAGCAGAATATCAAAAGATGTCAACAACAATAGTACAATAGAACACATAGGTGTTAAAGATAAAGTTGGTGATATTATCTAAACGAATGTGCTAATTAAGAATGGATGGTAGGGCACTCAAGGTATAGCTCTAGTGGGTTTTTTTTTTTATTTTATATAATGGAAATAGGTGGGAAAAGGAAAATCTTTATAATTTATTGGGAAAAAAAAAAAAGAGAAGGGGGAAACAGAAAGGGGGTGAGGATGGGGGAGGGGACTCACGACCTAAAGTTGTTGAATTCAATATTCAGTCCGGAAGGCTGTAAAGTCCCTAGTCGGAAGATGAGGTGTTGGTCCTCCAGTTTGCGTTGGGCTTCACTGGAACAATGCAGCAAGCCAAGGACAGACATGTGGGCAAGAGAGCAGGGTGGAGTGTTAAAATGGCAAGCGACAGGGAGGTTTGGGTCATTCTTGCGGACAGACCGCAGGTGTTCTGCAAAGCGGTCGCCCAGTTTACGTTTGGTCTCTCCAATGTAGAGGAGACCACATTGGGAGCAACGAATGCAGTAGACTAAGTTGGGGGAAATGCAAGTGAAATGCTGCTTCACTTGAAAGGAGTGTTTGGGTCCTTGGACGGTGAGGAGAGAGGAAGTGAAGGGGCAGGTGTTGCATCTTTTGCGTGGGCAAGGGGTTGTGCCATAGGAGGGGGTTGAGGAGTAGGGGGTGATGGAGGAGTGGACCAGGGTGTCCCGGAGGGAGCGATCCCTACGGAATGCCGATAAGGGGGGTGAAGGGAAGATGTGTTTGGTAGTGGCATCATGCTGGAGTTGGCGGAAATGGCGGAGGATGATCCTTTGAATGCGGAGGCTGGTGGGGTGATAAGTGAGGACAAGGGGGACCCTATCATGTTTCTGGGAGGGAGGAGAAGGAGTGAGGGCGGATGCGCGGGAGATGGGCCGGACACGGTTGAGGGCCCTGTCAACGACCGTGGGTGGAAAACCTCGGTTAAGGAAGAAGGAGGACATGTCAGAGGAACTGTTTTTGAATGTAGCATCATCGGAACAGATGCGACGGAGGCGAAGGAACTGAGAGAATGGGATGGAGTCCTTACAGGAAGTGGGGTGTGAGGAGCTGTAGTCGAGATAGCTGTGGGTGTCGGTGGGTTTGTAATGGATATTGGTGGACAGTCTATCACCAGAGATTGAGACAGAGAGGTCAAGGAAGGGAAGGGAAGTGTCCGATGCTGAACGTTCAGTGCTCAGCAAAGGACTTAGTTTCATACCCTTACGCCCTCACCTCAATGAATTTCGGGCTCGGCATGATACTGAACTCTTCTTCCGCCGTCTTCGTCTCCGGGCTCACTTCTTTGGGCAGGAGTCCTCTCCCAGTTCAACGGATCCTTTTACCCATCTTCAATATTCTCCCTCCACCTGGACCCCTCCCTCTGGATTCTTACCTTCTCTCGATCTTTTCATTGAGAACTGTCGGCGCGACATTAGTCGTCTCAATTTCTCTGCTCCTCTCACCCATTCTAACCTGTCTCTCTCTGAACTTACTGCACTCCATTCTCTCAGGTCCAACCCTGACATTGTCATCAAACCCGCTGACAAGGGTGGTGCTGTTGTTGTCTGGCGCACTGACCTCTACCACGCGGAGGCTGAGCGTCAACTCGCAGACACTTCCTCCTACCTCTCCCTGGACCATGACCCCACCACTGAACATCAAGCCATTGTTTCCAGGACTGTCACTGACCTCATCTCCTCTGGGGATCTCCCTCCCACAGCTTCCAACCTGATAGTTGCCCAACCTCGGACGGCCCGCTTCTATCTCCTACCCAAAATCCACAAACAGAACTGCCCCGGTAGACCGATCGTCTCAGCTTGCTCCTGCCCCACAGAACTCATTTCTCGTTATCTTGACTCCCTTCTCTCTCCCCTTGTCCAGTCCCTTCCCACCTACATCCGTGATTCCTCTGACACCTTACGTCACATCAACAATTTCCAGTTCCCTGGCCCCTACCGCTTCCTCTTCACCATGGACGTCCAATCCCTCTACACCTCCATCCCCCACCAGGATGGTCTGAGGGCCCTTAGCTTCTTCCTCGAACAGAGGCCCGAACAATCCCCATCCACCACTACTCTCCTCCGTCTGGCTGAACTTGTTCTCACGCTGAACAATTTCACCTTCAACTCCTCTCACTTCCTCCAAATAAAAGGTGTGGCTATGGGTACCCGCATGGGCCCCAGCTATGCCTGTCTCTTTATGGGGTATGTGGAACATTCCTTGTTGCAGTCCTACTCCGGCCCCCTTCCACAACTCTTTCTCCGGTACATCGATGATTATTTCGGTGCTGCTTCATGCTCTCGTCAGGACTTGGAAAAATTTATTAATTTTGCTTCCAATCTCCACCCCTCCATCATTTTCACGTGGTCCATCTCTGACACTTCCCTTCCCTTCCTTGACCTCTCTGTCTCAATCTCTGGTGATAGACTGTCCACCAATATCCATTACAAACCCACCGACACCCACAGCTATCTCGACTACAGCTCCTCACACCCCACTTCCTGTAAGGACTCCATCCCATTCTCTCAGTTCCTTCGCCTCCGTCGCATCTGTTCCGATGATGCTACATTCAAAAACAGTTCCTCTGACATGTCCTCCTTCTTCCTTAACCGAGGTTTTCCACCCACGGTCGTTGACAGGGCCCTCAACCGTGTCCGGCCCATCTCCCGCGCATCCGCCCTCACTCCTTCTCCTCCCTCCCAGAAACATGATAGGGTCCCCCTTGTCCTCACTTATCACCCCACCAGCCTCCGCATTCAAAGGATCATCCTCCGCCATTTCCGCCAACTCCAGCATGATGCCACTACCAAACACATCTTCCCTTCACCCCCCTTATCGGCATTCCGTAGGGATCGCTCCCTCCGGGACACCCTGGTCCACTCCTCCATCACCCCCTACTCCTCAACCCCCTCCTATGGCACAACCCCTTGCCCACGCAAAAGATGCAACACCTGCCCCTTCACTTCCTCTCTCCTCACCGTCCAAGGACCCAAACACTCCTTTCAAGTGAAGCAGCATTTCACTTGCATTTCCCCCAACTTAGTCTACTGCATTCGTTGCTCCCAATGTGGTCTCCTCTACATTGGAGAGACCAAACGTAAACTGGGCGACCGCTTTGCAGAACACCTGCGGTCTGTCCGCAAGAATGACCCAAACCTCCCTGTCGCTTGCCATTTTAACACTCCACCCTGCTCTCTTGCCCACATGTCTGTCCTTGGCTTGCTGCATTGTTCCAGTGAAGCCCAACGCAAACTGGAGGAACAACACCTCATCTTCCGACTAGGGACTTTACAGCCTTCCGGACTGAATATTGAATTCAACAACTTTAGGTCGTGAGTCCCCTCCCCCATCCTCACCCCCTTTCTGTTTCCCCCTTCTCTTTTTTTTTTCCCAATAAATTATAAAGATTTTCCTTTTCCCACCTATTTCCATTATATAAAATAAAAAAAAAAAAAAAACCCACTAGAGCTATACCTTGAGTGCCCTACCATCCATTCTTAATTAGCACATTCGTTTAGATAATATCACCAACTTTATCTTTAACACCTATGTGTTCTATTGTACTATTGTTGTTGACATCTTTTGATATTCTGCTTCTATCACTGCTTGTTTGTCGCTACAACCACACCAACCCCCTCCACCTCTCTGTCTCTCTATCTCTCCGCCCCCCACACACACACCTTAAACCAGCTTATATTTCAGCTCTTTCCTGGACTCGAACTCAAGTTCTGTCGAAGGGTCATGAGGACTCGAAACGTCAACTCTTTTCTTCTCCGCCGATGCTGCCAGACCTGCTGAGTTTTTCCAGGTAATTCTGTTTTTGTTTTGGATTTCCAGCATCCGCAGTTTTTTTGTTTTTATTAGCTGAAGTAAACGTTGGCCCCTTAGAAGCAGAGACAGGAGAAATTATCATGGGAATGAGGGAATAGCAGAGGCATTGAACAAACATTTTGTGTCTGTCTTCACAATAGAAGACATAAGTTTAATACCAGAAATGTTGATCTAGGGTCTAAAAAGAGTGAACACATTAAAGAAGTTGATATCAGCAGAGAAAAAGTATTGCCGAAACTTGAGGGCCTAAAATCCGACAAATCACCAGGACCTGATGGCCTACACCCTAGCTTCTAAAAGAGATAGCTGCAGAGATAGTGGATGAGCTGGCTATGATTTTCCAAAATTCCGTCGATTCAGGAACAGCCCCACTAGATTGGAAATTGGCAAATGTTACACCACTTTTCAAGAAAGGAGGGAGAGAGAAAACAGTGAATTACCAGTCAGTGAATCCAACATCAGCTGTTGGGAAAACATTGGAATCTATCATTATGGAAGTCTTAACAATGCACTTAGAAACACATAATGTAATTAGAAAAAGGCAATATGATCTTACTAAGGGTAAAATCCTTTTTGATAAATGTATTCGTATTTTTTGAGGATGCAAAGAGGGTGGATAAAGGGGAACCAGTAGATGTAGTATACCTTGATTTCCAAAAGGCATTCGATAAGTTGCCACAAAAAAGTTTAATAGGCAAGATGAGGGGTCATGGAGTTGGGGTAGTATTTTAACATGGGTAGAGGATTGGTTAACAGATAGAAAATAGAGAGTGGGCATAAACAGGGCTTTTTCAAGTTGGCAAACAGTGAATAGTGGAGTACTGCAAGGATCAGTGTGGGGGCCTCAGCTATTTACAATCTATATTAATGACTTAGATGAAGAGACAGAGAGTAATATATGCAAATTTGTTGATGATATCAAGCTAGGTGGGAAGGTAAGCTATGGGATGTACTCAGAGAGGCTACAAAGAGATATAAGCAGGTTAAGTGATTGGCAACAATATGGCAGATGGACAATAGTGCAGGGAAGTGTGAAGTTATTCACTTTGGTCCTACGAATAGAAAAGCAGAATATTTTTAAAAGGTGTGAAATTTGTAAGTGTTCAAAGAGACTTAGGGGTTCTTGTACAAGAAACACAGAAAGTGCAGCAGGCAATTAGCAAGAGAAATGGTATTTTGACCTTTATTGCAAGGGGATTGGATTACAAGAATAAAGAAATCTTGCCACAGTTGTAAACGGTTTTGGAAATCCAGGTATACTACATCTACTGGTTCCCCTTTATCCACCCTCTTTGCATCCTCAAAAAATACAAATAAATTTGTCAAAAAGGATTTTACCCTTAGTAAAATCATATTGCCTTTTTCTAATTACACTATGTGTTTCTAGAATACTGCATGAGGTTTGGTCTCCATGTTTAAGAAAGCACATACTTGCATTGGAGGTGGTACAGTGAAGGTTTGCTACATTGGTTCTGGAATAAGGAGATTGTCCTATGATGAAAGGCTAAGCAAATTGGGTTTATATTCCCTGGAGTTTAGAAGAATGACAGGCAATCTCCTTGAAAGCTACAAAATCCTGAGGGCATTTGATATGGTAGGCATGGTGAGGTTATTTCTGCCAGCTGGAGAATCTAAAACATAGGGGCACAATCTCAGGATAAGGGACCGATCATTTAGGACTGTGAAGAGGAGAAATTACTTCCCTCAAAGGGCTGTGAATCTTTGGAATTCTCTACCCCAGAGGGCTGTGGATGCTCCATTATTTAATACATTTAAGGCTGGGATAGACAGATTTTTGGTTTTGCAGGGAATTAAGGGACATGGGGAGCAGGCAGGAAAATTGAGCTGAAGGCCAAGATCGGCCATGATTATATTGAATGGCAGAGCAGACTCAATGGGCCATATGGTCTACTCCTGTTCCTACTTCTTATGTTTTTGTGTTCTTGTGTGTGGAGGCAGAAGATGTGCTAATTGTTCTTAATGAATAATTCCCATCTAACTTCACAAATGGGGGATGATGCAAAAATTGTAGTTAAAGAAGAGGAATGTGAAATATTGGATGGGATAAAAAGAGTGTGAGTGGAAATATTAATGGATTTAGCATCTTTGGAAGTGGATAAGCTGCCAGCTGCTGTACCTTAGGATATTAAAAGCAGCAATGGAGGAAATAATGGAGACCCTCACTTTCATTTTCCAATGCTCCCTAGCTGCAGGTGGGGCATCAGAGTACTGGAGGACTGCAAATATTGTAAAATTGTTTAAAAAGGAAGAAAGGAATAGACAGTAATTTCAGGTCAGTCAGCCTAACGGTGGGCAAATTGTTGCAGAGAGTTCTTGTGGGTAGTATTAATCTTCGTGTGGAAAGGCACAAATTAATGATGGGCAGTCAGCATAGATTTGTTCAGGGAGGGTTATGTCTGACTAATTTGATTTAATTATTTGAAGGGGTAACAAGGAGGGTCGATAGAGGTAGAATGTTTGAAGTAATTTTCATGGATTTTAGCAACGCTTTTGACAAGGAGCCACATGGCTGACTGGACAGAAAAATCCAAGGGAAAGTGGCAAAATTTGCTTAGTAGCTGGATGCAAAGATTTATGGTCGATGGGTATTTTGTGACCAGAAAGCTGTTTCCAGTGAGGTTCTACTGGGCTCAGGACCAGGTCCCTTTCTTTTCATCACATGTATCAATGATTTAGATACAAATGTAGGGGGATGATTAAGAAGTTTGCAAATGGTAGAAAATTAGCTGCATGGTTGATAGTGAGGAAGAAAGCTTTAGCCTCCATAAAAATATCAGTTGTTCAGGTGGGCAGAAAAGTGGAAAATGGAATTCAATCCAGAGAAGTGTGAAGTAATGCAATTGGGGTGGGCAAACATGGTGAAGGAAGACACAATAAATGGTAGGATTCTGAGAAGTGTACAGGAACAGAGGAACTTTGGAGTGTACGTGTACAGATTTCTGAAGGTTGAAGTTCAAGTAGATAAGGTGGTTAAGAAAGCATATGTGATACTTTCCTTTATTAGCTTACACATGGCATTTAAGAACAAGATGGTAATACTTGAACTGTTTATAATACTAGTTAAGCCACAGCTACAGAACTGCATTAATTTCTGGTTACAGGGAGGAAATGAGTGCACTAAAGAGGCGATAAAGGAGACTTATGAGGATATTACTAGGAATGGAAAATTTTAGCTATAAGATTGAATAGCTATAGTTGTTTTCTTTGAAATAGAGGAGGCTGAGGGAGATTTACTTGAGATGTATAAGATTATGAGGGTCCTAGACAGAGAGGATAAGAAGGACCCATTTCTCTTATCAGAAAAGTCAATGATCAGGGGGCACTGATTTAAAGTAACAGGTAAAGCATTAGCGGGGCATTCAGGAGAAATGTTTTGATGAGGTAATGCCACTCACTGTCTGAAAGGTAGAGGCAGAAACCCTCATCATACTTAAAATGTACCAAATATGCCCTTGGACTTCACAGCCAACAAGCCACTGGACTAAGAACTGGAGAGTGTGATTAAGCAGGATATATCTTCAGTCAACACTGAGACAATGGGCCAAACGGCTTTCTGTGCCTTAAATTTCTATGATGTTACAGTAATGCTTTCTGTTCTGGCCAGGAAGAATTAAATGTCACTATCAGAAATTCTGCAACATCGTAATATCAGGTTAGTCAGCTGTTAGGTGTTATATCACGCCAACATACTGCTTTTTAAAACTAATGCAATTGCATTAGCTCTGTATGTTCATTTGTCCAGGTCCTTCCATTCTCTTTTGTGACCCTACTGTCGCATAAGGATCGTCCTAAGAAATGACACTTGCTCTGTATTACTATGCTCAACTTGGCAACTTTTCTTCCGTGCCAAGATAACTAAAGCTTGCCTGCCCTTTTGACGCAACGTGCCTGACAGTTTTCCTCTTGCATAGCTAGACTCTTCTTTAGCGGTTCAGCAGTTGACAAACGCCTTGACAGCAAAATCTGCTACCTTAAAATCTTCACGTAGGAATCATTTATTTTGATTAAATAAAGTGATACTATCGTGAAGGCAGCACTGACGGAGAACGAAATTAAATTTCCACTAAATGTTTTCTTTCACTTCTTGTCCCTGCTGTTGACTGTGTCTGGAATATTAAACAGTGTAGACTGACTGTGCATTTGGATTTGCTTTTCATTGCCAGAATTTTCAATCAATGCAGCAACGAAGTAGATTTCTAATAATATTTTGGGATTATTTGAACTGCTGTAGGTAAACTCTTGTCTGGGCTTGATGTAATTGACTATCCTTTAAATCACAGGGTTTAAATATATAAAATGTTCGTGGACAAAGTAACATCTAATATACTAAAATGCTGAGCGATTATTATTTCTACTGGGCAAAATCAAGAGTTTCCATTAGTATTTAAAACCTAAAAGTCACCTAGATATTGCAAATAATTCCAGTTCAAGTTCAGTTAGCTTAACTAAGGAAACTGGTAATAAGAGTTCTCGACTCACAATAACGTTCCTGGGAGTTTTATCTTCGCCATTGTTTTTTCAGGAACTGACGAACACAGTAGCGGGAATGACTTCCACTGAACAGTCGAAAATAAACCTAACATGGTTACGATTTTAAAAGAGATAGAAATACATTAGATTAGGTGTGCAGATTCAGTGTAACATATACATACACAAACCTTTTTTTCAACTGTTTTACCGACACTGCATGCCAAATGACAACTTCCTTCTGCACCGTTGACGCAGTCCACGACTGTACCGTGCAATTATTGGCCGAGACTCTCTGTGTCGCTGTGTACCAATGAGGTACTCAAATACTGCCAGAGATCCATCACTCCTCCCCCTTAGACCACGTACAGCGAAGAATCGGAAAGAAGGAAAAGCACTGATTCAGTGTTTACATTCACATTCAACAGCCATCTTTTCCATGCAGTCTTTCTCAACTATTAAGAACGGATATCAAGTATTCATCGCGACATTTTGGATCATACAGGTGGTTGCCGCGATTTCTTGGTTTGGATTCCTACAGCACTCCGAATGCAAGGACTAATTCAGACAGAGAATGCTAGCGTGGTCTTTTATTTTCCTGCTTTGTATCTGGGAAAATGTCTCTGGACAGATCCGTTATTCAATTCCTGAAGAGCTGGAGCACGGAGCCTTTGTTGGGAATGTCGCCAGGGATTTAGGCTTAGACGTGAACGAGTTAGCTAATCGCAATCTTCGGTTAATGTCTGAAGCCAATGAGCGGTATTTTAAGGTAAACTTGGCTAACGGAGAGTTGCGTGTGAATGCTAAGATAGACAGAGAGAAACTCTGTGGACAAAACGCTAGATGTGTCCTTACTAATGATATTATAATTGAAAATCCGGTGGAGCTTTACAGCGCTGAAGTCGAGATATTGGATATAAATGATAATTCGCCCAGTTTCTCAGATGATGAGCTCCATCTGGAAATTGTGGAGTCAGTTCCGCAGGGAACGCGCTTCCTGCTCCCGAGCGCGCACGATCCCGACGTGGGCACCAATTCCATCAACACTTACCATTTGAACGCAAATCAACACTTCGCCTTAGAGGTCAAGAACAGCAGCGACGGTAGTATAACTGCAGTCTTAGTGCTGACCAAGGCTTTAGACAGGGAAGCGCTGGCGACTCATCGGTTAACTCTGACAGCTATTGACGGTGGAATCCCAGTGAAGTCAGGCACTTCCCAAATTATCATCACTGTTCTCGATGTCGACGACAACTGGCCGGTATTCGAGCAGGCAGTGTACAAGGTGAGGTTACTGGAAAACGTGCCAGTTGGTACTTTGGTTATCAAACTCAATGCCACTGATTTGGATGAAGGTTCTCATGGTGACATAAGCTATTCCTTCAGCAGCAGTACCCCGGCTAGAGTGCGTGACCTCTTCAGCCTCGGGTCCAAAATGGGAGAAATGAGAGTCAAGGGGGTACTGGATTTCGAGGAGAATAATCTTTATGAGATTAACATTGAAGCAAAGGACAGCATTCACTTTGCAGTTTGCAAAGTTATAGTGGAGATAATTGATGTGAATGATAATGCACCAGAGGTGACATTAATGTCAGTATCTACCCCGGTCCGGGAGGATGTCCAGCCTGGGACTGTAGTAGCTCTGATGCGTGTAACGGATCGAGATTCTGGAGTAAATGGGCAGTTTCAGTGTCAGATTCCGCATGACCTACCATTTAACCTCAAAACATCTTTAAAGAACACATACACACTGACCACCAGCCATATTCTGGACAGGGAGATGGCTTCCCAATATACCGTTCACATAACCTGCACTGATGCAGGATCTCCTCCCCTCCCCACCAACAAAACCATTCTGGTTCAAGTTTCGGATATTAATGATAATCCACCACGTTTTGCACAGCTTTCCTATACAGTTTATGTGCCCGAGAACAACCCTCCTGGCTCTTCCATAGGTGCTGTCTCCGCTTTGGACCCGGATCTGAACCAGAATTCACATGTAGCGTATTCAATCCTGAACAGCCAAGTTCATAACATGCCTGCACCCGCCTACGTTTCCATCAACTCGGACACCGGTGTCATCTATTCCCAACGCTCATTCGATTACGAGGAACTCAAAAGCTTCCAGGTCTATGTTCAAGCTCGGGACGCTGGATTCCCGCTCCTTGACAGCAACGTGACTGTGAACGTCATCGTCCTGGATCAGAACGATAACGCCCCGCACATCATTTCCCCATTGACCAAGAATAATTCACGAATAACTTTGCCTCGCTCGGCGGACCCGGGCTACCTCGTGACCAAAGTGATGGCTGCAGATGCAGATTCCGGCCAGAATGCTCGTTTGTCTTATCAGTTGCTCCAGGCCACTGACTCGGGCCTGTTCAGCGTGGCACACGGGTCCGGAGAAATCAGGACAAATCGTCGTTTCGTGGAAAAGGACGACCCCATGCATAAACTCGTCGTTCTGGTGAAAGACAATGGACACCCATCCCTTTCCGCCACGGTCACCATCAACTTATTAATAACAGACAGTGGCGCAGAAACTCTGTCAGACCAAATTCCACAATCCCAGGACGTCCGTCCCACTTCTAATTTAGCGTTTTATTTAATAATCACGTTAGCTTCAACCTCCTCCATTCTCCTTGTCGTTCTAATCGTCCTCATTGCGACCATGTGTCATTCTGATAGAAATAGGTCTCGCTGCTGTGACTTCTCCCCCTCGTGCTGCAATTTAAAACGGTGGCATGCGGACGACACTTTCCCAAATTCCCATCTATATTTTCAAACTGTACCCGATTACAAAGGAACCCCGCACTTCGTTGAGTTAGTTGGCAATGGGTCGCTTTCTCGAACATACTCCTATAAGGTTCGCCCAAATCAATTATCAAGTAAGGGGGATTTCGTCTTTTTAGCGCCATACAACACGGCAACGTTGCAAAATGACGTGGCAAATACTGACACGCTTCTGGCAGAATGGAGAGGGGAGCTAACGAATAATTGGAAAAATCCGCACTCTGAGGTGAGTTGCACCAAAGATAGTTGCTCTGAGGAAAATCGGGGGAAGCAGTGAGCACTTAACCACACGTTTCCAGTTTCCTGTGCGGTTTGATTTCATAAGATCACATGAGGGTACATTCACACCACTATAGCAGAGACCACTGTGCACCAATGCTGATCTTGGAGTATAAATTGAATGCCAATGCCCCTCTGATTCCCAAATGATGAGCGTTTTTCACTCAGTTCCTTTCTAGTCCCAGGTTGATACCTGATGTAACATGTAGAGTGCAATAAAACAGTAACTTGTAGCATTGATGCCATGCAAAGCTACTTTGCACTAAAACTACATTTGGAGTTTGAATGCACCCTGGGGGACCTACATAAGTCAACTTAACCATGAGTTCCGTTATATTGCTACGTTTATGTAGCTACAATGTATAAAGTGAAAAAAGTGACAGTGTCAGTGGAGTTATTAGAAGGTTTAAAATTTCACCAGACGTTGCTGCTGAGTTAAAGACTACACCTTCTCATTTATGTATTTCATACATAAAGAATTGTATAAATGGGTGTGGAGGAAATGCAAGGAAATGGGGATTATAAAGAGCTCCAATCAAAAGGTTAAGTTTAATGGTCCCAATAGTCTCCTACTTTGCCATAAATTTTCTAATTCCTATGAGTGGGATTTTGATTCACTGTAAAGTAGAGTTAGTCATATTAAACTGTTGGAGTGGATCATGCTTCAGCATTGCACTTTTGCATTGCATTGAATATAACTCTAGCACAAAGCCAAATCTAGTATAGAAAGATCTCGAGCTCCTGGTTACTTTAGAAAACGACACGGAGCTTAAAATTGATTCAGATTGTGGACATTACAATCACACTGTCAAAACACATCTTATTCATCTTATAACCATCTGTGCTGAGGCCTCTCTTCTAGACCTGAAAATTCAATTTGGAACTAGGCAGTAAAAATAAGTTACTGCAGTGCTGCAATCAATATCATAGCTTCAGGTCTCAGAACTTGTGTTAACTTTGGAACTAACATAAAGGCAGCCTCATACATCAGTCTTTTCTCTCCCTGAGGTTATAATATCATGGGGTGATTTTCAGCTTCTGCATACTTATTCATAGCCTGATAAATGGACAGCGGGCACAGAAAGAGCAGGGCTAGGTACCCTTTATTGACCCTTCTATGCCCAAAGCCTGCCTGATGAAATTTTCAGGTGCACTTATAAATGCGAGAAGAACATACTCACATGCTTCAGGCAGGGAGCTTTGTAAATATAAAAATGAAGGTTCTATGCCATTGTGGGACCTGGATTTCCATATTCTCATACGAGTCATTAGAAAGTGACCTATGCATGCTCCAAACATTTGTACCAGACAGTGACTAGCCTAAGTAGAAGTCCTTAAAGTGAAGTCCAGTCACCCCAACACAATAGGGCCTTACATTTTTCACTTTTTCGTGGGCTCAAGAAGAACAAGAGTGCACATTCTGGCTGCAGATAAATACTTTAGCTCACATATGACCTATGCTCACTGCCTCTCACCTCGGGCACTCTCCAAAGCCCAGCCCTGATCTAGTAGCTGTCTCACTATAGGAGATAGCTGATGTCTCACTGCTTGCAACTGGGAAGCTGCAATGGAGTGTCCATTTTGTGGCCACAGTTCACAGGCTGCATGCAAAAGTAACCTGAAACTAGAAAACATTTTACAAAATTAGTGTCAGGTTGGGTGATACACCTGCTTCATAGATGTCAAATTTGCTTTGGGTGGAAATCTAAAATATCCTGCCCCTTATCAAGCAGCCTGTTAAAAAGTTGGAAGCCCGTGGAATTAAGAGGAACATGACAAGATTGATATTGAATTAGCTCAGTGACAGGAAGCATAGAGGGGTGATAGATTTCTCAGGCTAGAAGATGGATTGCAGTAGTGTCCTCCAAGGGTTAGTTTTGGATCCATTAAATGCTTTTTAAAAAAACTTTATTAACAACCTGACTCCTGTGTTGGGAATAGCATCGTAAGTGTGAAGATGATACAAAACTTGACAATGTATTTGGTGCTGCTGAGGATAGTTATAGACTTCAGATGATGTAGACCAGATAGTTAATTGGCAAGAAGCATGGTCGATGGAGTTCAATGCAGAGAAATGTGAAAGGATGCATTTTGGGATGACGAATACAGTATCCTTTAAATTGCATGATTTTCAAAAGTGGTTTCAAGCAGAGAGAACTCAGTGTCTACATACACAAATCCTTAACAGTGGCAGGGGAAAGATATAAGGTGCTTACAAACTCTCGGGTAACTTGGATTTATATATAGAGGCATAGAATATTTTTTGAAAAAAATTATGTTAGAAATTTGTAAGTCGCTGGTTATGCCTCAGCTGGAATATTGTGGACAGTTCTGGACACTGCACTTTAGGAAAGTTGCATAGGCGTTAGAAAGGATAGAGGGGAGGTATACCAGAATGTTAGCAAATATAAGGGAGCTCCGTTATGAGGAGAGGTTAAGGGGTGACATAAAGAGTGGTTTTCCAGACGATGAGAGTTTTTGACAGAGTAGATTGAGAAAAACAAATTCCTCTGGTTAATTGTTCAATAATTAGAGATCATAGATTTAAAATCAGTCGCTTGGTAGTACAGAACTTAAATATTGCTGAAACAAGAGACATGTTGCCAAAGTGAAACATCTTGCATTCATCCGGACAAACACAATTGTGCCAACTTGTTGTGATCATTTGAAATTTGGCATTCTTGCTTTTGTGCTGCTGTGTAGAAAACAAAAAGCTTCAACACATATCTGTCTTTTCAGCAAGAGTTAAAACATTGGTGAGAAGGGAGAAAAGGAGAAATGTTTTCACTCAGAGGGAGTTCAGTGGGACTTCAAACACTGTACTTGAGAAGTTGTTGAAGCTGATTCCATAAACAATTTTAGAAGTGAGTTGGACATATACTTGAGGATGAAGAACTTACTGACTTACAGATAAAAGGTGGGCATTTAAGATTAAGCATGAACCTTCTGTCAAAGTGAGCACAGGCTGTAAGCTTTTATGATTCTACTGCATTACTTCTCAGTTATTTTTCTAGGTTTATACAAGCAGTATCAATATAGTAATGTAAAATTTCCGGATCATTTTGACATGAGTAAAAAGCTTTTGATTAGTTCTATTTAAGTGGATAAGTGATCTAAAACTCAAGTGAAAAATGTGGCAGCTATGGTCATAATGTTTTATACTGATAAGGTGAACTTTTTCCACTTAAAAACTGTATATATTATAACTGTGGTAAAGAATGTGATAAGGAATGGAGTACCTTTCTAGCTCTTCCATTGAATACCATGAGCTTATCTTGATAAATCACCTGTATTAGATGGCTAGTTGCAGAGTAAAGTTCCTTTCACTGCTGAACCATTATTGTTTAACCTTGATCGCAGTTGATCCCCTCAGACTGAAGTTGTGTGACTTTTTCCAATTTCTTGTGCAGGAACCATCACTATGGCTTTGCTCCAATTTCATTATTGTTGAATTATAGATTGCTTTCTTCTGTAAATTTACACCCACCATGAAGTAGGTTGTGTCTGCCAAAACTAATTTGTTTTAGAGACCATTACAACCAACAGTGATTGAAAGAACGAGGAAAGAACTTGCATTTAAATGGCACATTATGACACTTTCAGAATGTTTCAAAACATAGCATAGCCATTGAATTATTTTAGAAGTGCAATTGCAGTTAATGTGTAGACAAATGTGGCAGCCACTTTGCAAACATGTATAGTCCCATGAATAGCAAATGATTTCAACCGCCAGTTAATCTATTATTAACTGATGGAACAAATTTAACCAGGAGAGCAGGAGAATGCCCTGCTCCTCTTCAAAGAGCACCAGGATTTTTAAAATTCCACTAAATGAGAAGACAGCCGCTCCAACAATGCAGCCCTCTCGCATCTGTACTGTACTGAAGGATCAGTCTAGATTATGTGGTCAAGTCTTGGAGTAGGGCTTAAAAACACAATTTATGGCTTAAGGCAAGGAATCTGCCAATTAAACCTTGGTTTAAACCAATTAAACCAGGAGACCTGGAGATTTTCATTACATCAATTAAATCCTTGCAAACTATGGGCATACCTACACTGCAGTTTGAGACAGACGCCGACAGGCAAACAGGGCCCGTTTACATTTCTTGACTCCTCCATGGCTGAGAGTGTTGGGACTATTCCTGTTCACAATTTATATTAATGATTTGGACTTGGAATCAAAAACACAACATCTAAATTCATGGATGGGTAGTCAATACTTATGAAAACAGCAACAAATAACAGGAGGACATAAACTTGCGGAATGGGCAAATAGTTAGCAAATGACGTTCAACATAAATGTGAGGTAATACATTTTGTTAAGAAGAATAGGAAGGTCACTTATTAGAACAAAGAACAAATAAAAGTACAGCACAGGAACGGGCCCTTCGGCCCTGCAAGCCTGCGCCGATCATATTGCCCGTCAACTAAAACATTTTGCACTTCCAGGGTCCGTATCCCTCTATTCCCATCCTATTTATGCATTTATCAAGCTGCCTCTTAAACACCACTATCGTACCTGCTTCCAGCACCTCCTCTGGCAGCGAATTCCAGACACTCACTACCCTCTGTGTAAAAAACTTGCCCCGCACATCTCCTCTATCGTTTTCTCCTGTTACCTTAAATCTATGCCCCCTAGTAATTGACTCTTCCACCCTGGGAAAAAGCTTCTGCCTGTCTACTCTGTCCATGCCACTCATAATTTTGTAAACTTCTATCAGTTCCCCCCTCAATCTCCGTCGCTGTAGCGAGAACAATCTGAGGTTCTCCAACCTCTCCTCATAGCTAATAACCTCCAGACCAGGCAGCATCCTGGTAAACCTCCTCTGCACCCTCTCCAATGTCTCCATATCCTTTTTGTAATGTGGCGACCAGAATTGCATGCAATAATCCAAGTGTGGCCTAACCAAGGTTCTATACAGCTGCAGCTTGACTTCCCAGCTTTTATACTCAATACCCCTGCTAATGAAGGCAAGCATGCCATATGCCTTCCTGACTACCTTATCCACCTGCGTTGCCACTTTCAGTGTCCTGTGGACCTGTACACCCAGATCCCTCTGCTCGTCAATGCACTTGGAAGGTGCAAGTCCAGGTGGGTTAGAGGAACAAAGGTATTTTGGAGTACAAAGGAATCAATCACCGAAAGTTACACCACAGGTTGGCAAGGCCATTAAAAAGAAACAAATTAAGTGATAGGCTTTATTTCTTGACAGATAGAATTGAAAATTTAAGAAGTTGTGCTAAACCTGTTTCAAAACTTAGTTGGACCACCCATAAGGATACTGCACACAATTCTGTTCACCATATTATAAAAAGGATACAGAAGCACTAGAAAGGATGAAGAGAAGGTTCACAACGGTGTACCAGGAATGTGTGGGTGTCCATATCAGGAAAGGATTGACAAGCTGTGCCTCTTCTTTCTTGAGAAAAGAAGGCTGAAGAGTGATCTAATAGAGTTCCTTAAAGATATGAAAGCTTTTCATAGAGTGGATGCAGAGAGGATGTTTCCTGTTGTGGGGATGAGCATAATTAGAGGCCGTTGGTATAAAATAGTCACAAAGAAAACTAATAGGGAATTTAGAAGAAACATCTTCGCCCGAAGAGTGGTGAGAGTGTGGAGCTCACTATCACAGGGAGTGGTTGAAATGAATAGTTGCATTTAAGGAGAAACTGGGCAGGCATGTGAGGGAGAAAGGAATTGATAGCCAAGGTGATCAATTTATTTGAGAAAAGATGGGAGGAGTCTTGAGTGGAGCATAAACACTTGCCTTGATGAGTGCAGCTCCAACAACATTCAAGAAGCTTGGCAGCATGCAGGACAAAACAGCCCGCTTCAATGGCACCCCATCCACAAACATTCACTCCCTCCATCACTGATGCACAGTAGTAGCAGTGTGTGCCATCTGCAAGATGCACTGCAGGAACTTACCAAATCTCCCTAGGCAGCACCTTCCAAACCTACGACCACTAGCATCTAGATGGACAAGGGCGGCAGGCACACGGGAACATCACCACCTCGAGGTTCCCCTCCAAGCCACTCACCATCCTGACTTGGAAATCTATCGCTGTTCCTTCACTGTTCCTGGCTCAGAATCCTGAAATTCTCTCACTAACAGCACTGTGGGTGTACCTACACCACATGGACTGCAGCGGCCCAAGAAGGCAACTCACCACCATCTTCCAGGGGCGATTAGGGATGGGCAATAAATGCTGGCCTAGCCACCGACGACCATATCCCATGAATCAATATAAAAAAAATACACGGGTTGGGCGGAAAGGCCTGTTTGTGTGCCTTTTATGCTTTTAATCCTATGTAAATGCAACTGTCCTTCCCAGAAAATAGCTGGGTACACATATGTGCATGTTTTCTCCCAACAGTTAAAAATCTAAATGTTTGGAGAATAAGCACAGAATAATCCCTGTACTCTTAACCTTAAAACCTTAGAAGGGAAGTAGCCTGATAAGCAGATGGAAACAAACTGAATATAGGCTTTCAAAATGGAATTGAATAAATACTTGAAAGAGAAAGCAATGGAGGAAAGAATAGTGAAGGGAGGCTAGCAGGATGACTCTTTGAAAGAGCTGGTGCAGATTCGATTGCCCGAATAGCCTCCTTCGGTGCTTTACTATTCAATAATTAAAGAATTCTAAGATAGATTTTAACATTTTCAGGGGATCCAATGAATCTCCTCAGCACCTTGTAAAACAGGTTTTGCGTCATACTGGTTTTGAATTCCATGCTGTGTCCAATCAAAGTGATGTGAGACAATATCCACGGGGGTCCCTACTCTGCTCCAAAGTCAGGTCAGACCCGGAATTTAGAAACATAGGAGATAGAAGCAGGAGTAGGACATTTGGCCCTTCAATCCTGCTCCGCCATTCAATATGATCATGGCTGATCCTATATCTCAACACTGTACTCCCACTCTCTCTCCATAGCCCTTGATGCCTTTAGAGTCTGGAAATCTATCTATTTCCTTCTCAAGTATATCCAGTGACTTGGTCCCCACAGCCTTCTGTGGTAGAGGTTCACCACCATCTGAATGAAGAAGCTTCTCCTCATCTCATTCCTAAATGGCCTACCCTGTATCCTGAGATTGTGACCCCTTGTTGTAGAAACCCCCAGCTAGAGGAATCATCATCCCTGCATCCAGTTTGTCCAGCCCTGTCAGAATTTTATGTTTCAATGAGATCCCCTCTCATTCTTCTAAACTCCAGTGATTACAGGCCTAGTCGGCCCCGTCTGGAACCTGGAATTACATTGTAAAGCTCAATATTTATGCCATGCTAAACTTCAAATGTAAATGCACTCTGAATCTAGAAATCTCACAAGGCTCTTACATTCGTTCATATTGTTTATGAATTCTATTTCACAATTAAATACATGTATAGATTTGAATTTGCCCCCTCAGTTGGAATTTACTTTAGACAAACAAGCTTACTGTTGTTTCATCTTTGCATTTGTTCTGTTCATGTACATCTCAGTGCTTCAAGTACTGTAACCATCAACTCTATGAATTGTGTAAAAATAGCAATCATAAACTAATTTGCTGAACAGCAGTTTCAGCTTCATAGTAATGGAAAACATGCAGCATAACTGCAGAAAAAAACAGGCTGAATGTAAGTTTGGCTTTTGATGTGAGACCGCCTCAAGCAAATAGCCTCATACTGTCACAGCTTGATGCTGTCTACAGTATAATGATAACTGTTGGAAACTGGACTACTTAAACTTTAAAATTAAAACTTGAATGTTTCCCAGACAGTCTGCTGAACTGCCCTTAAAGCTCAAATGTTATTGTTGGCTGAAAGGACAATCTGCTCTCCTGCAGTGTTAAAAATTTAATCTGCATTTAGATCTTGGCAAGTTGAGTTCCACACCTGAAAAGATAAAGCAGAAACTTGCATTTACTTAGCACCTTTTACAACTTCAAAGAAGTCAAAGTGCTTTAAAACTAGAGAAGTACTTTTAAAGTACTTACACTGTTGTAATGCAGGAAACAGGGCAGCCAATTTGCACAAAAGAAGCACCCTCAAATAGCAATGTGAGAATGATCATATATTCTGCTTTAGTGATGTTGTTTGAGGAATAATTATTGGCCGGGCCATCTGGGAGAAAGCCCCTGCTCTTCGAAAAACAGCCATGAGATCTTTGATAAAAACAAAAAAACTGCGGATGCTGGAAATCCAAAACAAAAACAGAATTACCTGGAAAAACTCAGCAGGTCTGGCAGCATCGGCGGAGAAGAAAAGAGTTGACGTTTCGAGTCCTCATGACCCTTCGACAGAACTGTCGAAGGGTCATGAGGACTCGAAACGTCAACTCTTTTCTTCTCCGCTGATGCTGACAGACCTGCTGAGTTTTTCCAGGTAATTCTGTTTTTGTATGAGATCTTTGATCTCCAACTATGAGAATGGAAGAGGCCTTGCTTTAATATCTCCCCTGAAAGACAGCACAGCTGACAGTTCAGCATTCTGTCAGTACAGCACTGGGGTATCGGTCTAAATGAAGTTTATTTTTCAAGAGTTTTGCCTGAATGCTTTTGGATCTGGCTTCAAGGACACTGACCTTTGTTTGATGCTTCTCCCATTGAATCCTGAGAATGTGGTGGAGGTATTACTGATGGGATTTCTCCAGTACTCTTGTGTGTCGTTGATTCACAGTCCAGGTCTCACTGCAGTACAGGAGTTTGGTGACAACAACTACACTGTACATTAAGATTTGTGTTGACTGGCGGAGCTCTTTGTTGTCAAACACTCAGTGCCATAGTTTATAGAATGCTGAACTGGCGCAGCTGAGCTGATTTTGGATCTCCTTGTCAATGGCTTTTTGAGAGGGGTGGCTGCCAAAGTATGGGAACTGCTGAACATACTCTAGAGTCTCTTCTTCAGCATAGAGGGAAGGTGGGATATATGCCTGACCATGGTGTCAGCTGCTTTATCAGTTTTGTTTCAGCAACATTCAAGGACAGATGTAGTTTCTTGTATGCAGAATTGAAGAGATTGAGAGTGGCTTGCAAATCTGTTGTGGGGTGGTTAACGACACTACTCTCACCCGCAAACTGGTGATCATGTTTATCAATGCTGGTCAGCTAGTTTTGGCACAAAGTGACTTTTTTTTAATTCATTCACGGGATGTGGGCTTTGCTGGCTGGGCCAGCATTTATTGCCTGTCCCTAGTTGCCCTTGAGAAGGTGTGGTGAGCTGCCCTCTTGAACAGCTGCAGTCCATGTGGTCTAGGAACAGCGATAGTGCTGTTAGGAAGGGAATTCCAGAATTTTGGCCCAGTGACAGTGAAGGAACGTTGATTTAGTTCCAAGTCAGGACAGTGAGTGACTTGGACAGGAACTTCCAGGTGCTGGTGTTCCCATTTATCTGTTGCCCTTGTCCTTCTAGGTGGAAGTGGTCATGGGTTTGGAAGGTGCTGTCTAAGGAGCCTTGGTGAGTTCCTGCAATGCATCTTGTAGACGGTATACACTGCTGCTACTGTGCGTCAGTGCTGGAGGGAATTAATGTTTCTGAATGTGGTGCCAATCAAGTGGACTGTTTTGTCCTGGATGGTGCCCAGCTTCTACAGTGTTGTAGGAGCTGCACTCATCCAGACAAATGGGGAGTATTCCATCAGATTCCTGACTTGTGCCTTATAGATGGTGGGCAGGCTTTGAGCAGTCAGGAGGTGAATTACTTGTCGCGTGATTCCTAGCCTCTGACCTGCTGTTGTAGCCACAGTATTTATATGGCTAGCCCAGTTCAGTTTCTGGTACATGGTAACCCCCAGGATGTTGATAGTGGGGGATTCAGTGCTGGTAATGCTATTGAACATCACGGGGAGATGGTTGGATTCACTCTTGTTGGAGATGGTCATTGCCTGGTACTTGTGTGGCGCAAATGATACTTGCCACTTGTCAGCCCAAGCCCTAATATCGTCCAGGTCTTGCTGATTTGGACATGGATTACTTCAGTATCTGAGGAGTTGCGAATGGTGCTGGCCATTGTGCAATCATCAGCGAGCATCCCCACTTCTAATCGTATGATGGAAGGAAGGTCATTGATGAAGCAGCTGAAAATGATTGGGCCTAGGACTTTACCCTGAGGAACTTCTGCAGTGATGTTTTGGAGCTGAGGTGACTGACCTCCAACAACTGGTTTAACTCCAACCAGCGGATAGTTTTGCCCTGCTTTCCATTGACTCCAGTTTTGCTAGGGCTCCTTGATGCCACACTCAGTCAAATACTGCCTTGATGTCGAAGGCAGTCACTCTCACCTCACCTCGGGAGTTAAGCTGTTTTGTCCATGTTTGAACCAAGGCTGTACTGAGGTCAGGAGCTGACTGGCCCTGGTAGAATCCAAACTAGGCATCAGTGAGCAGGCTACTGCTAAGCAAGTGCCACTTGATAGCACTGTTGATGACCCCTTCCATTGCTTTACTGATGATTGAGTGTATAGTGATGGGGCGGTAATTGGCCGGGTTGGCTTTGTCCTTTTTGTGTACAGGACATACCTGGGCAATTTTTCACATAGCAGGGTAGATGCCAGTGTGGTAGCTGTACTGGAACAGCTTGGTTAGGGGTGCAGCAAGTTCTGGAGCACAAGTACTATTGCTGGAATATTGTCAGGGCCCATAGCCTTTGCAGTATCCAGTGCCTTCAGCTCTTTCTTGATATCACGTGGAGTGAATTGAATTGGCTGAAGACTGGCATCTGTGATGCTGGGGACCTTCGCAGGAGGCTGAGATGGATCATCCAATCGGCACTTCTGGCTGATGACTGTAGCGAATGCTTCAGCTTTATCTTTTGCACTGCTGTGCTGGGCTCCTCCATCATTGAGAATGGGGATATTTGTGGAGCCTCCTCCTCCAGCGAGCTGTTTAATTGCCCACCACCATTCACGACTGGACGTGGTAGGACTGCAGAGCTTAGATCTGATCCGTTGGTTGTGGGATCACTTAGCTCTGTCTATCACTTGCTGCTTCTGCTGTTTGGAATGCAAGTAGTCCTGTTTTATAGCTTCACCAGTTTGACACCTCATTTTTAGTTATGCTTCTTGCTGCTCCTGGCATGCCCTCCTGCACTCTTCAATGAACCACGGTCGATCCCCTGGCTTGATGGTAATGGTAGAGTGGGGGATATGCCAGGCCGTGAGGTTACAGATTATGTTTGAGTCCAATTCTGCTGCTGCTGCTGATGGCCCACAGTGCTTCATGGATGCCCAGTATTGAATTGCTAGATCTGTTCGAAATCTATCCCACTTAGCATGGTGGTAGCGCCACACAACACAATGCAGGGTATCCTCAATGTGAAGGTGAGACTTTTTATCTACAATGACTGTGTGGTGGTCACTCCTACTGATTCTGTCATGGACAGATGCATCTGCGGCAGGCAGATTGGTGAGGATGAGGTCAAGTATGTTTTTCCGTCTTGTTGGCTCCCTTACCATCTACCAACCTGCCACAGACGCTGTCTAGCAGCTGTGACATTTAGGGCTCAGCCAGCTCGGTCAGTAGTGGTGCCACCGAGCCACTCTTGGTGATGGACATTGAAGTCCCTCACCCAGAGTACACTCTGTGCCTTTGCCACCCTCAGTGCTTCCTCCAAGTGATGTTCAACATGGAGGAGCACTGATTCATCAGCTAAGGTTTGATGGTAGGTAGTAATCAGCAGGAGGTTTCCTTGCCCATGTTTCACCTGCTGAGGCTTCATGGGGTCCGAAGTCGATGTTGAGGACTCCCAGGGCAACTCACTGTATACCCGACTGTATACCACTGTGCCGCCACTTCTGCCGGTCGGACAGGACATATCCAGGGGTGGTGATGGTGGAGTCTGGGACATTATCTGTAAGGTATGATTCCGTGAGGATGACTATGTCAGGCTGTTGCTTGACTAGTCTGTGAGACACCTCTCCCAATTTTAGCACTAGCCGCCAGGTGTTAGTAAGGAGGACTCTGCAGAGTCAACAGGGCAGCAAATGCTGTTGTTGTTTCCGGTGCCTCAGTCAATGCCGGGTGGTTTGTTTGGTTTCATTCCTTTTTTGTGTCTTTATAGCAGTTTCTTCAAACTGATTGGCTTGCTTGGCCATTTCAGAAGGCATTTAAGAGTCAGCCAACCACATTACTGTGGGTCTGAAGTCACATGTAGGCCAGACCAGGTAAGGATGACTGATTTCCTTCCTTAAAGGACATTAGTGAACCAGATGGGCTTTTACAACAATCGACAATGGGGTCATCATTAGACTTTTAATTCCAGACTTTTTATTGAATTAAAATTCCACTGTCTACCATGGCGGGTTTCAAACCCAGGTCCCCAGAGCATTAAGATAAAAGCAAAATACTGCCGATGCTGGAAATATGAAACAAAAACAAAAATAGCTGGAAAAACTCAGCAGGTCTGACAGCATCTGCAGAGAGGAACACAGTTGACATTTCAAGTCCATTTGACTCTTCATCAGAACTAAGAAAATAGAGAAATGAGGTGAAATATAAGCTGGTAGAGTGGGGTGGGACAGGTAGAGCTGGTTAGAGGGCCAGTGATAGGTGGAGGCAAAGAAGAGTTTGCCAAAGATGTCATAGACAAAAGGACAAAGGGGTGTTGACGGTGGTGATATTATCTAAGCAAAGTGCTAATGGGGACATTAAGGGTAGCAAGCAGGACAAGCAAGTGGCAGATGACCCTAGTGGGGGTGGGGGGAAGGGATCAAAATGGGCTAAAAGGTGGAGATAAAACAATAGATCAAAATAAATTTTTAAATAGGTGGGAAAAGAAAAATATATATTTTTTAAATTATAAATTATTGGAAAAGGGGGATCGGAAAGTGGGTGGGGATGGAGGAGAGAGTTCATGATCTGAAGTTGTTGAACTCAATATTAAGTCCGGAAGGCTGTAGAGTGCCTAGTTGGAAGATGAGATGTTGTCCCTCCAGTTTGTGTTAAGCTTCACTGTCAAGCTTTGCTTGCCATTTCAACACACCACCCTGCTCTCATGCCTACATGTCCGTCCTTGGCCTGCTGCATTGTTCCAGTGAAGCTTAACACAAACTGGAGGAACAGCACCTCATCTTCTGACTAGTCACTTTACAGCGTCCAGACTTAATATTGAGTTCAACAACTTCAGGTCATGAACTCTCTCCTCCATCCCCACCCACTTTCCGATCCCCCTTTTCCAATAATTTATAATTTAAAAAAAAAATTTTTCTTCCCACCTTTTTAAAATTCATTTTGATCTATTGCTTTATCTCCATCTTTTAGCCCATTTCAATCCCTTACCCCTACCCCACCCACACTAGGGCCATCTGCCACTTGCTTGTCCTGCTTGCTACCCTTAATGTCCCCATTAGCAGACTCCTTAGATAATATCACCACCATCCCTTTGTCCTTTTGTCTATGACATCTTTGGCAATCTCTTCTTTGCCTCCACCTATCACTGGCCCTCTATTCAGTTCTACCTGTCCCAACCCCTCTACCAGCTTATATTTCACCTCATTTCTCTATTTCCTCAGTTCTGATGAAGAGTCATACGAACTCTAAATGTCAACTGTGTTCCTCTCCGCAGATGCTGTCAGACCTGCTGAGTTTTTCCAGCTCTTTTTGTTTTTGTTTCCCCAGAGCATTACTCTGGTTCTCTGGATTACTAGTCCAGCGACAATACCACTACGCCATCGCTGAGGCTAAAGAGACTGAATAGTTGGACTGGATATTGTGTCCAGATGGCCAAAAAGCATCTCACCAGGTCCTGTTGTTTCAACTCCCAAGTGGCCAAATTCCAGAGGAGAATAAGTAAAGCTTCAAAGGCACTCTCAAGCTCTCCTTGAAGTGCAGCAGCATTGATATTAATGATTGGGAGGAGCTTGCTACCAATCATTCAGAATGGTGGCAACTTGTCCATAAAGCTGTATCACGCATTGAGTCACAACATCTTAATGCTGCGGCAGGGCGGTGGCAAAGAAGAAAAGAAAATGAAGCAAATCCTGCACTCTGGATCCAATTACCTCCTGTCCCATGTTCCCAAAGATCTGAGGGTTGAGAATTAGCCTGTTCAGTTCCCGTGAAGACCCAAGGCGGAAACTCACAGCTCCGAGTAGATGCCACCCTTGAATCAAGATACAGCTGCTGCTGCTGATCAGTCTAGATTATGAGCTTAGGTTTCTGGAGTAGGACTTGGAGCCACACATTTGCAACTCAGAGATGAGTATTATACCACTGAGCCGCAGCTCACACATGCATTTGTTTTTGCATGCACAGCACTGTGCTTTGTCATAAAAACAAAAAACTGCGGATGCTGGAAATCCAAAACAAAAACAGAAATACCTGGAAAAACTCAGCAGGTCTGGCAGCATCGGCGGAGAAGAACAAAGTTGACGTTTCGAGTCCTCATGACCCTTCAACAGAACACTGTGCTTTGTCAGCTTGGAATGGAGATTAACAAAGGCATCAACTGTACTCAAGTAAGCTGCTTTTCTTAGATGGTATGTGCAGATTACCTGTAAATTCTGTGGCCTTTTTGTAGTGGTCGAATAAACAACTACTAAACTTGCTCAGTAAGTGGGGTTTATCATTCAAAGTCAGAATTTTGAACCTAGAAATTTCTTATTAAAACCTAGTGCACATACCCTGTATTATCAAATGTATAGCCTGAATCGTATGAATGAGTGCACAGCTCCAGCCAGAGTTGTTACACTAGTGATCATTATTCTATTTATTTTCCTGACCAAACTTTTTGAGCAGGTTATTAATAATTCTGATGGAGGGCCATCAACCCATAATGTTCACTGTTATTCTCTCTCTACAGATGCTGCCAGGCCTGTTGAACATTTCCAGCATTTTCTGTTTTTATTTCAGACTTCTAGTGTCTGCAAAAATTTGCTTTTGCTTTGATAATTGTATAATTATGTCCATGTACCTTTTTACAGGTGGGACAATTGAATTCAGACTGGCGTGCTTCAGAGCCTCACATAGTCGGAAAGATCAGGTAATATGTTTATTTTTATTCAATCCATTTAATTTAGCCCTTGGACCATTTACATACTGACATAAGTCAAGATTTATTTTATTTTAGACACCTATTTCATTATTTATGCATATGCAAAGCTGATTGGATTATTTTGTTGACCTGTGAATTAATGCCTTTAATTTTCTAACAACCACTTTTTCTTTGTAACCTAAGAAAAAACAGACAACCTATTTTTAAGCACTGCTGCACATATGAATAAGCAAATTATGGCATAAAAGTATAGGAGACCCATGAAAATTTTAAACGATTCATGATACATTTGAATGTGGCTTTAGCTTAAGATGTGAGCAGGATGGAGTCGCACGCTGCTTCACTTTCATATTTGGTTGTAGAATAGTTGCAGCTGATACAAAACAAATTTGTCCAGAATGTGCTATAAAAATAATACAGAGATTAAAACATTCATGGTTATTACATACACAAATAGTACAGTAACTTCAGGTGAGTGACAGGTGTGTGATTAAATGTGAATACTGAATGGTTGCTGTCCAGGTCACTTCATTGTACTGTTAGTTTCTTGGAAACAGTATCTCACTGTCTGCCTCAGCATTGAAATGCAACAAATTGTGTGAAGCTGCTGTGTTTGTGGGGGAGATACCGACAAAACTTGCCATAGAAAGTTAGTTCTTCTCATTTCAAGTCTAAGCGAACTTTTAAAATAATTTTAATGACAGCCAATCAACTTTTTTGACACTGAAAGTTAACCTTTGCAATTGTGAAGCCTCATTCCTTCATGTATTAATCTGTGTTGGAGATCTAATACCATAAAAATAAACAGAATTTTAAACTTTTTCTTGCTCTTTTACTCTCTCTCTCTCTCTCTTCATCCAATCTATCATTTTCTCTCTTTATGTTTCTTTCAGTACTTGATTTGACAATGAATCCACCAACTCTAATTTATACCTCTTTCAGGGTCCTTGTGCTGTTTATTTTACAATCCCAATCTGATTGGCTAAGGAGCAACAAAGACCTTAAGACCATAAGACATAGGAGCAGAAATTAGGCCATTCGGCCCATCGAGTCTGCTCCGCCATTCGATCATGGCTGATAAGTTTCTCAACCCCATTTTCCCGCCTTCTCCCCGTAACCTTTGACAAAGCTTCCCTGTTCAGTCATGTCCCAGATGTGCATTAACAACACACACATTTTCAGCAAGTTACGTAAAAATTTGAAATGCTAAACATGCTATGACAAGTCATTAACTAACAACCAAAGCTATAACCTGCCAGTATTACTCATCTAATAGACTAATTGATGGAGAATTTGTGTAACATCATATACATGAGTAGCATGAAATTGGTATCACAATATTGTTGGTCCACAGCCAGTTACAAATTGAGCCTTGGGCCTTAAGTGCACAAAGCCAGCAAGCGGTAGTCAGCAATCAGGTGTCCTAATATGGCTCATCAGTCAGAGCCGGAGAATATTTGGCTGGCTCCAATGCGGAGCCAACTGACAGATGTGTTTTTTGCAGGGGTGTTTCACCAGACAGGGCATGAGGCCGAGTCTGCAGTGGTCCACAAAATTTTGAGGAGTACAAAAATTAAAGTACAACGAGGAGGTCAGTGAAAATCTGAGTTCCAAGACCACTTAAACTGATCTTTGGTAGCTCATCCAGCACTATTAGGTCTATGAATAGGTAAGAGATAGAATAAATTCAGACCAGGATGAAGCTAATTTTATCAGCATAAATTTACAAATGAGATCAGCTGAGAGCTTTTGGGAACATTGAATTGTGTTTTGTTCCTAATAGAGAAGAGCTTGCTGCCCATATCCTCAACATAAAGTATCAACTCATCCTAGCATAATGCATTCCTTTTTTGTAAGCAACTTAATTAGGTATTTTTTTAAAATTCTTTCACGAGATGTAGGCATTGCTGGCTGGGCCAGCATTTATTGCCCATTCCTAATTGTCCTTGAAAAGGCAGTGGTGAGCTGCCTTCTTGAACCGCTGCAGTCCATGTGGTGTAGGTACATCTACAGTGCTGTTAGGAAAGGGTTCCTAGATTTTGACCCAGCAACAGTGAAGGAACGGTGATTTATTTCCAAGTCAGGATGGCATGCAGCTAGGAGGGGATATTGGAGTTGGTGGTATTCCCATGCATCTGCTGCCTTTGTCCTCCCAGGTCATAGTGATCACAGGTTTGGAAAGTGTTATTGAAGGTGCCTTGGTGAGTTGTTGCAGTGGATCTTGGAGAGGGTACAGACTGCTGACACTGTGTGTCAGTGGTGGAGGGAGGGAATGGACCACCCGGCATTGACCTAGGCACCGGAAATGACAACTGCATACCCACTCTGTTGACTCTGCAAAGTCCTCCTTACTTACTTCCAGGGGCTTGTGCCAAAATTGGGAGAGCTGTCCAGAGGATTAGCCTGGGCCTCTGGATTGCTAGTTCAATAATGTTACCACTACGCCACCACCTCCCCCAAATGATTGGACATCACACACCCCACAGAGGAGTCTAAGGCCAATATTTAAAGTATAATGTTATATGAGATGACAATTAATACTGTTAATTAACACAAATATTATTTAAACAGAGGGATTGAAGGTGTAAGATAAGAATTATCAAAAGCTGTATGAAAGATCTTGAAGGAGGTGCTTGGAATTTAAAGTCATTAAGAGTTCTAAGCGTGGAATTTAATGTTCAATTAATATTCTTCAGTTTTACTTGAATGATCTTAGGTGGTTTGACAATCTCATACATCTTGAAATTGAAGTACAAAATAACAGGTATTGTTGCTTAATGCATTTGAAATCTCTCTGTACCGTTTTAATGAGTGCATTAATCCCCTTATTTGCAAAGAATTAATGCCTACAAGTAAAGAAATGGAAAGAACATTTCAGTTGAATATATCAGGCATTTTTACCTATTATCTTACAGCATAAAAGCTAGACCTTTAAGTTCTTTTCTTCTTGCCAGTTTGCATAACAGTTTACCTACATTTTGTCTTTGTGAGATTAAATAACTGAGAAGATGATACTACAAATTGTTCAAAGTCCTTAAGGAAAATTCACTTTACGCATAATTCTTTTGTTCTATAGTTTCTTATTCTCTTAAGAAACACTACCATCACTGAATTCCCCACCATCAAGATTCTGGGGCTTACCATTGATCAGGAACTTCAGTTGAACAGCCAAATAAGTAATGTGACTACAAAAGCAGCTCAGAGGTTGAGAATTCTGCAATGAGTATCTCCCTGCTGACTCCAAGAACCCTATCTGCCACCTAAAAAGCACAAGATAGGAGTGTGATTCAGTATTCTCCACTTGCCTGGCTGAGTACAGCTCCAACAATGCTCAAGAAGCTCAACAACATCCAGGACAAAAAATTCTGCAGATTAGCTGCTTAAAATATTCAGTACCTCCACCATTGGCTTAGTGCATGGCTGCAGTGTTTACCATCTAAAAGATGCACTGCAGCAACTCGCTAAGGCACCTTCGAACAAACCTTCCATACCCATTACCTCTACCTCTTAGAAGAACTGGAGTGCAGACACACGAGAACACCATCTCCTGCAGGTTCCCCTCCAAGACACACAGCACCCTGACATGTAAATCTCTCACTATTCCATAATTCGCTGCATCAAAATCCTGAAACTCCCTCCCTTAACAGCACTGTGGGTGTGCCTACACCACAATAGCTTCATTTTCTTTTTTCAGGTTATGTTTCTTCTGGGTTACCTCAGATGGCTTTCCTTTGTTCACAGCCAGCTGCTTGCTCCACACTGCCATCTGCTGATGCAGTTTGAGTATTTTGTTGGTATTTTCAAAAAGCTCTATTCTTAAGCCTTACAGCTGCTTCTCAGCCTCTTTCTTCTGCACTGAACTCTTGGCACATACGCTTCATTGCACTCACATGCTCTGTGGCCATCTTGTTGTTTGCTTAGGTATTGTCTTACTTGGCCCGGGGTCTCCTCTCTCCCTTGGCCTATGGTCTTCTGTCTCCCTCGCTCTGAGGTCTTCTCTCTCCCTTGCCTAATCGGGGGGTTTCGAGACCTTATAAGGCCTGCACTCTCCACAACTTGGAATTTCAAGTATTTGTCAAAACCTTGTATATTTCACCAAACATGGTTGATGATTCATCCATACCTTGGTTTAGGATTACTTCATCCACAACTACATCAAACAGTTATAAAACGTATTCACTTGTGCTTTTTCTGATTTCTTACTTAACCCTGATGTACTACTGTAATCTGAAAGGTTTCTTCTCCAAGGTGCCCAATTTTGGGTCTCGTTTGGCTGTTGCTTTAGCCTAACTTGCTCTGGTAGTTTCAATTTTCTATCCATGGCCATTTTTTTATAACAGGTGGGTGCCTCTTTATTTTTTTTTTCTTCGATATGGCTCTGCAGCTGCCTTTTTTTCTTTTCTTCTTCCCACACTTATCGGGTGTCAGTGTGACGTGGCTGGTTTTTTAAAGGAATCGATTCTCCAGGAAACATCAAAATAAGTAACTTGGTCCAGCTACTTGCTTTTTTTAAGCTTGGGGATCAAATGGAAGGCAATTTTTTAGCCCTGCCTACCGTTTTAAAAGCTTTTCTTTTCTATTCATTCTAGCTCGGCCACCACGTGTTATAGTGCCAGCTGTGGACCCGTTGCTGCAGCTTGCTTGCAACTGCACTCTGCATGTGCTGGTCCTGATTGCTGTCTATTTTAAAAGGTAATCTCAGCCTTCTTTTACTGTACTTTGCTCACCCTTTCTGTGATTTAGCTAGGTCTGTTGACTCTATATTCGATCAGGCCTGACTTTTCATTTGCACAGAGGGTTCTCCTGCTGCCTTTCAACCCTTTTATCCTTTTTTGAATTTTGCTCAGCCATTTTTGATCCAGCTAGGTCCTACAATTAGTGATTGATCAGCTCTGGCAATGGCCTTCCACATGCCCTGGTTAGTCCTTCAGCCTTCCTGTCTGCAAGACGTTTTTTAGGCAATCTCCAACTGTGTCTTCAGCTTCTTTTTTGGCGATTTCCAACTGTGTCCTCAATTTAGGCGCTCTTTGCTCAGGTCAGGATTCATTTTCTGTAGTTTTTCATGCTTGAGATTCTGGGTTCCTCCTTGAGCTTCTCTGGGATTTCAGGATCCATCCCACCATTGCCACCATGTTGTACGGTGGTTTGTGTCTCACTAAAATGAATGGAGGCTTTTATGGTTGGACAGAAACATTATTGGTAACCCATGTTTATATACTTCTCGAAGGTACTGCCCTGCATGGGTGCTGTCTCCATGCTGGCTCCTTCCCGATTCTACGACATACAGTCTACCATCATCTGAATGCCTATATCATACTGTGGGTGATAATGTTCTCCAGTCCCACATTAACCCTTACCAACCCAAACTTGCTTATACAACAACATGGACTGCAGTGGTTCAAGATAGCAGTTCACTACCACCTTCACAAGTGCAATTTGGAATGGGCAATATATATTGGACTTGCCAATAGCATACCGTGAACATATGAAAAAAGCAATTGATGAACTAGACATCAAGCACTGAATTCTGAGAAGTGCAATTTATATAGTATACAAGATAAAGTGGTTGAGTTTTCTTGCATTTTAGCACTTCTAATCCATGGTATTCAACATTAGACCTACTGTATATGAAACTCATTTTACATAATGACACAGCTAAAAGGAATATGTGATAAATTAGACACTTTGAAAAATACAAATAAAATTTAGTTTAGATTATGTTTAACATTCATTAAACAAATTGATATTATACCTTGAATGTTATACATTCTACCTTAATAAACTTGAAGCCACTGTGAGGGAATTTTGTTCAGCAATAAAATGCTCACTGATACTCAGCTTGGGTTCCACCAGGGCCATTCAACTCTTGACTTCACTACAATTTTAGTCCAAATGTGGACAACAAAGCTGAACTCAAGAGGTGAGCTGTGATTGACTGCCCTTGACATCAAGGCAGCATCTGGCCAATTGTGGCATCAGGAGCTCTCGCAAAACTGGAGTCAATGGGAATCAGGAGGAAAACTCTCTGCTGGCTGGAGGCTTACTTAGCACAAAGGAAGATGGTTGTCGCTGTGTTGGTTGGAGATCTCAGTCCCTGGACATTGCTGCAGGCGTTCCTTAGGGTAGTGTCCTAGGTCCAACCATCTTCAGCTGCTTCATCCTTCCCTCCATCACTGGTAATGTTCGCTGATGATTGCACAATGTTCAGCACCATTCACAACATCTCAGGTACTGAAGCAGTCAGTGTCCACCCACAGCAAGAACTGGGCAACATTCACACTTGGGCTAAGTGGCAAGTAACATCCACACGCACAAGTGCCAGGCAATGACCGTCTCCAACTAAAGAGAATGTACGCATCTCCCCTTGATATTCAATGGCATTACTATTGCTGAATCCCCCACTATCAATGTCATAGGGGTTTCCATTGACCAGAAACTGAACTGGACCAGCCATATAAATACTGTAGCTATGAGAGCACGGCAGAACTGGAATGCCTGTGGCATGTAACTCATCCCCTGACCACCCCCCAAAGCCTGTCCACATCTACAAGGCACAAGTCAGGAGTGTAATGAAATACTCCCCATGTGCCAGGATGATTGCAACTCCACCAACACTCAAGAAGCTTAATGCCATCCAGGACAAAGCAGCCCATTTGATTGGCACCCCATGCATCACCTTAAACATGTTCTCTCTTCACCAACGATGCACAATGGATGTGGTGTTAACCGTCTACAAGATGAGCTACAACAACTTACCAATGCTCCTTCAACATCACCTTCTAAGCCCACAATTTCTACTATCTAGAAGGACAAGGGCAGCAGACACATGGGAACATCACCATCTGGAAGGTCCCCTCCCAGCAACTCGCCATCTTGACATGGAAATATATTGCTGTTGCATCACTCGTTGTTGGGTTAAAATCCTGGAACCCCCTTCCTAATAGCACTATGGGTGTACCTAGAAAACATGGCGATTCACTGCCACCTTCTTAAGGGCAATTAAGGATGGGCAGTGAAAGCTGGCCTGGCCAGCAATGTCCACATCCCGTTAATTAATATATGCATTTTTAAAAAATATACCCCTATCACCCCTATGCTCGCTGACCTACATTGGCTCCCAGTCAAGCAAATTCTTGATTTGAAATTCTCAAACTTGTTTTAAAATCTCTCCATAGCCTCACCACTCTTCCCTATTTCTGTAAGACCCTCAAGCTCCACAGATCTTTGAGATACCTGCTTTCCTCTAATTCTGGCCTCTTTTGCATCTCCAATTTTGTTTGTTCCACCATTGGTGCCGTGCCTTCAGTTGCCTAGGCCACAAGCTCTGGAGTACCCTCTCTGCCCCTCTACCTTGCTTTCCTCCTTTAAGACATTCCTTAAAGCCTACCTCTTTGACCAAGCTTTGGTGATCCCTCCTAGTACCACCTTATCATAGAATCACAGAGTTGTTAATGCACAGAAAGAGGCCATTCAGTCCATCATGTCTGCAGAGACCCTCCGAATGAGAAATGCACTTAGTGCCCATCTCACGCCTTCTCCCTGTAATGCTGCACATTCTTCCTATTCAGATGGCAGTCTAATTCCCCTTTCAATGCTTCAATTCAACCTCCACCACACTTGCAGGCATTGCATTCCAGGTCTTTTTTCATATCCCTTTTGCCAATCACTTTAAATCAGTGCCCTTTTGTTCTTGATCCTTTCACAAGTGGGAACAGTTTCTCCCTATTTACTCTTTTCAGACCCCTGATGATCTTGAATACGTGTATCAAATATTCTCTCAGCCTCCCTTTCTCCAAGAAAACAGTCCTAACTTCTCCAATTTATCTTCATAACTGAAGTTCCTCAGTCCTGGAGCCATTCGTATGAATGTTTCTGTGTTCTGTCCCATGCTTTCACATTCTTCCTAAAGCTTAGGGTCCAGAACTGAGCACAATACTCCAGCTGAGGCCGAACTAGTGCCTTATACAAGTTCAACACAACCTCCTTCCTCTTGGGGGAGATTTTTCTCCCCATCGGGGGTGCTGAGCAGGAGCGGGCGCGTGAGCAGCTGACCACCACCTGTGATTGGCTGCGCACCGCCATTTTATGTGGGCGGGCCAATTAAGGCCTGTCCAGCATGATGCGCACCCAGAAGAGCTGAGCACTCCCTGTGCAGGCAGGGAGAGTAGACTGAGTCGAAAGAGTGCAGAAATCTCTCTGAGGCACAGAGCTACCTCAGGGAGATTAGTTTGATTATCAAAAATTTTAATAGAGAAAAACAAAAATTTTAAGGCACGTACCTTCATGTGACAGTGTCACATGAGCTGGGACATGCCAATGAACTTTAGTAACAATTTTTACTCAATTATTCATTTTCATGAGGTTCCATGATAAATGCAAAGGCTGCCTGGGCCCTTCGCCTGCCCGCCAGCCTTAAGCTTGGACAAACAGCTATGGCAAGTATTTTAATTAATTTTTAAATGGCCTTAATAGATCTTTGACAGTTCAGCGGGCATGCACCGGAGTCAGCTGGGCGCCCGCCGAACTGAAAATCGGAATGACCTGCGGTGAAGTCAGGACGCATGCCCGACGTCACCGCGATTCATTTTACGTGTCGGTGAGCGGGACCCGCCCCTGCAAGCTGACCTGAAGACTCTGGCCTTGAACTCTATGCCCTTATTAATAAAGCCTAGGAAACTGTATGCTTTATTAACTGTGCTCTCAACCTGTTCTACCTTCAATGGTTTATGCACACATGCACCCAGGTCCCTGTGCTCCTCCATTCCCTTTAGAATTGCTTCCTTTATTTTATGCTGTCTCTCCATGTTCTTCCTTCCAAACTGAATCAGTTCACATTTCACCACATTGAGCTTCACCTGTTTGCCCATTCCACCAACTTGTCTATGCCTCTTTGTAGCTTGGCACTATACTTTGTTTTATAATGGTCCTATGAAGTGCCTTGGGATGTTTCATCACATTATAGGTGCTAAATAAATATAAGTTAACATCATTGTTGTTGGAAACATTGGACACAATAACTTAGAAGGAGGCAGTTAGGAAAAAGCTTTATTAATTGCCTGAAAATCCACTTTTTCTGTTTTATATTCCAAAAATATTACTTAAGGTTCTTAAAGGGCTTGATAGGAGAAAGTTTTCCATACCTGGGGAATCTGTAAGTAAGAATAACAGTCTTAGAATAAGTTGTCAGCTATTTCAGATTGAGATGAGGAGAAATTTCATTGCTCAAAGGGTTTTTTGATCTTTGGGATTTTCTATCCCAAAGCATTGTGCATGCACCGTGGTTAAATATGTTTTAGACATATATCAATAGCTGTTTAGATGCTAAGGGAATGAAGGGATATGGGGATAGTGCAGGTAGGTTCCATGATTGAAAGGGGTGGCGAAACTGGCTTGAAGGAGCTCAAAGCTGGCTATTTCTATTCTTTTGCTTTTATGATTTTGTATAGATTCAGAAAGCTATTTCATAATTGCAATCTTTCCTTCTCATTTTTTTTAGTTCCCAGTGTTTGGAAGAAAATCTAACCCAGGATGAAGTTAAACGAGAATTCAACAGAAGACACACAGCAGCAGCAGGTCAGTGTTAGAGTTACAGGGGCGATGTGATGAAATGAATAACAGATATTTACTTACACGAAGGAAGGTTAGAGATACTTTATACATGGTTATTTAAATCAAGCAATATTTGACATTTTAAATGTATTTCTGTTCCAATCCAAGATGCAGTGGTCAAAACATCTTCAAATTGAGCTGTGTTGAACCACTGTCCTAAGCGTTTCCTACGTGCTTTGTGCAACTTAGTGCAGCCTGTTTCCTTATCAGTACATTAAAGACCTCAAATTGATCAGAGAAAATCTCAACATTAGGAAAGAAGCACAATTTTTACATCAGAGCAAATAACATTTTGTTGTGGAGAAATGTTTAAAGTCATTCTCACAAAAGTTTTAAAACAAATAATATTGAAGATAGAAAAGTAACCACATAATGATTATCCTGGAGTTATTGGTTATGATTATGTTTCACAGTAAAATTAGAATTATGACAATAGGATGCCTTTTATGATGCATGCAAAATATATCATTTATTTAATGAGTACTAAATTGGTTCCCACTGTGTTCTTGCTCTGTTTATTTTTGTAATTCTCACAATAAAGTTATAAACTTATAGGAAAACAGAATATGATTCAGAAATAAACTATCGATTTGAAAAGTGACAAATATAACAATTTCCAAGTTGTTAATAACAATATAATTAAATGTTGCAACACTAATGATGTAGCAGTAATCCTTTTCACATTGCAATGTTTTTCTCTGTTCTCTACAAGTTAATTTGGTGATAGGTCATCTTCCTTTTCCAAAAAGCATTCTCTATGGGCAGAATATTGCCGTTGTCGTGTGGGGGCGGGACCCACACATTGATGCGTAAAATGATGCGCGATGACGTCGGACGTGCATCCCAACATCATCGCGCATAATTTCGATATTTCATTTGGCGGGTGCGTGCCAGGGGCAGCTGCATGCCTGCCGAACTGTCAGCGGTCTGTTAAGGCCATTAAAAGAGTAATTAAACTTGTTAAGAACTCTGCCCGTTCAACCTTAAGGCAAAGAGCCCAAGCGGCCTTCGTGTTTTTCAGGAAACCTCATTGACGGGCGGGATGAGGTTTCCTGAAGGTTTTATAAACTAATGAAATAAATGTTCCAAACTTCACAAACAGGTCCCAGCTCATGTGACACTGTCACATGATGGGGCATGTTCAAATAAATTTTTACTTTATTTATTAAAAACTTTTATAATCCATACAATCTCCCTGAGCAGCTCTGTGCTGGGAGATTGCTGCACTCTTTTGTGCGCATGTGTGAAAGAACGCAGACCCCGACTCTCCCTCCTCCCCCTGCCCGCACAGGTAGCGCTGAGTGCTACTGGCCACGCATTCCGCTGGGTGGGCCTTAATTGACCCGCCCGCATAAAATGGTGGTGCGCAGCCAATCACAGGTGGTGATTGGCTCTGCACCCACCCCCACCCACTCCAGGGAAAATTCTCCCCTATGTGTAGATTTTTCCTGCAGCTATCAGTAGATTGTATTGTTATCATCAAATGAGTGTTTGTGCTATTTATAATTGCTTGCAAGATATTCAAAGACTCAAATTAAACTGTCAAACTTTTGGCATTATTCCCAGTTAAACTGCTAGAAACTGTAATTATATCATTATACTTTGATCTGCGTTTTATTGTTGCACTGACTAACAAAAACACACAGTGAGCACTTGACAAAACTTCAAACTTTCTTGAAATCATCATTCCCTGTAATAGAAACTCAATTTTTCATTACTAATGCTTCATCAATTTTCATTTATGAATATTATCAGTCATACTCTCGAACTGCATGGATGGATGGATGCAGGCATTTGCAAGTTAATTCTAACCTATAGTGCAATCCCAAGCCAAATACACAAAGCCAAGGATCTAATTGCAACCTTTTGATTAAACGTATTCTGGTCCACCTCTTCTAAAAGATATAATGGAAGTTTTAGCATCAGCAGTACTTTCACAAAGAGAAAGGTCAGTTGGGATGTGAAAGAATCAATATGAACATCTAACCAATGCCCTTTGGCCATGCAGCATTAAGTACAACATTGAATGGAAAAGATCAATTGTTCTGCTTTTATTAGAGATTCAAAATGTAATGCTGTTTTGAAACTGCCAAATTAGTACCTATAGTAGCACAAAAAATCCAACACTAAATGTCTCAGCGTGGGAACCTATTTACTCCCTTTCATCTTCTATCTGATTCCCAAAATATACAGGTTTCTCTGTATATTAACATTCATAATAACTGCAGGCAGCCCTGCATAATTATCCCCTTGTTAATCTATTCGTCGGTAACAGGTTCGACTCACTTTAATCCAGTAAATGTATTCTGGCTATTTAGGGTGGAAATTTCTCAGGGTGTATTTTGTTTGCATGCAATTCTATTGTATACTTTAAAGTATTTATTAACCCACGTAAATTGACTGGATTAACAGCTTTCAGGTGAAATGTTAAACCAAGGTGATGGCTACCAGTTCAGGTAAAGGATCCCTTGGCACAATTTGAAAAAGTGCACCTGAATTCTCCTGATTTTACCTAATTTTTCTGCTTGTTGGCCTTTGCTTTGTTCAAAATAACTGCTACAACTGCCTAAGTAACAACAGTAGCATCAATTTACAATTAATCTATTTACCTTGAAGGCATATCCTGTAAATGAATAAATTTGTACATTGCACAAAGGAATCTTATTTAAATGCACTAATACAGTTGTGACAAATACTTCTAATAGCAATTTCCCTTCACCATGGATGCATGTAAGTAGATGGCTTTTGAGTGAGTCTTGTCGTATGTATAGACAGGAACAAGATGATACTCACAGAGAGCCTTCATCACCCAATATAATTTTTGCAGCTTTTATTTTCTGACATGAAAAGCATTGTCTTCAGCTGGGTGAGGACCATCAACAATTTTCCAATCAACAATGTGTTGTATTATTGGGAGGATGTATATTAGAAATCATTGTTTCAATGACTGTTTCTATGTCCTTCCTACATTTATTCTCACTCTTCCTGATGCTGTTTTCTTTCTTCTACCTTTGCGCTGTGCAAGTTAGCGAAAAGAAATTCAATATGTTCCCAAAAAAACTTGAAAGTTTCAAAAAATGTTTTCTTAAACTATAGTTATTTTTTTTATTCATTCACGGGATGTGGGCTTCGCTGGCTGGGCCAACATTTATCGCCTATTGCTAGTTGCCCTTGAAAGGTGGTGGTGATCTGCCTTCTTGAACCACTGCAGTCCATGTGGTGTAGGTACACCCACAGTGTTGTTAGTAAAGGAGTTCCAGGATTTTGACGCAGTGACAGTGAAGGAACGGTGATATATTTCCAAGTCAAGATGGTCAGTGACTTGGAGGGGAGGTTCCAGATGGTGGTGTTCATCTGTATCTGCTGCCCTTATCCTTCTAGATGGTAGTGGCCATAGGTTTGGAAGGTGCTATCTAAGGAGCCTTGGTGAATTCCTGCAGTGCATCCTGTAGATGGTATACGCTGCTGCTACTGTGTGTCAGTGGTGGAGGGAATGAATGTTTGTGAATGTGGTGCCAATCAAGAGAGCTGTTTTGTCCTTTGTCTCTTCTTGAGTGTTGTGGGAGCTACACTTATCCAGGCAAGTGGGGAGTATTCCATCACACTCCTGACTTGTGCCTTATAGATGGTGGACAGGCTTTGGCAGTCAGGAGATGAGTTACTCGTCACAGGATTCCTAGCCTCTGACCTGTTCTTGTAGCCACAGTACTTTTATGACTAGTCCAGTTCAGTTTCTGGTCAACAGTAACCCCCAGGATGTTGATAGTGGGGGATTCAGTGACGGTGATGCCATTGAATGTCAAGGGGTGATGGTTAGATTCTCTCTTGTTGGAGATGCTCATTGCCTGACACTTTTGTGGCATGAATGTTACTTGCCAGTTGTCAGTCCAAGCCTTGTGTATTGTCCAGGTCTTGCTGCATTTGGACATGGACTTCTTCGGTATCTGAGAAGTCATGAATGGTGCTTAACATTGTGCAATCATCAGTGAACACCCCGACTTCTGACCTTATGGTGGAAGGAAGGTCATTGATGAAGCAGCTGAAAATGGTTGGGCCAAGAGCATTATCCTGAGGAACTCATCCTGCGATGATATCCTGGAGCTGATATGACTGACCTCCAGCAACTACAACCACCTTCCTTTGTGCTAGGTATGACTAGCCAGAGGAGCGTTTTCCCCCGATTCTCGTTGACTCCGGTTTTGTTAAGGCTGCTTGATGCCACAACTTGGTCAAATGCGTCCTTGATGTGAAGGGCAGTCACTCTCACCTTGCCTCCATGTTTGAACCAAGGCTGTAATGAGGTCAGGAGCTGAGTGGCCCTGGCAGAACCCAAACTGGACGTCAGTGAGCAGGTTATTGCTAAGTGCCGCTTGATAGCACTGTTGATGACCCCTTCTATTTCTTTACTGATAATGGAGAGCAGACTGATGGGGCGGTAATTGGCAGATTTGGATTTGTCCTGCTTTTTGTGTACAGGACATACCTGGGCAATTTTCCACAAGTCGGTTAGATGCCAGTGTTGTATTTCATAAGACTTTACACAATTTTAGATTCTACTTTTATGCAACGTGGGTCAATGATGATAAATGGCAATTCAGAACAAGGGTATTTATAAATTGGTTTGCATTCAAACTGAGGCAACTGGCATTGCACAAGCCTAATGAAGCCAATAGCTAGACCAAACAAAATTTAATTTTTTGTGAGTGCAGAGTCTGGGTGTGTGGGCGAGGCAATTGGGAGGAGGGGAAGTCATGGCCAGCAGTGGACCACAAACTTAGTGATTGACCTCCACAATAAGGAAAATAAAAAAAATGGAACTTTACCTTTTGAGAGGCAGTCTGGTCTAGTTGCCAAACATTGACAATGCTGATTAAGCAACATGGTGCATGCTGCAATTAGTCACTAATGAATTCTATAAAGGAACATTAAAGGTGTTAGTACCCCTAGTTGCGTATGCAAACCTTGGACACAGTGTTTGAGAATAATTCAGCAGTGGATGCATTCATGCACACCTATTGGTTTGGAAATGAACCTAGGCCACAGTGATGAAAAAACAATATTTTAAACTATTGTAGATTCGTTTCTCCTCAACAACAGGAAAAAAATGAATTTGATCATCATCTGCTGTGCAAAAATTTAAATGCAGACGTAGATAGCAATCTTTACCACTATGACGAGCAGTGTTATTTTGGCATGCAATGTGCATACACATAATTCCCCCATGAAGAAAACAGAAGTATCTGTTATAATCCTGGAAAACAAGCCATGACACAGCTTAATCACAAGGCTCAATATGACATGAATATGGTTACTATGAGCATGAGGGTACAATAAAATTCTGCATTACTTAATCTGAGTTGCTTGTTAGTCTGTCCAAAGTCCATGGCAACTATTTTCAAATTTTCTCAAGAGAGTTTCAGTATTTCATACAAAGATATTCCACTCACTCCAAATGAATTTTCCAGGTTATTGCAGATTCAGCTGTATTTCCCTTAACTCTGTAGCTTGAAATGGCATTCCTTTTCAAATACAACTTTGGCCATTATGGAACAATAAAGTCTGCTCATTAAAATGTTTACAAAAAAGCATTAAATTGCTTTCTATTTCCAAAAATGATAAACATAATAATTTATACAGCAGTTTTGGTTACTGTGTCAAATTGAAGTAGTAAGTGTGAATTTTGCTTCTGCACAGCAGATGATGATGGAATTCGTTTTTTTGTTGTTGTTGAGCAGAAAAGAATCTACAATAGATGAGAACATTGCTTTTTCATCACTGCGACCTGGGTTTATTTCCAATCTTATAGGTTTGCATGACTGCATCCACTGCCGAATTATTCAACAAGCACTATGTCCAATTCCAACCCAGCTTTTATGGGCCTGAATGTGCTCTGCCCTGGGCAAATTGACTGGAGTGTGAGCTGGAAAGGTTTACTAAGTACAAAAAATGCACGTGTAGAAATTTTTAAAAATGACTTACCAGACAACAGTAACAATGCAATATAACATGAAACATTTTAAAACAGCAAAGGAAGAAAGGTAAGACCTAAATGTTGAAGACTGCAAAACATCAGATGTTCAGGATACAAAACAAAGTGGAAATTATTACCAGTCCTGTTAAATAGCATTTTAACTGTTGTGCAACAATCTATAATGTGCAGCCAGTATTAGACTAAATATTAATTGTTAAATATATATTTTGATAATATTGTGAGAGATGACTTTCATACCTGCAATATTTATGTAGCAGATATTTTTGTATTCATGCCATGGGATAAAAGCCACCTTTGTTTTTTGGCTCTGTGATTCTTAATATTCATGTGATCAGCATTAATCAGCTCTTGTGGGCAAGATAATATATCACAAAGAATATCAAGAATCCAATCCTAATTGACACTCAATTGGCAATTTCACTAAGAGACGGTTCAGTGATTAGTGGTGGGGGAAATTGAAACTCACCCTAATGCAATAAAGGGTAACTCTTGTGCCAGTAAGTGGATGGGGTAGTCAGTGGCTCAGGACTTAGCGTGGGATAGTAGATAAAGCTTCATCTTGCTGCTGGCAGCTAAGAGTGTAGCTGATGTTTTAATTCTGAAACTGCTAAAATGCGCAATATTATCCTGTTCTACAACATTGAAGCCCAGCAAATTATTTTAAACACAAATGAACACACATCCACAAAATTGTGCTTGTTAATTATCGCAATTTTCACAGTTGAGCATGTGCTCCTCATCCAAGTCAAAATGAAACAACAATGGCTCATGTTATAGCTAAAAGAAAGAGTGACTAAGCCAATTTCATGTAAAGAAAATAATTTGCAATTATTTAGTGCATTTCACAAGCTGAGGATGCTCCAAAGTGTTTCACAGCTGACACAGTATTTTGAAACATAGAACTGGATATTAACTCAGAGCTGTGAAAGTGTGGGTGACATGAGCAAGCTGTGGATTAAGATTGGGAAACACAGAATAGTTGATCTCCCTCAGGTGTTGGTGATTTTAATGACATGACCCGATTACCATTTTTTGTCTTCATTTCTGGGCTGCAGCTAGCTAGATTGAGAGGCTGGCTGGCTGGATGTCGAACGGGGGGGTTACCATTACCATCACCAGTATCAACCCCCTGGGGTTACCATTGATCAAAAACTGAACTGGACTAGCCATATAAATATTGTAGCTACAAGAGCAGGTCAGAGACTAGGAATCCTGTGGCAATGAACTCACATCCTGAATCCTCAAAACCTGTCCACGATCTACATGGAAGAAACAAAGGGTAATGATCAATGGATGCCCTTGCGAATGGAAAGTTGTCTCAAGTGGTGTTCCACAGGGCTCGGTGTTGGGATCCTTGCTATTTATGTTAAATGTTAACGATTTGGACGTGAACATGGTGGACACGATTGGGAAACTTGCGGATGACACAAAGATTGGCTGAGTAGTGGATAGTGTAGAGGATAGCCATAATCTCCAAAATGATATAGATGGGTTGGTGGAGAGGGCTGTAAGGTGGCAGATGGATTTTAACATGGAGAAATGTGAGGTCATACATTTAGGGAGGTCAAACAGTTACAGCGATTACACAATAAATGGGAATATACTAAGAGGGATAGATTAAGTGAGAGATCCTGGTGTACAAGTACACAGGTCCCTGAAGGCAGCAGTTCAAGTAGACAAGGTTGTAAAGAAGGCATATGGAATGCTTTCCTTCACTAGCAGAGGTAAATAATATAAAAGTAAGGATATAATGTTGGAATTGTATAAAACACTGGTGAGGCCACAACTGGAGTATTGTGTGCAGTTCTGGTCACCACATCACAGGAAGGACGTAATAGCTGTGGAGAGTGCAGAGGAGTTTAAAGAATGTTGCCAGGGTTAGAAAAGTGTAGCTACGAGGAGAGATTGGATAAGTTGGGGTTATTTTCCTTAGAACAAAAACGGCTGAGAGGTGACTTGATTGAGGTGTGCAAAATTATGAAGGGAATAGATAGAGTGGACAGGATAAAATTGTTTCCCTTGGTGGAGAATTCTAGAACCAGGGGACATAGATTTTAGATAAGTGGCAGAAGGTGTAGGGGGGACATGAGGAAGAACGTTTTTACGTAGAGGATAGTAGATGTCTGGAATTCGCTACCCAAGTTGGTGGTAGAGGCAGAAACTCTAAACTCTTTTAAAAAGTACCTGGATCTGCACCTTAAGTGCTGTAAGCTGCAGGGCTATGGGCCGGGTGCAGGAAGGTGAGATTAAAAAGGGCACTTGGGTGTCCTCGGGCTGGTATGGACATGTTGGGTCGAATGGCCTCCTTCTGTGCTGTAACTTTTCTATGGTTCTATGCACAAGTCAGTGTGATGAAATATTCCCCACTTATCTCGATGAGTGCAGTTCCCACAACACTCGAGAAGCTTGACACCATCCAGGACAAAGCAGCCCTCTTGATTGGCACCAAATCCACAAACATTCATTCCCTCACCACTGATGCAACAGTGTATACCATCTACAAGATGCACTGCAGGAATTCACCAAGGCTCCTTAGACAGCACTTTCCAAACCCATGACCACTATCATCTAGAAGGACAAGAGCAGCAGGTAAATGGGAAGACCACCACCTGGAAGTTCGCCTCCAAGTCACTCAACATCCTCATTTGGAAATATATCATCCACTGTCGCTGGGTCAAAATCCTGGTACTCCCTTCCTAACAGCGCTGTGGGTGTACCTACACTACACGGACTTCAGCAGTTCAAAAAGGCAGCTCACCACCACCTTTTCAAGGGCAACTAAGGATGAGCAATAAATGCTGGCCCAGCTAGCAAAGCCCACATCCCGTGAATGAATAATAAAAAAAATAGATTTTTGGCACCAGGCTTCAGCAGGGAGTGAAGACTAGGGAGATTAATAGATTCATATATTTTTACAGCATAGAATGAAGCCATTCTGCCCACCGTGCCTGTGTCGGTCAACAAAGGTCTGACTACACTAATCGCAGTTTCCAGTGCTTGGCCCATAGCCCTGGAGGCTATGGCAACACAAGTGAATATCTAAATACTTCTTAAATGTTACAAGAGTTTCTGACTCAACCACCCTTTCAGGCAGTGAGTTCCAGACTCCCACCAGCCTCTGGGTGAAAACATTTCTCCTCAACTCCTCTCTTAGCATTCTACCTCTTACCTTAAATCTATGCCCCCTGGTTATTGACCCCTCTATTAGTGGAAAAAGTGCCTTCCTATCCACCCTATCTATGCCCCTCATAATCTTATACACTTCTATCAGGTCCCCTCTCAACCTTCGCTGCCCCAAGGAAAACAACCGCAGCCTATCCAATCTTTCCTCATAGATCAGACCCTTCAACCTAGGGAGCATCCTGGCAAATCACCTCTGCATCCTCTCCAGTGCAATCACATCTTTCCTATAATGTGATTGCCAGAACTGTATGCAGTACTCCAGTTGTGGTCGAACCAGTGTTTTATACAGTTCCAGCATAATCTCCCTGCTCTTGTATTCTATGCCTCGGCTAATAAAGGCAAGTATTCCATATACCTTCTTAACCACGTTATCTACTTGCCCTGCTACCTTCAGAGATCTCTGAACATGCACACCAAGGTCCCTCTGATTTTCAGTACTTTCCAGGGTCCTACAATTCATAGTGTAATCCCTTGCCTTGTTACCCCTCCCCAAGCACATGACCTCACACTTTTCCAGGTTGAGTTCCATTTCCACTGCTCTGCCCACCTGACCAGTCCATTGATATCCTCCTGCAGTTTATGGCTATCCTCCTCACTATTTACCACCCTACCAATTTTCATGTCATCTGCAAACTTCTTGATCATACCCCCTACATTTAAGTCGAAATCATTTATATACAACAGAAACAGCAAGGGTCCTAGCACCGAGTCCCGTGGAACCCCACTGGAAAAATACTTCCAGTCACAGAAACATCCCTCTACCATCACCCCCTGCTTCCTGTCTCTCAACCAATTTTGGACCCAATGTACCACTTTGCCTTGGATCCCATGGGCCTTTACTTTTTTAACCTATCTGCCATGAAGGGCCTTATCAGAAGCCTTGTCAAAGTCCATGTAGACTGCAGTTTTATCTGCAAGTAGTTGCTCCCAGTCCACTTGGGCCAAAGCATATATCAGCATTGTAAAATTAGCCTTTCCCCAGTTTAGAACTTTTCTTCCTGGCTCAACCTTATCCTTTTCCATAACTATCCTAAATCTAACTGAGTTATGGTCACTATCTCTAAAATGCTCCCCGACTGACATGCCTTCCACCTGCCCTTTCTCATTTCTGAATATTAGGTCGAAAACTGCTCCCTCCCTTGTTGGGCTTTCTATGTACTGGCTAAAAAAGTTCTCCTGGATGCAAATTAAGAATTTTGTTCCCTCCCTACCTTGCACACTAAAGCTATCGCAGTTAATATTTGGTCATTAAAATCCCCTACTATTACTGCCTTATTATTCTTACACTTCTTTGAAACTTGATTGCATATTTGATCCCTTTTCTCTCCCTGACAGTTTGGGGGCCTATAGCACACACCCAACAGCGTATTTGCCCCTTTTGTGTTTTTTACTTCTACCCATATGGCCTCATTTGATGATCCTTCCAAGATATTATCCCTCCTCACTGCTATAATCAATTCCTTGCTCAATATTGCGACACCTTCCTCCTCTTCTATTCCCCTCTCTATCTCGCCTGAATTCCCTATAACCAGGAATGTTGAGCTGCCAATCCTGCCCTTTTAGCCGAGTGTCGGTCATAGCTATAATATCGTACTCCCACATACCTATCTATGCTCTAAGCTCATCTGTCTTATCCTTCTGGCTCCTTGCATTAAAATATATTCCATTTAGCCTTGCTAAACTCACTTCTTTCTTATCTAGCCTATGTTTCGTCGGCCTTACAGACTCAGTAGCGTTTTAACTTCTATTTCTATCTCAGCTTCTTTCCCCTCTGAACTACTTTTCAGGATCCCAACCCCTTGCCAATTTAGTTGAAATACGCCCCAACAGCATTAGCAAACCTCCTATAAAGTACATTGGCCCCATTCCTATTCAGATTTAACCAGGTCCCACCTCCCCTGAAACAGTTCCAATGCCCCAGGAATCTAAAGCCCTCCCTCCTGCACACCTCTCCAGTCATGCATTCATCTGCTCTATCCTTCTGTTTCTATACTCACGACTGCTTGGCACCAGGAGTAATCTGGAGGTTACGACCTATGAAGCCCTGCTTTTCAATTTCCTGCTGAACTCCCTAAAGCCTGCTTGCAGGACCTCATTTCTCTTTCTTCCTATGTCATTGGTTCCCAACATGGACCTCGACCTCTGACTGTTCAGAATGCCCTGCAGCAATTCTGTGACATCCTTGACCCTGGCACCCCTGGATTCCATCCTGGAGTCATGTCTACAGCCACAGAAACACCTGTCTGTTCCCCTCACTAATGAATCCCCTACCACTATTGGCCTTCCACGCTTCCTCCCCTCGCTCTGAGCAGCTAGACCACCCACAGTGCCATGGCCTTGACTCTGGTTGGCCTCCACAAAGGAGCTGTCACGCACACCATTTTCTAAGGCTGAAAAACAGTTTGCGAGAGAGATGCACTCGGGGGATTCCCTCACTACCTGTCTGCTTCCTTTCTCGTTTCTAGTGGTCACCCGTTCCCTCTCTGCTTGCACTTCCTTAAGTTGCGGGGTGACCATGTCCTGAAATGTGCTATCCACAAACATCTCAGCCTCAAGAATGCACCATAGTGCCCCCAGTTGCCACTCGAGTTGCTCCAGTCGGAGGCACCTATCGCACAGATGGCCATTCAGAGCCAGGAGCATCTAGGATTTCCCACATAGCACAGGATGTGCAAATCACGGGACTGAGCTCCCCAGGCATATCTTAACTAAATAGAATATGGACCCTTGCTTTTATTTTAGCCCTACTCCTACTTGTGTAAAGACTAGATGCTAGATTCTCTAGATGCTGCTGACTGCCTGTTCCAGGGTCCTCCTCTCACACTTTCCTTTTACCATTTACCACTTACCATCAGCACGTCCTTTAGTTAATATCACCACCATCAACACCCCTTTGACCTTTTGTCTATGACATCTTTGGCAATCTCTCCTTTACCTCCACCCTCTGGACCTCTATCCAACTCCACCTGGCCCACCCCCCTTAAACTGCTTATATTTTGCCTCATTTCTACTTCTCTTTAGTTCTGATGAAGAGTCACATGGACTCATAACGTTAACTCTGTCTTCCTCTTCATAGATGCTGTCAGGCCTGCTGAGTTTTTCCAGCTATCTTTGTTTTTGTTCCTCCTCTCACACTCTCCTGTCAGTGCTGATGACTGTCTGTCCCAGGGTCATCCTCTCACACTTTCCTCAAATAAATAGCCCATACAGGGATTAAACTCGCGACCTTGGCGTTATTAGAACCACACTCCAACCAACAGAGCTAACCGGCCACCACAGGGACCAAGGACGGAGAGAGGAATCAGAGAGGTTGGGGGAGGAAGATCAGGAAGGCTGGGAGAGAAAAGTCAAGAGTTCTGAGCTGGGAGACATCTGGAAGGTGGAAGATGATCAAAGTCCACAGGCAACATTGGGGAGACTGGGTAGAAATGATCAAAATCCAGAGGCAACATGAGGGAAGCTGAAGCAGCCGTGGGTAAGAAGGAAGATCCAATTAAGCAGGGGAGGCTTGAGTAGGGGGAGGAAGATCAGTCCCAGAGTCACCATTGTGGACATGGAGCAAGGGGGGATCAAGTTCTGGAACCACAGGGAATTTCGGAGGCCAGAGTAGTGGGGAGGTCAGAAAAATTGGAAGCTTGAGATTGGAGGTATCATGGAGGAGACTAGAAGGGTTGGGGAGTACAGATTAGGTGGGTTGATGAGGTTGATAAAATGGGTAAAGGAGGAGTGTCCAATTGCAAGGAGTTGATGAAGCAGGTAAGCTAGATTCAACCAATAAATGGAAAGGCGCTTATCTCACGAATCCCGCAGTCAATCCATTTGGCAACCAAATTTTCCCAGCTGGCCTGGGAAACCCGGTCAGCCAGGGTTAAATTTAAAATGGTGGATAAACATGAGGCACACAGCCTCACTATTATATTTAAGTTGTCAGTCCACCTCATGCAAGTGGGTTCCACCATAGCCCTGAAACCAGGAGTTGGATTTTACACACCTCCGCCTGTGAGTTGAAGGTAGGGTGGAACGTAATATCCAGCAGATAGCCTTCCCATTGCTTACCGAGCAATGTTACTGAGTCGGTGCGGGGGGGTGTGGGGGGTGATGCAGTGGAGGTATTGGAGGCATCGGCCCACCCACCCTTGAAGTGGACAATTAATGACAACCTAAGGGTCTCATTCCACCTCCACCGGTATTTTACTCGCAGCACAGGGAGGCCTGTGCCATGCGGGAAGCCCTACAGCTTTAGCTACATGTGCTTATGCCAGGCAAAAGGTGGGGAGGGGATCCTCCTGCTGGGGTCTCCTCAGCCCATTGGAGGCACCCCCCATCAAAATCATGCCCTGCCTTTAATCCTCCCCCATTCCTCTTGAACCCAGTTCCCCATCTTGCTCACAATCACCCCCCAACTCACCGCCACTCACCTTCCTTGCTGTGAACCCCAACCTCAGACTTACCTGTCACGCTGGGCTGCTCAGCATTGGAGACTGCCTGTAGTTCCAGCAGTGGCTCGTGGGTGTTGCTGCTGGGACTACAGAGCTGACGACCAATAGATTGGCCAGCACTCTCGGAGGCTGGACTTCTTCCCAAGCTCTTGAAGCTGCTGCCAGTGTTAAATTGTTGTGGGGCACCTGTCGAGATTGTGTTCAGACTTCACCTGGTGTTTTAGCCGGCGGTGTGAGGAGAGCCACGGTGCTCCATGAAATCCAGCCCCAGTAGTGAGCAGCTCGCGGTCAATGTTCAGATTTTTAATCCTTTTGCATCACATCTGACCCAAACCCAGGCATTTTTTGAGGATGAAAATTCCACACATGGTTATTGCTGTAATCTAGGGGGAATGCAGCAACCAACCTGCATGCTGCAATTTTCCTGAAAGAGCAATTAAGTCATTTATTTTGGTGGTGTTGGTTGAGAGATACAAATTAGCCAGGACACTGGCTGAACTGCCTAGATGTTATCTGAGTCATGCCTTGGGATCTTTAATATCTATCTGAGAGGGCCTTGGTTCGAAGTTGAATCAAGAAAATGTCAATATTTAACAATGCAGCACACCGAGGTATCAGATTAGGTTATGCCTCTAGAGTGGAGTTGAACTGATTACCTTTTGATTTAGAAGTGAGAATGCTACCTCTGAGCCAATGCCAACATGAATTATTATTTGTATAACATATACATACATGAAAGTTAACAGATGACATTAGGTTTGTGAATTTGGTGAACAGCTGCAAGGGTGGAGGAAGCCAATTAAATTAACAACATTAACTTGAGTATTAAAACGTTATGACGCAGGCATCTCTTTAGCCATCTTCTCTTTATAAGCCATTATACCGAAGCAGACTATACTCTGTAGCAAAGTGTAATAATACTTCCACGATGAACTGAATTTTGGAAAAATTGCAAACAAATGTAGAGTTGCCAAACCTGTATGGGTTCAGTGTTCCCTCTAAATGGAGACTTGGTGTTGCTTTTTTTTTCCACCAATAGCAGTGACATAAATTTTCTGCTGCTGTTAACAGTAAAAACAACCTTAAAGCCAGGCATAACAAACGGTCAGCAGGGTTCAAGAAAGCATCAGGTCATGTAGCAAGTTGCCATCAAATAATTCTTTACCACCGTGGCAATACATCTGGTTTCAAAGTAAAATAAAAACAAAATTAAACATTTTTTTCTCTGGCTAAATATCACTAATATCACTCATTTGTTTATGATGTAAGCTGTTGCCATACTGTCTAGGATTTTGGAAACCAGGGACATGTTCCCTTGCAATTAGATTTGAATAGTACAATTTTAATTCATAGAAAAGTGAAGCAATCAAAGATATTTCCATTTTGATTTATGTATCTCAGGCCATTTTGCAGAACTACCTGTGGCAATAAAGTAAAAATGGCTAAAATAAATTATCAAGTGAAGAAAGAAAGGGGAGGATGAGTTATTCTCTCATTTTTTGTGAAGCAACACTGCACATAACCAGAAGACTCAGTAGGTCTGCAAATGATGCCAGAGCATTGCAGAAATAAATAAATAGAGATGCCACTGAATACTGGGCGTATGCTAGGAGCAGCCAATGAGCATGATTGTAGTGCTGTGTAAGCACTTGATCAGCTAGAATTTACAATGCTCTGCCACAGTCCAGAAAGCTTTCTTTTGGCCAGCATTTGATTTTCCACCAGGACCACTAACAAATCCAAAAATCTTAACAAAACAAGTCTTGCAATGTAGAAACACTGCAGTATGCTGTCAGAACCTTATCTGTATTAGAATTGTCCACAGTGATCATGGGATTTTCTACACCCCATTCAATTAGGAGAAAGTGATAAGCAGACCAGAAATAATTCTACGTACTAATCTCTGCAGGAGCAGCAGAAGTTAAGCTATAGTTAGCCTAAGAATCTTAGGCGAGGCATGAGGAAATAGCAGCAAGGTTCCTCATTGCAATCAGTGCAGATTCCTGCTCCTTATGATTATACAGAGACTATGGGTTAGAATGGGAGAATCAGACCAGTTTCTTGCACCTGTTTAATAATTGGGGAGGCAGGGGGTGGAGGGGTGGGGGGCACGGAATCAGCCCAAGTTCTTACTCCTCATTAATAGCTAGTGAAGCTAAATTAATTGACTGCTAAATGCTATCCATTGGCTTATGTGGAAGGAATTCCTAGGTGAACATTTGGGTAAGGGATAGGTATAGATCCTGTGATGCCTCTCAGAGCATATGGTGTGATGCATGAACTCAGGTATGGAGAATGACTACTGAGGAGGGGTATCTAGGAGATTTTTGGGACCACTGCCCTGTACAAATCAGCAGCCAGAGGTGAGCTGGGCAGAAAATTCAAAGAAGAAGGAAAATGCGAAAAATTATGAACCTCAAGGGTAAAGGTTAAGCAATGGAAACTCATAATGAATCAAGGTTGTTATCCTTAGGTCCTTATTTAACTGCCTTTTTATAATATAAATGACTTTCTTGCCAATTTGTTCAGTTTTTCTCCCAATACGTATAAGGGGCTGTTATTCATGGAACAAACTGAGCTGCGAATGTTAGCCTGTTCAAGCATGAGGCTGATGGAGGAGGAGAACATCATTGCTGAACCCATTCCTTTTCACATCCAACGTATCCTGTTGATTTTTGTCTCCCCTCACTTTGTTGGAAGGGAAAAAGGATGGGTGCGTATATTGCACAGCCCATCTGTTATCACTAGTTTTATACCAGCATCAAAAGTTAAAATGACCCATACTTGGTGATTGTGTGCAGTGTCACATGGTGGAGGGAGGCAAAAACCGGTGGTAAACAGCCAAAAAGACTGGAGTCTCTTGTCCTAGCCGAACCAACAGTCAGTGGTAAATGGAGGCAGGAGGCATACCAGAGGCCAATACAATCAGCAGCCAGTTGAAGCTCACATTATTTTTGTCATGACTACCCAAAAATTGGCCCCAGGACTTACAGAACAAATTTTCATTAAGCTTCAGCTCTCTTTAAGGAAAGCAGACCACTTACCACATCAGTGGACCTAATGTACACATTGCATGTTCCACGTCTTCGTAGCTTCTGTAGGACCTCCATTGGTATAGGTTAAGCAGACTGCCTCCTGTTTTGAGCAGGCACACCTGAAAATAGCATCTTGCAGATCTTGGCATCTAAGGGACAGGCTAAGTGCCTCCATCTCCTCCTCCTCCACCACCACCACCACCACCACCACCACCACCACCACACCACACCACATCCCCCCCACCCCCCCCCCCCCAAAACATTGTGCACTATCTGATGCCCATTTCAGGCAATAAGCAAGCAGGTAATAGAAGATGACAATTTTTCCTCCATGGTATCAGTTACTCAGAAGATTACTACAAAGCTATATTTTGTCGTGAAATCCTGGTTTGTTTTACCACCCTGCGTAGAACAAAAGATTGCTTTTTGAATTGTGGCTTTGAATATTAATCTTCATTTTTATATTTTGAAGACACTTAAAAAGATTTGTGCAATGTGTGGTCATTTAATGTTATAACACGTTATAAATTAGTTAATATTTCAAATTAAACAAAGTATATAATGTTAAAATATATTTAAATTGAAATTGAATAATTTCAAAGGATCAGTATAATTCTTGCACTTTCTCACTTAAATTTGTTATCAGAAGTAACAGAAAATGTTAATGCAAAACAGTAAATCATTTTCCCAGTACATGGAATAATCCTTAATATTGTTGATTATCTGCTGTTGTTTACTTCATTCAGAAGCTTGGTCTATGTCCAAATTCATTGTTGCTTTGTAATGCAAAATTGGGCAAACTACATGAGTGGCTGCCAGTGCCTGGGGAACTTTGCCAGAAATGAGTCAAGGGTTTTAGAAAGGGAGGAGAGGGTGGTGCAAAATCTCAAAGAATGAAGAGAACAATGTGCTTTTAGTGCAATTTAGAACAAAAAGTTAATCCTTTTTAGTTGTTAAATTTCACACGTTATAAAGCACTAAAAAAGGGATAGAATGTTCTTGATTTCATTAAAGCTATGTAAAATACTGCAGGAAATAAATCACACTTCTGTTGACACAGTGTTATTAAGAGGGGGTGTATTGTCTAGTGATGTACTTTGGGGAATTATATCCTTTAGGTAATAGTTCAGACAACCTTGGCAGTTACCATAGCAACTGCATGTTCAGGTTTTCTTGTAAGCTTTCATGAAGTACAGCACTGAGACCTAGATTTTGCCATCTCTATCAACTATATTAATATGAGTGCTGGAAGAAATGCTCTTATCCATATATCTTTTTTTTTTACTTTGTCACATTGTATAATCTTGGACATCAGGAGGTATAAAAAACTTTTTGCTTTATGGAACTTTTATGACCTTATTTTATTACCTTGCTGCCCTTATGATTCTAGGTGGAAAAAAGGATGTAAATCCAAATACCTGTATTTGTTTACAATTAGAATATGTTTTAGCTGGTATAAACTTTCTAAGCCTAATAAGTTGAAACTATACTGAGCAATGTTCACATTGAGTGCAATTATGTGTTCATGTAAAATTGCTCATTTTAATTGGCTATTAAAACCATTTAAATCGATGGCTCGATATATTTTATTGAGTTAGTGGAAAACAAAATTAATGTAAATATGTTGACACTTTTGTCATTAATATCTGCACTACCAGTACTGCAAGGCAAGATCTATCAAATTATGGATGGTCTGAAGTTGTGAGCGTGGGTATGAGTGATAATAGAATAAGAAAACTTCATGGCAGCAGAATGGTTCCTTGATGATGTTATGGGATGAAGCCAGAAGACAGACTTGACCATCTTACGTAAACTGCCACTTCACTACAACACTGTGGCATTGTTACATTGTCAGAGCTGTCATGAAAGCGGGGTTATGCTTGCCCATTTCAGCAGTAGTAATAGATTCTGTGGTATTTATTTGAAGAGTAGCAGGGAGTTTCCCAGTTCCTGATCAGTATCAATTCTCAGGCAACTCCTAACAAGAACAAGTCGTTCAACTTATTGTTGTTTGTGGGTCCTGGCTAAATGTGTGAAAATTGGCTGCCACATTTGCATATCTAACAACAGTAACTGAACTTGAAGATATTTCATTGGTCATGAAGCACTTTGGGACTTTTGGGGGAGGTGAAAGAGGCTATATTAATTTACGTTTTTATTTTCTTTATTAGTTTTGTTCTTTCTTGAAAGAAACTTCTGATCGTAAAATTTAAACAGAATTGGGATTTTGAATGATCAGTGCCTTAAAATTAATAATTTCAATAGTGATAACAGAGACAGACATTTATTGTCATGCAAGTTAGCAATTAACTGGCCCAAGTAGTTTTTTTTGGAAAAATATACTTTGTTCATAAAATATCTGAAAGAATATTACAAAACATTTCAAAATGGCCATCGTTAAAAGTACAATCATATTCAACTTTTACACATGGATCACGAGGTGCTTCAATACAATCAATGAATATTACAATCATTTCAACATGGTCATTACAGACAGTCAGACAGTGCAATATTATTGGAGTTATCGACATACATCATGGGCAGAATTTTCCATTTGACGTGTGAGAGGTGGGCCCTGCATGTCCGCCCATAAAATGATGCGCGGGCGAGCGTCCCGAAGTCACCGCGCACCATCGCAATATTTCGCTGGGCGGGCGCACGGTGTAGTCTGACGCACACCCGCCATTAATTAACGGGTCACTTAAGGCCCTTTAGTCTTCAATCGATGCCGATTTTTTGGCACCTGTGCAATCTTTAGTTCGGCGCACGGGTGCAACGGGCAGGCGGGTAGGAGACATTTCTATTAACCTCATCCACGGGCGGGATAAGAGGGCTCAGTGGGGTCGTGAATATACTCTGTGAAGTATTTATTGGAGAAAGTTTTTAAAACTTGCTTGTGTGATCTGCAGTACTTCAAAACGCATCCCAGCAGCGTTTTCTGGACTCACAACCTTCAGGTCAGCACACTGCAGTGAGGAAACTTTCCTGAGCCTGCAGGTTTCAGGAAGCCTTCCCTTAGCCTGGGTATGAGATCTGATCTTTCCACTGGAGGCAGCTCCTCTAAGGAGGAAGGGAAGGCAAGAAGGAGGAGGAGGCCAGGAGTACACATTCAGCCTCCAAGGGAGCCACTTTTGGGACTACAGGCACAGGCACAAGGGGCGCAGGGCCAAGACGTAGTCCAAGGTGGAGGGGCCGCAGAACGTGCCACTATCCTGCTGCCAGGGTATACAGGCAGTGAAGCAGTAACCTCAATATGTCTGAGGTGAATTGCCTAAGGAGGCTCCAACTCTCACGGCAGACAGTCAAGTATATCTGTCAGATGATTGGGCCTGAGATCTCCCCTAACTGCGTGGGCAGACACCCCATGCTAGTGGCTCTGAAGGTCACACCTGCCCTCAACTTCTATGCCTTTGGCTCCTTCCAGGACTCAATGGGTGACCTTTGCGGTGTCTCCCAATCAGCTGTCCACACTTGTGTCAAGCAGGTTACAGATGCTCTGTTCAGACGGGCATTGACCATCATCCACTTCCATTGGGACCAGGCAAGCCAGACACAGTGAGCCAGAGGTTTTGTGGCCATTGCTGGCTTCCCCCATGTCCAGGGTGCAATAGACTGTACACATGTGGCCATCAAGGCCCAGCGGGTGAGCCCGGTGCCTTCATCACCAGGAAGGGCTTCCACTCCATGAACGTGCAGATAGTGTGTGATCACAGGATGCTGATTCTACAAGTCTGTACATGGTAGCCAGGCAGCTCCCACAATGCCTACATCCTCAGACACTCCCAGGTGCCGAGGCTCTTCAGTGCTCTGGCCCAGTTTGATGGACGGCTGCTGGGTGACAAAAGCTATCCCCTCAGAAGGTGGCTTATGACGCCTCTCTGCCATCCAAGAACAGAAGCTGGGCAGCAGTACTATAGCAAAGGCTACTTTGGAGAGAGCCATCGGTTTTCTCAAGATGCGCTTCCGATGCCTGGACCGTTCAGCGGGCGCACTCCAGTACCCCCCAGATCGTGTCTCAATGATAGTGGTTACATGCTGTGCTCTCCACAATCTGGCACTGGAAAGGGGGGACGCAGTAGACGATGAAGACATCAACACAGTGCCTGCGGCTGCACACGATGAGTCCAGCAGTGAGTCCAAGGATGAGCACACACAGGGAAATGCTGAGGGCATAGACGCTGACCCAGGACTACTCCAAGGAGGCAGGGACACCCAGGATGCTTTAGTCCAATGAACCTTCAGCTAACACAACACTAATGGGTCACCATGACAAACCTGGGCTTCCACCTGGCTATTCGACACCTACATGCAAATTCTGCCAGGTCATCAGCACTAACTAAGGGCCTTGTACATAAAGCTGAATGTCCAAAAAAACACTGTTAACACTTTTCTTAAACATGCACATGAAGAAGAAACAAGGTGCCCTCAGCCAAGGTCACACATCTGGCATTTAATATGTGAATCAGAAGTTATCACAAATATTGAACAATAGTGTAAACAGTCAAAAAGAAATCAGAAGGACTTAATCTCGAGCCAACACAAAAGCACCAGTGAAAATCCCGTGGTGTGCCTAATTTCATTTATGAGTGCTACGTCTTGGTGCTGCCCCATCTCTCGGAGTGGTATCTGAGACAGCCTGCTCACTCCGCTGTCCTGTTGACCTTGATGACCTTGGCAATCGTCTTCTGGCCTGTGGAGCCATTGCTGGCCCTGCCTGGGAGGAAGGTGCCTCTTCCGCAGCTGGCAGCTGCCCAGTTGCCACAGCCTCACCAGATGTTACGTTCACTGGGAGAGGGGTAGAGGAGCTGGTGCCCTCATCCGGAGTGCCCCGAGAGATGCCCGCAGAGATGACAGGCAGCTGCCATGACATGAGGTCGCCTCGGACCTTCCTGCTCACCGTCGATGGATGGGCAATGAGCTGGGAAGCCTGATGCTCATGCCATCTCTCACACTGGCACTGACCATTTGAAGTGAATGCCAAAATGAGGGCTTGCTGGTCAGAGCCCATGCCCAGGAAGCCCTGGCGGGTCTCCTGGAGTAGGCTCTCCACGAGAGTCACCACTCTCTCCATGGAGGACGCATGGCTCTTGGACATGTGGCTCATTGCTTCGTCGATCATCCGCGTAGACTTCTCCCCCACAGACACCAAGCCAAGCACAGCCTCATGTATCTCCCCCAGGTGCTGCCACACACCCGGCCGCATTTCCTGCCCCTGCTGGCTCGGGGACGACTCCAGGAGCACATCATCAGGCACCGACTGAGCATGTGCCTTGTCCCTTGAAATCGTCTGACTGCTGGCGCCATGGGCACTCTCTGTCTCTGCCAGATCCTCCAACGACTGTGAAGTGCCCTCATCGCTGTGCCCCGGGACACTAACCGAAGTTTGAATTCCCACTGAGGTGCTAGTATCTGCGCTGGTGCAGAAATGGTGTGATGTTGGTGAACCTTCAGGGCCCTCAGGTGTGAGAGGGGGGGCCCTCTGCTGCTCCTCCTCCCAGCTGTGCTGTGCTGAAAGGAATAACAAGGACAGTGGATCAGTTAGCGTGCGCACACTGACAGACTTCACCCCTGTCCCTCTGGCTCATTATGCGTTCAACCTTCCATTACCAGTGACCCACTAATGTTGCGACAATAACTAATTTAACAAGCATCAGTGCTTTGGCTGTTGGGAGGACAATGCGGACCTCACTGTTGGCCTTAAATACCAGGCCGTGCCACCCCAGCCTCACTGACACCAGTAGACCTGAGTGCATGGCGCCTCTCTAGCTCAAGGGCCTCCAGCTTAATATGGAGAGATGTGCCTGGCATCCTCCAGTCTTCATGGACTGCTCGACCGTGTTATGAGCAGTCTTCTGAAAAAGAGAGAAGACCATTTATTACTGGACTTTGCGCTTGTGCCACACCCCTGCCAGAGTGGGACATATCAGGCCTCCAGTGCCTCCTCTCCCCACTGCTGCTGATCACTCAGACAAAGATGCTCCCCAGCAACCCCCAGCACCCCCTTGGACACATGCTGGCCATATCACATTAGGAACCACACGGTATTTCCTTGCATAGCAAGGAGGCACAACTATACGCAGCGTAGAAGACAGCAGATGGTACGTTGCCATGACACCTTAAGGCTCCCCTTCCACCATCTCATCACCCTGAATCGGACATGTCCTGGAGTTCTGAGTATGTGCCTAGGTGCAGCTCCTCCAGGTTGCCCCCAAATCAGTCATCTCCCAGGCACGTTTGGTGCATAAAATGGTGGAGCGGACCCAATCGCGGGCGCTTCTGTGGCGGCTGCCCCAAGCTTTAGTGTGCCCCTCGGACTAAAGTCAACACCTGGCACGAGGGAGCACTCATCTCCACATGACCCACTCAAGCTGACCTCAGCATGCCCATTATCTGCTTACCCACCCAGCAAAGGAAAAATGCCCTAAGTTATTCAATGCAGTCAATATGGTAAGACTTGGGCGGGAAGGGGGCCTCAGAGGGTAAGGCTACCTGCTGGATTAAATGCCCAATGCCAACATGGTACTCACCCTGCCAGAATGCAACAAATCGTTGAAGCGCTTGCGACACTGGATCCAGGTGCGCCGCATCACATTGCGGGAGCTCACCACCTTCGCCACCTCCTCCCAGGCACGTTTGGTGCATAAAATGGTGGAGTGGACCCGATCGCAGGTGCCTTTGTGGCAGCTGCCCCAAGCTTTAGTGCATCCCTCAACACGTAGTCCTGGACCTTGGAATGTGCCAGTCTGCAACACTCGGTCGGGGACAATTCTTTGCACTGGAAGACCAACAAATATTGGGTAGACCAAAGAGCATCTTTCACTGAGTTGATGATCCTCCAGCTGCAGTTGATGTTTGTCTCAGTGTATGTCCCTGGGAGCAGCCCATAGAGCACAGTGTCCTGCATCACAGCACTGCTCGGGATGAACCTCGACAAAAACCACTGCGTCTCTCTCCAGATCTTCTTTGCAAAGGCACATTCCACAAGGAGGTGAACAATGGTCTCTTCCCCACCACAACCACCTCGAGGGCAACGTGCAGAGGAGGTGAGACTCCTGGTGTGTAGGAAGGATCTGACGGGGAGGGCCTTTCTGTTAGAAGGTTGTGGATTCAAGTGCCACTGCAGAAATTGGGTACCAAACCTTGTGCTGATACTTCAGTGCAGTATTGGCCAACTGCTGCATTGTCGGAGGTACTGTCTTCCAGGTGAGACATTAAATAAAAGCTCTGCCCTCTCAGAAGAATCTAGACAAGCCAGTAGCACAAGATCAAAGAAGGGCCGGAGAGTTAAAACTGGTGAATGCGTATCCTTCAATCAATATCACAAAAACAGATTATCTGGTCATTGTCATATTGCTGTTTGTGGGAACTTGCTGTGTGCAAATGGACTGCTGTATTTCCTAAATTACAGAAAGAGTAAGCTTCAAAAGTACTTTATTGGCTGTAAACATTTTGGGATGTTCTGAGGCGTGAAAGGCACTGATTAAATGTAAGCTTTTCCTTCTTTAAACGTATTATAAAAGCACAGCAAGACTGCAAAATTCAATTTTAACAACTGGCCAGTGAAAAGCTAAAGCTTAAAATTAATTTGCCACTTCTTATTTCCACAACATTACTCTTTTTCATTTCTCCAAGTCAATCCTTCACCAGGTAATTTTCCAATATGTAATGGGAAATGAAAGTCTAGAGGAAAGTATTTTTCTTTGTCTCAAAGTAATTACAAATCGTCAGCAATCATCAAAGCCATCCTGCGAGATATCCTGGTCAGATCAATGTTTGCTGTGAATCGCGCACTTTTGGTCCTGAAAAGTGCCCAACAGTCTAGCTCAGGTTACTTTGGGAGGGTAGGATGTCTCAAAGATTTGAGCAACTGGTGAAGCTAACCGTTTTACACTGTCACTATGCAGTAGCAACATGAGTGCTGTTTGTCACCAACAGGATGCTGCCGTCAAACTAAAAAGATGTCCTGCCTATCTCACAGAATAACGTGGTTTATGAATTTCAGTGCCAATGTGAGGCTAGGTATCTAGGCTGCATGTCCCAAAGACTGGCGGATCATATCAAACATTATGGCCAGGAATTTTCCCTCCTCAGGCAGACTCGGCAGGGGCAGGCGGGTGCAGTCAGGAAGCCGACTGCTGCCCGCGATCGGGGCCAGACCACAATTGCACACTGGCATGGCCAATTAAGGCCCACCCAGCGCGAAACGCATGCTGCAGTGTTGGGAGAGGGGGGTGAGGGGGCTGGAGGGCAAGAACGCAAGTTTGTGCAAGCCCGTGGGTGCGCGCTGGAAAAGCCCCCTGAGACACACAGCCACAGGGAGATGAAGAGTTTAAGAATTAAAAATAAACAATTTTAAATTGTTAAAAATCATGTCCATTCATGTGACTCTGTTGCAGGAGTAGGGACATGTTCTTAATGAAATGTTAAAGTTTATATTTTATTTTTAATTAGTGTTGGAAACCTCAACCCGCCCGTGGAGGAGGTTTCCTAAAAAGTACAAAGCCACTTGGCTTTTTCACCTCCCTGTCAACCAAAGGTTGGATGGGCAAGAAAAAATAAAATTTAATTAAATCTTCAATGGTCTTAATAGGCCTTTTAATTGGCAGCAGATGCAATGTTGACATCCACGCGCACCCGCCAACTGAAATATCACGCAAGTGCGCAATGATGTCAGGACAGTCACCTGACGTCATCGTGCGTCACTTTACACTTGGTCAGGTCGGGCGCGCGGCCGCCCGATGAGCGTAGTATTCCGGCCTATATCCCTTCCACTGTTTGCAGCAGGCAAATTACTAATTGTACCCAACCAGCCTGCGCCTGCAAAACTCAAAACACAGTGTCCAACATTAGATGATTCCACAATCGGACAATATTGGCTAAACAATGCTGAGCGTGCTGACAACCAATTTATCAATCGGGCTCGCAGTATAGCTCACTTACGCCAGCTAGAAACTACATATATTAATACACATGGCCCCGTTCTTTGCAGACAGAAAGAGCAAGTACACACATTGCCCATGTTTCAACTAAACAAAATAGATGATACCCATTGTCTGGTTCATTCCCCAGGGCAATGCCTCGATCAGTGTCAACGAGTCTGGCTTAAATATAAACAAACCCTGGGAGTTAACTGGTAGTCATCAGTTAACTGGTGGATTGCAACACCTCTACCAATTAGAGTCCACTTGCCAATCAGTTCTCTCTTCTCATGAAGTATAAATTGTTGTTCCCTTTACATTTGGTATTGTCCTGATGAGTGCAAGGTGAAAAGCTTTGACAACTATGTCTCTTTTTTCATCAATACTCAAGTTTTGTATCACCAAATGACTATTAATCACAAATATCTATTTGAAGTACTGTACCAGTACTTGAAATGTATTTTTTCACATTTCTTATAGAACTTTGATTCATGATTTTTTAAAAATATCAACTTTCTTTACATTGACACAGCAGAAGGCCATTCAGCCCCTTAAACCTGTTCTTCCACTCTATTAGATCATGTTTATTTACCTCAACTCCATGGCCTGGAAATTCAGGCTCACCCATTTTTGAGCGCATGGGGTCGGTGGGGTGGGGTACCTGTCCTGCACCTGGTTGGGGCCTCAGGCATTGCCTTACAATGCTGTAGGCATCACACAAAAAGCCAGCTGGGGTGAAGGAGACTGAGGCTGTTCACTGTCAATGTTTCAGCAGCTCCCAGGGAAGTGAAATTGGGAGTATGAACAGTGGAGAGGATTGGGTGTCAGGGGGCTGGGGAGATGGAGGATAGGCAACCAGTGCTCCAGAGCTGTGGCGATTGGGGAGAAGGGATGTGGAGCAGTGGCAGTTAAGGTGAAGGGCCTGGTCAGATGTTGTGGTGAGCTTTCTTTAAATGTGGGGCTGTTTAGAGCATTCATGCTCCTCTGGGCTTCAAATTCAGATAAATAAATTCGAAAAGCTTAACTTCATAATGTCTGGTTTTACTGATTTCAGGCAAAAGCTGTTTGCAAATGCATAGAGACTAACCCCTGTTTCAGGCATTTTTTAAAATTTGTTCTTTCATGAGATATGGGTGCCACTGGCAAGGCCAGCATTTGTTGCCCACCCCTAATTAACCTTGAACTGATTGGCTTGCTATACTGTACCATTTCAGAGTACAGTTAAGAGTCAACTACATTGTTTTGGGCCTGGAATCACATGTAGGCCAGACCAAGTAAAGGTGTCAGATTTCCTTCCCTGAAGGACATTAGTAAACCAAATGAGTTTTTAAAACAGCAATCAATGATAGCTGTCATGGTCACCTTTACAGAGACTAGCTTTATGTTCCCGGTTTAATAATTGAATTTCAATTCCACTAGTCACCATGGTGGGATTTGAACCTGCTTCCCTACAACATTAGCCTACGTCTCTACCTTACCAGCCATTACCATTCCACCACCTTCTCTCTCGCATTGGAGGCCTATTTTCTTTCACTTTTTAAAATATTTTTCCACATTGCTGGTTAAGACAGGTGGTGGTGAGCCGCCTTCTTGAACTGCTGCAGTCGATGTGATGTAAGTACACCCACACTTCTGTTAGGAAGGGAGTTCCAGATGTTGACTCAACAACAGTGAAGGAACAATGATATAGTTCCAAATCAGGATGATATGCAGCTTGGAGGGGAACTTGCACCTGATGCTCTTGTCCTTCAAGATGATAGAGGTTGTGGATTTGGAAAGTGATGTCGAAGGAGCCTTGGTGAGTCGAGCTGCAATGTTTCTTGTAGATGATGCACACTGTTGCCACTGTACATCAGTGGTGGAGGGAGTGAATGTTTAAGGTTGTGGATGCAGTGCCAATCAAGCAGGCTACTTTGTCTTGGATGGTGTCAAGCTTATTGAGTGTCATTGGAACTGCACTTATCCAGGAAAGTGGAGAGTATTCCATCCCACTCCTGACTTGTGCCTTGTAGATATTGGATATGGTTTAGTGAGTCAGAATGTGACTTACTCGCTGCAGAATTCCCAGGCACTGATCTGCTCTTGCAGCCATAGAATTTATATGGCTGGTCCAGTTTAGTTTCTGGTCGATGGTAACCCCGAGGATGTTGAGAGAGTGGGATTCAATGATGGTAATACCATTGAATGTCAAGGGGAAATGGTTGGATTCTCTCTTGTTGAAGATTGTCATTTCTTGGAACTTGTGTGATGTGAATGTTACTTGCCACTTAGCCCAAGCCTTATGTTGCCTAAGTCAAACTGCATTTGGACATGTACTGCTTCAGTCTCTGAGGAGCTTCGAATAGTGCTGAACATTGTGAAATCATCAGTGAACATCCCCAATTCTGAGCTTATGACAGAGGGAAGGTAATTGATGAAGCAGAATCACAGAATCACACAGTGCAGAAGAGGCCCTTCAGCCCATCGAGTATGCACAACATGTTAGAAACACCTGAGCTACCTACCTAATCCCATTTACCAGCACTTGGCCCATAACCTTGAATGTTGTGACGTGCCAATTGCTCATCCAGGTACTTTTTAAAGGATGTGAGGCAACTCGCCTCTACCACCCTCCCAGGCAGTGCATTCCAGACCATTACGACCCTCTGGGTAAAAAAGCTTCTCCTCACATCCCCCCTAAACCTCCGCCCCTCACTTTGAACTTGTGTCCTCTCCTGACTAACCCTTCAACTAAGGGGAAAAGCTGCTCCCTATCTACCCTGTCCATGCCCCTCGTAATCTTGTACACCTTGATCAGGTCACCCCTCAGTCTTCTCTGCTCTAATGAAAACAACCCAAGTCTATCCAGCCTTTCTTCATAACTTAAATGTTTCATCCCAAGCAACATCCTGGTGAATCTCCTCTGCACCCCCTCCAGTGCAATCACATTCTTCCTTTAATGTGGCGACCAGAATTGCACACAGTACTCCAGCTGTGGCCTCACCAAGATTCTTTTCAACTCCAACATGACCTAAAAGCAAAATACTGCAGATGCTGGAAATCTGAAACAAAAACAAAAATAGCTGGAAGAACTCAGCAGGTCTGACAGCATCTGCGGAGAGGAACACAGTTAACATTTCGAGTCTGTCTGACTCTTCATCAGAACTAAGGAAATATAGAAATGTGGTGAAATATAAGCTGGTTGAGGCGGGGTTGGACAGGTAGAGCTGGATAGAGGGCCATTGATAGGTGGAGGCAAAGAAGAGATTGCCAAAGATGTCATGGACAAAAGGACAAAGGGCTGTTGACGGTGGTGATATTATCTAAGGAATGTGCTAATGGGGACATGAAGGGTAGAAAGCAGGACAAGCAAGTGACAGATGGCCCTAGTGGGGGTGGGGTGGGGGAAGGGATCAAAATGGGCTAAAAGGTGGAGATAAAACGATAGATCAAAGTAAATTTAAAAATAGGTGGGAAAAGATCTCTCGAAATAAATTTAAAAATAGGTGGAAAAAGATCTGCAGCGATGTCCCAGAATGGAGATGATTGACTTCCAACACCCACAGCCATCTTGCTTTGTTCTAGTGGAGAGTTTTCTCCCTGATTCCCATTGACTCCAGTTTTGCTGGGGCTCATTGATGTCACACTCGGTCAAATGCTGCCTTGATGTCAAAGTCAGTCATTCTCACCTCACCTCTTGAAGTCAGCTCTTTTGTCATGTTTAGAACAGGTCTGTAATGAAGTCAGGACTGGTTGGCCCTGGTGGAACCCAAACTGAGCATCAGTGAACAGGTTATTGCTGGGTAGGTGCCACTTGATAGCACTGTCGATGACACTTTTCATCCCTTTGCCGAAGATTGAGAGTAGGCTGATGAGGCAGTAATTGGTTATGTCAGACCTGTCATGGTTTTTGAGGACAGGACATTCCTGGGCAATTTTCCACAATGCTAGGCAGATACCAGCATTGTAGATGTACTAGAACAGATTGGCTAGGGGTGCCACTAGTTCTGGAGCACAGGTCCTCAGTACTATTGCCAGAATGTTGTCAGGAACCATAGTTTCTGCAGTATCCAGTGTCTTCAGCTGTTTCTTGATTTCATGTGGAATGAATCAAATTGACTGAAGACTGGCATCTGTGATGCTGAGGACCTCAGGAAGAGGCCAGGATGGATCATCCAATTGGCACTTCTGGCTGAAGATGGTTGCAAATGCTTTAGCTTTGTCTTTTGCACTGATGTGCTGGGCCTCCCCCATTACTGAGCATGGGGGTATTTGTTGAGCTTTCTCCTCCAGTTAATTGTTTAACCTCCACCACCATTCACGACAGGATGTGGCAGGACTGCCGAGCCTAGACCTGATTCATTGGTTGTGGGATGGTTTAGCTCTGTCTATTGCATGCTGCTTTTGCTGTTTGGCATGCAAGTAGTCCTGTGTTATAGCTTCACCAGGTTGACACACCATTCTTAGGTATACTTAGCACTGCTCCTGACATGCCCTCCTGCACTCTTCATTGAAGCAGCATTGACCCCTGGCTCGATGTAATGGTAGAGTGGGGATAAGCCAGACCATGAGGTGACCGATTGTGGTTGAATACAGTTCTGCTGCTGCTATGATGGGTCACAGCACCTCATGGAGGTCCAGTTTTGAGTTGCTAAATCTGTTCAAAATCTATCCCAGTTAGCATGGTGGTAGTGGACAATACAATGTTACTGTCTTCACAAAGATTGCGCGGTGGTCAGTCCTACCAGTACTGTCATGGGCAGGTGCATCTGTGACAGGTAGATTGGTGAGGATGAGGTCAAGTAAGTTTTTCCTTCTTGTTGGTTCCCTCACCACCTGATGCAAACCCAGTCTAATAGCTGTGTCCTTTACTTGGTCAGCAGTGGCACCAAGCTACTCTTGGTGATGGACATTGAAGCTCCCCAGCCAGAATACATTCTGTGCCCTTGTCACCTTCAGTGCTTCTTCTAATCAGCATTCAACCTTGAGGAGCATCAATTCATCAGCTGAGGAAAGTTGGGTAGGTGGTAACCAGCAGGCAGTTTCCTTGTCCATGTTTGATCTGATGCCATGAGACTGTATATATACTGCTGTGCCACCACTTTAAGTGGGTCTGTCCTGTCAGTGGGACAAGACATAGCCAGGGTTGATGATGGTGGTATAAAAACAGAAAGTGTTGGAAAAACTCAGCAGGTCTGGCAGCATCTGTGCAGAGAGAAACAGAGTTCACATTTCAAGTCCGTATAACTTCTTCAGACCAGCTCTGAAGGAAAGTCACGAACTGTTAACTCCATTTCTCTCTCCACAGATGCTGTCAGGCCTGCTGAGTTTTTCTAACATTTTCTGTTTGTATTTCAGATTTCCAACATCTGCATTATTTTGTTTTTATTTTGGTGATGGTGGTGTTTGGGATATTTTCTGTGAGATACGATTGCATGAGTGTGACTATGCCAGACTATTGCTTGACTAGCCTCTGGGAAAGCTCTCCAAATTTTGGCACAAGCCCTCAGAGGTTGTAAGAAGAACTTTGCAGTATCAACAGGGCTGGAAGTGCCATTATCATTTCCAATGTCTACTCGATGCTGCGTGCTCCATCAGGATTCATTCCTAATCAACTTTTCTGTAGCAGTTTGACTCAACAAATTGGTGTGCCAGATCACTTCAGAGGGCAGTTAAGAGTCAACCACATTGCCGTGGGTCTGGAGTCATATGTAGGCCAGACCAGGTAAGGATGGCAGATTTCTTTCACTAAAGGGCATTCGTGAACTAGGTTAGTCTTTACAATGATTGATGATTGCTTTCATGTTCACCATTATTGAGACTCGCTTCATAATTCCAGATTTTGTAAATTGAATTTAAATTCCACCAGCTACCATGGTGGGATTTGAATCCTTGTCCCTAAAGAGTTCTAGTCTAGTGACATTACCAATGTGCCACAGCCTCCCCTAATACACTAAACAGCTCAATTCCAGCCAAAAGTATAGACAAATCCCATGGCCCCCATATGGAGCTGTGTAGGCCAGTTTGAGTCCAAAAACAAGATTTATTTGGACAAATTATCTACACGTGTTCTGTATCAATTTGGTATTATTATCCATGGGAAGAAATCGTTAGTCATTATTGAAGCTAAGCTTTTTTTTAAAACATCCCCTTTTACACTTTGATGTCCGTTGGTTCCAAAATGTTTATAGTGGGTTAATGGGCATGGAAGTGCCAGAGCCTGGCATGGGCATTTGAGCAGCCTGAAGGGGTGGGTGGCAGGGCAGCCTAGCATAGGAGGGATAAGGGGGAATAGGGGGTAGGTGGAAGAACAGAATCTGTCATGGAGGAATGAGGGAACATAGGGTGTGGGTTGAAGGGCAGAGCCTGACAAAGGGGGCATGAGGAAATATAGGTGGTGGGTGGGGGCATGAGGTGGCATGGATGGGGCATGGGGAGTATTTTGGGATGAATGGGCAGTGATGGGTAAGGGATGGAGGGTCTTTGTGTTTTTTCTTCCATTGGGCCTTTTAAACAGCCCGTCTCTGCGCCTGACAGCCACTGTGGCTCCTCCAAACTTCTCCCCGGGTCGGCTGGCCCAGCTCTAGCAATGAAGATAATTTTGTTATTTGTTGTAACCTTCCCCCAAGGCAGACAGGCCGAGCTGGGAATTTTCCCAACTCCCCCTACGCATCATGAGGATAAAAATCCAGGCCAAAGTTGTTCTGCAAGTTTTACACGTCACATTTAACATCTGATTTGTTTCTTTTCAGCTCTTCCCAATCCCATATATGGAGCACTTGATCTGCACATCATCTTCATAATTAACTTCTGCTAGCTAGAATTCAATGTAATGAATTTTGTCACAAGGGATTAGTTAACAGACAGTGTAAATAATAAATGATTGAAATATTACAACACAAATGTACACTCTCAGATAATGAGATTTTATTTTTTTCCAGTTCAATTCTGTACCCTCATCACTGATAAAGGCTAATTTCCAAGTGCCACAAATTACTACCAGATGGCCACAGTGATAGCTTAAAAGAATTAATTAGCTCCCAATAAAGTTGAATATAATTACAACACGATGGCTGAGAAGACATAAGCACTTAACAGTAGGCAGCAATTTGAGAGAGATTCCTTTCATGAAAATGCTGCAACTTGCATTTTTTCACTTTTGCTTCATTGCAAGTAAATACCTGCTTTGTGGTATGTCACGATTCACTGAGGATAGTGTACTGCAACATCAAGCCCCACTGCTCCCCGAGCCATGACAAATGTGAAAAGGTTTGATCAATCTACCTAACTGTTTAATTTAGGTTATCAGAATATGAGCACCAGGTTTGTAAACTTATTAGGTAAATAACTGTTTATGAACAAATTGTCTTTAACCAATGGCAAAATAATTATGAACTGCTAATTTCCAACTCTATAACCTAAACTCTACCCCTTCTTGAATCCCTATACACACACATACAAGACATACAAAAGCATGGATTTTAATGGTGTGATAGAACAGTTCAATTGCACCAATCCTGGAGTACAGGATTCAGTGGGTTGATTTTAATCAATGCCTTCCAAATACCTTTCATTTCTTTGTGATGAGACAAAGTGGTCCTCCAGCACTTTCAGTCTTTAGTTCACTGGTTGAGCACTTGTTTTTCAATGTCTCTAACAGTGATTTTTCCCTTTACCTCTTGACAGAGGTTTTCAGAGAGAGAGCAGGTTGTAAAGATATGAGGAGAAAAAGCCAGCTAGCTATTATTGTAAAATTGCTGGAATCTTACATACACAGGAGAGAAAGGTTTCAGGCTGGGAGCTATATTGGTGCACTGCTCTCACACCAACCCTGGTCACCTGGTCAGGAGCCAATTAAAATGTTGTTGCCTGCAATTCCTCATTAGACCAGACTCCTCCTCTGCACCATTCTGTCTTTCATGGCACACTCTGTTCCAGGACAGCAGTATTGTATATATCCCTCACATTGTTCCAGTGGACATGTCCTTCAAACTGTGGCTATATAACTTTAATCCACAGTCCAACAGAAAGAAAACAATATGTTTGTTACAGGTATCATAAATGTCAGAATTTGTTGTCATCGATTATGTGGCTCAGAGATTAAATGCGCACTTAGCTGGTAGTTTTTTTTTAATTCATTTCATGGGATGTGGGCTTTGCTGGCTGGGCCAGCATTTATTGCTCATCCCTAATTGCCCTTGAGAAGGTGGTGGTGAGCTGCCTTCTTGAACAGCTGTAGTCCATGTGGTGTAGCTACACCCACAGTGCTGTTAGGAATGGAGTTCAAGGATTTTGATCCAATGATAGTGAAGTAACAGCACCATATTTCCAAGTCAAGATGGTGAGTGTCTTGTATGGGAACTTCCAGGCAGTAGTGCTCCCATCCATCTATCTTGTCCTTCTGGATGGTACTGGTCATGTGTTTGGAAGGTGCTGTTGAAAAAGCCTTGGTGAATTTCTGCAGTGAACCTTGTAAATGGTACACACTGCTGCTACTGTGCATCGGGAGTGAATGTTTGTGGATGTGGTGCCAATCAAGTGGGCTGCTTTCCCCTGGATGGTGTCAAACTTCTTGATTGTTGAGGGAGCTGCACTCATTCAGGCAAGTGGGGAGTATTCCATGACACTTTTAACTTCTGTCTTGTAGATGGTGGACAGGTTTTGGGGAGTCAGGAGGTGGTTTACTCGTCGCACAATTCCTCGCCTCTGATCTGCTATTGTAGCCACAGTGTTTATTTGGCTAGTCCAGTTCAGTTTCTAGTCAATGGTAACCCGCAGGATTTGGATAGTGGGGGACTCAGTGATGGTAATGCCATTGAACATCAAGGAGTGATGGTTGGATTCTCTCTTGTTGGAGATGGTCATTGCCTGGCACTTGTGTGGCACGAATGTTACTTGCCACTTGGCAGCCCAAGCCTGGATATTGTCCAGGTCTTGCTGCATTTGGACAGGGACTGCTTCAGTATCTGAGGTGTCGCGGATGGTGCTGAACCTTGTGCAATCATCAGTGAACATCCCCAATTCTGACCTTATGATGGAAGGTAGGTCATTAATGAAGCAGCAGGAGATGGTGGGCTGAGGACACTATCCTGAGGAACTCCTGTGGTGATTTCCTGGAGCTGAGATGACTGACCTCCAACAACCACAACCATCTTCCTTTGTGCTGGGTATGACTTCAACCAGCAGAGAGTTTTCCTCCTGATTCCCATTGACTCCAGTTTTGCTCGGGCTCCTTGATGCCACAGTCAGTCAAATGCTGCCTTGATGTCAAGGGCAGTCACTCTCACCTCACCTCAGGAGTTCAGCTGTTTTGTCCATGTTTGAGCCAAGGCTGTAATGAGGTCAGGAGCTGAGTGGCCCTGGCAGAACCCAAACTAGGTATCAGCGAGCAGTTTATTGCTAAGCAAATGCCACTTAATAGCACTGTTGATGACCCCTTCCATTACGTTACTGAAGATAGAGAGTAGACTGATGGACCAGTAATTGGCCGGTTTGGATTTGTCCTGCTTTTTGTGTGCAGGACATACATGGACGATTTTCCGCATAGCCGGGTACATGCCAATGTTGTAACGAAAAGCATTTTATAATGAAACACATTTTATCAATTCAAGTTTTTCTCTTTCTTTCTAGCCACACAGACCACAAATTTCATAGGTTTGGTTTGTGCCCAGTGCTAGACAGTCCATCTCAGCCAAGGCAGTAAGAAAAGAAAAATTGCTCACTTCTAATCATATCCCTAAACAGTACTTGAAGTGTCAATGCAGACATCAAAGCAGGCACATGGCTGAATGGATATTTTCAGTGTTTACTATGGTGATCCTGTGGAGGAATGCCCTTTAGAAATGAAAGAACTTGCACTTAGACCATAAGACATACGAGCAGAGGTAGGCCATTCAGCCCATCATGTCTACTGCACCATTCAATGAGATCATGACTAATCTGATAATCCTCAACTCCAATTTCTTGCCTTTTCCCCAAATCCCTTGACTCTCTTACTGCCCCTTGACTCCCTTACTGATAAAAAATCTGTCTATCTCAACTTTGAATATCCTTAATGACCCAGCCTCTACAGCCCTCTGCAGTAAATAATTCCACAGATTTATCACCCTCTGAGAGACGAAATTCCTCCACATCTCTGTCTTAAATGGGCGACCCCTTACTCTGAGATTATGCCCTCTGGTCCTAGACTCTCCAAGAAGGAGAAACAGCCTCTCAGCATCCACCCTGTCAAGCCCCCTAAGAATCTTATATGTTTCAGCACCTCCCTTAGTACTGCGCTGGACTGTCAGCCTAGACTTTGGGCTCAAGCCTTGAGTTTGGCACTGGAACTCAAGATCTTCTGAGTCAGGGATGAGAGTGCCATCCACTGAGCCTCAGTTGACCTGAGATTCTCCTGATTGTGCACCATAACATCCTCCCCACACTATGCCGTTTGTCTCTAAAAAAGGACATCAAAAATCAGAAAACTGAAGCACTGACATCGTTGGTTGTTTACTTTTTCTAATTTTGGGGCAGATTTTGATTTAGGTACACAGAGATTCTGTCATGGAGAGGGAGGGGACTTATGAATAAATTAATGCCGAGATTGTAGTTATAACCTCTGACGTTATTTTCATCCGTTTCTACATTGATACCACTCGCTCCCACTTGCTTCCACTAATCATAGGCAGTAGAAGTAAAAACAGAAAGTGCTTGAAAAACTCAGCAGATTTGGCAGCATCTATGGAGAGAGAAACAGAGTTAATGTTTCGAGTCTGACATGACATTTATTCGAAGAAGTCACATTGCACTCAAAATGTTAACTCTGTTTCTTTCTGCATAGATGCTGTCAGACCTGCTGAGCTTTTCCAGCACTTTCAGTTTTTATTTCAGATCTCCAGCATTGACTGTTGTGAGGATTTGCATTCTTATTTTTAATGGAGTTACTTATTTTGAGCCTTTAAAGCTTCCAACATTCAATCTGCTTGCTGTGCTGAGCGCCATTAATATTTTTCCAGCAATCAGAAACTGCTCCCCCATTTAAGGTGCTGTTGCAGGTCCATCAAAATCAACCTTGCCACCAATTTTCCACCCCCAGATCTGCAATTTGCCTATGGGAGTGTGCTCCAAATAGGCAGCTCACCAGATTCATTAAAGTGAGGCCTAACTACCAAAATGATCAACTGTCATGTTGAATCCATCAAGTGGGCCAGTTGCACATCGCATCCAATCAACAATATGTGCAAATCTTAACCAAGCATTTGTCCCTCAGGCATGGAGTGTAGTCCATCAGATCAATAGAGGATGAATGTACACTGCTCAACTACATCATCAGCAAGTACATAATTAGCACAGAGAGATCCTTATTCACAATTGTGGTTGTTTTTTGCAATCAATTGAGCCAAATCTATTTTGCTGCAGTGCAATATGTGGCGGCATCTATCTGTTACAAGGTAAAGAACCACTTTGGTAAAATCTCCTGAAGGTAAATCAATTTTACCAGTTCCATATTTTTCTATCCAAAACTATGACTAAGCAGCAAAACTGTTTGCTTCTTATCATTGTGGCTTTAGTGCTACGTATAAGAACAACCCTTTGAAGCAATTTATGGTGCACAAGGTGTATTTGTTACTCTCTGTCAATCTGTTAGGTAGAATGAACTGTGAAAGATAATCCGGTCAGCTCAGCAACAGAGTAAATGGAGAAAAAAGCCAAATTATGAATTACCAAATTCATAAAATTGTTAATACAAAAATATTCTGTCAGCTTAGCATAAGCCGTAAGCCATAAGACAGAAATGAGGCCATTCGGCCCATCGAGTCTGCTCCACCATTCAATCATGGCTGATAAGTTTTTCAACCCCATTCTCCCCCCTTCTCCCCGTAACCTTTGAACCCCTTACCAAAAAGAACCTATCTATCTCGGTCTTAAATACACTTAATGACCTGGCCTCCATAGCCTTCTGCGGCAATGAATTCCATAGATTCACCACTCTCTGGCTTAACAAGTTTCTCCTCATCTCTGTTCTAAAAGGTCTACCCTTTACTCTGAGGCTGTGTGGATAACATTTTACTAATGAGGGTAATTGCGTAGCATTCCTCATCTGTTCTGCTATCCAGACTAATTATAATGATGAAAAGAATGTAATAATATAATACCCAAAATTATCTACCACTGAAGAAATATACATGAATAGAAAAGTCATTTTGAATTGCCTTGAACATTGAGGCCCAGATTTTTGCTTCCGAGTAGGGCGTGCAGAGATGGGAGAATTCCCAGCTCCGTGAACATGACCTTTAAAAATGGCTACTCAGACGTAGGACATTTGGTCAAGGGGCGTGGGTTAGAATTGGAGTCAGTGCTTCCTAGTAAGGAGGCTTTTTGGTATGGAGGAAGGCTGGACAGAAGGCCTGCCTCAGGACTCTGGCACAAAAATAAAAAATAAAGATTAAAACATAAAACATCCCTCCAGCCCTCACACTCTGTCAACTTCCCACAAAATCCCCATGCCCCATCCAAGCTGACCCATGCCAGCTTATGTGCTGTGCGCAACCCCAAGCCCCCCCATAACCCCAATGCCAACCTATACCCTTTTATCCAACTTCCATGGGCCCTCATATCCTCCATGCCAACTTATGCCCCTCAAGCCATCCGCATGGCCCTTTATAGCCCCTATGCCAACTTAGAGCCAACTCATACCCACCCTTGGCCCTTATATCCACCATGGGCAGACCTCTGGACCCATGCAGAGATAAGATAAAATAAAGGTCCATAAAATAAAGTTCTAAGGGCAGGATTTTCCTCCTGTCAGGGGCAAAGTTGAAGTGTGGGTGCACACAGGCATGCCTCCGATTATCTCGGGGGCGCACTGCCATTTTAGATGGGCAAGCCAATTAAGGCCTGCCCAGCGTGACATTGGCTATGTGCTCCCTGTGCGAGTCGGGGGATGGGGGGAATTCCTAAACCTGATAGTGCGCTCCTTCGCGCACGCGCATGGAAGAGCGCATTCATCTCCCTGAGGCTAGGTGCTGCCTCAGGGAGGTCGCCTCTACTGTCAAAAACATTAAAAATGGAAAAAAAAAATCCCTGACATGTCCCCTCATGTGACACCGTCACGAGTTGGGACATGTCCTTAACTTTTTTAAAAACTTTAATACATTTTTCAAAACCAACATGAAAACTCATCCTGCCCATGGATGAGCTTCATGCTTTTCCTGAGGCCCACCAGCATTCCTGGCCTGCCCGCCAACCTTAAGGTTGGATGGGCCATTCCATTAATTGCTTCAATGACTTTGCCAATGGCCTCAGTTAGCCATTAATACTCATCAGGACAATTGCAAGAACGCCCATGTATTAATATATGTAGCTTCCAGTACCGCAAATGCACCACACTGTGAGCCCCACTGTCAGTCTTAAATTGGTTGTCAGCCTTTGCCCTGTAATGTCAATAAATATTAGAACAAATATTTTTTCCCCAAAAACACTTATTCATGATTGTTTTAGTAACAAGGTATAGTCACAAATAAGTTTTATTGATTTTTGATATGTATGGAAACATACTATTTTGAGATTTGCTATTTATACTTGTTATAAGCAAGAAACCAATAATTAGGACAAAATTATTGGTTTGAATGTTGCTTTCCAAAGTGATCTTCCAATCAGTGTGTGCTATAATTTGTTAGTGCACAAGTAGCTTAATTTTATTTAACATGTCACAGACAATCGATTGATATGAAAATGGAAAAAAAAAAGTTATCAAAGGAGAACGAGCAAATAGGGGTGAGTGCAGGTGAGGTACAGCTCAGCCAGATCTATGACTATGTTGAAACAGGCTCGAAAGGCTGAATAGCCCACTGTTATTACTCGATTCCAATATTTCTATGAAAAGCAGTTATTGATTTAAGGGCTGAAAGGATACGTCAAACAACAATGGGGAGTAAGACCCACATTGAGGCAGCCAATCCTCCTTACATCTTAACTGTTATGGAAAAACAATGGAAATAATATTGGGATAATATTCAGCTCTTTCATAGCTTGAAGCGTGACGACCGTGGGTATAGTTTGGCACATGTCACAATGGTACTATTTCTCCTTGTCACAACCTACCTGAATCTGCATCCAATGAAAAATTTAAAAAAAGCTTGTCATAACATCAGTTTCACTGAACACTTCAAACTCTGTATAGCTATAAGTACAAGTGAGAAATTAATGCAACTGAATTTATAATGCTAACAAAGTATAGCATATGTCAAACGTATTTACAGGGATGAAAAGAGGAACTGTTGAACTATCCAGTGCCATCAATCATTGATCAAACATTTGATTCTCCATAAGAATGCTTTTATAATACAGAAGACAAAAAACACAGGAATTTCAACAGACGGGACTAAGTAATACTTGATGGTATTAGACTGCAGATAAACGCATAAACTGTTTTATGGCTTTGAAAATGTTATTTATTATTTTGTTCTGCAGAGCCTTTCAGCACAAAAATTCATCAAAATATAGAGAACTATAAGTTTATGCAGTGCTCCCATTGGCTTATTAAGCTGCTCCCCAGAGCAATGCAGCACAAACATTCTAGGTTTTATACCAATCTTTGCTGAGCTAGCTGAACTCTATTTTTCATTGGATGCAGATTCAGGTAGGTTGTGACAAGGAGAAATAGTACCATATGACATGTGCCAAACTACACCTACGGTCATCACACTTCAAGCTATGATAGAATTGAATATTATCCCAATGTTGTTTCCGTTGTTTTTCCAAAAAAGTTAAGAACTGAACAAGTTAATGGTGGGAAATGCAAACAGTAAACCTTAGCACAAAATTGGCTGGTTTACATCCCGTGAGCAACTTCCAATGGCCTTTCTAGATGTATACGCGCTTGGGTGAGAACAAGATTAAACTCATTGGGCTGAATAATACACTCATAAAATGGGAGTGCTAATTGCCCATGCCGATGTATTATCAGGCACGATACATGCCCGATCCAAATAATATGGCAGCTGGGTGGGGCTGGAAAGTGGGAACCTGCCCACGTTGTTCAAATTTCATTCAATGGTGTAGTTAAGCTCATTAATCTCTCAGTTGACTGCAATAATACATCATGTGAGCAATAAAATGCTTGCAGAGTGTGTTTCAAGCCAGGTGGGTTTCTCTTTTTTTTATCAGGCAGCTTGTTAGGGCAGATTTAAAGGCTCCAGCAGAGCCCTGAGTTTCAGCTTAGCTGCCCAGGGTTCTTTGCCTGCTGGAATAGCTTCATCCAAAAAGTAGAGTTTCCATTTCGTATTTGCCTTATGTCGAGGCCTCAATCCTCCTGCAGAGAGGTACAATTAGACCCTGATCATCACCTTAGCCATCTAATTAGGCCAGACATGGGGATAGTTGTTTCTGTGGGAGGCAAATCCTCTAGTGAGGAGGAGAGGGGGAGGAGGAGGACAGTGAGAGGAAGAAGGGTTACCCATTGAAGAGATGACCTCTTGTGAGGACACCCAGAACAGACGTGGACAGGAGTTACAATGACAGCCTGGAAGCACCAGCCCAATCATTGAGCAGACAATGGGCTACTGAAAATGAAGCTTAGATGCCTTGACAGATCATGAGAGGCATTGCAGTACTGTCCACGACATGTGTCCCTCATGGTAGTAGTATGCTGCACCCTCTATAATCTCACTAGTCAGAGAGGGAATGCCCTTGATGAAGAGGGAATGCCAAATAGGGGCCATTCACATCTCGCTGTTCAGGTAGAAGGACATGGACGCGATTGCATGGATAGCCGAGACACAAGGGATGCTTTGATAAGGCAGAGATTCAAATAGATAATGAAGCCCTGGCCTCAGATATGTCTGCAAGACATGGGTCTAAATGTCATTTCATGTGGAATGTGAGAATCATGTCCCCATCCTGTCAAAACACTTACCTGGTCCAGCCCTTGAAATTTGATGCATCCTGTCCCACCACAAACTATGAAAGCTGATGTCTATCTCCCTAAAAAGTTAAACAGCAATAACACAGTTAAATACCCTTGCATGAGGGACGGTGAGGTCAGGGTTTATTTGTATAATCATGATGAGACATTTCATTAACAAACAGGACCCATGTGACCCAATTAGTGACAAGTGAGAAATTTTCTTGATTCTTTTCCTTGGGCTTCAGCACAGTATTCTCACCTCGCTTGTTACTGCGCTGCAGAGAAGCTACTGATCTGCTTGTCCCTTTGCTCTGGATGACTTTGGCAGGCATCCTCTATGTAGCTGAGGTCTTGAGGGCCTCGCCATGTTGGAAGACTCCTGCTGAGTTGCAGGAGTAGCTTCTGTTGTTGTGGCACTTGAGGATGACTGTGTCAATGACAGATGGGCAGAGGAGCGGCTGCGTCCATCAGAATTGCTCTGAGAGGTGTTTCCAGATGGAGGCAGCTGCTGTTCATTCTCGTCATGAGGGTTGACAGGTCCTCCCTGCTTTCCCTTGAGGCCCTAGGAGCTGGATCAGTGTCCAGATTCCCAATTCCCCTGTCACCCAGGTTCTGGGCCCCTGAGCACAGGGCCAGAACGAACGTGCACATACCCATGCTTGCATCTTCAATATGGTGGGTTTGCCTCTCCACGACAGTCGCCAGTCTGTCCATGGAGGAAGCTTGGATGAAGAGTGGGTGGTTGCAGTGCACACGGCCTGGATGGACATCTCCATAGTCTGGGCCAAAGAACGCAACCCCTCTGGTATAATCACTAAATTTCCATGCTCCTTGCGCTGGATATCCAGTACCTGCCGCCTCATGGAAGATTTGAGAGGCTCATCATCTGATTCAGACTCAGTCTCCAGATCACCTTGTACACTCCTCTGACTGCCTGAGACCTGCTTCACCACACTGTCTGCTGGCTGCGCATGCGAACGTGAAGTGCCCTCACCAGATAGTGCCCGCCCTCGTCCCGACGCTCTGATCCCTGCCGAGGTGCCTGTATCTACGCTGGTGCTTTGTAATGGGAGAGGATGTGATGTTGTACCCTCCAAGGTGTCTTCTTCCTCCTTGGTGACTACTGTCGGTCCCTCAGGCCTGGCAGGGTCAGCAGAAGAAGGTTCACCCACCCAGGACATGTAGAAGAAAGGGTATTAATTGGCCTTTCACAGCCTTCATGGGGTGTGCAAGGCCACAATATTAAACACCATCAGCAAAATGTGGAGTATGAGATATGACACCTTGCATCCATTAAACCACACTTGTAGCAAACTCACAAGGTTTATACAAAGAAACATCCCGGCATTTGAATGCATCAACTACACACTTACTATCCATGTAAGCATGCCAAGCCTCATTCATCCTCCTGCCAGTCCTCTCCCCCTCTGTGTCCCATATCTGGTTAAAGCCCCTGACAATCTCACCAGCCCCAAGCCTCCTTCCAATTTTGCCTTTGCCAATGGAGAGGGTCACTCCCATTGAGGAGAGCATGAGGGCCTCTGCCTCTAGTGTGAGGGTTTCCAGACCAGGCACGCCACCTCCAGTCCTGTTTCTTTTCGCAGGCATTGTGGGCCTGCTTCTCCTGAAATGAGTTGCAATGAAGATTATTTTCAGGCAGCATGAGCTCAGCATGCATCCAAGCTCAGGGAGGAATGCACACTCAGGATATGGCAGCCATAACACTGTGTACCTTCCTCAGGTCTAAGGCCCTCCCCCCAACCTCCAAACCGCGAATCACAATCATACCTCCACAAAGGCATTGGGGCCACGAGCATTGACAGTGGTGCATGATGCTGCATTGGACCTCATAGGTTCTCTCAAGGCTCAAGCATTTTCAGGCCTTCCCAGTATCTTTCTTGCACAATAATACACAGAGTGAGGTCTTACTCACCCTCTCACGAGGTCATTCAGCCTCTTTCTGCATTGCCTTCATTTTTGAACCCGACGCTGCTGACCTCCACGGCCTCCTCCGGCCAGGCAGCTCGGGTTACTGAGGTAAATCTCCTCCCGTCAGCTGGCATCAGGATATCACACCTGGTGGACACAGCCTGGAGGAGTGCGCAGAGGGCGTCATCATCAAAGTTCAGGACAGTTATGGACCTTCACTCCCTTCTCTCAGCCATCTATGGATGAAAACTTGCTATAGTTAAGCAGCTCAATTTGCAGATCTTAACATTATGTGTGGATGATGAGGTTTCTTACCTCTGTGTTCACTAGCAAAAACCACTTAGCTCGAAGCCTCTTCAGGTCTTCACCATACTTCATATTAATAATAGTGACCTCAAACAATGCCTTATAATCTTGCTGAAAGCAACATCTCCACCTGGTTTTGTCCCTTAGAGGGTCACCTGACACTGTCCTGAGCCAGGTGCTCCTTTAAATGAGTGGCCATGACTTCCTTCTAGGTCACAGCCAGCAATTATGGCTACCAGACATCCACCCTCCAGCTCAGAATAGGCGGAGGAACAATAATCTAGCAAGATTATGGGCTTCAAACCCACCCTGCAGCCATTAATTGGCTAATTGCAATTTTATATGACGTGCTGCGATGGCGGGGATGGGAGTCGGCAACCCACTCACTTGACGGTGCGAGTCCCACCCATTGAGACGTACCGTATCATTCAGCCCATTATCAATAGTCCAATGGCAATTGCTGTCAAACCTCACATGTGAACAACAGACACTTTGGGAAGGTAGCTGTATCAAAAGACCATTGTTATCTATAGAACAATTGCCCCATAAAGAAGTCCACGGGGTAGATTTTCCCTCATATGATTTGCTGGCAACACAGAACTCCAAACGCAGCAAACTTAGGTGCACTTACTTCAGGCAGCCTCTTGGATGGCCTATTTCAAGGACCTTAGCAAAATGGTGACCACAAACGTGGTTTGGAGTGACCACTGCACAGTCCTTGTGCAGATCGAGTCTCACCTTCACACTGAGGATACCCTGCATTATGTGGTGTGGCACTACCTCAAAACTAAGTGGGATAGATCCAGAGCAGATCTAGGTGCTCAAAACTGAACATCCAAAAGACTCTATAGATGATCAGCAGTAGCAAATTTGTATTCCAGCACAATCTATAACCTTATTTAACCTGTAACATCTGTAAGCTCAAGACCTTTCATATCCCTCACTCTTCTACTACCATCAATCCTTGTTCAATGAATGCAGAAGAGTAACCCAGGATCAGTACCAGATGTACGTGCCAACCTGGTGAAGTTAGATCCACGCTAAGCATGCTATAGACTCTGCTAAGCAATCCCACCACTAATGGATCAGGTCAAACTCCTGCAGTCTTGCCACATCCAGTCGTAAATGGCAATGAACAATTGAAGAACGAATGGAAGGGATCAAGCAGGTGATATGGGCCGTGTTGCGAAGATGTGTGGGAGATTAAGACAACTCCACTCTTTGCATCAGATGATGATGACATTTCAAAATGTTGACCGCACTCTCACCCTGGCAGTTTACTTTTATACTCAGCATTTAAGTTGACCCCTGTTTTTGGAGGAATTTTATATACCGACATTTAGATAATTTGTGTTCCATTCAATTATGGTATTTATTGTCAAATTCTTGCTGGATTTAAAAGAAACACATTGTACATGCAATGCATTCTATAATTCCTGAGTCAAAATTACTTTTATAATAAAAAAAAGCTAGAATTTTCAATGCAACCCACAAGAAGAGGTTTTATTGCCAATAACACACACCCCAGAAATATTGATCCTCCTGGTAAATTAATTAAGTGCAGTAACTTTTCCATATCTTTTTATTACTTACTATTACAAAATCATTGTGAAACAAATCCACTTTCCCTGAACAATTTACTCCAACTACACTCCTTTCGAGAAGACGTGGGGGAGATTGTAAGGCCTCCTACTCACTGAAAATTAACCGATTGTGTCAAAAAAAAAGACAGTGGGAAGTAACAAACTGTCCTATTCTCTCTTTTCCTTCAATTATGGGATGTGCCCAGCATTCATTGCCCTTCCCCAATTACCATTGAAAAAGTGGTGATGAACTGCTTCTTTGAACTGCTGAAATCAGTGTAGGCAACCCACAGTGTTGTCTGGGAGGGAGCTGCAGAAAATTGACCCACAAATTATAATACACAACAATAGGTCAGAGGGAATATTCACCATTAATAACAGATGAGGTCATTTGTTTCAACAAGAGCACAAAATGATTAAGCATTACTCAGCATAAGCTGTTCACTGACGCTTAGTTTGGGATCCACCAGGGCCATCCTGGTCTTGACACTATTATAGCCTTGATCCAAACATGGCCAAAACTGCTGAACTCAAGAGGTGATGTGAGAGTGAATACCCTTGACATTAAGGCAGCATTTGACTGAGTGTGGCATCAAAGAGGCCTAGCAAAACTGAAGTCAATGGGAATCATGGGGAGAACTCTCCACTGTTTGGAGTAATTTTTAGCACAAAGGAAGATGGTTGTGATTGTTGGAGGTCAGTCAACTCAGTCCCAGGACATCACTGCAGGAGTTCCTCAGGGCACTGCTCTAGGCCCAACCATCTTCAGCTGCTTCATCAATTACTTCCCTCCATCATAAGGTCAGAATTGGCGACGTTCGCAGATGATTGCACAATGTTTAGCACCATTTGCTGAAGCAGTCCATGTCCATATGCAGCAATAGCCGGACAGTATTCAGGCTTAGGCTAATAAGTGGCAAATAACATTCACTCCTGCAAGAGCCAAGTAAAGACCATCTCCAACAAGAGAGAATCAGACCATCTGCTCTGAATACTCACTGGCATTATCATTGATGAATTCCCCCACAATCAACATCCTGGGGGTTATCATTGAGCAGAAACTGAACTGGACCAGCCATATAAATACTGTGGTTACAAGAGCAGGTCAGGGACTGGGAATTCTGCAGAGAATTTAGCCGTAGTGTCGCTGGACTAGTAACCCAGAAACCCAGAGTAATGCTCTGGGGACCTGGGTTCAAATCCTGGAAGATAATTGATGAATTCAATGAAAAAAATCTGGAATGAAATGTCTAATGATGACTATGCATTGTTGTAAAAATCATCTGATTCACTAATGCCCTTTAGGAAAGGAAATCTGCCGTCCTTACCTGGTCTGGCCTACATGTGACTCTTGACCAACAGCAATGCGGTTGACACTTAAATGCCCCCTGAAATGGCCTAGCAAGTCACTCATTTGTATCAAACTGCGACAAAGCCTCAAAAAAGAATCAAACCAGATGCACCACCTGGCATCGACTGAGGCACCAGAAACGACAATGGCAAACTCGGCCCTATAGACCCTGCAAAGTCTGCAATTTAAAATTAAAGTCAGGCCGATTGGGATGGAAAAGGAGTGGGTAAATTCCCCACTCTATTTTAAATGCCCCCTTCATAGCCATAGCCCCCACCCTGGCCAGGATTCTGCCAGGAACTGGGTGTTAATGCATATTGGATTATTTAAACCGTTTTGAAGAAACCAGTGAATGAATCAACAGAAGAGGATTTTATACACTGGATTTATACACAAGTCTTAACAATCTCAGCAATGTTCTGAGTTCTGGATTGAAATTAGATTTAGAGACATTTATTAAAATATTCAATGCCTCCTATTTTATACTCACTTATTGATTGTTTCTGATATTAGACTTGCTAGGGACACTTTGTCAAATATGTCGCAATAGATTAAATGATTAAATAACTCTGCAGGAGTAAATGCAATTTCAGCAAGAGATCAGTGCCAGACAAAACTAAGTTAAATATTAATCGGGACGAACCAAATAAATATTCATTAGTAGTAAAGATATAATACGTTAGTCTAGATTTATACATAATTTTACAAAGTTATGTGCTCAGATTTTTCTTAAAGCATCAATCAAGCTCATGTTTATAGAGATTTTGAATTACAATGGGTTGAGCTTGCAGTGAGTTAGACACTGGCATTTCACCCTTGCGAACTACATTCAAATGCAGCCCATATTAATGAGATAATCATCTCCTTTTTTTGGCAGCTGTGAAGGTCCAACATTAAATAATCTTGGGCAGCCTCATTCAAATTTCAGGACCCACAGCATTAAAATGCCCTTATTTTTACATAAAAGTTCAATCTCATTCAGAGAGGCCACAGGATGGATGACTCGGGAAATGGAAAAAATGTCATATAGATGCAACAGAAAATCCCTGTCTGAAAATGATGTTCAGGTATTAGAACACAGTAATCTTCCTTCACTGTCACCGGGTCAAAATCCTGGAACTCCCTTCCTAACAGCATTGTGAGAGTTACTACCCCACATGGACCCAGCGGTTCAAGAAGGCAGCTCACCACCACCTTCTCAAGGGCAATTAAGGAATGGGCAATAGATGCTGGCTTAAATCTTTTGATATTTTTATTATGCACCTGTTCATGTGAGTGAGTCCGATGCGGGGACTTTTTTCTGATTTTCAAAATCTTTATTTTTGGTTTTGAAATTCTTCAGCACCCTGACACAGCTTCCCTGCGCATGCACAGACTTTTGTGTTTGCCCTCCTCCTGCCCCCACCCCGGTATTTCATCGTTCTCAGCACACCTTTCACGCTGGCTGGCCGCTAATTGGCCAGCCAGCGTGAAATTGTGGTCAGCGGCCAATCGCGGGGGGGCGGGCCATTTCTCGGCCACTCTCAGGCCCAACCACCGTGCTCACCCAACGACCTGAAAATCCTGCCCAGTATATACTGCCAATGCTATACCATCTACAAGTTGGGAAGTGGAGCTCTCATACAGCAAGTTATTATGATCTGGAACGCGGTTCCTGAAAGGGTGGTGATAGCAGGTTTCATAGTAACTTTCAAAAGAGACTTGGTAAAATACTCGAAAAGGAAATATTTGCATGGCTATTGGGGAAGAACAGGGGAGAAGCCTAACCTGGCCTTTCAAAGATCTGGCATAGACACAGTAGGTTAAGTGGCTTCCTTCTGCACTGTATGACTCTACAACTGATAAGGATGGAAGAACTGTCCTTGGTTGGCTAAGACAGAGATATTGGCCAGGTTTTCCCGGCCCTCTGGGGGCAGATTTGGAGGCCAGGCCTGAAAATTTATCGTGGCGAGACGAGGCCGGAAAATGCAGTGAACCGTTCAGAAGTCCATTGACTTCGGCAGGACTGTAAAAATCTGCCACATAAAGTTCCGCCCAACGATTCGAGGCAGCCCTCAACGTTTTGCCACCTCCATGCAAATTTCCCAAGAATGGGCTGCAAGTGGAATCAGCTACCCACTCGCAGGAGGTGGCCAGGCAGTTAAAGCCTCAATCAATGGCCATCTTCATAAGTGAAGCATGTTCCCCGGCATAGCATGGGCCACCCACTGTGTGAGGAGAGCAGCAATACATCGGAAGCAGTTTCGCAGCGGGACGTGGCTGGAATTTTACAGCCCCTCCAGCAGGTGGGATCTTCTAGTGCTGGTGAAGTTGCGATGAGGCTTTTTAATAATTTGCCAGCAGTTATTCTCAATGCTTATATATCTGCAAGCAGAATCCATGCCTTTGCAGCTCAGCTGCTACTGCACCTGATGCAGCCAATTCCCTTTGGCTAAAGACACCTAACTCTGGAACCCGGCTGTACTCCCTATTTGCATAGGGTTCCAGAAGCCTCCCATAAGTTCGCGCTTGGTGGTTGGTGTGGGTGGGGGAACGCCAGTGGGGGCCAGTCCCAGAAGTGGTCCTGCACCCAGGACTTTTATGAGGAGAATTTTATGACAGGCAATCTGGGTGGGAGCAGGTAGGGGTGGAGGCGGAGCTGATCACCGCCCGCAATTGGCTGCGTACTGCTATTACCGCACCAATTGAGGCTCGCCCAGGGTAACGCATGGCCAGTAGCGCTCAGCGCTACTAGCGTGGGCGTGGGAGGATGGAGAGTCGGGCGTGCATGTGCGTGAAAGAGCTCAGCAGTCCCCCGAGGTATGGAGCTGCCTCAGGGAGATTGAATGGATTTGAAACCTTTAAAATAAATAAAGTAAAAATTTATTTAAATATGCCCCCTCATTTGACATGTTGTGAAGTTAGGAAAGTTTTTTTTTATTTTATAAAACCTTCAGGAAACCTCATCCCTGAAAAACACAAAGGCTGCATGGGCTCATTGCCTGCCCGCCAACCTTAACATTGGATGTGCAGCATTCTTAACAACTTTAATTACTCTTTTAATGGTCTTAATAGGCCTTTGACAGTTCAGTGGGCGTGAGGCTGCCTCCGGCGTGCACCTGCCGAATAGAATATCAAAGTGACACGCAATGATGTAGGGGCACACACCCTACGTCATCGTGCGTCATTCTACACGTCAGCATGTCGGGTCTGCCCTGCACGCCGACGGTAAAATTTTGCCCTATAAGTCTGAAATATTCTGGCATTTGTGAGCAAATTGGGAAGCTTTCCTCCCCTCACTATTTCTAGCTAAATCTTAAAGGCTTTTGGAATGTCTTACGACTCTACTGGAAATAATTAAAAATTGAATTTTACTGTCATTTTTATGATGCTGCCAACAGGTGACAATCAAAGGAAATTTACATCCCAGATGCCGGTATTTTGGTTAATTAATTAATTCAAATTTACCAAATTCTTGGGGTACATCTTGACAATATTGATAATTACCACCCAAGCAATCACTTTCATATGCTCACAAAGCTGCTGAAGTGTGCCCTGCAGAGCGGAGGGAAGACCTGGGAGAACTCTTTAATTTTATGAAAATGTTTGACAGTATAAACATAGAGAAGATGCTTCACTTGTGGGAGAGACCAAAATTAAGGGCCAAAAGGGAACTCAGGAGAAAATTCATGAACCGGAAAGCAATTAATCAAATGTGGAACTTGCTACAATAAGGATGAGTTGACGTGAACAGCACAGCTGCAGTTAAAGGGCAGCTATATAAACACACGACGGAATAAAAAAGATAATGCTGATCAGTTCGAATGAAGCAGGGTGAAAAGAGGCTCAGCTAAAAGTAAAATGCTGTGGATGCTGGAAATCTGCAATGAAAACAGAAATTGTGGGAAAAGCTCTGAAGGTCTGGCAGCATCTGAGGAGAGAGAAACAGAGTTAACGTTTCCAGTCTGTATGACTTCTTCAGAGCTAAAGAGAATTAGAAATGTGATGGATATTATACTGTTTAAGAGGAGGTGGAGCAAAATGGAAGGTCAAGCAAAATAGAGGGTCAGGACTCCTATCCCTGACATTCTATTTTGCTCCACCTTCTCCACCCTCTCTAAAGCAGTTACAAGTTTTCTTGGGGTCAAATATGAGACCAAGGTTGCAAACAGTCTTGTTCAGGCTCAGACAGTTGCCAGGGAGAGAGATAGAATCAGCAGCTAAGGACTGGAGTTTGCATTTATTAATTAGACAAAAAGTAAAGCAAAAAAAAGTAACATATCATAGGACAATACTGCTTTTCTCCCTCAGTGTCTGCACCAAATGACCACTCCTCACCTACATAATCTTTCCATGTCCCAACCTAACCTCCTTCCGTAACCATCCCTGGAAAAAACTATCCCCAAATTCAAATACAATTTCACTTTCAAAATCTCAGCTGTCAACCTTTGGCTGTCCATTCAGCACAACATTTCTGCAGCTGCTGATTTGCTCAACCACAGCCTCCCCTCCACTCCAATGCCCTGTCCCCAATAAAATAGTTATTCTCTCTCACCCTGTCCATTTTCCTTGGTATAGCCCTCATCAATGCTTCCTTAAGTCCTAGGGAATGCAGACTTGAAAGGATATGTTGGACAACTTGTTTAGCCTTCCACTTTCATATCTGGCTGAACTACATAAAGGACATCAGGTCTTGTTCTTGCCAGCTAAAACTGCTCACAATCCCAGGGTGATCCTGGAATGCAAAGATAACTCCCAACTTCTTTTCTCCACTGGAACCATCTTCTTAACCCCCCCTCTCCCCTGAGGGGTGGAGTGATGAGGAACAATTTAAAGGCGAGAGGGATAACACCTGAAGAGAGAGAACCATTAACAATATCAGCTGGCATGGGGACCAGGAAGGGAAGTTCTGTGGTCAGCAGGCTCACCTCCAACAATATGTGTGAGGAGCTCATGGACTTCTTTATCAGTAAGATTGAGACTGGGAAAGACTGATTTTTGGACTCTTAGGGAGTCAAGAAATATGGGCAGCAGGTGGGAAAGTGGAATTGAATCCAAGATTAGCCATGATCATGTTGAAGGCGGAGCAGGTTCAATGGGCCATATGGTCTACTCCTGCTCTTGTTTCTTGTGTTTCATCCACTCAGCTGCCTTTGCTGTGACCCTATCTTTCACTAGCCCACTGGTCCAAACTTCCTCAAAAGCTTCCCTGCCTTAGTCATGAATGCACATTTTTCTCTGGTTTCTCTCTATTCCTCTCCAAGCTCATCTTGTCCATGAGACTCACTTCCTGCTCTCTCGACCCTATACCCACTAAACTGCTGACCACAGAACTTCCCTTCCTGGTCCTCATGCTAGCTGATATTGTTAATGGTTCTCTCTCTTCAGGTGTTATCCCTCTCTTCTTTAAATCGTTCCTCATCACTCCACCCCTCAAAAAAACAATGTTACCGTCCATGCATACTGTCGCCCTATCTCCAACCTCCTTTCCTTGCAAACTATTGTCCTATCGCCAAGCGCCATTTCCCCTTTAAAGTCTTGAAACATCTTGTCGCACAGCAAATCCATACTCAACTTTGCCGAAATTCCATTTTTGAATTTCTCCAATTGGGCTTCAGCCCTTGGCACAGTATAGAACGGCTCTTATCAAAGTCACAAATGGCATCCCATATGACTGTGACTAAGATAAACTTCCCTTCCTCATCCTTCTTGACCTGCTTGCAGCCTTTGACATGATTCACCACATGACCCTCCTCCAACACCTCTCCAGTCATCCAGCTGGTGCGACCGCCTGGTTCCATTGCTGTCTATCTATTTATATCCACAGTGTCACTTGTAATTGCTTCCCTTTCCACTCTCTTGCCGTTACCTCTGGTGTCTCCCCCAAGGATCTATCCTTGATGCCTTCCTATTTCTCATCTACATGCTGCCATGCGGCGGCATCATCCAAAGACACAGCATTAGTTTTCACACGGATGCAAATGACATCAAGCTCTACCTCACCAGCACCTTTTTTGACTCCTGCTTTGTTGCTAAATTATCGGGCTGCGTATCTGACCCCGAGTATTGGATGAGCAGAATTTTCCTTCATTCAAATGTTTGGATGGCTCATGCTGTTGTTTTCCATCCCACTCAAACTCAGCTCCCTAGTTACTGACTCCATCCCTCTCCCTGGCAATTCTCAGGGATGAAAGTGGATTGTTGCAACCTTAATGTTATATTTGATCCTGAGATGAGTTTATGACCAACTATTCACACCATCGCTAACGCTGCCAATTTCCACCTCAGTAACACCCCTCAGCTTCACCACTGCCTCAGCTCATCCGCTACTGAAGTCCTCGTTCATACCTTTGTTACCTCTAGACTCGGCTATTCCAATGCACACATGGATAGTCTCCCACATTCTACCCTCCATAAACTTGAGATCATCCAAAACTCTGCTCCCCATGCCCCAACTGTCAACAAGTCTCATTCAACTGTCATCCCTTTGTTCTTGACCTATCTTGGCTCCCTCTCAAGCAGCAACTTTATTTTAAAATTCTCACCTTTGTTTTAAAATCCGTCCATGGCCTCACCCCTGCCTATCTCTGTCATCTCCTCCTGTCCCACAAATGTCTGAGTTATCTGTGCTCATCTAATTCTGGCCATTTGTGCATCCCCGATCTTAATGGTTCCACCTTTGGTGGCTGTGGTTCCAGTTGCCTAGACCCTAAGCTCTGAAATAGCCTCCCTACACCTCTCTGCCTCCTTTAAGATGCTCCTTAAAACCTATCTATTTGACCAAGTTTTTGGTCAGTGTCATATTTTGCTCTATAATGTTCCTATCAATCACCTTGGGTTGTTTTATTACATTAAAGGTATTGTTATTGCCATTTTAGTATCATTCTAAAAGCTTGCAGTGACAATGAACATTCCAGTGAAATGAAAGTTAAATCGAATGAAGCTGCAGCAGCAGGTGGCTGTTCAATGGACCTGTCATTTTTGAATGAACCACCTTGATTTCACCATAGTTTCAAGCCTGTAACATATTAGTATGAAATGCAAGGGGTAAATTCAATTTGATAGTTAACAGATGGAAGCTTTTAGCCATAGAAAGTAATGAGAAAATAACACCTTGTTTTCAAAATTATTGGGAAAACAGAGGGTGGAAAGTGACACTTTTATGAGCACCTTCTGAAAATGTGTTAATGAAAGTAAATTGAAGAATTATATGTATACATGGCAGATGGCAGGGAGCTATTCTGCTAGCTCCGTAGCATCTATCATTATCTTGTAGAATTTCATGCCAGAAGTGGTAGTATGCATTCAAAGCATCGTTATTTTGCCCCCAAACCTGAGCAGGCACATTCAGCCTAGAAGATAATAATGGAGCAACCTCAGCCAGTAGATTTCTCACAATTATTGCCTCAACATTACTACAATTGGGATTGTCATGTATTCCTAACATCCAGTATTGCTAATGCAGTGGAGGTGGGCAGCAAAATTTTAAGGACTGTCACCTAGGCAGGATGAAAAAAATGAAAGAAATTTAGCTCACATTGTTGTAGTGTTCAAGTGCTGTAGAAAGTTCTCTTTGCATTCCTCCTTCCCCTCAATGCCTTCTCTTTCAATTGTTTCCTCACTTTATCTCAAAGGGGCATACAAACAGGTGGAAGTATTGTTACAATTGTATAAAGCTCTGCTTAGACTGCATTTGGAATACAGTATTCAGTTCTGGTCACTGGATCCCAGGAAAGATATATTTGCCTTCGAGCTGTTGCTGTGCAGATTCACCAGAATGAGAAATGGCTTAAAGGGTTAAATTATGAGGTTGCATTGACTAGTTTTTATTCTCTTGCATATTTAAGATTAGGAGGTGACACTATTTGAGCTGTTCAAGATGATTGATGGATTTGGTAGGGGAAATGGAGATAAACTCTTTCCTCATGTGGGAGAGTCCAGAACAAGGGGGCATGGCATGGGTGACGTCAGAAAATAATTCTTCACATGAATGGTTGTGGAAATCTGGAATTCTGCCTCAGAAAGCTAAGTCAACTGCAAATTTTCAAACTGTAATCTGTAATAGATCTTTATTATTTAAAGGCTGGGAGTGATATGGAGATAAGGTGGGTCATTGAAGTTGAGATGCAGATCAGCCATGATATTTTTAAGGGCCAGAAATGTCTCTTATTCCCATGTTCTCCCATCGCCTGTGGTAATTGACCAAGTGATGCTGCACACAATACCCAAACTCCACCAAAAAGCAATTAAGCCTGATCTTGGAGGATTGACCAATTTCTGTGCTCACTGGGCTGGACAAGCTTAAGGTTTGTTCTAACTCTGATATTGCAGTAGATTGGAATATCCAGCTCAATATCTCTGCCATTCCCTCACTCGCCACTATAATTTTGCACTCTTCATCTCTTATTAATCCGCACCCATGTTTTCCTTACCAGTTGTATTTGCCAATATTTTCTTACATTTAATCTGATCTAGGGCTCTTAATATCTTGCTATAATAGTATGGAAGAATATCTTACTTAATAAATTCACCAGCATTATTTGAGGATATAATGTAAACTGGAAATGTGATGTGTTGAGTTTTCTCCCAGATTTTAGGTATCATACAAGAGTAATCAATCCAAAAGGTAGTGAGGCATGGAATAGGAGCCAAGCTTTTGTGATGTTTTGACTATTGAATGAATGAGAAAAAAAAATGTGAATGGGTGGCAATGTTAAAAATGATTTGCATAAATATAGTGCCTTTCACAACCTCACCATTTTAAATCACTTTACAGCCAATATAGCCTTGAAGTATAAAACAAAAACAGACTATGCTGGAAAAGATCAGCAGCTCTAGCTCTGTGGAGAGAGAAAGAGTTAGGGTCATACAGACTCAAAACATTAACCCTTTTTCTCTCTCCACAGATGCTGCCAGACCTGCTGAGTCTTTCCAGCATTTCTGTTTTTGTTTCAGATTTCCAGCATCCGCAGTATTTTGCTTTTATCTTAGTCTTGAAGTATAGTCAATTTTAATTTTAATGTAGGAAACATGGAAGCCAGTTTGCATACGTCAAGATCCATGATGAGAGTAATGAGATAACCTATTTTAATAATGTTAGTTGAGGGATCAATATTATGCAAGACTTCAGGGAGAACTCCATTGCTCTTTTTTTCAATCAGTGCCATGGAAGATTCTTAGGCCACCTGAGACGCCAGATAGGACCTTGGTTTAATATCCCAACTGAATAATGGCACCTAGTGCCAAATTGTTACTCCCTCAGATACTACACTGAGCTCTTCACCTACAGTCTGTGTGGTGGATATTTGAACCCAGAACTTTCTGATTTAAAGGTAACAGTGCTACCACCGAGCCACTACTCTCAACTATTAACATGTTAAAGACTCAATAATGGAGTCAGTACTGGTGCTTTTTGTTACAGTATCTTTTAAAGATTTTGAAGTGGACACAAAGGCAAAGCAGATGACAACAAAATAAGTAGGTTTTCAAATACTAAAAGCAGCTGGAACCATCTTCAGCCATCTCAGCCTCCTTCTGAGGGCTCCACTGTGATAGAAGCCAATCTTCTGACAATTTGTTATTAATATCAAGAAACAGCTGAAGGCACTGGATACAGCATAGGCTATGGGCCTTGATAGCATTCCAGCTGTAGCATTAAAGATTTGTGCTCCAGAACTAGCTGCACTAATAGTCAAGCTGTTCCAATACAGCTACAACACTGGCACCTATCGGACATTGTGAAAAATTGACCAAGTATGTCTGTTCACAAAGGTCAGGACAAATCCAATTCAGCCAATTACTGGCCCACCAGTGATGAAAGTAGGGTTTTCGACTATTATTAAATGTATTCCTGGAGGTTTCATCACATGACCTTCCCTGTACTCCAGCCATTATTCGGCCAACACGTCCACGTCCATCCTTGTGAGGTACTGCCTTCTGTTGCCAATTTGAAGGCAGAAAGACTCACTACCTAATTGGGTGATGCTTGACTGTCAGCCAAACAGCCTAATATCCCATTTTCAATATTTTTACATTTTGTAAAGAGAAGTGTTCAAGGAAATTGAAAAAAAAATCTTTTTAATGCCCCAATGATATTTCTCCAAGGTTGCACACAGCTGTGTCCTGGAGATTGATCTTTAATTCCTGGAGATGCCAGGCCAATCCTGGAGGGTTGGCAGCCCTAGATGAAAGGTTTCATTGACAGTCCTATCAAATGGCACTTGTTGAACATTCAGCAGTGTTCAGCTTGTGTTCCACCAAGGGTACGTGGCACCAGACTTCATTTCAGCCTTGTTCCAAACATGGTCAAGAGAGCTGAATTCCAGTGGTGAGGTGACAGTGACTGCCCTTGACATTGAGGCAAATTTTGTGCCAAGGACATCACTGCAGGAGTTCCTTGGGTTGGTGTCCTGGGCCCAACCATCTTCTGCTGCTTCATCAATGACCTCTCCAACTTAAGGTCAGACATTGGGATGTTCACAGTGTTCAGGGCCAATTGCAATTCTTCAGATACTGAAGCAGTTTGTGCCTGCAACAGCAAGACATGCATAGCATTCAGGCTTGGGCTGATAAGCAGCAAGTAACATTTGCACCATACATGAGCTAGGCAATGACAACCTCCATTGAGAGAGAATCTAACCATCTCCCCTTGATGTTCAACGACATTACCATTGCTAAATCCACCACTATCAACATCCTGATCATGAGCGTTGACCAAAAAACCTAACTGGAACAACCATTTAAATACTTTGTCTATGAGAGCATGTCAGAAGCAGGGTTTTTTTTTAAAATTGTTTTATGAGATGTGAGCATCGCTGACAAGGCTAGCATTTGTTGCTCATCCCTAACTGCCTGTGAGAAGGAGGTGGTGAGACACGTTCCTGAACCACTGCAGTTCATCTGATGTAGGTACACCTACAGTGCTGTTGGGAAGAGAGTTCCAGGATTTTGATCCAGTGACAGTGAAGGAATGGTGATATAGTTCCAGGTCAGAGTGGCATGATGCTTGGAGGGGATCTTGCAGGTGGTGGGGCTCCCATGCGTTTGCTGACCTTGTCCTTCCAGGTGGTTGAGGTTGTGGGTTTGGAACACGCTATTGGAGGAGCTTTGACACATTTCTGCAGTGCACCTAATATGAGGTACATACTGCTGCCACTGTGCATTGGGGGTGGAGCTATGAATATTTAAGGTGGTGCATGGAGTGCCGTTCAAGCAGGCTACTTTGTCCTGAATGATGTCTATTGAGTTTCTTAGGTGTTGTTGGAGCCACACTCGTCAGGACAAGTGGACAGTATTCCATCAGGCTCCTAAATTGTGCCTTCCAGATGGTAGACAGACTTTGGGAGTCAGGGAGTGAGTCATTTGCCAGTGGGGCAAAATCATGGAATTCCTTCCTTAACAGCTCTTTGGGTGTACCTACACCACATGGACTTTAGAAAGCTGTTGACCACCACCATTTCAACCACCACCATTTCAAAGGCAGTTGGGGATGGGCAATAATTGCTAGCCTTGCCAGTGATGTCCATATCCCAAGAACAAATTTTAAAAATGGCAAATCCATTATAGCAGAGCCTGATTAATGTAGGAAAGCGAGCTAGTGAATAGTTATGCCACTTCTGGTAGGCAAATGGAAGGTAATTAAACCAGGGAAAGGTAATAAGCAGTGGGATTATTAACTAAATGAGTCTAAGCTAAAGGAGAGGGATCTGAAGATATTGATGGACAGTTCTCTGAAACCAACAGTGCAGTGTGGTGTGACAGTAAGAAAGACTAGGAGGATCTTGGAAGTACAGCTTGAGGAATAGAGCAGAAATCCGAGCCTGTGGTAATAATTGAAAGAAAGACACGGATAATGCTCACATTTGGATTTCTAGTGTAAAATTCAGTCATGGTACTGCTGAAAATCTTCATACAGTCAGTGAAATTATCGGGCCTACTTTTGGCTTGGTGATAGCACAAGATGGACAATAGTGAATTGGTAGCTCATTTTGCACTGGAAGTAAAACAGGCTAATGATTTGCAACTATAAAAGCAAAAAACTGCGGATGCTGGAAATCCAAAACAAAAACAGAATTACCTGGAAAAACTCAGCAGGTCTGGCAGCATCGGCAGAGAAGAACGAAGTTGACGTTTTGAGTCCTCATGACCCTTCAACAGAACTGAGTAAAAATAGGAGAGGGGTGAAATATAAGCTGGTTTAAGGTGGGGAGTGTGGGGTGAGACAAGTACGGTGTGGGGGTGGGGGGCGTTGTAGGGGCAAGCAAGCAGTGATAGGAGCAGATAATCAAAAGACGTCACAGACAAAAGAACAAAGAGGTGTTGAAGGTGGTGATATTATCTAAAAGAATGTGCTAATTAAGAATGGATGGCAGGACACTCAAGATACAGCTCTAGTGGGGGTGCGGTGAAATAAGACTAACAGGGCATAAAAGGTATAGGTTTAAAAATAATGGAAATAGGTGGGAAAAGAAAAATCTATATAAATTATTGGAAAAAACAAAAGGGAGGGGGAGGAAACGGAAAGGGGGTGGAGATAGGGGAGGGAGTTCAAGATCTAAAGTTGTTGAATTCAATATTCAGTCTGGAAGGCTGTAAAGTGCCTAGTTGGAAGATGAAGTGCTGTTCCTCCAGTTTGCCTTGAGCTTCACTGGAACAATGCAGCAAGCCAAGGACAGACATGTGGGCAAGAGAGCAGGGTGGAGTGTTAAAATGGCAAGCGACAGGGAAGTTTGCAAGAATGACCCAAACCTCCTGTCGCTTGCCATTTTAACACTCCACCCTGCTCTCTTGCCCACATGTCTGTCCTTGGCTTGCTGCATTGTTCCAGTGAAGCTCAATGCAAACTGGAGGAACAGCACCTCATCTTCCGACTAGGCACTTTACAGCCTTCCAGACTGAATATTGAATTCAACAACTTTAGATCTTGAACTCACTCCCCCATCCCCAACCTCTTTCTGTTTCCTCCCCCTCCCTTTTGTTTTTTCCAATAATTTATGTAGATTTTTCTTTTCCCACCTATTTCCATTATTTTTAAATCTATACCTTTTATGCCCTGTTTGTCTTATTTCACCCCACCCCCACTAGAGCTGTACCTTGAGTGTCCTGCCATCCCTTCTTAATTAGCACATTCTTTTAGATAATATCACCATCTTCAACACCTCTTTGTTCTTTTGTCTGTGACATCTTTTGATTATCTGCTCCTATCACTGCTGGCTTGTCCCTACAACCATCAAACCGCCCCCCCCCCCCACCCCCACCACTTCTCTTCCCCCCCCCCCCCACCTTAAACCAGCTTATATTTCACCCCTCTCCTATTTTTACTCAGTTCTGTTGAAGGGTCATGAGGACTCGAAACGTCAACTTCGTTCTCCGCCGATGCTGCCAGACCTGCTGAGTTTTTCCAGGTAATTCTGTTTTTGTTAATGATTTGCAACTGCTTGTTTTGCACTTCTGCCCAAGCCAAATTTCAACACTGATAAATCTTCTTCCTGCTGTCTACAATATTAACTTTTTTAAGTGTCAATCAGATCTGTTTGTTCCAGTTTAGGGGATCCACATGCAACCCTTCATTATTCACTTCAGTTGCATGTCAAACATACAAATTATATTAAGGTTCGATTCTATCAGGATCTGGTTGGAGAATCTGAACTGGTAAAATGTCTTTATTTTGGAAATTTTTATTTTGTTCTGGTCTAAACTTTCAAGGTGCAACAATCTTTAAAAAAATCTGAAGTAACGCAATGACTAAAAGTGATGGATGAATTCAGCTCAACTCGACATATCCTGTAGTTCAAGTGCAAGCTTGCCCAAATTGAACTTAGGGACTTTGAGGAGGCAACTTCACCCTCTACTTCACCGTCTTTGCAGTATGACTTTAAACAATGTGAAGAAAAATTTGAAAAAATTCCCAGGTTGAGCAACCATTTAAAACATCTTTGTTAATTTTGTTAATACTTAACAAAGAACTGACTGTACTATCAGCTTTCTGTTAACATTAAAATTCAACAGCAATTGCTTGGTGCACACTTGTACATCTGCATGGAGCCTCATTTTCCTGGCTGAAAAGTGCCGTGGAGCTGGCCCTGAGTTACTTTGAAAAGGCAGTATATGTCCAAAGCCAGTATTTGCTGCATGTTTAAATTGATTTAAATAAAGTTGTTTGAAAGAATTGTATCATATATTACAATACTACATCATTTAAACCACGCCTTCATATTTTTGTTAATCTGATTCTGTGATTTGTTAATGTTCACATCTGCCCTTCACCCATATGGTGTTTTTTATTAGCTCTTGGGCAGGCCAGTTGTGCTGAGCCCCCTGTTGAAGTAAGGAACAAATCAGCTTTGCAGCCGAAAAGAAGCTTTAACTATTTTCACGAAGAGACAAATATGATTCCTCTCAAATAACACCATGCTGAATTTAACCTGTTGTATTTAAACAGCATTTTCTGATCATTCAGCACATATGGCAGACAATATCAAATGACTATCTAACAAATATGCTGCACCAGTCAATGGGATAGAAATCTCAGAGAGATTCAAATTAGTTGTATATATCTATATCAACAAAACTAGTTTGAATCAGTTTGCTTTGGAGTTATTGTAAACAGCATGTGATACTTTTCAGGATAAGTGTATGATTTTTCTTTAACTAAAATTCCTACCTAATATAGAACAGATGCAAATTTATAACGAATTTTAATTAGAGGAAGTCACATAAATAGAGTGCAACAGTGTCAGCCTCATCAGGCTGTAAAGCAAATGAACAAAAACATCTGTGGAGACTGTGGTCACAGAGATTTGTACACCACCATCACCCTTTGACCTCCCAGTTCGTAAAAGATTTGTGTAAACTATTGTGATTTTCTAACAGGCATAAACTGGAGAAAAACAGTCTGTGGCCTTAAGACTAATATGGAAACAATCATCTTTAATAATCTTCTTTTAATAATAATTTTTCAGGGTAGACTAGGTTTATGAGTGGAAAATATATCTGTGAACACAATATAGAATCAACTGTAAAAATACTAGTTTGTGAGTTACTGCATGAGCGGCATAGATAAGACCATACCACACTCTCTCCATGCAAATTATTCTATTTTCCTGGGTATTATTCATTGTTCTGGTCAATGCAGTTTTCCACTCGAGTACAACCTGTATTCTAAGCAGCCATTAATTTTTTTTTCGGATAAAATTGGATTAGGATGCAATTACACACAAGAGAAAATTGACTTCAGACAAAAATCATTCCAAACGTCTCTTGAGCCTTCTGGAAATAAATGACTTTAGTATGTGTTCATCTGAAGCAGAATTATTGTTAAAGTGGTTCCTGTTATTACATATAGGATAGAGGAAGGGAGACTGGCAATTTATTGGTAAATAAAGCACAGAGTGACGAGCCTACAGTTCATGAATAATGCAGCTGAGAATGAGTTGCAGACATGACTCACAAGTTTATCCCAGAAAAACATAGTATTAATAACAGATGTAGACAGAGCACAATCTTTTTACATGGAACTTTTGATTTTGAAATCTGTCAAATAATATTTTTTGATGAAAATATTTCCTTTTAGTGCTGTTAGTTGTTGTAGTGGGAGGCATTTTGTTAAAGTTGCATAAATGTTTTTTTCCTGTCAAATAATTTGGCTTATTGTGCTCCAACTTCATGTGGTGCTGGCAAAAATAAAAACAGCTTCCTCCCTCCGTGGTTAAATGATTAAAGGCACCATAAACACTGCACTGTGCAATGCAGGCCAGGAAAATCCCCACTTCAGTTGCCTGTCTGCTGAAATGACCGAGGTGAGTTAGATCACTCGGCTATTATCCAGAGAGCCTTGCTGGAACAGGCCTTCATTCAGAGCAATTGCTATCTGCAGCCAAATAACCTTCTGACTCCCTACCTCAGCTTGCCGCTAATCCAGAAGCAGTTGGGTGACACGTTGGAGGGCTGCTGGTTATCGCAGTTTGACTTCTCAGCATGAGAAAATGGGGTTAAAAGTGAGCTGGGGCACAAAGCAAAAAGTTACGTTATACATTTGATATGCGTCCAGCCCCTTCTACAATGCCAAATTTTTCTTTCCATGAAGTCATGAATTACAGGTGGCTGATCCATTATCATCCATTTAGCTATCCCACTGAAGTTGAATTTTATCCCCAATGTCATAAGGAGAGTGTAGTAATTATGGTTTTATTTAGTGTAATGTACCTTTAAGAATAGTATTTGCTAGGAAGGATCACATGATCTGCAGTAACCAATAGGAGCGTAGCGTGGGCTACCTCCACAGTGAGAGTAGAGATACAAAACAAAAACAGAAATACATGGAAAAACTCAGCAGGTCTGGCAGCATCGGCGGAGAAGAACAAAGTTGATGTTTCGAGTCCTCATGACTCTTCAACAGAACTAAGTAAAAATAGGAGAGGGTTGAAATATAAGCTGGTTTAAGGTGGGAATACGGTTGGAGTTGAAAGCACACGTGTAGTTGCTGCTGAGCATATTGTAAATAAACTAATGTCTCCACTCAAGAGGTGTTTGCAGATCAACTCTATTACAAACAAGCAGCTCAGCCACCCTGCAAGAGAAAGGAAATGGTAAGTTGGTTAAAGATATTTTTGCGATATCCAACTGCTACATGGATCAAGGGTTCAGGTAGCATAAACACAGAGGGGAGAATTTTTCCTATGGCGGGCAGCCTGGGTGGGAGCGAGCACCGAGCCGATTGGCCTGCCATTTTACGCAGGCAGGCCAATTAAGGCCCGCCCAGTGTAACGTGCAGCCAGTAGCGTGCAGCACCACCTGTGCGGGTGGTGGGAGGAGGGAGGGTCGGGGCCTGGGTCATTTGCGCATGCGCAAGAAAGAGCGTGGCAATCTCCCTGAGGCATGGAGCCACCTCAGGGAGTTTGAACGGATTAGAAAACTTTTTAATAAATAAAGTGAAAATGTACTTAAACATGCCCCCTCGTGTGACGCATGCCCGACACCATCGCGTGTCATTTTCCACGTCGGTGTTTCGCCCCCCTCACCCCCCCCCCCCCCCCCCCCCCCCCCCCCGCCCACACACCGACAGCAAAATTCTGCCCAGAAAATGTGGAAAATACTCAGCAGGTCTGACAATATCCGTGGGGAGAAAAACGGAACTAAAGGCCAGGGTATTGTTGGGACAGCAGTAGCCGCAGTGAGGGTCTGGAAAGCTGTGAGGAAACACACCTCAGCTGTTTCGAGGAGCCCCAAACAGATTTTATCTGGTAGCCAATGAGCTGCCATTCAGGCTCACATCCTTTGAAGGGGTGAGATCAAACTTCCAAGAGCTGCTGGCCAGTGGAGGCCAAGCTGCTCGTCAGTCCCAGCACCACCTCTGGGAGTGCTGGCTACTGTAAGCACTGCACCCACCTGAGAAAAGCAGCATGGATGCTGCCCTTAAAACCAGGTAAGTGGGACCGGGGGTCGTCAGGGCCAGTCAGGCGGACCTGAGTCAGGGGTAGCACTGGTTGGTGAAGGCAGTAGGGATGTTACTTCAGGTCAGCCATGCCAGCAAGGTGGGGGGCGGGGGGCCCACCGTGAACCACAGAATACCCATTCAAGAGGGTCACCACCTGAGCCCGCAGGGAGGCCACCAGGGTTCACCGTGAAGTCTCCCCATGTGGCAGAGGTCCCAATCTCCACCAATGGTAAAATGCCAACAACAGCAGGAAGAGGCCCCTAATTGATGATTTAAGTGGCTCAATTAGCCTCCGGGCAGGAGGGCCATCCAATACTTTCCCACTGCTGGCATAATGCCATGGCAGTGCAACAGGCATGCCAGCCCCAGTCCTCCCTCCCAGTTTTTTGGCCTCTTCCTGCCTATCCTGCTCTTGCAGGTCCCATAAAATCCCAACTAATGTCTAAGATGAAAGGTCACTGACCTGAAATGTTGGGCAGACTCTTCTGTTCTCGGCAGGTGTCTCACTCTGCCTGAAAAGGCGGTAAGATATCTGTGCTGACTCTGAGGAGGAAGACCTGTCATATCTCCTGCCTATCAGGCAGTTACGTGGACAGCAGTGGGCCATCCTCCAGGCTGAGGACCCCAGAAGATGACTTCCCACCCACCGTGATTGGCCGGCAGCTCTTGCACCCTGCAGCACGATGGAGGAGGCTGTGACTGCTGCCAGGACAACACCCCCCTGGAGTCCAAAGATTGCAAAGCGACCCAGGAAATAGATAAGTGCTATTCTAGGGGGTCTCATGGGGAGAGGGAAGCCAGGAAGGAGGCAGGCGGGTCTGAGAAGCCAGCAGGTTGGTGTTGAAACCAACCGTGCCCTCAATCTGCACAGATTAGCACAGATTGAGGGTTCCCCATCCCTTCAGCTGACGTACAGCCCACAAGGTTTTACTAGTTGTGAAGGCTGCATGTCGATAGGCCTGCCTGGAGCTGCCAGGATTGCAGCAGAGGTGGGAAGAGGCCCTTAAGTGGTCGTTAATTGACCACTTAAGGGGCTCAAGTGAAGGTGGGGCAGGAAGGTTGACCATGGGCCTTCCCGCCCGGATCTTACTTCCCACGGAGGCGGGAAAGCAACAGGTTTTGGTTTCAACACCAACCTGCTGGATTCTCAGACCCGCCTGCCTCCTTCCTTGCTTCCTGTGGGGCCAGAAGATTCCAGCTGTTAACTCTTGTTTCTCTCCACGCAGAGGCTGCCAGACTTGCTGGGCAGAATTTTCCAGTTGGCGTGCGGGGGCGGTTCCAGCACGCCGACGCATAAAATGCCACGCAATGAAGTCGGGCGTGTGTCCCGATGTCACCGTGCGCCATCGCGATATTTCATTCGGCGGGTGCGCGCCGGAGTCGGCTGCAAACCCGCCGAAATGTGAACGGCCTATTAAGGCCATTAAGAAATCAACTGAGCCTCTTGAGAACGCTGCCCGTCCAACCTGAAGGTTAGCAGGAAGGTGGAAAGCCCAAGCGGCCTTTGCGTTTTTTGAGGAAATCTCTTCCCCGAGCATGGATGAGGTTTCCTGAAGCTTTTGTTGAATAAATAAATTAATTTTCATAAATATAAAAACATGTCCCCACTCATGTGACAGGGTCACATGAGGAGACATGTTTAAGTAAATTTTCAAACCATTCATTTGCTTTTTTCAACATCTATTCAACCTCCCTCAGACAGCTGCGTGCTTTAGGGAGATTGCTGCGCTCTTTTGCACGCATGCACGAAAGAGCATTGGCCCCGACTCCCACCCCCCCCCCCCCTCAACACAGGTAGCCCACCCGCATAAAATGGCAGTGCGGAGCTCAGCACCCACCCCTATCCAGCCCATCCACCATAGAAAAAATCCTGGCCACTGAATATTTCTAGAATATGTTTTTATTTCAGATTTCCAGCATCCACAGTATATTGCTTAACTACAGGGCTCACATGGCCTGGGCTTGAATCTGATTCCATTGCGCAGTGCATTAACTGACCCATCTATCACTCCTGTTTGCAAAAACAGCTTGTTTTTGTTTTGTGATATATCATTTTATCTTTAGTGTGCTAAATCCTGCTTGGTTAAATTCACATAATTGATGTTGTTAACAGTTTTTGCTGGAATTCAGTATCTCTAGTTGGTGTTGAGCACCATTTTGTTGATTGTTGTATCACTGGCTAGGCATGAACCGTTTGTTGGTTTAGAGCAGAGTTGTACTCTATTTGCTTGTAAGAATTACTTTTGAAAGTGAATGATGCCAAATCTAGTAATCCATTTGATAAAAATTGCGCTCTCCAAAACGATCCCATTATTCTATCAAAAATTGTATTTCCGTCCTGACCTCCCTCAATATGTTAACTGTAGTCAATAACTGATTAAAATAGCTAATTGTCTGAAACTGATATCCCTTCAAAAGTTAGTTTACAGTTCTAAGGGGTTTAAGTCACTAAATAGCTATCATACAGAAAATGTTACCATGGGCAGGAATTTTCACTTGGTGTGTGGGCAGTCAATCAAACTGGCAGGGGATCAGTCAGGTGACGTTATACACATATACGAATTAGGAGCAAGAGTAGACTCTCAAGCCTGCTCTGCCATTCAATAAGATCATTGCTGATCTGAATATAGCCTGAATCCCATATTCCTGCCTACCCCCGATAACATTTCAGCCCCTTGTTAATCAAGAATCTATCTAGCTCTGTCTTAAAAATATTCAAAGATTCTGCTTCCACCACTTTTTGCGGAAGAGAGTTCCAAAGACTCGGGGAGAAAAAAATTTCTCCTCATCTCTGTCTTAAATGAGCAACCCCTTATTTTTAAACAGTGAGCCCTAGTTCTAGATTCTCCCACAAGGGGAAACATCCAACCTGTCAAGACCCCTCAGGACCTTAAAGGTTTCAATTAAGTCGCCTCTTTCTCTTCTAAATTCCAATGGATACAAGCCTAGCCTGTCTAGCCTTTCCGCATAAGACAACCCACCCATTCCTGGTGTTTGTTTAGTAAACCTTCTCTGAACTGCTTCTAACGCAGTTACATCCTTCTTTAAATAAGGAGACCAGTACTGTACATAGTATTCCAGGTGTGGTCTCACCAATGCCCTGCACAACTGAAGCATAACCTTAACAAAAACAGAATTACCTGGAAAAACTCAGCAGGTCTGGCAGCATCGGCGGAGAAGAAAAGAGTTGACGTTTCGAGTCCTCATGACCCTTCGACAGAACTTGAGTTCGAGTCCAGGAAAGAGCTGAAATATAAGCTGGTTTAAGGTGTGTGTGTGGGGGGCGGAGAGATAGAGAGACAGAGAGGTGGAGGGGGTTGGTGTGGTTGTAGCGACAAACAAGCAGTGATAGGAGCAGATCATCAAAAGATGTCAACAACAATAGTACAATAGAACACATAGGTGTTAAAGTTAAAGTTGGTGATATTATCTAAACGAATGTGCTAATTAAGAATGGATGGTAGGGCACTCAAGGTATAGCTCTAGTGGGTTTTTTTTGTGGTCTCCTCTACATGGAGAGACCAAACGTAAACTGGGCGACCGCTTTGCAGAACGCCTGCGGTCTGTCCGCAAGAATGACCCAAACCTCCCTGTCGCTTGCCATTTTAACACTCCACCCTGCTCTCTTGCCCACATGTCTGTCCTTGGCTTGCTGCATTGTTCCAGTGAAGCCCAACGCAAATTGGAGGAACAACACCTCATCTTCCGACTAGGGACTTTACAGCCTTCCGGACTGAATATTGAATTCAACAACTTTAGGTCGTGAGTCCCCTCCCCCATCCCCACCCCCTTTCTGTTTCCCCCCTTTTTTTTTTTCTTTTTTTCCCAATAAATTATAAAGATTTTCCTTTTCCCACCTATTTCCATTATATAAAATAAAAAAAAACCCACTAGAGCTATACCTTGAGTGCCCTACCATCCATTCTTAATTAGCACATTCGTTTAGATAATATCACCAACTTTAACTTTAACACCTATGTGTTCTATTGTACTATTGTTGTTGACATCTTTTGATGATCTGCTTCTATCACTGCTTGTTTGTCGCTACAACCACACCAACCCCCTCCACCTCTCTGTCTCTCTATCTCTCCGCCCCCCACACACACACCTTAAACCAGCTTATATTTCAGCTCTTTCCTGGACTCGAACTCAAGTTCTGTCGAAGGGTCATGAGGACTCGAAACGTCAACTCTTTTCTTCTCCGCCGATGCTGCCAGACCTGCTGAGTTTTTCCAGGTAATTCTGTTTTTGTTTTGGATTTCCAGCATCCGCAGTTTTTTTGGTTTTTTTTCTCTGTGTTTAATTGACTGCCACTGCTCTTCAAGAAATGCCTACCTCCTTGAAGAAGTTCTGTTCCTCTCTGCGACAAGATTTCCGGATTTCTCTGTTGCCTTGTTCACCTTCATTGCTTTCCATTTCTCTCCTAGTGTTTGACAAGGTGTTTACTAAAACCCGCTTTCACAGCCATATCTCCTTTCTCAGTGACTGTCTCCGTCTCCGACTTACCCCACATGGATTTCAACTGAAATTCCACCCCTCATGTTTCGAACCCACCCAGGATTACAGGTATCTCCGGGACATAAAACGTTTCTCGGACTGCTGTTCCCGTCACATTCTGAAATCCACTCTCAGTGCCATGCGCCGCCATATGAACACACTCGACCTCTCCCTCCAGCAGCACCGCCGTACCCTTTTTCAAAGCTGCGCGTGCCCCCAGTTTCATTTTATCCTTCGGCTCATCCGACGCCTCAACAAGAAACTTTTTCTCTTTCTCTCAAGTGCTAAGGAACGCAAGCTCCAACAACTCATCGACACCAACACCCATCTAGGACCCTCCACCCCTGCCTGTCCCTCCGTCCCCACCCCATCTTCCAATCCCAGCCCCAGCTGTGTATTCACTATACTCCCTGACCTTCCCCTCTCCGATGCTGAACGTTCAGTGCTCAGCAAAGGACTTAGTTTCATACCCTTACGCCCTCACCTCAATGAATTTCGGGCTCGGCATGATACTGAACTCTTCTTCCGCCGTCTTCGTCTCCGGGCTCACTTCTTTGGGCAGGAGTCCTCTCCCAGTTCAACGGATCCTTTTACCCATCTTCAATATTCTCCCTCCACCTGGACCCCTCCCTCTGGATTCTTACCTTCTCTCGATCTTTTCATTGAGAACTGTCGGCGCGACATTAGTCGTCTCAATTTCTCTGCTCCTCTCACCCATTCTAACCTGTCTCTCTCTGAACTTACTGCACTCCATTCTCTCAGGTCCAACCCTGACATTGTCATCAAACCCGCTGACAAGGGTGGTGCTGTTGTTGTCTGGCGCACTGACCTCTACCACGCGGAGGCTGAGCGTCAACTCGCAGACACTTCCTCCTACCTCTCCCTGGACCATGACCCCACCACTGAACATCAAGCCACTGTTTCCAGGACTGTCACTGACCTCATCTCCTCTGGGGATCTCCCTCCCACAGCTTCCAACCTGATAGTTGCCCAACCTCGGACGGCCCGCTTCTATCTCCTACCCAAAATCCACAAACAGAACTGCCCCGGTAGACCGATCGTCTCAGCTTGCTCCTGCCCCACAGAACTCATTTCTCGTTATCTTGACTCCCTTCTCTCTCCCCTTGTCCAGTCCCTTCCCACCTACATCCGTGATTCCTCTGACACCTTACGTCACATCAACAATTTCCAGTTCCTTGGCCCCTACCGCTTCCTCTTCACCATGGACGTCCAATCCCTCTACACCTCCATCCCCCACCAGGATGGTCTGAGGGCCCTTAGCTTCTTCCTCGAACAGAGGCCCGAACAATCCCCATCCACCACTACTCTCCTCCGTCTGGCTGAACTTGTTCTCACGCTGAACAATTTCTCCTTCAACTCCTCTCACTTCCTCCAAATAAAAGGTGTGGCTATGGGTACCCGCATGGGCCCCAGCTATGCCTGTCTCTTTATGGGGTATGTGGAACATTCCTTGTTGCAGTCCTACTCCGGCCCCCTTCCACAACTCTTTCTCCGGTACATCGATGATTACTTTGGTGCTGCTTCATGCTCTCGTCAGGACTTGGAAAAATTTATTAATTTTGCTTCCAATCTCCACCCCTCCATCATTTTCACGTGGTCCATCTCTGACACTTCCCTTCCCTTCCTTGACCTCTCTGTCTCAATCTCTGGTGATAGACTGTCCACCAATATCCATTACAAACCCACCGACACCCACAGCTATCTCGACTACAGCTCCTCACACCCCACTTCCTGTAAGGACTCCATCCCATTCTCTCAGTTCCTTCGCCTCCGTCGCATCTGTTCCGATGATGCTACATTCAAAAACAGTTCCTCTGACATGTCCTCCTTCTTCCTTAACCGAGGTTTTCCACCCACGGTCGTTGACAGGGCCCTCAACCGTGTCCGGCCCATCTCCCGCGCATCCGCCCTCACTCCTTCTCCTCCCTCCCAGAAACATGATAGGGTCCCCCTTGTCCTCACTTATCACCCCACCAGCCTCCGCATTCAAAGGATCATCCTCCGCCATTTCCGCCAACTCCAGCATGATGCCACTACCAAACACATCTTCCCTTCACCCCCCTTATCGGCATTCCGTAGGGATCGCTCCCTCCGGGACACCCTGGTCCACTCCTCCATCACCCCCTACTCCTCAACCCCCTCCTATGGCACAACCCCTTGCCCACGCAAAAGATGCAACACCTGCCCCTTCACTTCCTCTCTCCTCACCGTCCAAGGACCCAAACACTCCTTTCAAGTGAAGCAGCATTTCACTTGCATTTCCCCCAACTTAGTCTACTGCATTCGTTGCTCCCAATGTGGTCTCCTCTACATTGGAGAGACCAAACGTAAACTGGGCGACCGCTTTGCAGAACACCTGCGGTCTGTCCGCAAGAATGACCCAAACCTCCCTGTCGCTTGCCATTTTAACACTCCACCCTGCTCTCTTGCCCACATGTCTGTCCTTGGCTTGCTGCATTGTTCCAGTGAAGCCCAACGCAAACTGGAGGAACAACACCTCATCTTCCGACTAGGGACTTTACAGCCTTCCGGACTGAATATTGAATTCAACAACTTTAGGTCGTGAGTCCCCTCCCCCATCCCCACCCCCTTTCTGTTTCCCCCCTTTTTTTTTTCTTTTTTTCCCAATAAATTATAAAGATTTTCCTTTTCCCACCTATTTCCATTATATAAAATAAAAAAAACCCACTAGAGCTATACCTTGAGTGCCCTACCATCCATTCTTAATTAGCACATTCGTTTAGATAATATCACCAACTTTAACTTTAACACCTATGTGTTCTATTGTACTATTGTTGTTGACATCTTTTGATGATCTGCTTCTATCACTGCTTGTTTGTCGCTACAACCACACCAACCCCCTCCACCTCTCTGTCTCTCTATCTCTCCGCCCCCCACACACACACCTTAAACCAGCTTATATTTCAGCTCTTTCCTGGACTCGAACTCAAGTTCTGTCGAAGGGTCATGAGGACTCGAAACGTCAACTCTTTTCGTCTCCGCCGATGCTGCCAGACCTGCTGAGTTTTTCCAGGTAATTCTGTTTTTGTTTTGGATTTCCAGCATCCGCAGTTTTTTTGTTTTTTTTTTTGAAGCATAACCTTCCTACTTTTGTAATCAATTCCCCTCGCAATGAATGATAACATCCTATTAGCTTTCCTAATTACCTGCTGTACTTGCGTACTAACCTTTTGTGATTCATGTGCATGCTATGAGTAAAAACACCACAGTCATCACAGAAATCTCAATTTCAGTTGGAAGAAACGCTGAAAGCCTCTAACTTGGCCCTGTTGTTGAATGTAGTTATTGGTAATGATTCTTGAGAATCTCTGTGACTCTAGAGAGATCCAAGAAACTCTGTTGGCCATGTTTAACATTTGCAGATCACGGAATATGGCATTACAGCCATATGATATCAATATCTTGACATGTATGTGAGTGTAAAAATAAAAACCTTACTGAGAAGCATGATTGACTTTGTGAGTCCAAGTCCTTCACCTGATTTTGGACAATTTTGTTTAAATGACAAATTTTGTACAAGAACAACAAAAACCTGTCTTTATCTAGTAAAACGTCCCTAGGCACTTCACAGGAGCATTATCAAATAAGATTTGATTAAGAGCCAGAGAAGGAGATAATAGGAATGGTGACCTAAAGCTTAGTAAAGGAGTTACAATGTAAGGAACAGCTGAAAAGAGGAAAGGGAGGCAGAGACATGGGACAGGATTTTACAGGGCATTGCAGTCCCTGCCCCGTCAGCTAAAAAAGTTGTGGTCTCAACGGTTACTCTGCACCAATTTAACACCGGGAGCAGCATTAATTGCTTTAAGTTGAGACTTCCTCCCCTTTCATGGGAAGAAATCTCACCTAGAAAACTGCTGGCCAATTGGACGGCTGACAGACCTGTAGCCCCCAGCTGGGAGTGATGGCCACTGCTGGGGTGACAGGCAGTTCCACCACACCGAGGAGCCCAGATAAGCTCAGAGTCGGGTTTCTCAGTGAGTGGGACAAGAGGGTTGAGGGGGATGGGACGGTAGGGTTCAAGATGCTAGAAGGGATGATTAAGGTGGGGGGGCGGGGGATGCCCTTTGCAGGGGATGCCTCTGTTAGGGCCAGGGGCCCCTCAAAGGAGGTTCCCTCCCATCTGGTCTAACACCAGCCGATGCAGCCAAAGCTGCTGAGCTTCCTGCATTACATGAGCCTCCCACTGCTTTGGGTAATTGCTAGCAGGGCAGGAAGAGGCCTTTATGTGGCCATTAATTGACTACTTAAGGGTTTCAATACACCCAAAGATGGGCCGCTCAATGCCTCCCAGACCTCTGTAAAATTTCAGACAGGTTGGGGGCAAGTGGATAGGCAGCAGGAAGGCCACCCAGTGGATTTTATTGACCCCAGGACCCCCCCCCACCCCCCCAACCCCTCACCACCACCACCACCACTACCACCACCACCCAGTAAAATCCAGCAAGTGAAGAGGTTCCAGGAGAAAATTGCCAAACGTAAGGGCTAGGCAACTGAAGGCACACGCACCAATTGTGGATGCAAATTAAGGTTGCACAAGCTTCCAGAATAGGAGGAGCGTAATTCTTGGAGCATTGTTACTGGGCTAGAGGTGGTTACAAAGGTATTGAGGGATAAGGCAGAGGATGGATTTGAAAATGACTGAGAATTTCAAAATTCATGTGTTGTTGAACCTTGTAAGTGAGCACAGCGGTGATGGGTGAGTGGGACTTTTGTGAATTAGGATACCGTTAGTCAAGCTTTGGGGGAGCTCAAGTTCACGGAATTCAAGTATACCACGGATATTATGTAATGAGACTAATATGGTGGAATTTAAGGGCCGGCAAATGCAAAGGACTTGGGTGGAAGAAAGAATCTTCACTCTATATATAGCTGGAGTTCATGGATAAAGCTCTGGTCCAGTCATTAAATTTAGCTGATTCACAAGAAGGGTTTTCTTGACTGTGCTTAAGATTTTGTTAGAAATATTTACCAGCGGAAATCAGGAGTATAATTATGATGGTTGCAAATATACCAACCGAAGTAGTATTTTCCTTTTGCCCATGATTAAACATCAGCAGATTTGTCAGTTAACAATAATCGGTGGTTTTTGACAAATCATATAATTTAAAATGTGTGCATGCTTATTAAGCTCCTTAACACTGGCAGACTCAGTAATTCCTCAGAGCCAGTGCCCCAATGATATTTTTGCCACTTTCAAGAAAATTCTGAGAGATATAATTCAAAAATATACAGGCACAGTGAAATGAGGCTATTAAAGTTTTTCGGTACAGGCTTGATCTTATAAAATCAGTATAAATATTGAGACTCCCTCTTTAAACTATGATTACATTTATACTTTTCTACATTTGTGAATTTAAACCTTGAACCTATGCTGTGCAGTATTAATCCACGGACACTTAATGTATTCATGTGAAATTCCTTTCTCCAACAATAACAATTTGAATTTATTTAGAGCTTTTAACACAGTAAAATGTCACAACTAGAGAAGAAAACAGCAGGACAGGGGACCAAAGGTTTAGCCAAATAGCTAAGCTTTAAGGAGCATCTGAAAAGAGGAGAGAGGGGTGGAGTGTCATAACAGTTTAAGGGAGGGAATTCCACACTTTAGGACCTGGATAACTGAATGCACTTCCTCCGTTGGTGGGGTGAAGGATCTCGGGGATACAAAACAGGACAGATGGAGGAATGCAGAGATATCGGATGGTTATGGGACTGGAGGATAATGCAGAGATAAGGAGGACAAGACATGGGGCAGAATTTTACAGCCCAGTCACGGCAGGGGTGGGACCAGAAAATGCAGCAATCCATTCAAAAGTCCATTGACTTTGGCGCAACTGGAAGAACCTGCCCATGTAGAAATTATCAGCATAGTGATTAGATTTTTCAAAATGAGACATTGGCCGATCATGAGTCAGTGTATGTTAGCGAGGGCAGAGGTGATGGGTGAATGGGACTTGGTGTAAGTTAAGATTTAGGCGACAGAGTTTTGGATGAACTCAAGTTTATGGATAGAGTGAAGGACAGCAGGATGGCCTTGGGAGCTATTTTAAAAAGCTGACAAAGAACTTTATTATGAAGTTGCTGAATGGTCACTTGTCATGTCACACAACATAATTTGAAAGAAATTATACAAGAAAGTTCTTAACTATTACATAATCACCAATATTTGTGTAAGTTTCCATCAATTACTTCAAGATGGAAAAAATAATTCCCTAAATCTTGAGGCTGAAAGTCTTAGCCAAAGCAAAAGGGTTTCACACATTTAATTGTTAAAATATACCAAAATGAAGTACAGTGCCAAAGGTTGTGCATCATTTAATTTCTTTCTTGTAAGCGAAAGTACAGCTAAATTCTCCACAGCATTGGCTGAAAGTGTCCTGTGCCATTCTGTAGCATCTGGTAGGATGACACTGGGACCTCCAGAGGAACAGGAATTTCCTGTTGAGAAAATTTTGCCTCTGTGTACAGATTCCATATTGAATCAGACTATTGGAAATATAAATAACCTGTTGTTCCCACTTTATGTACTTAGGCATTTTCCAGGAAACCCAAAAAATGGTCAAATATGTTCAGCAAACAATTTTAAAGTTGTGAATGAGAGCAATGAACACATTCAGCCTGCCAATGAAAGAATATTTCATTCATTTTTTTTCTTTGGAAAGTGGATAACCTTGTTAAACTCAATAGATTCTCATTTCAGTAATACTGTGATTCTTTGTTTGTGGAAGATAATTGCTACTTCCTCACTGCTTGTAGTTGCCTTTGCCCTTATTTGGAGGGAAAATTGAACAAAGTGATCATTCTCACTGCTTTCAAACAGCTTACACTTCCCCTGAACTCAGAAAATAGCTGCCAATTTATTTGCACTCATGTTAGCAAAAATTCAAATTTCATTTTAAATACATTTCATATTTGGATGGAGTGAATACGATGAGATATATTTTCAACCTGCTATGTATATTGTGCAGGTGGGATCCAGGACTTAATGTGGGACTTAGATTTTAATATTTGAACTGACCCTTGTTATTTATAAATTGGCATACATGCAATTTCCCATCTTTTATGAATGGACCCTACTGTGTACTCAGCCAGACATCTGCAGTGGTTATAAAGAAAAGCTTCGTGCTCTGGAGTAGAGGCATTTTCCCCAAATTTTTATTCTTACTTAAACTCCTTTTGTTAATACTTATGCTAGTTTTTACGCTTTTCTATCTTTCTGTTTTTTTTTAGCATTTTTTTGGTTCAGATTTTTTTTACTGAAATCATAGACTCTTAATACACAGGAGAACAATCAGCCATCGTGTCTGCTCTGGATCTTCCAAACAATTAGTACTTATTCTCACTTCCCTGGTCTTTCTGCACAGCCCTGGATTTTTTTTTTTCTTTTTCAAGTACACAATTCTCTTTTGAAATTTACCATTGAAACTGCTTCCATCACCCTTTCAGGCATTGCATTAAATCATGTCCTCTCAGTACCAATCATTCTGCCACTGGAAACCATTTCTCCTTATTTAATCCATAAAAACCTATTATAATTTTAACACATCTATTAAATCTTTCCTTGAGCTCCTCTGCTGTAAGGAGAACAACCCCAACTTCCCTCGTCACTCCACATAACTGAATCCTTGGTATCATGCTGGTAAATCTCCTCTGCACCCTCTCCAAGGGCTGGAGATCTTTTCTAAAGTATAGTGTCCAGAACTTGGTCAGAATTTTTCAAGTACAAACAGTAACACTAGATTTTGTTTCACAATTCCTCTGGAAGTCAGCTAATTGAAGAATTTACAAGATTGCAGCAGGAACAGGAAGACAATGGGGAAAGTGGGAGCTGGACCATTGGGATGGTCTTCACCTGAACCATGCTGGGATCAGTGTTCTGGAGCATCATATAACAAGGACAGTACAGAGGACTTTAAACTAAATAATGGTGGTGAGGGATCAATTTTAGGATTGTATGATAAATTAAATAGTGAAGACAAGGCAAAGTGAAAGGTGACAATAAGGGAAATGATGATCAGAGTGTGGCAGAATGGGACAGAGTTTACAAACTTAACAGTGCACAAGCAGATAATTCTAGAAGTTTCAAAAATAACAAAACGATAGAACAAAAGGCTGTGTATCTGAATGCACATAGCATTTGTAACTAAACTGATGAACTGACAGTGCAAATATAAATAAATATATATGATCTGGTAGCTATTACAGAAACATGGCTGTAGCATGGCAAACTCTGGGGTTGGAATTTTCCCAGATATACTCTAAGTGCAGTAGCAATGGGATAAAACAATGGGCCAGTGGGTGTTCATCCCGTATCATCCCAAACCCGCCTCATTACTCCTGGGAAACAAGCCGCTTCCATGGCGGCAGGCTGTCATTCGCCCGCCACCATCATCCCACCACCGCACCATGCTAGGCGCCATATTTAAAGTCCAGCTGCAAGCATAGCGCTCATTGCTTCCAGCTCACCACTGCTGCACAGAAGGCATGGCCAGCAAAGGAAAAAGACCACCGCACCCCCGCTTCAACTACGGGTCCCTTGAGTGACTGCTGGATGCTGTGGAGGCCCACCAGAATGTCCTGTAGCACCTGTACTTTGGCCACAGGATGGATAGCAACATGGCCAGTCCAGCTTGGGAGGCGGTGGCAGTGGTGGTCAGCACCAATGCCCATCAGAAGAGGACAGCCATCCAATGCCACAAGACGATGAATGATCTCCTCCCTTCGCCAGGGTAAGTCACTCTTCTCATCACTCACACTGACAAAGCCATCACATATTCACAGGGTCTTCACTCACTGCCAGTTCAAGGGACATCACCATTCACTCTCTCACACACACCGTCATTGTCCTCGTCCCATCCATGGGACCACTCAGCACCCACACAGGCCAGGCACACTTAACACCTGGCCTGGTGGGCATCTTGCTTACCCTTTCTCCATCTCTATTCATGCAGGACAAGCTGGTACACAATAAGAGAGAGAGGTCACAGGCTGGTGACGGAATGCCCAAAATCAAGGTCCTCGTGGGCTTTGAAAACAGAGCCATCCAGCTGGCCAGCCACGACCTGGACCAGTCCTGCACTACAGTGAGGTTAGCGCTGCTCTATCAAGTGAGGGTCCAGCAGTGCAACATTCATCAGGCAACCATGCCATGAGCAATGTGTCCTGTTTCACAGGCCACTGTCATGCACTAATTATCTCTCCTTGCTTTCGCAGGCACATCTGAGAAACAGCCGACAGAGTCCATGACCCAGGGCCTCCAATCAAGCCCCGAGTAAACCTCGGAAGAGGAATCTGGAGGCACCTTCCCTGAAGTCCTGTCACAGCGCTCGCCCACACCCTGCACTAGCGCAGAGACACACCTTGGTGGGACCTAGCTTTAGAGCAGCCTGGGGATCACAATCTGGTGAACCACACTGTCTGATCCACAGCAGGCGGCGGCAGGGACTTCCCAGGGGTCTGGCACTCTAAGGACTGCTGGGGGCCAGAACATTGCTGAGTCCATGTTAGATGAGGAACCTCTGGACTTGATCGTGTCGCAGTTGCTGTAGCTGCAAAGACAAGCTCGGGACCATCAGGAAGGGATGTCCACTGCACTCCTCAGATTGCAAGGCACAATGGAGGAGTCTGTCAGCGTTCAGGCTGAGGTGATAGCACTGGTGTGCCAGCGCATCGAGGTCAACACTGGCAGGATGGCAGCCACCATGTAGACCTTGGTCCAGGACTTCACCCTTGCACTGCTGTGAGGGCTCAACTCCATCGCTGATGCCATTGTTGGCCTCCAACAGTGTGTACGCAAGAGTGTGCTGGGCAGCTCGACCTCACTCCAGCTAGCCCTGCTTCTCAATGAGTCAGCCTGGGGCCCCCAGACACCCATAGGGAGGAGGATCAGCAGGTACACACTCTGGGCCCATCCATCCAGGTGACTCCGAGAGTGTCCGGACCATCCAACTCCCCTCTTCCTGTGACCTCAGCAGCTTCAGCTCCACAGGCCAAGGAGGGTGCCACTGCCACACCTCCATAAAAAGCAGGCCGGGTCCCTCCAAGTCTTCGCCCTCCAGAGGACACCTGCCAAAGTCATCACAGACAGGGCATCACAGTCAGCAGGCTGCCTCCACCTCGGCTGTGGATGCCCGGGGAGCAACAAGACGTAGCGGCAGGGTTAGGACAGTTAAGGAGAATTAATTGCACAGCCTGGGCACAGGTGTTAACCACTTGTACATATTGTTCACTATTGTCAATAAACTTCCAAGAATGTCTCCCTGCCTATGGCTCCTTGTTCTGATGGGTAGCGTTCTTGTCACTCAGATGTGAAACCTTTCTGCACAAAATAAAGGCAGGTGTCTCAGTCCAGGGCCTCTTCCCTATGTTCTATGCAGCCTTTAGTCCAAAATGATGGTCTGGCCTCACACTCCCTGGAAACATTACTGATGCCTGCACCTCAGCGATGCTTGTCATTGCTGCCAGAAAGTAGTGGGAGGTGCTACAGAGTTCCGTCATTCTCTCTGTGTGCTCTCAGCACCTTTAAGGAGGAGCTGGCCCCCATCTCTTCAGCATCTGTGACTACTGATGCTGTGCTTCAGCTCCCAAACGGCTCAGGTGCTGAAGATGGACAAAGCATCAGAACTTCTAAAGTTTCATGGCTGTGCCTCTATAACATGACACTAATGATGAAGCGCAAGTGAGCTGCCCTCAACCAGACAGGAGTCAGACATTCTCAAAGGCTATGTGGAGACCTACGGAGTGTCCTCACTGGATGTCGTCATCATCCTCCTGCAATTGAGCGACTATTAGGGCCTCCACTGCATCGCTATGACAGGACCATTCTCACAGAGAATGCCAGAAGCCAGACTGGAGTCAAATGTTTACAATGCAATGTGAGGATCTATAAGGACGCCTCACTGCATGTCGTCATCATCCTCCACAAATCTAGCAGCTATGAAGGCCTCCCGAGCGCGCCTGCTTCGTCATCGTCACCTCCGAGGACCTCCTCAGCCTCATCCCCATTGGCATCCTTATCAGAGGAGACATGCAGCTCCTCCATCTCCTCCTCAGCCAGCTCCTCTCCCCGTTAGAGCACTAGGTTATAAAGGGCGCAGCAGATGATGACGATGCATGACACCCTCTGCGGACTGTATTGCAGGGCTCCACCAGAGCAGTCCAGGTACTGGAGCCTCATCTTCAGCATCCCGATGGTTTGCTCCACCAAGTTGTGAGCTGCAGCATAAGCCTTGTTATACTGTAGCTCTGCTGCAGTCTGAGGCTGCTGCATGGATGTCATCAGCCAAGGCCCCTGCAGGTAGCCCTTGTCCCCAAGGAGCCATCCCTGTAGCTCCTGTGGACCCTGAAAGACTCCAGGGATCTGTGACCAACTGAGAAAGTAGGCGCCGTGCACATTCCCTGGAAACCATGCACACACCTGCAGGATATGTTTCTGGTGGTTGCATACCAGCTGCACATTTAGTGGGTGGAATCCCTTGTGGCTGATGCAGTCCACTGAGTGTAGCGACAGAGACCCGAGTGCCACATGGGTGCAGTCAGTCGCACCCTGCACCTGTGGGAATCCCGAGATCTGGGAGAATCCAATGGCCCTTGGATCCTGGCTGTCTTGATCCCAGGCGAAATGCACAAATTTGTGTGCCATGGAGAAGATGGCATCCGTGACCTCATGAATGCATTTGTGGGTGGCAGCTTGTGATGTCCCACAGAGGTCAACTGTGGTGGCCTGAAAGAAGCAACTGGCATAGAAATTGAGTGCCGTGGTCACTTTCACAACCAGTGGCAGCGGATGCCCTCCATGTCCCCTTAGCACTAAGCCCTGCAGTAAGTGGCAGATGTGAGCCACCAGATCCATAGACATGCGCAGTCGTCGGTGACACTGATTTTCAGTCATCTGCGGGTCACCAGGCTCCTGCAGCATGAAAGAAAGAAAGATGTGGTTAGCATGGGCATACTTAGCCCTTTTCCTGACCCTGTGTGATGGCACTTTAACACTTCCCAGAGAGTGCTGGCCAACCCTGGCAGCCTGCGACATAGGGGAGACTGCTAACCAGGATGCTGAGATTGCGAGGGACTGTGAGCGCCTCCAGCAGTGACTGCTACATTGCCAACGTTCGCAAGGAGATTGTACAATGTGTGCCGTCAACTGCTCTGGGTCCAGTAAAGTGGATGTGGACTTGCAGTCTGTTGTGTGGGTGGGGGGTTGGCTGAATTAAGGTCTGGAGCACTTGACGGCACTTTGGTGCCTCCGCATTGCTCGCATGGGCGGGCAGGCTAGGAGCCTGATCCCAGTCATATCACTGGTGAGAGAAGTGTCCACACAGTAGGGACTCCTGTATAAACTGACCATTCCTCTGAAACTAAGACAGTTCAGGCAGCAGGAGCAGCCACCTTAAGATAGAACTACCCCTCCCTTCCTACTCTCTTGCTCTCCAAAACCCACTGACTGCCCTACTCCCTAAGCTGGCCAAACCCTCCCCGCCCAATACTCTGATGTATCTCACTCTGGGATCCACTGGGCCACCTTCTTGCAAATGGTTGCAGTCCCAGCGGCACCCATTAATGAGCTCTTGCCACTGCCGGGATTGTTGGTGCTGCCAGGCAGTTGGATTGGCTGGCAGCGCCTGAGGATGGGGCTTCCTCCCCAGCAAGGGGCAGAAATCACACTGTTAGCAAATGTAGCCTGTCCCCATCATATTATGGCTGTGGGATGGGCTTGCACAGAGACCCTCTGCGGAGTGGGGCGGGGGGGTGGTGAATGGTGGGTGGGGTGGGGTGAGCCATCCACCCCTCCATAAAATGAAGCCCCAGGCATAAATGGGTCATTATCGGGTTGGCAAGATGTGACAAGTGGAATGCCACAGGGCTCAGTGCTGGGACCTCAACTATTTACAATTCATATCAATGACTTGGATGGAGGGACTGAATGTATGGTTGTTAAATTTGCTGATGACACAAAGATAGGTTGTATAGGAAGTTGTGAAGAGGACAAAAGAAATCTGCAAAGGATATAGAAAGGTTAAGCAAGTGGACAAAAATTTGGCAGTTGAAGTATAATGTGGGAAAATGTGAACTTGTCCATTTTGGCAGGAAAAATGGAAAAGCTGCGTATTATTTGATTGCAGAGAGATTGCAGAACTGAGGTACAGAGGGATTGGGTATCCTTTTACATGAATCACAAAAAATTACTAAGCAAGCATAGCAAGTGATTCGGAAGGTGGATGCAGTGTTGTCATTTATTGTAAGGGGAATGGAATATAAAAGTAGGGCCGTTTTGCTACAATGCTACAGGGCATTGGTGAAGCTGCATCTGGAATACTGTGTACAGTTTTGGCCTCCTTAGTTAAGAAAGGAAATAAATATGTTGGAAGCAGTTCAGAGAGGGTTCACTCGACTGATACCCGGAATGGGGGTGTTATCTTATGAGGAAAGGCTGGGCCTGTATCCATTGAAGTTTAGAAGAATGAGAGGCAATCTTATTGGAACATATAATATCCTGCAAAGACGGTGGATGCTGAAAGAATGTTTCCCCTTGTGGTAGAGACTAAACTAGGGTACACACTTTAAAAATAAGCGGTCTCCTATTTAAAACGGAGATGAGGAGAATTTATTTCTCTAGAGAGTCTTGGGTCTTTGGAGCTCACTTCCCCGGAGAGCAGCCGAGGTAGGGCCATTGAATATATTTAAGGCAGAGGTAGATATATTCTTGACTAACAAGGGAGTCAAAGGTCACTGGGTGTACAGAATGTAGATTTGAGGCCACAATCAGATCAACCTTGATCTTATTATATGGCAGAGCAGGCTTGAGGGACCGAATGGCCTCCTCCTGCTCCTAATGCATATATCTTATAGGTTTGTATGGAACAGGAAGATGGTAAAAAATAGACTTGAGGGAAGCAATTACAATTCAAACGTTCCATTCAGGTCAGGGAAAAGTAAGCTACTCCAGGCATTCTGCAGAATCTAGCATAGGTTAGCAGAACAATTTAAAATTAATGATAGGGAATGCTTTGAAAGTAGCTAAGTTGTCTTTTGAACTGAGAAAGGGAAAAGAAGGTATACCAAGGAAACCAGCAGGCATAAAACCAGACTGCTTGCACCACTCTTTTGCCTCAAGCACCCCTACAACAACTGGCTAGATGGGTTCCGAATCAGCATTATTTAGTCATAACACTGTTTCAGAAATTAAAGGGACGTGTGTTGCTAACCTCAAACAGGTGACAGACAAAGTCACTCATTGTGCCCAAATATGTTTCATGCCATGCAATATTCAAACCCTGATTTTCCTTCCGCCCAGTATTATGCCCACATTATGCTAGGAACTCCAAAATAATTCAATGGACCAGAAGACTCAACAGAGTTTAACATTCTCCCATCTGTTGAGTCAAACCCTGCTTGATTCTGTTCTGTTTCTGTTGTTCTGCGGCTGTGCAGAGAATACCTACACTGGTGGGTATTCATAATTAAGTTCAAAAATACTGGAAGTGCACAGTGAGTCCATCAAAATCTTAAAGAAAACAATAAGTTAATGTTTCAGAACAAAAAAATTCCATATTAGCGTTCTGCACAAGACAAAGTTTCTTTCAGATTATTATGGCGGTACATTTGAATTGTAACTAAAGCTTCTCAAATGCTATGTTTTAAAAAATGTACAGGGCATATTTTTCCTTACCTGCATTTGGGGCTTTTAGATTCTTGAGTGCTGCACATTTAGGAAAGTTGGGCAGGCAGTAGTTCATGGGGGGCCCACCTGATTATCTCCCCATCAAGTTAAATAGACAAAGAATTGAGCATTCTCCATTCTGGGCATGCATATGCCAGTACTTCGCTCTCTACTCAGTGTGCAAAAGCAATCCAATTGTCTCAGGAACAAGAACAGGATATTCTGTCCCAGTATTATACAAATAAAACATTTATTACACAAAAGAAAATTCAGTTTACGAATTTAAAAAGCAAGACCTATTACACATATCTTGATGTTCTTCCAACAATGAACAATGTTAAAGCTGTCAACCGCATAGGGGTTAATGGACTATTAATAGTTAAAAATTGCACGTCTTTCTGAAAATAACTGTGACAAATTAGATTGTAGGGAATCAGAAGTAATGTGTAGCAATTATTCTCATTGGGAAATCAGTTAAGAACTGTTTTGTGTTTTTTTTTGTTGTTGTGGAAAATTTAGGAGAACAATTGCTGCTTGACTGGCTATGCACCAGGAGATTCATGAGACATGTTAAACTGGTTCACTCCTATCGAGCAAAGCACAGCCACAGACAAGTTCCTCCCCCTTAAGGCAACATGCGTTTTTAATAACTGCACTGGAGCCTTTGAAGGAGATCATAGCTCTTTCATGTTTCATCAGCTTTGAAGCAGTTCAAAATTTCATATGATTAGAGTTTATTATGTGACTGAGCACTACATCAAATTATATTTACATAGTCGAAACAGCAAGTCTGCTACTAGTCACATTAAGAGAGTAAGATACCCACTTCCTCCCCACACACAAATGGACATCAGCCTTTATAGTTATAGCTCAAGTAGAGGTCATTAAAGTACAAAGTAAGAAATAGTTTTTACCACTGGCAAGAAAAATTACTTCTGAAGTAAGATTCCTTGCAAAAATGTTAAAACTGATAATATAAATTGTTTACTTTATTTAATTATCAAACAGCAAATTATATGCCATGTTTGGTTAAGATAGTCATCAAATTAATGGAAATTAAATAAATCTTATTCATCTCCTATTAGGTTTTTTAAAGGAAGTTTATTTCTTATATTTGCCCCTGAATTTCTGCCATTGTCTCTCCAATTGTTTCTCCCCATCTTTCAAATTATCAATTTTTCTCATTATTTTGCTTTACCCTGCTCTGTCTGCATTGCTTTGATAAGCTGTTTGAGATTCCCTTCCCCCTTCGAGGAAGGTCAGGATGACTTCCACTCACAACAGGAGCATCACATAAACTTTAAAATTTTTTTTGCTGAAGACAATTTATTGGGCTGAGACATCAATAGTTCACTGCTAGTGCTCATAATGGAGGGAAACAATATATACAGCTGGGCCCTCACACTCCAACCAATGAGTGTGCAGATGCTACTTTAGTGGGCATTGTCATTCCATTGCTGGTGGTGGTTGATGTATCCACCATAAGAAGGGACAAAACAAAAGCAAAATACTCTGGATGCTGCAAATCTGAAATAAAAACAGAAAATGCTAGAAATACGCATCGGGTCTGGCAGCATCTGTGGAGAGAAGAGCAGAGCTAACATTTCAGTCAAACGTCTTTCTTCAGAACTGAAGGAAGACAGAGGTGTATTTGGCTTTGTGCAAGTAAATGGAGGGAGGAGGCAGGAAGAACAAAACAGAAGGTCTGTGATGGGGTGGGCAGTAGGAAACAAAAGATTTCATGGTACAAAAGGCAGAGTGGTAATTGTTGCAGTAAAGAAACAAAAGATTTGGCCAGAGTGAGCATGAATGGTAGAATGAAGAGCTGTGTCCAAAAGCAAAAATGTTAAAAACGAGTTTAAGACCAAACGCATCCAAAAGAATCCCAAAACAGAATGGGGAGCAGTGTTTATGGTCTGAAATTGTTGGAATTAACATTGAACACAGAAGGCTATAAAGCGCCTAATCAAATGATGTTGCTGTTCCTGGTGCTTGTGTTGAGTTTCATTGGAGCACTAATTATGATGGGGGGGCCTTTAGTAGCTTGATGGGACCTGCCTCCCCCCATTGCATCGACAGATTTTTCCACCCAAATTTCATTGTTGTTCAATCTGGTAGGATAGCAGGGGAAAATCCAAGACACTTTGTTTTATTATCAGTTTTGTTCCTCTGTCTGCAGCTTTTTTGTTTACCAGCCCCTAAAATGCCCTGTCCCACCTGATTTGACTTCAGTGAAAATGAAAATCATGAGAGATGGACCATTGGCAGCTAATCTAATATCGCTTAATTATCAGTAGCAATAAAAGCCAAAATTAGACCTAGGCCAGAATTGTCCCAGATTTGTACTAAGTGCGGTAGCAGGCGAGATAAACAACGCTTTACCCACCACCTGCAACGGCGGCTTTTCATGTCATATCGTCCCAGACCCACAGCATTAATTATACATTCCTGGGATGCATGCCGTTTCCATGGCAGGTGGGCTCCAATTCGCCTGCCTCGCCGTCACCCCGCCACTATGTCACGCCAGGCACTACCTTAAAGTACAGCCACACTCAGTGCTTCTGGCCCAGGACTGCTGCAAATAAGATGTGGCCCCGAAAGGCAAGAAGACTGCAGCCCTCGAGCGCCTTTTGGTTGCTATGGAGGTCCGCAGTGATGTCCTCTACCCCTGCTCTGGCCACAGGAGGGGGAGCAACGTTACCACTCCGGCTTGGTAGGTGATGGTGGTGAGGATCAGTGTCAGTGTTGCACAGAAGAGGTTGGCCAACCAGTACAAATAGAGGACCAATGATCTCATTCATGCGGCCAGGATATGGAAACCATCTCATCACTCTGAACTCACACTCAAGCCCATCACACGTTCACTGAAATCTCGCTCACGGGACATCACCACTCACTCTCTCACACACACCCTCACATGTCCATCTGGCCTCATCTTCCCTGGAGACTGCCTCCTCAGCGCTCACCATCTGGAGGCCACATGAACAGATTAACATGTGCCCCCACACATAGAATCCCACACATGGGATACCCTTCTTCCACAGTACAGCCCGCATCCTGCAGCCTCTTCCTTTGCCTGAGGCCCCTTCTCCTCCTTCAGAAAGCAAGCCCTAGCCCTTCAGCCATTGAAAAGCCACCCACATACAGCTGACCTGGTAGGTAGGGACCTGCTGTGGGCCCCCTAAAAGTGATGTGGTGCTGTCCGTGAAGCCTGGCGCTGATGGCTGCAAGTGCTGACTGAAGCAGGGTAGGCGAACAAACCTTGAAGTCCCGAGCAAAGTGCAGCCCGTCAGGTGCTCACCTTATAGCTGTTGTTGTGAAACAAGTCGACGTGTTTGCTGATGATCCAGCAACGCGGATGAGTCCGGCAGGCTGGCCTGAAAATGATATGCTGATGTATTGCAATGAAGTTCCCAATGTCCAATGGCGGGAACACAGGCTGAGCGGACCATCGGTTTCACAACATCGTTAAACCGACTTTCGGTCGTCTTGCCATATTGTCACCTTATGCCACCAAACATACAAGACGCCAGCGGGCACAGAAAACCCTGGCTCTAGTGTCTTTGTAACATGCTACAGACAACACAAAAACTAACTTTTGTGTTGCTTCCTTTCCCACATGCCCCAGATCTCCATCTATTTTTCTTTTCATTTTAGTCTTTTGTGACACATTTCCACTGTGGGAAATTTAGTTTCCATGTGGTTATTTTCCAGCTAGATGCATTGCATCAACTGTTGAGGGCAGTGAACTTTGGCTGAGCGGATGTTTTATTACTAAATTTTATTCACATGCTTTTTCCAGATGACATCCAAAATTTCCCATGGGCGATATCCTCCAAAGAAATTTCAGCCATAAAACCTGTGCACTTTCCAAGGTTCTGTTCTAAGCACTATACAGAAGTGTCAACTACACAATAGTCTCATAAACTCTCCTCTTCATTTCATCTCTTTAACCTCCAGTGTGCCTTCCATTATCCATTGTATATAATATAACATAAAAATAGCTATCTTTATTTGACAAGATCAACTAATTCAATGCCAGTTGTGTTTTGCAGCTTTTAAAATATGCATGTGCAATAGCTTGCATTGTGGAATCTAAAACAACAGTGCATGCTCTGACTGGTCTTGTATATTCCTATACTTTGAAAGCCATTTTCTGACTTTATATGCTAGTATTAGGCAGGTCCCTTCCTTTGAAAATATTTTAAAATGTGAAAATCATTATAGCGTTTCAGCAGAATGGGTACATTGTGGAAAATTAAATTAAAAATATGAAACCATACTGATTTTTAAAAATGTATTTATTGTTTGTGGGCATTACTGGCTAGGTCAGAGTTTATTGCCCATCCCTAATTGTCCTTGTTTAGAGGACATTTAAGAGTCAATCATATTGCTGTGGGTCTGGACTCACATGCAGGCCAGATAAGCTCAGCAGATTTCCTTCTCTAAAGGATGTTTGTGAACTAGATGGGTTTTTACAACAATCAACAATGGTTTCATGGTTATCATCAGGCTTTAATTCCAGATTTTTTTTCTTTATTGAATTTAAATTTCACCAGCTACCATGGTGGGATTCCAACTTGGGTCCCCAGATCATTACCCTGCGTCTCTGAGATACCAGTCCAGTGACAGCACCACTATGCCATTGCCTCCACGCAACCATAAGCCTAATGATATAATAAAAATGGGCTTTAAACCTTCTTCACATTCTAATACCATTATGAAATTGAGTTACTAAATGTAATACTGAAAAAGCCCATGTAATGCTGACAATGTCAGAAGACTGTAACTCAAATAGGTCATGGGCATCAGCAGGTGTTGTAATTCATGATGGGCACACTAGTGCTTCTAGGAATGGGGAAAGCTATGGGTTAGTGCATGACCTGGTGAATTTCCTATTGGTAATGTTACGAATATGAGGGGGGTTAATTTAAAAAGCACCAATTTCTCCTCTCACCCCCTATCTGTATACAGAAAGCGTTTTGATTTGCTTCACATTTTATAAGCAGTGGTGCATTTCCCGACCCCTCAGTTTTAGTGTGACTGGATTTTCTATTAATAACCCCACAACAAACTCAAAATCAGATGAGCTCAAAGGGTTAGTTTATTTTCACACACTCAAAACACAGAAGGGAGGTTGCAACATTGCCCCTTTGCATTCAGACAGTCAAAGTTATTGAGATAAGAAAGATTTAAAGAGCAGGAACCACAGAAAATAAATGGTGTTTCACATGGGTTCCAGGGTCCAGAATCAAAGTCCAATGAGGTATTCCTTCACTGCGGTTAGCAGGGTTGAAAACCCACGCTGGATAATTCACTTTTCCTGTGGTGTTGACTTCATACGATGAGATAAGCATGCAGAGATGAATCAGTCTTATAGGCAATGATACAGAATTTCCAGTAAAATCATTGTAAATGGGGCCAGGTGTCCAAACCCGGGCCAGAGTGCCTTTTCTGTGAGGCCGCTTGTAGCATGGTAAACAGCGGATTGAGATTTTGCAGTACAGCAAGTCAATATTACTGGTTACACAAGCTGGAGGTCCATGTCACATGCCTCCTACCTCTCCACATTGTCTTTGACCAAGGAAGTGTATTCCTTATCTGGGTCCCTGAGATGTTTAAATGTCCCAACTATTAAAAATTGAAAATTCCTATTAGATGAGTAGGCTCCGGATGGCCAGCCTGGGTTATGAAATGTGGATGGCCTTTGTACGGTTCTCTTTAAATTTGGCCTGGGACCCTACACTGGGGTGGTTATTTTCTCTTCAGAGATAACAAGGTAAAAATTTTGTTGATACTGCCAGGTAGCTCGCCTTGTTCAAGGCTCACAGACAGACATAGATTCAGCCATTTTAAACGGTCTTTGTCCAGCTTTTAAAATTTTAGAAATAGCCATGAGCGTATTTATATGTATTTTATAAAAAGTCCTTAAAAAAAGCTCAATATGACCGTGAGTAATTTGTGGCTGTAATCAGCTTTTCATGATATTATTGTCTAGAAGCAGGCCTATATGACGCTCGGTTGTCCGACAAAATCCGAAAAGCATGCAAACATGTGAATATACAAACAGGTAGCAGGAGGGGAGGTAGTGGCATTATCACTGAACTGGCAATCCAGAGATCCACGGTTAATGCTCTGGGGACTTTGGTTTGAATTCCATAAGAGCAGATGGCGAAATCTGAATTCAATAAAAAAGTTCTAAAGATGACCTTGAAACCATTGTCGATTGCTGTAAAAACCCATCTGGTTCTCTAATGCCTCTTAGGGAAGGAAACCTGCAGTCCTCACCTGGTCTGGCCTACCTGTGACTCTAGACCCAGAGCAATGTGGTTGACTCTTAAATGCCCTCTGGAATGGCCTAGCAGTTAGGGGTGGGCAATAAATGCTGGCCAATCCAGCATTCCCATCCCATTTGGCCTATCAAGCCTACTCTGTCAATTAATAAGCTGATCTGATAGTAACCTCAAATTTGTGTCCCTCCTACCCCTGATAACCTATCGCCCCTTGTTTGTCAAGAATCTATCCACCTCTGCCATAAAAATATTCAAAGCCTCTGCTTTCACTGCCTTTTCATGAAGAGAGTTCCAAAGACTCATAATCCTCTGAGTGAAAAAACTTTGCCTCATCTCCGTTTTAAATGAGCGACCCGCTATTTTAAACAGTGATCCCTTGTTCTAGATTCTCCCACAAGAGGAAACATCCTCTCCATATCCAACCTGTCAAGACCCCTCAGGATTTTAAAAGCAAAATACTGTGGATGCTGAAAATCTCCAACAAAAACAGAAAATACTGGAAAACTTCAGCAGGTCTAACAGCATCTGTGGAAAGACAGTTAACGTTTCGAGTCCGTATGACGCGAAATGTTCTGAAGAAGAGTCATCAGGATTTGAAACGTTAACTCTGTCTTTCTCTCCATAGATGCTGTTAGACCTGCTCAGTCTTTCCAGCACTTTCTGTTTCCCTCAGGATTTATATGCTTCAATCAATTGGCCTCTTACTCTTCTAAACTCCAGCAGATACAAACCTAGCCTATCCAACCCTTCCTCATAAGACAACACACCCATTCCAGGTATTAGTCTGGTAAACCTTCTCTGACCTGCTTCCAATGCATTTACATCCTTAAATACGGTGACCAATACTGTACACTGTACCCTAGATGTGGTCTCTCTAGTGCACTGTACAACTGAAGCATAACCTCCCTACTTTTATGTTCAATTCCCATCACAATAAATTAGAACATTCTATTAGCTTTCCTAATTACTTGCTGTACCTGCATACTAGCCGTTTGTAATTCATGAACTAAGACACCCAGACCCCTCTGCATCTCAGAGCTCTGGAATCTCTCACCATTTAGATAATATGCTTCTCTTTTATTCTTCCACAAAATGGACAATTTCATATTTTCCCACATTATACTCCATTTCCCAGATCTTTGCCCACTCACTTAGCTATTCTATATTTTTATAGCCTCCTTATGTCCCCTCCACAAATTACTTCCTACCTATCTTGGTACTATCAGCAAATTTGGCAACCATTCTATCCATCTCTTCATCCAAGTCATTTATATAAATGGTAAACAGTTGAGGTCCCTGTACTGATCCCTGTGGCACACCACATGTTACATCTTGCAACCTGAAAAAGAACCATTTATGCCTTCCCTGTTCTTCCTGTTTGCCAGCCAATCTTCTATCCATGCCAACATGTCACCCCCCTATACCATGAACTTTTATTTTCCACAATAATCTTTGATGTGGCATTTTATCAAATGCCTACTGGAAATCTAAATACAGTACGTTCACCAGTTTCTCTTTATCCACAGCACATGTTACTTCCTCAAAGAACTCCATTAAGTTGGTTGATTTCCCTTTCACGAAAGCATGTTGACTCTGTCTCATTATCTTGGAATGCAAGCTTAACCACCAGCTTTTTTTCTCTACCATATACCTTCTTCTTAAACCCCTCTCCCCTGCCCCTCCACCTTCATGGACTTCTTTGTCACTAGGATTGAGATAACCTGAACAGCTGCTTCTGCTGTGTCGCTCCCTTCCACTAGCCCACCGAGTGAAACTTCCTTTAATGCTCCTTCCAGTCAAGACTGGAACTCACATTTTTCTCTAGTAGGTCACCTATCTCCTTTCATGTCCTCCCTGAACTCACCTTGTCCATGAGACCCGCATCCTGTTCCCATGATCCTATTCCCAATAAACTGCTGATCACCCAACTTCTCCTGCACCCCATGTTAGCCAATATTGTATGCTTTTCTCACTCTTCCGTTGTCTTTCTCTCCTTTAAATTTGCTGTCATCACCCCTCTCCTCAAGACCCCTCCATTCTTGCAAACTATCATTTTATCTCCGATCTCCCTTTCCTCGCCAAAACTCTTGAACATGTTGCCACCTCCAAAATCCGTTCCCAACTTTCCTGGGGCACCATGTTTGTCTACCTCCAATCAGGTTTCTACCTTAACCACAGTACCAAAATGGCTCTTTTCAAAGTTACAAATGGCATCCAGTGTGACTGTGACAAAGGTAAACTATCCCTCCTTTACATTCTCAATCTGTCTGCAATCTTTGACATGGCTGACCACACCATCCTCTTCCAACATCTCTCCCGTTCTCCGGTTTAGTGGGACTGCTCTCAAGTAGTTCCATTCTTAACTACCTAATCCTAACCAGAGAATCACTTGCAATGGCATCCCTTTCTGCTCTGGCACTATTACCTTTGGTGTCCCACCAGGATCTATTCTTGGCCCACTCCTATTTCAGAACTACATGTTGCTCCTTGGCAACATCATTCAAAGGCACAGCATTAGTTTCCATACGTATGTTAACAACATATAGCTCTGCCTTATCATTCCCTTTCTCAACAGCTCCACTGTTGCTAAATTATCAGACTGCTTTTCTAACATCCAGTACTGAATGAGCAGAAATTTTCTCCAATTAAATAATGGGAAGATTGAAGCCATTGTTTTTGGTCCCCACTTCAAATACTGTTCCCCAGCTAGCGACTCTATACTTTGCCTGGTAACAGTCTGAGATTGAGTGCATTTATTTCACAACCTTGGTGTCACATTGATGCCAAAACAAGGTTCCAGTATTGCATTTGCATCATTACTAAGACTTCCTATTCCTGCCTCCATAGAATTGCTTGACTTTCCCTCTATCTTAGCTCATCTCAGAAATTGAATTGGACTAGCTATATAAAAACCGTGGCAACAAGAGCAGATCGGAGGCTGGGAATTTTGTGGAGAGAACTCACCTCCTGACTCCCCAAAGCTTGTCCTCCATCTGCAAAGCATAAGTCAGGAGTGTGATGGAATACTCTCTACTTTCCTCGAAAAGTGCATCTCCAACAACATCCAAGAAGCTTGATACATACAGGAGAAAGCAACCTACTTGATTGGCACCTCATCCACCACCTTCAACATCCACTCACTCCAACACCAGCGCACAGTGGCATCTACAAGATACATTGCAGCATCTCAACAAGGCTCCTTCGACAACACCTTCCAAACCAGTAACCACTACTGCCTAGAAAGGACAAGGGCAGCAGATGCATGGGAACATCACCACCTGCAAGTTCCCCTCCAAGCCAAACACCATCCTGACTTGGAACTATATCGTTGTTCCTTCACTGTCGCTGGATCAAAATACTGGAACTCCCTCCCTAAAGACAGGGTTTACCTACACCACATACCTGCAGCTGTTCATGGGATGTAGATATCACAGACTATGCAACCATTTATTGCCCATCCCTAATTGCCCTTGTTCAGAGGGCATTTAAGAGTCAACCACATTGCTATGGGTCTGGAGTCACATGTAGGCCAGACCAAATAAATGCAGTAGATTTCCTTCCCTAAAGGACATTAGTGAACCAGATGGGTTTTTAGAGCAATCGCAATGGTTTCACAGTCATCATCAGCCTTTTAATTCCAGATTTCTATTGGATTGAAATTCCATCATCTGCCATTACCCTGGGTATCTGGAATACTAGCCCAGTGACAATACCACTATGTCATCACCTCCCCCTGAGTTTTAGTCATCTAATGCATTGTATTATAATGCTGTTGTGAAGTGCCTTTGGGCATCCCATGGCACTCCCCAGAAACATCAAACTAACTTTGACACCAAGCCATATAAGGAGATATAAGGGCAAATGACCAAGAGCGTGAACAAATAGGTAAGTTTTAAGGAGCACCTTAAAGGAGGGAAGAATGTTAGCGAGGAGGAGATTCTAGGGAGGGAATTCCAGACTTCAGGATTTAGGCAGTTGAAGGCATGGCTGCCAGTGATGAAGCGATTAAAATCGGACATGTTCCAGAGGTCATCATTGGAGGACTGCAGATATCTTGGAGGGTTATCCAGCTGGAGTAGAATGGATTTTGGAGGCTTAGGGCAGTAGAGAGAATTGAAAACAGGAATGTGAATTTTAAAACTGAGACAATGCTTAAAGGGAGCTAATTTAGGTCAGTGAGCAGAGGGTGATTGGTGAACCCAACTTTGAACAAATTAGGACATAGGTAGCCGAGCTTTGGTGACCTTAAGCTTATGGAGGGTAGAATGTGGGAGGCCAGCAGAAATGAGTTGAAGTAGTCACATGCAGAGAGGTAAAAAATGCTTCAATGTGGATTTCAACAGCAGATGAGCTGAGGTGGGATGCAGATGGGGGTCTGGGGGGAAGAAGGATGTAGATGTTACACTGGTGGAAATAAACTGCCTTAGTCATGGCATGGATGTGTAGTTAGAAGTTCTTCTCGGGGTCAAATATGTCACCAAGATTGTGAACAGTATAGTTCAGCCCCAGTCAATTGCAAGGGAAAGAGATGGAGTCTGTGACTAGTTTGTAGTGGGGACGGAAGATAATGGCTTTGTTCTTCCCAGTATTTAGTTGGAGGAAATTTTTGGCTTCTACAACTTGATTCCAGACAGCAGAGTGATGCTTTAGAGATAGTGGAGGAGCTTGAAAGCTAGAGCTGGATGTTGTAAGCACATTTGTGCAAACTAGTGCTGTATCTTCAGATGATGTTGCCAAGGGACAGCATGTAGATGAGAATTAGGATGGGTCCAAGGATAGATTTGGCAGACACCAGGGGTAGTTATGTAGGAGTGGAGATAGATCAAATGCAACCAGGCAAATGCAGTCCCTTGCAGCTGGGCAACAATGTGAAAGATGGGCATGGATTTCAGAGGTGACAGTACATTAAAGAACTTTAGAGAAGTAAGGAAGTTTGGAGCTGGGCAGTAGTTTGCAAGAGCACAGGGGTCAAAATTTTTAGGAGAGGTGATGATGGCAGATATGAAGGAGAGAGGGTCAGTATCTGAGGAGAGAGAACCATTAACAATATTAGTGAACATGGGAGCTAGGAATTAAGGAAATAAAAACTGAAAATGCTGGAAATATTCAGTAGGTCAGGCAGCATCTGTGGAGAGAGAAACAGGGTTAACATTTCAGGTCTGTGACCTTTCATTAGAACATTAGGTGTAAAGTTGGGTGGTCAACAGTTTAGTGGGAATAGGGTCAAGGGAGCAGGAAATGGATTTCATGGACAAAATGAGCTCATAATGGACGCAAGGGAAGAAAGGGGACAAACTAGAAGCTGTGGTTCAGGGCTAGAGCAGGGGAGAACCTTAAAGGATGTTTGGCTTGGTGCACTCGGTGAAGGGAGGGAAAATGCAGAGACAGCTGATTGGATGGTCTCAGTCCATGAGCTCCTCACACTTGGGGGTGAGTATGGAGGAGACAAGGGAAAGGGGTTTAGAAAAATGATTTATCTTTACATTGCTGGATGACCTGAAATTGTGTATCATTTTGGTAGCCGATAGCAGAACCCAATAAGGATGTATATGGTTCAGCCAGATCTGGCAGTGAATGGCTAAACATGTTGTCCACCACATCTGTTCAAGTCTGTGCCATGTGGAGATGAGTACAACATCAGGAGTGATCAGGGCGAGAGAGAGTAATCATTTTCATGGGGACTGGTAAATCAAAGGTTGGGGTGAGGGATATGGTTTAGTGGATCAGTAACTGCAGAAATGTTACAGTGAATGGAGAGCCCAAGGCAAGACAGTTGAGATTTTGAAAGTGCTGTTTTAAGTAAATTGAGGAACAGCTTTTCCTACCTCATTGCGATAGCAGTATTCCAAATTAAAGCAAAATATGACATCATATTGGAAAGGTCTAACTTATTAATAATTTATAAGCTTTTGTTATATAGGTTTAGGTTCATGAATGTGTAATAAGTGATACAAATTGAACTAGGATTGGGATTCTTTAGATGAGTAGAGCTGGATAAATGAAAAACAAGAGAATGACCTCATAAAGAAACTCAAAGCACAAAAGTGAATGGAAAGAAACAATTTGAAAACATTAGATAGACTGCTGAGAACAATAGGCTGTAAATTACTCAAATAGCCACAATTTAATCGTATAATTTTCTCTAACAAAATAGCATGCATTTATTTAGCACCACTAATATTGTAAAGCATCACAAGATGCTCCACAAGGACATTATCAGACAAAATTTGACACAAGGCCACATAATGAAATGTTAGAACAAGTGTCCAAAAGCTAGGTCAAAGAGGTTATTTTTAAGAAACATCTCAAAGGAAGAAAGAGAGGGAGAGAGGGATATTAAAGTAACATTTATTATCTTTTTTTTTCTTTGTACCTCAAATTTTCTCCCCTTCGATTATATGAGGGTAGATTTATATAAGCAGCTTGGGTTGTAACGTTGGACCTTCCCTCATCTGTTACATGCAAGGCTGTTACTTAATAATGGATTAAATATGATATGATAGTGCTTTCGTCTCCAGGGCTCTAATGATTAGACTTTGAGAGATTATCTAAACTAGGAAAAACTCAGCAGGTCTGGCACCACCTGCGGAGAGGAACACAGTCAACGTTTCGAGTCCGTATGACTCTTCAACAGAACTAAGATGCTGTCAGACCTGCTGAGTTTTTCCAGCTATTTTTATTTTTGTTTTGGATTTCCAGCATCCGCAGTGTTTTGCTTTTATCTAAACTAGGCTTGTGTTTGCTGGAATACAGCAGGTTAAAAGATGAAAGCAAAAAATTGTGGATGCTGGAAATCCAAAACAAAAATAAAAATATCTGGAAAAACTCAGCAAGTCTGGCAGCATCTGCGGAGAGGAACACAGGTAACATTTCAAGTCCGTATGACTCTTCAACAGAAATAAGTAAAAATAGAAGAGAGGTGAAATATAAGCTGGTTTAAGGCGGGGGGGGGTGGGTACAGAGAGAGCGATAGAGGGCCAGTGATAGGTGGAGATAACCAAAAGATGTCACAGACAGAAGGACAAAGAGGTGTTGAAGGTGATGATATTATTTAAGGAATGTGCTAATTAAGGGTAGAAAGCAGGACAAGCAAAGTACAGATAGCCCCTAGTGGGGGTGGGGTGGGATGAAGGAATCAAAATAGGCTAAAAGGCAGAGATAAAACAATGGATGGAAATACATTTAAAAATAATGGAAATAGGTGGGATATTGGAAAAAAAAGGAAGGGGGGGGGATCAGAAAGGGGTTGGGGATGGAGGAGAGAGTTCGTAATCTAAAATTGTTGAACTCAATATTCAGTCCGGAAGGCTGTAAAGTGCCTAGTTGGAAGATGAGGTGTTGTTCCTCCAGTTAGACTATTTTGATTCCTTCACCCCACCCCACCCCCACTAGGGCTATCTGTACCTTGCTTGTCCTGCTTTCTACCCTTAATTAGCACATTCCTTAAATAATATAATCACCTTCAACACCTTTTTGTCCTTTTGTCTGTGACATCTTTTGGTTATCTCCACTTATCACTGGCCCTCTATCCAGCTCTACCTGTCCCACCCACCAACCACCACCCCCCCACCCCGCCTGTTAAACCAGTTTATATTTCACCTCTCTTCTATTTTTACTCAGTTCTGTTGAAGAGTCATGCTGAAGAGTTAACTCCAGATGCTGCCAGACCTGCTGAGTTTTTCCAGGTTAAAAGATTGTTTGATTCAGGTTTTTAGGATTTTGGAGGAACTAATAAGGATAAGGATAAAATAGTGAGAATGGGGGAGTCTACAATAAGGGGACCTTCGAACCTGAGCCAGGCCATTCAGAAGAGAAGGCAGGAATCTATGCCAAATAAATTAATAATTTTAAATCTGAGTTTGATGTGATATTTGCTACCCAAGGATGTGAAAATGATGTGGATAGTGTTAAGATACAGTTTAATGGTGGATCAGGTTTAAGAGGCTGAACGGCTTACTCCTGTATCGTTGTTCCTAAAGGCACAATTTTTTTTACATATTGGGTGGTGCCACAGAATAGGCATTAACCCCTGTTTTACTTTTTGCACAATTTTATTTTCCAATGCTCATTTAGTGACACTGCCCACAATTAATTTGATGCCTGTTTTCTTGAAATAAAATAACATTGACATTTGGACTCAGGTTGAGTCTTGTTAAGAAGAGTTCTTGTTAAGAAAAAATCTTTATATTTTTTCAGGAATGGTTCGAAGTGTTTCTTGAGAATAGATGTCAATTTTTATCATTATGCACAGCCTGATGTTAGCATCAAATCTCTTGCCTTTAAGCATCTTCCTGTCCTGCACTTCTCCTCTACTGTGATCACCTCTCTTTCAACTGAAATAAATTTGAAACCTTTTCATATATTTTTATTCATCTCTGCTGCCACTGCCTCCTTACATTGTTCCAAATTTGATAGGCAAGATGCATTCCCCTGAGTCGGGTAGATTAAAACCAGGACTTAAGTGTTTCATTGAATCAGTCAGCATAGCTGGAGGCCATTCAGCCCATCAGGTCTGAGCAATGCAATTTGTCACACTCCTTTGCTGTTTACCCTTATCTCTGCACTTTTTCTTTTCAAGTATATATCCAATTTCCTTTTGGGTGTTTCTGTTGAATCTGCTTCCACCTTCCTTTCAGGCAATGCATTCCAGCTCATAACAACTCGCCGTGTTAAAAAAAATCTCCTCACCTCCCAAAATTTCTCCCAGTTTACTCTGTCAGGATCTGTTATTGGACAGTAATTCAGGTGTTCCCTGCAAGTCTTACCATTCACTTCTGCTCATCTGATTTACTGACGCCAGGACAGGGACTCAAGCAGCCCTGAACTGAATGCAAGTCCAGGCTATGTCAGGGAGGGGCAATGGTTAATAAAGTTGGTTCGCAACAATGACATGCAGCTCAAAAGATTGCTGGATGGATTTGCAGTCTGTACTAAGTTCGCTGATCTGAACCAAGGTGACATTCAGGGGATCAAAATTGACTTTAATGCCCCTCTGCTACTCAGGAAAGAGTCAGGTTGGTTTCCTACACCTCATCCTGCTGGATATTTTTTGAAAAATTTACTTTATTCATAAAATATCTGAAAGAACACTACAAAACATTTCAAAATGGCCATCACAAAAGGGGCAATCATATTCAACTTTTACAAATGGATCACCAGGTGCTTCAATACAATCAATGAATATTACAGTCATTTCAATATGATCATTACAGACAGTCGGTGCAATGGGATTGGAGTTATCGGCATACATCATGTTGCCTTCTGAGGTGTTTCAATACAATTATGGTACATTTAGTATTCACTACATAGAATCTTTATGATTCGTACAGCCCGAAGGGTCTATACAATTCCCAGATGCACTATGGCAGAAGGTCACATAGACAGTGTCCTTTCCTCATTTCTGTATAGTGTATGTCTTTGTTAATTGCAGGAGTACTCTATGAGGGCGAGAAGTCACATAGCATGGTTATATTGTTATTGTTTATTGTTTAGCCTTAAGCATGAAGAATGACAATCAAGGTGCAGCAGACTGACTGGAGCCATAGTTTATTGGCAGTTAACACCTCTCAGAGAGAATGTAGGAGGAAAAAGAGAGGTTGGGGTTTGGGCAGCGCAGGGGTGAGAATTTGGAAAGCAGTTACATTCTTAGCGGGATGTAGACATTGTTTATCCGAATGTAATATGCTGTTGATAGAGAATTTCCAACAAGTGTTAAATTTAGAAAAGTATAAGCCAAGGGAGTTTGGAATCTCCCTGGATTTGCTAGCAGTTTGTGGGTTAATTATATTTATTTGGTTAAGATAAACGTAAATATTTTATAGCTAAATACGAATTGTCAAATACATTATGACCTGGATGTTTTAAATGTGCTTAAGGTTCCAATTATAACACTTTATGAATTAACAAGTTATTGCTCTATTTATAGATCTTGATAGAAATCTCCTGTATTAAAACTAGTGGGTCCAGAAGTTGAATACATTATTATATAAAGCCAGAGCTTTCCTGAAAACCGATGAAACTGCTTTCCAGTCGCTCTCTCTTCCTGGAAGACTAATGTCATTGTCATGACAACTGTTCCCAGAGCTGACTGTCTTCATTACATCATCCAAACACGAAAAGGTTAGCAGGTGATTAGCAGAATTTAACCCTTAATCCATTGACAAAGAGAGTGTCAGCCAGGGCAATTAATGAAACAAAAATCAAACTTTAGGTGTAAGGTTAGTCTTGTGCACCACTTTGACAAAATTCTCACTGTTAACAACTGGAACAATCCATATGGTGTTTTCAGTTTGCAAAAGAAAGGAAGTGAGAATCTGTCAACCTGCAAAAGTGTTTGAAACAGGATGAGCAAAACCCTTGCTGGATAGGATTAACACTTAAACTCCACAAAAAGCTTTTGCTTAAGCTGCAAGCTGATCAGTTCTAGAGAAATGTGTGGCTATGTAATTATAGTTTCATTTCTAGAAAGATAGATTTCATATTTAGCTGAGAGATTATTGATGCCATCAGAAATTGGAATACCAAATTTAAATTTTAAATAAATCTGCATTTGATTTTCATTAGTTTTTTGTCAGTGTAAGTGGCTTTCCTCCCTTCTTTTGTTGGCAGTGGTGATTCATGTTGGGAGACAGTTCCACAGGCAATGGCATTTCTGCATGTCTGGGGTCTCAAGGATCTTTGCAGATATTACAAAAATGACAATGCTGTCCTCACCTAATGTCTGCATGTGCATTTTCCCCCAAGTAATGATCACAGAAGCATCAATCCCGGTTGATTTCCTCTCTGTAGCCCAGGTAAATTGGGTGCAGAAAGCTAGTTACAGTACATTCCCCTTCCAGCCTAACCAAATTTAGATAAATCACCACAGATTATAGGAATAATTTTGTCTCTTTGTGAGGTGGGGGGTGTATAAACTTGTCAATAACGGATCTGTGACACATTATACACCGAAGGAAAATCAGATTATGTATATAATGGGCAACTGATCCCTGTCCTTGGTTTCTGCCCTGATCAAAATTGAAAATTAGCCCCCTGAAAATTACCCCCCAAAGAGCAGACTGTGGGATTCTCAATCTAATACTGGACTGTAAATTTCAAGCGACCACTGTGGGATATATTCACCCATCAAGCCATCAGATATTAAGAAAACTTTAATAACAGTGACACTTGTGCTTTTTTCAATTTAGTATACAGTGTTCACTGTTCATGATGTAGTCTTTATATTGGTGAGGACAAATGCAGACTGCAATGCAGACCTCCATTCAATCCTCAAGCATGACCCCAAGATTCTGTCACTTGTCATGTCAGTTCCCCACCTTGTTCTGACCTTTCTGTCCATAGCCTGCTACAGTGTTTCAATGAAGCACTATGCTAGCTCATGTTACAACCTGCACTCTACATTGAGTTCAACAACTTTGTATGTTTCTTCTATGCGTTATTTCAACTTGTTCAACCTTGTCTCATTTCTGTCTTTATCCCTTCACGTTGCATTCAGATGACTGCTATGTTGACATTCATGCCTCATCTGGACACAATTTTTTGTTTCTTTACTATACCCATTAGCTTTCCCTTTGGTTTTTGTACACTGAAATCTTTTGTTCTTTAATCCCTCCTGCTCTCCATCCTATTACAGACCTTCCCTTTTGTCCTGCCTGCCGCTTCTCTGTTTCCACTGGCTTAAAACATACTAAATTTTTATCTTTCTTCAGTTACTATGAAAGGTCATCCCGACCTGAAACATTCACTCATTTTTGCTCCTTAGATGCTGCTTGACTTGCTGAGTATTTCCAGCATTTTCTATTTTTATTTCAGATTTCCAGAAGCTAGAGTATTGTGCTTTTGTTTTGAGAAAGCTTTTCCCTGCTTTAAAAAAAATTAGTTCCTTTCTTAAAGTTAAGTTCCAAAAATGAAATATATGCATTCTGTTTCCTATAGCCCATGAATGGACTTGTAATTCTGCAATGTTTGGAAATTTCTCACGACTAAAATAAGAATAGGAAAATTCACTGTACAAATATTTCTTTCTGCTCTGATACACTCCATAATCACAAAATAAAACCAATTTTTAGCATCATTAAGCAAATTAAATTTGATATTTTGTCAAGTCTCAGAGGAAAATAAATGAATAACTTCCCAAATGGGTAAAAATAATGGGAAAGAAAGAACTTGCATATATACATCACTTTTCACCACAAACGGAATACCCAAATGCCAGAATTTTCTGGCCCCTACCACCAGCGAGGTTTTCTGGTCCTGCTGAAGTCAGTGGACTTTTGAATGGCTTGCCACATTTTCAGGTCCAGCCCCTGCGGCGATGGGGCCAGAAAGTTCCACCCAAATTGTTTCATAGCCAATGAAGTGTTTTTGAACTGATGTAATGTAGGAATGAAGCGGCCAGTTTGCATGCAACAAGCTCCCTCAAACAAGAATGAAATAATGAACAAATAATCTGTTTCAGCAATGTAGATAAAAATATCAGTTGGGTCACCAAGTAAACTCCCTGATTCCCCTTATAATTCTGATTGGGGTTCTTTTACATCCATCAGAAGAGTAGACTCGGCCTCAGTTTTACAAGTCATCTGAAAGATGGCACATTTGGCAGTGCAGCACTCCTCAGCACTGCACAAAAATGTCAGCTGAGATCATTTGCTCAACCCTCTCATAGCAAATGAGGCATTCCAATACCACCCTCACCCAGCATCCATGCAAGCATACTTTATAGCAGGCATCGCTGGATACCAGTTAGGGCTGGAACTTCAGCTGAATTTTTTCCCTTTCTCTACTCAGATTGAGAGGTGATAAGACATTTTCCCTGGAGATTTTATGGCGGGATATCTGATCATAAAGCATCTGATCATGTGACATCAAGATATATCGCCCACTCGTACTTCTGCTGAAGTTGATTGCAAATGCTTCAGCCTTGTCTTTTCCACTGATATGCTGGGTTCTCCTATCATTGAAAATGGGGATTTTGTGGAGCCTGCTCCTCCCATTAGTTGCTTAATTGTCCACCACTATTCACAACTGTATGTGGCAGGACTGCAAAGCTTTGATCTGATCTATTGGTTGTGAGATTAGAGATTGTGGAGTTTAATTAGCTCTACCTATCGCATGCTCTTTTCCCTTTTTAGTGTGCACATACTCCTGTGATGTGGCTTCACCAGGTTGGCACCTCACTCTTTGCTATGCCTGTTGCAGTTCCTGGTATGCCATCCTGCAGTCCCCGCTGAACCAGGAGTGGTCCCTGGTTTGGTGGTAGTAGTAGAATGAGGAATATGCCAGGCCGTGAGGTCATAGATTGTGGTTGAAACATGGTTCCTGCTGAAGTCTGACTTTTCCCCTTGAATGTCCAGTTTTGAGCTGCTAGATATGTTCTGAATATATCCCAATTAATACGGTGGTAGTGCCACACAATGTGAAGGAGGGTATCCTCAGTATGAATGTGTGACTTTGTCTCCACAAGGACAATGTGATGGCAACTCCTACCAATGCTGTTATGCAAAAATGCAACTGTGGCAGGTAGATTGTTGAGGTTGAGGTCAAGTAGGTCTTTCCCTCTAATTTTTTCTCTCGCCACCTGCCGCAGGCCAGTCTGGCAAATATATCCTTCAGGAATCAGCCAGCTCCATCAGTAATGGTGCTACTGAACCACTCTTGGAGATGGTCATTGAAGTCTCCCACCCAGAGTACATTTTGTGTCCTTGTTTCTTCCAAATGGTATTCATCACAGAGGAGTACTATTTCATCAGTTGAAGGAGGATGCTGGATGGTATTCAGCAGGAGATTTTCTCACTCATGTTTGACCTGATGCCAGAAAACTTTGTGGGATCCTGAGTCAATATTGAGGACTCTTAGGGCTACTCCCTTCTGACTGCATATCACTAGGTGTCTCCTGCTAGTGGGATGAGACATACCCAAGAATAGTCTGGGACATTTGGCTGTAAAGTATGATTCAGTGAGCGCGGCTATGGCTGACTGTTGCTTGACTGGTCTTTGGCAGTTCCCTCAATTTTGGCACAAGCTCCCCAGACGTTAAGGAGGACTTTGCAGGATTGACTGGGCAGGGTGTGCTGTTGTCATTTCTGTTACCTACGCTGATGCTGAGTGTTCCATCTGGCTTTATTCTTAGTAGACTTTTATGTAATGGTTTGGTACAAATGAGTGGCTTGCTAGGCCATTTCAGAGAGCACATTGCTGTGGGTCTGCAATCGCATGTAGGCCAGACCAAGTAAGGGTGGCAGAATTCCTGCCACAAAGGACTTGAGCAAACCAGCTGGTGTTTATGGCAATCCGGTAGTTTCATTCCTGATTTTTATTATTACAGATTATAATTAGAATCATAGAAAGTTTATGTCACAGGAGAAATGTTTGTGCTGGATGAAAAACAAGCTATCCAACCTTTGATCCATAGCCTTGCAGGATTTTTTTAAAAAATTCATTCACGGAATGTGGGCATCATTAGCTAGGTCAGCATTTGTTATCCATCCCTTGTTCAGAGAGCATTCAAGAGTCAACCACATTGTGGTGTCACATGTAGGTCAGGCCAGCTGATTTCCTTCCCCTAAACGAAGGGGATGATTTTTTTTTAATGACAGTCAGCAATTGCATGGTGGTTATCATCAGACTTTTAATTCCAGTTTTATTTTGATTGAATTGCATTATCAGCCAAGGTGGGATTTGAACCTAGGTCCTCAGAGTATTACTCTGGGCTACTATTCTAGTGACAAGACCACTATGCCACTGCCTCCATGGCAGATGGTGGAATTTGAATTCAATAAAAATCTGGAATTAAAGTCTAATGATGACCATGAAACCATTGCCAATTGTTGTAAAAACCCATCTGGTTCACTAATGTCCTTTTGGGTAGGAAATCTGCTGTCCTTACCTGTGACACTTATCTGGTCTGCCCTCCATGTGACTGCAGACCCATGGCAGTGTGGTTGACTCTCAAATGTCCCATGAACTAGGGCAAAAAGGGATAGGTAATAAATGCCAGCCTGACCAGCAACACCCACATCCCATGAACGAATTTTTAAAAATCCTCCTTGTTACTTACACAAAAAATTCAGTCAAGTTCATCAGACACAACCTTTCCTTAACAAATCCATGCTGACTATCCTTGATTTATGTGTACCTTTCTAAGTGACAGTTTATCCTGTCTTTCAGAATTGATTCCAATGATTTGTCCACTACCCAGGTTATATTGACTGTTCTACAATTATTCGGTCTATCCTTTTCCCCCTTTTTAAACAAAGGTACAACATTGGCAGACCTCCAGTCCTCTGGCACCACACCTGCATCTAGTGAGGATTGGAAAATGATGGTCAGACCTTCTACTATTTCCTCACTGGTTTCTTTTAGCAGCCTGGGGTTCATTTCATCCAACCCTGGTGATTTATCCACTTGGATGCTAATCCCATTAATACTTCCTCTCTCCCTATGTTTACCACGTCCAATATTTCATACCCCTCCTCCTTAACTACAATAACTGCATCATCCCCCTCTTTTGTGAAGTCAGACGCAAAGTATTCATTAAGAACCATTCCAACATTTTCTGCCTCTACACATAGGTTACCTTCTTGGCCATTTATGGTTCCTTCTCTTTCCTTAGTTATCCTCTCACTCTTAATATATTGATAAAACATCTTTGGGTTCTCCTTGATTTTGCTTGTCAATATTCCTTCAAGTCCTCTCTTTGCTTTCCTAATTTCCTTTTTGATTTCACTCCTCCACTTTCTATACTCCTCACGGCTTTCTGCAGAATTGAGTTCTCAGTGTCGGACATAAGCTTTCATCCAGGATTTTCCGTTCTCAGTCGGAGTATCGTGGCGGGGGCAGGATGCGGGAGTGTTTCCCTCCGCAGAGTCCGTTGGGAAATCATGCCGAATCACACAATATTAAGCTCATTAATTATGCAACGGGGGGTTTCCTGACATTTTACGCGGCGAGTTGGACAGAATGTCATGTGCCCCTCCGGCATATCCGGGCATCATATTTAGAAGGCACCTGAACAGCTGCTGCTCTCGCTGCATCTGAACAGTGGGCTGGGAGATAACTCGGCCACAACAAGCTGCACTGGCACCCAGGTTCAGTGATGCATCTCTGGAGGTACTGCTGAATGCAGTAGAGAGAAGGGACATCCTGTACCCCACTGCTCTGATACTGAATTAATGAATTAATAAATTCCATTAGCTGGTGTGAGATTTTAACTCAAGCATTAGCTTAAGCCTCTGAATTACTCATCCAGAACATTACCATTACACCACCATGTCTCTACTTTCTGTTTGAAGTGGCTTACAACGTTTTTCTACCTTAAAAGCACTACATAAATGTGAGTTGTCGCTGTTGGTGTCATCACTATTGGTGTCATTAGGTGCTGAACCAGGGGTATAAATTTACAAGTTGAAGAGAATGAAGCATTTGGCCGTTTGACTATCTTTGACTTGTGTTAAGTTGTTCAGCTAGCCACGGCTGCATGAAACAAGTGTGAGAAATTGCACATACATCAGCTGCCCCATGAAAAAGGGTCATCACCTATAGGTGACAGGGTTGTCAAGGATGCAGACGACACCCAAGAACTCTGAAGACCATTCAACTTGCCCACTGTCCCAAGAGAGACAAAGTACAATTTTGGTCTGTAATGAGGATGCCTTGAAATGTGAAACAAAGGAACACTTGACCCTATCTAATTCAGAAACACTATTTTGCAATCTAGCAAGTCCTGATTTGTCAACAGATTTTGTTTTGTACCTCCTCATTGGAGATTTTTCTTCACATCCTTCTCCACAGCCTTAAAACACTGATAATATTTAAAATATTTAAAATTCATTTGTCTCTTTTGTTCAGCAAATTTGCAACCATTTATTTTTAAGTGACCACATCCCTTTAAATTTGAACTGCAAGTGGCTGTTCCATATCTTTCATGTTCCATATTTTTTTAATGCAGCAAGTTGTTATGATCTGGACTGCATTGCCTGAAAGGGTGGTGGAAGCAAATACAAGAACAATGTTCAAAAGTGAAACAGATATATACTTGCAAGGGGAAATATTAGCAGGGCTACGGAGAAAGGGTAGTGGAATGGGCCAAATAGATAGCTCTTTCAAAGAGACAGCATAGGCAAGGTGCGGCTGAATGACTGTCTCCCTTTCCATATCGTTCTATGCTTCTAAGATACTGTATCATTCTATGATATCTCATTAAACAAGCTAGTGGTATATGGTCATGCTACTCAGTGCGCTTTTGGCTTGGTTTCCATCGGCAGCTACATTTTCCAAGCACTGATTTTGATGGGAGTGTAAAATCAGAGTGACAGCTATTTTGTTTCAAGTTTGCATATCGTTTGAATGAACAAAGTTGAATTTGGATGCTTAGTAATTTTTTATTACATGAATCTGAGCAGAAGCTTTTTAAAATATGTCTGCAGCAGAATTTGTTTGATGTGAATTTGGCTGCTGGCAAGTTACTTTAGTGAAAGTCTGGCAGCAGGAGATATTCTTTTATTCTCTCACCAAGATATAGCTATCACTGAATAATATATTTTATAAAATAAAACCTGTGCCTGGCTGCCATTATTTTTCTGTCTCAGTTCATCTGCTACTCAAACCCTCATTTATGCTTTAGAATTGGTTACTCCACTTCTCTCCTAAAAGTCTCATATCTACCACACTACATAAAGTTGTGTTCATCCAACACTTTTCTGCCTGTGTCTCAACGCACAGCAAGCCCATTTCATCACTCCACTGGCTCATGGTCTGACAACACTTCAAATTTAACATCCTCATCCTGCATTTCAAATCCTTCCCTTGACTTATCCCTCCCTATCTCTTTAACCTGCTCCAACCCTACACTACTTTAAGATCTCTGTGCTGCACCGATTCCGGTATCTTGCACCACCCCCATTCTCTCCCTGCCCCGCCACTCCGACTAAATATATTTTCATTCAAAGAGTTGATGCCATAGTGGTACTGTTGATGGGCTAGTAATCCAGAGACCCAGAGTAATGATCCAGGGACCCAGGTTCGAATCCCACCATGGCAGATGGTGGAATTTCAATTCAATAAAAATTCGAAAAAAATCTAGAATTAAAAGATTAATAGTGACAATAAAGCCATTGCCGATTGTTGTAAAATCCCATCTGGTTTCCCTTTAGGGAAGGAAATCTGCTGTCCTCACTTGCTCTATGACTCTGGATCCACAGCAAAGTGGTAGGCTCATAGATGACCTAGCAAGCCACTTGGTTCCATCAAAACCACCACAAAGCCTCAAAAAAGGAATGAAACCAGACAGATCAACCTAGGCACCAGAAACAACAATGACAAACTCAGCTACCATTACCTGCAAAAGTCCTCCTTACTAACATCTGTAGGCTAGTGCTAAAACTGGGAGGGCTGACTCACAGACTAATCAAGCAGCAGCCTGAGAGAGTCATTCTCACAGAATCATATCTGATAGATAATGTCCCAGACACCACCATCACCATCCCTGGCTATATACTGTCCTGCCAGCAGAGGTGGTAGCATAGTATTTTATAATCGGGAGGGAGTTGCCCTGGAATTCCCAACATCAGCTCTGGACCCCCATGAAGTCTCATAGCACCAGGTCAAGCATGAGCAAGGAAACTTCCTGCTGATTACCATGTGCCACCCTCCCTCATCTGATGCATCAGTGCTCCTCCATGTTGAGAAGCACTGGGGGTGGCAAGGGCACAGAATGTACTCTGGGTGGGGGACTCCAATGTCCATCACCAAGAGTGGCTCGGTAGCACCACTACTGACTGAGCTGGCCGAGTCTTAAAGGACATAGCTGCTAGACTGGGTCTGCAGCAGGTGGTGAAGGAACCAACAAGCGGGAAAAACATACTTGACCTCATCCCCACCAATCTGCCTGCCGCAGATGCATCTGCTCATAACACCATCAGTAGGAATGACCACCAAACAGTTGTTGTGGATTGAGGATACCCTCCATTGTGTTGTGTGGCACCACCATTCTAAATGGGATAGATTTCAAACAGACCTAGCAACTTAAGACTGGGCATCCAAGAGGCGCTGTGGGCCATCAGCAGCAGCAGAATTATATTTGAACACAACTTATAACCTTATGGCCCAGCATATCCCCCACACTACCATTACCATCTAGCCATGGGATCAACCTTGGTTCAATGAAGAGTGCAGGAGGGCATGCCTAGCAGCACCAGGCATACCCAAAAATGAGGTGTCAACCTGGTGAAGCTAAAGAACAAGACTACTTGTGTGCCAAACAGCATAAGCAGCAAGTGATAGGCAGACCCAAGCAATCCCACAGCCAATGGATCAGATCTGAGCTCTGCAGTTCTGCCACATCCAGTTGTGAATGATGGTGGACAATTGGACAACTCACTGGAGGAGGAGGCTCCACAAATATCCCCATCCTCAATGGTGGAGGAGCTCAGCACACCAGTGCAAAAGAAAAGGCTGGAGCATCCATCTCGCCTCCTCCACAGGTTCCCAATGTCACAGATGCCAGTCTTCAGCCAATTCTATTTGCTCCATGTGATATCAAGAAACGACTGAAGGCACTGGATAGTGCAAAAGCTATAGTGCTGAAGACTTGTGCTCCAGATCTTGCCGTGTCCCTAGCCAAGCTGTTCCAGTACAGCTACAACACTGGCATCTATCTGGCCAGGTGGAAAATTGCCCAGGTATGTCCTGTACACAAATTGCAGGACAAATTCAACCCGGCCAATTACCGCCCCAATCAGTCTACTCTCAATCTCAGTAAAGCAATGGAAGATGTCATCAACAGTGCTATCAAGTGGCACTTGCTTAGTACCAACCTGCGCACTCAGCTCCTGAGCTCATTACAGCCTTGGTTCAAACATGGACAAAAGAGCTGAACTCTCAAGTTGAGGTGAGAGTGACTGCCCTTGACATCAAGGCAGCATTTGACGGAGTGTACCATCAAACAGCCCTAGGACAACTGGAGTCAATGGGAATCGGGGGAAAACTCTCTGGTGGTTGGAATCATACCTAGCACAAAGGAAGATAGTTGTGGTTGTTGGAGGTCAGTCATCTCAGCTCCAGGACATCACTGCAGGAGTACCTCAGGGTTGTATCCTCGCCCCAACCATCTTCAGCTGCTTCATCAATGACCTGCCTTTCATCATAAGCTTGAAGTGGGGATGTTCGCTGATAATTGCACAATATTCAGCACCATTCGCGACTGCTCAGATACTGAAGCAGTCCACATCCAAATGCAGCAGGACTTGGATAATATCCAAGCTTGGGCTGACAAGTGGCAAGTAACATTCGCGCCAGGCAATGACCAACTCCAACAAGAGAGAATCTAACCATCGCCCCTTGACGTTCAGTGGCATTACCATCACTGAATCCCCCACTATCAACACCCTGGGGGTTAGCATTGACCACAAACTGAACTGGACTAGCCATATAAATATTGTGGCTACAAGAGCAGGTCAGAGGCTAGGAATCCTGCAATGAGTAACTCACCTCCCGACTCTCCAAAGCCTGTCCACCATCTACAAGGCACAAGTCAGGAATGTGATTGGGCAATGTGATTGGGTCAATGGGGAATGCTCCCCACTTGTCTGGATGAGTGCAGCTCCCACAACATTCAAGAAGCTTGACACCATCACAGGACAAAGCAGCCTGCTTGATTGGCACCACATCCATGAACATTCACTCCCTCGACCACCGACACACCATAGCAACAGTGTGTACCATCTACAAGATGCACAGCAAGAATTCACCAAGGCTCCTTAGACAGCACCTTCAAACCCACGACCGCTACCATCCAGGAGGACAAGGGAAGCAGATACGTGGGATCACCACCACCTGGAAGTTCCCCTCTAAGTCACTCACCATCCTGACTTGGAAATATATCACCGTTCCTTCACTGTCACTGTGTCAATACCCTGTAACTCCTTTCCTAACAGCACTGTGGGTGTACCTACACCACATAGACTGCAGCGGTTAAAGAAGGCAGCTCACCATCACCTTCCCAGTGGCAACAAAGAATAGGCAATAAATGCTGGCCCAGTCAGCGAAGCCCACGTTCCGTGAATGAATTTAAAAAAAATTTGCTCCACCTTTGGCAGCTGTGTTTTCAGCTGCCTTGATCCTTAGCTCTGGAATTTTATGCCTAATGCACATTGCCTCTCTACCTCTCTTCTTTAAGATGATGCTTAAAATCTATCACCTGGGCTGTTTTTGCTTATCCATTCTGATTTCTCATACTGTAGCCTGGAGTCAAATTTTTCTTGTTCACAATCTTGTTAACCACCTTGGGATGATTTGCTATGTTAAACATGCTGTGTGCAGTCACAGTAAATGTAAGTTAAAGTGTAATTGAGAAATAAGGAAAAGGAAATGGAGACAGAGTCAGAATCCCCAATATTAATCTGAAGTGCCAGGCGCAGTACAGTTGGAAACCCATTTCACATTCTGCCCAATTTTACACTCCATTGAAGTGAACAGAAAACAGGCATAATGTACAACAGACTGATGATTTGCTATTACCCATTTTGTAATTTTGACAAGGACTAATTTCACTCCCCAGAGAGAGAGAGAGAGAGAGAGAACATGAGTTGCGAGCAAAATCCCGCAGCAGCCAAGGCTTACCTCACACATCATGTTTCTCAGAGGACAGAACCTTCTGTTCGGCATGCAAGAGTGGGCTTTTGTTGAAGAGTCATACGGACTTGAAATGTTAACTGTGTTCCTCTCTGCAGATGCTGTCAGACCTGCTGAGTTTTTCCAGGTATTTTTATTTTTGCTTTTGTTTTGGATTTCCAGCATCCCCGGTTTTTTTGCTTTTATCCACATAAACTATGCTGGGTTGTTATAAAATTCAACGTGGATAGATTAGATAAAAGCAAAATACTGCAGATGCTGGAAATCTGAAACAAAACAGAAAATGCTGGAAAAACTCAGCAGGCCTAACAGCAACTGTGGAGAGAAAAAAAACAGAGTTAACATTTCGAGTCCTTATGACTCTTCTTCAGAGCCAATAAGAGACTGATTCACTACTCCTGTTAATTAAGCAATGCTTACTCTCAATCGTAAACAGGTGAAATCATCATCATCCCTCGAAGCAAGGAGGATGCTTGCCACGGAGTCCAGCCCGTGACAAGAACCTTCATGTGGAGTCTTTTCATGTGGGAAGGCTGTTGCAAAGCACACGGTCCTGGCTGACCAGGGGACTCTCCTGCTCTTATCACCTGCCATGGGCATATAGGAAGGATTTGCAGGTTGATAATCAACCTGTTTGGCCACATTACAAATGCACCTTCCCTGGCCATCAAGACCCAGAGTGGGACTCAAACACTGAACTTCTTGCTCAAGGGTAGGGATGCTACCAATGGCCATAAGACGTGCCAAAGAGGAGAAATAAAGACTTGTTGAAAAGAAAACAAATATGTTGCCTAAATTTTCTTCGGTTAGAGATGAGTGATGATCATGTGATGATGTAAAGGCTGTTTATTTGCAGCCACAGCCAATAATTATAAAAGTCCACGGTTGTTATTGGGTGATAAGTTCCTGCCCTAATCAATGGCCAACTCTGCTCCTAACTGAGAATCTACCAGATCACTAATATCCCACAGGGAGCCACCCCAAAACAGTTGGCTTACATGTGTCTCCAGTCCATATAAGGAATTGATTCTCAATTCCCTCTGAAGGGGCATACAATTAATTATTCAAGAAGAAGATCAACCAACCTCTCAGGACAACATGGTATGAACAATAAATGCAGACTTGCCAGCAGAGGCCACATCTTGAGAACATACACGAAGAGCATACACAAAGGGTAGACATGACATAGTGATAATGTCGCTAGACTGGTAATCCAGAAACCCAGACTAATCCCCTGGGGGTTAGGGTTCAAATCCCTTCGTGGCAGCAATGGAATTTGAATTTGGTTAATACACCTGGAATATAAAGCTAGTCTCAGTAATAGTAACCCATCTGGTTCACTAACGTACTTTAGGAGAAGGCAGTCCGCCATCCTTACCTCGTCTAAAATGACAGTTCAGGGGCAACTAAGGACGGGCAACAAATGATGGCCTTGCCAGTGATGCCCACACCCCATGAAAGAATAAAGGAGCTTTAATTAAATGTGTATGTTTTCTAGCTTAAAAATATAAAATTGAGAGACAACATGGTCATTTCACTCTCTCCTCCATCCCCACCACTTTTTGATGCACCCTTTTCTCTTATTCATTTTTATTTTTTAATTTTTATTTACTTATTTATTTTTTTCTACTTATTTTCATTATTTTTAAAATTCATTTCAATTTTTATTCATAGTTTTATCCCCAGCTTTTAGCCTTTTCGATCTTTCCCATCCCATCCCCACTCAGGCCATCTATCACTCTTCAGAGTGCTTATCCTGGCCCTGCCAATATCACATTCTGCTTTCCACTCTTAATGTCGCCATTCGCACCTCCTTTAGCCAGTATCACCAATATTAACAACCATTTGACATTTTGTTTATGACATCTTTTGCAACCTCTGCTTTGCCTCCACCTATCGCTGGCCTTCTATCCAGCTTCACTTGTTCCACCCCCTTCAACAGTATATATTTCACCACATTTCTACTTCCCTTTAGCTCTGAAGAAGAGTCATATGGAATCAAAACGTTAACTCTGTCTTTCTCTCCACAGACCTGCTGAATTTTTCCAGCATTTTTTGTTTTTGATTCAGATTTCCAGCATCCACAGTATTTTGCCTTTATCTTGATAATTTCGTGTATGTATGTTTAATTTACACCCCTGTGACTTGTTAGCACAAACAAACTAGGGGAAAAAAATTAATCCATCATTAGGTACAACCATCAGGTAAAAGCTGTACTGTAAAGGCAACACTTGCATTTATGCAGCACACAATCACATCCTCATGATGTCTCAAAGTATTTTAATTGTGAAGTACCTATAACACTAAGCAAACATGGCAGCCAATTTGCATGCAGCAATATTCCACTTGTAGGAAATTAGGACATCACCAGATAATTTATTTTAGGCAATATTTATAGAGAGAAATGTTAGACAGTAAATGCAAAAATGTTGTTTTCTTCTTTAAATAATGCCATTAGGATGTTTTATTACCATCTGAGATGGCACAGGGGGTCTCAAGTTTAATGTTAACCTGAAAAGTGGGACTTTTAACAAAGCAGCATTTCTCAGTATTGCAATGACAGCAGCAGCCTAAATTATGTCACTCCATCACTCACTACAGCATTTATACAGATTCCATACAAATCCCAGGATTCAGGGGCATCAGTACGCAGAGAGAATAGAAAATCTGGGATTATTCTTCCTAAAGTAGACACAATTAAGGGGACAATTTGTCCTCTTATATGTTCAAAATAATGAAGAGCTTTGATAGAGTAAATAAAGAGAAAGTCTTCCCACTGGCAAGAGTGTAAGTAATTACAGGTCACAGATTTAAGATAATTGGCAAATAAAAAGAAAGAGCTAATGAGAAGTGTTATTTACACACAGCAAGCTACTATGATCTGAAATACACAGCCTGAAAAAATGTTAGAAGCAGATTCAATTGAAACTTTGAAAAGAGAATTAGATATATACTTGAAAACTAAAATTTGCAGGGCTATGGGGAAAGGCAGAAGTGTGGGACTAATTAGATAACTCTTTCAAAGAGCTGGCGCAGGCACGATGGGGCAAATGGCATCCTTCTGTGTTGTAAGATTCTATGTTCTCTGACACTGGCTTGTCGTTCATTCTTCAGCTTTCTACTCCTGCTGAGATATGGACTTGGAGCGATTATTTGTCCTAAAGATCCAACAAAGCTGTAGCAGGTTGACAGAATTGTCCCCATTCCATCTTAGAAGCTTATTTGTAGTGAATTACACAGATTATTCACTAACTTAAAAAGCAAGTATTTTTTGTGATGTATTGTTCAGAGAGCATGCACATGTCTACTTAAGGGAAATGCACTTTGAATTTTTCAGGGATGTAGCCTTGTGAATTATTCACATTTTTTGGCACCTTTATTTTTTCATTTTTCAAATGGTCATTTTTTATGTATGATTTTAGAGAATGGCTGTTGTCTTACTTAACTCTATGCGTCTTGGTTGTGCTATGTCCTGTTCTCAGCAATTGTCTATTTACACACTTAAAATTTTCAATCCATTTTAGGTAGTGTGCCACACACAGCAGTCATTTACTCTTGCGAACTGTCTCAGTATGTTATCTGCAGGACCTTGTTCATACTGTGTACTATCTAATTATACGATAGTGTAACCCAACCTTATGACTGAACTGTACATCATGGGGATAAAACTGCATTTCAGCAAGGGGCCAGAAGACTGGCGGCAGTAGATCAGCTGTCCAATATACAATCCATCACATTTTTCTTTTCACAGTGGCAGCCAAATCCACTCCTGGCACTATTAAAGTTAAATTTTATGACCCTCACAACAAGCATGTCTTTCACACGTACCCTCTCCAGTTGTTTCAGTCTAACATTCCAACACATATCTGTAATCCTGAAACCAGAAAGGGAAGTGTTTGGGATGGAGACTACCCTTATAGTGTGCACACTTCCCCAGAATATCACTGCGTATTCTCCAACAAGGTCCATTTGCATCATGGAGCACAGAACTAGAATTGTAAACAAAGGGCAGAATTATCCCAGAATTGCACTAAGTGCGGTTGCGGGCGGGTAAAATGGATGAAAATGGAGGGTTTTCAAGCCATATCTTTCCGAGTCCGCCTCATTACTTATTCAGTTCCGGGAAACAGGCACTTTCCGTGGCGGCCGGGCTCTCATTCACCAGCTCGCTATCACTCCGCTGTTGCATCATGCCACCCGGGCAGCCACCAGCAAAGCACTTATTGCCATCAGCTCACCGCCGCTGCCCAGGAGACATGGCCAGCAAAGGAAAAAAGACTTCAGCCCCTGGCTTCGACGACGTGTCCCTCAGGCAACTGCTGAATGCCGTGAAGGCCCAACGGGATTCGTTCTACCCCTGCTCTGGCCACAGGTTGCGCAGCAAAGTCACTTGGGAGTCAGTGGCAACGGTGGTCAGCACAAACGCCCTGTAGAGGAGAACAGCCAGCCAGTGCTGCAAAAGGATGAATGATCTCCTCCGTTCTGCCAGGGTAAGTCACTCTTTTCATCACTCCCAACTCACACACTCACAAACCCATCACACATCCAGCGGGTGAAAGTGGAAGGGACATCACCATTCACACTTTCACACACAATGTCATTGCCCTCATCCTGTCCATTGGGCCATTCACCACTCATACAGGCCAGGCATACTTATCATTTAGCCCAGCAGGCATCCTCACACCTCTCCCCATCTCTATCCACGTAGGACAAACTGGCGCACAACAGGAGGGAAAGGTCACGGACAGGTGGAAGGATGCCGGAGATCAATGTTCTGACAGAAATCAAAAACAGAGCCATCCAGCTGGCGATGATCGGGACTGGTCCTGTGATCATGGTGAGGTCAGTGCTGCTCTACCAAGTGAGGATCCAGCAGTGCAACATACATCAGACAACCATGCCATGAATGATGTGCCCTGTTTCACAGGCCACTACCATGTACTAATTATCTCCCCTTGGTGCTTTCGCAGGCACATCTGGGAAACAGCCAACAGAGTCCATGACCAAGGGCCTCCAATCAAGCCCTGAAAAAAACTCCGGAGAGGAATCTGAAGGTCCCCTCCCTGAAGTCCTGTCACAGCGCCCACCCATACCCTCCACCAGTGCGGAGACACGCACCTCGGTGGGACCCAACTTTACAGTAGCCTCGGGATCACAATCTGGTGAGCACATTGCACTTTCTGATCTACAGTAGGCAGAAGCAGTGACTTCCTAGGTCCCTGGCATTCAGAGGACTGCTGGAGGCCAGAACATTGCTGAGTCCGAGTCAGATGATGAACCTCTGGACTCGGTCATGTCACAGTTGCTGGAGTTGCAAAGGCAAGCTCGGGAACATCAGGAATAGATGTCCGCTGCACTCCTCAGATTGCAAGGCACGATGGAGGAGTCCGTCCATCTTCAGGCTGAGGTGATAGCTCCGGCATTGCAATGCCGAGGTCAACACTGGTAGGATGGCAGCCGTCTTGGAGACCTTGGTCCAGGATGTCACTCCTGCACTGCAGCGCGGGCTTAACTCCATCGCTGATGTCATAGTTGGCCTCCAACAGTGTGTATGTGAGAGGGGTGCTGGGCAGCTCGATCTCACTCCAACTTCCCCGTCCACTCACGGAGTCAGCCAGGGGCCCTCGGGCACCCATAGGGAGGGGGATCAGCAGGTGCACACTCTGGGGCCATCCACCCAGTTGACTCTGGGAGTGACCAGCCCTTCTGAATCCCCTCTTCCTGTGACTTCCGCAGCTCCAGCTTCACAGGCCACATAGGGTGCCACATAGCAGGACTCTGAAAGCAGGCTGGGGCCCTCCAAGACTCAGCCCTCCAGAGGATGCCCGCGAAAGTCATCACAGACAGGTCGTCACCGCTAGCAGGCTTCTCCCACCTCCGCTGTGGACGTCCAGGGAGTAACAGGATGTAGTGGCAGGGTAAGGAAAGTTAGGTAAAAGCGGTTGCACAGCCTGGCCACAGGTGTTGATCACTTGTACACTGTTCACTGTTGTCAATAAGCCTCTTAGAATGTCTCATTGCTTGTGTCTCCTTGTTCTGAAGAGCGGTGTTCTCGTCAGTCAGATGTGAAACCTTTCTGCACAAGATAAAAGACAGTTGTCTCAGCCCATGGACTCTTCCCTTCACAGCCTTCAGACCACAGTGATGGTCTATCCTCACACTCCCTGGAAAAATTACTGATGCCTGCAACTCAGTGGTGCTGGTCACTGCTGCCAGAATATAGTGGGCAGGCGCCACAGCGTTCCATCATTCTCTCTGTGTGTTCTCAGCACCTTTAAGGTGGGGCTGGCCCCCATCACACCAGGATCTGCAGCAAGTAATTTTGTGCACCAGCTTCTGAAGGACTGAGTTGCTGAAAGCAGACACAGCATCAAATGCATCTAAAGTTTCATGGCTGCATCTCTGAGATGGCCCTGATCACAGAGCACAAGTGAGCTGTCTTCAGTCAGGCAGAGGTCAGACATTTGCAGAAGCTATGTGAACATCTGTGGAGTGTCCGTGTCCTCACTGCATGTTGTCAACATCCTCCTGTGATCGAGCAACTATTAGGGCCTCCACTGTATCTCTATGACAGGAGCATTCTCATAGAGTGCACTGCTGCTGCCATAAGCCAGAACTGGAGTCAAACATTCACAACTGCGAAGTGAAGATCTATGGGGTCACCTCACTGCATGTCGTCATCAGCCTCCACAAATCTAGCAGCTATGAGGGCCTCCTTCACCTGCCTCAACTGCGAGAGCCTCAACTCCGCCATCGTCACTACTGAGGACCCCACCACCCTCATCCCTGTCGGCATCCTCCTCATCGGAGGGGATATGCAGCTCCTCCATCTCCTCCTCAGCCAGCTCCTCTCCCGTTGCAGTACCAAGTTGTAAAGGGCAGACGACGACGATGTGTGAGACCCTCTGCGGACTGTATTGCAGGGCCCCACCTGTCCGGGTCATCTTCATCGGAACCTCTTCTGCATCCCGATGTTCAGCTCCACCAAGTTGCGAACTACTGTCTGAGTCTCATTATAGCGCCGCTCTGCTGCAGTCTGAGGCCGCCGCACAGGTGTCATCGGCCACGGCCTCTGCAGGTGGCCCTTGTCCCTAAGGAGCCAACACTGCAGCTTCTGTGGACCCTGGAAGGCTGCAGGGATTTGCGAGCGACTCAGGATGTAGGCGTTGTGCATGCTTCTTGGAAACCGTGCACACACCTGCAGGATGCATTTCTGGTGGTCACACACCAGTTGCATGTTTAGTGAGTGGAAGCTCTTTCAGTTGATGAAGTCCACGGAGTGTAGCGATGGAGATCTGAGCGCCACATGAGTGCAGTCAGTCATACCCTGCATCTGTGGGAATCCCAATATCAGGGTGAATCCAATGGCCCTGGCATCCTGGCTGTCCTGGTCCCGGGCAAAATGCACAAAGTTGTTGCCACGGAGAAGATGGCACCAGTAACCTCATGGATGCATTTGTGGGTGACGGATTGTGAAATCCCACAGAGTTCACCTGTGGAGCCCTGAAAGGAGCCACTGGTATAGAAATTGAGCATCATAATCACTTTCACAGCCACAGGCACTGGATGCCCTCCATGCCCCCTTGGTGCCAAGCCCTGCAGTAAGTGGTAGATGTGAGCCACTGGGTACCTAGACATGTGCAGTCATTAGCGACACTGGTTTTTAGTCATCTGCGGAATGGCAGTCGGCGTCTACAGACCCTGGGTGTCACTAGGTACTGACCAGCCACTGCTGGCTGTCACTCCTGGGCAGTGCGTGCGGGAGCTCCTGCTGCCCCTTCTTCATGAGGTTGCCGATCCTGACTTTGTACAGCCAGGAGCCTCAGTTGCTTTCTCCTTTGTCTTCTATGGTCTGTGTGGGCCATCAGGTATACAGCCAGGTCACCAGGATCCATGATCATGATGTCATCCTCCCGCAGCATGAAAGAGAGACTTGGTTATCATGGCTGTACTTAGCACCTCCCCTGGCACTGTGTGACCGCCCCTTAACACTTCCTGGAGAGTGCTGGTCACCACTATGGATGGCCAGGGATGAGTGCGCTGCATGGCTGTCCTGTCAACCTGCGACATGGGGGACACTGGTCCAAACCGAGATGCTGAGATTGCAAGGGGCTGTGATCGTCCCCAGCAGTGACTGCGACATGGCCAGCGTGGGTGAGGAGATTGTACAACATATGCAGTCCAGTTCCTTCGAGGTCCAATGAAGTGGTGGCAGACTCGAAATCCCTGCTGGTGTGGGTCAAGGGACTTGGAGTGGTGGAGGTAAGGTATGGAGCGGTTGGTAGCCCTTTGGTGCCTCTGCGTTTCTTGTATGGGCGGGCAGGCTAGGAGCCTGACACCAATCATAACATTGTGGCTGCGCCTGATCTTTCTGAGCTGCAGAGGGATGGTCAGTTTATACAGGTGGCCCTAATGCATGGCCACTACCCTCACTTACAGAGGCCACAAAGAAAATCCTGGGCTTCTCTGTCTCGGCCCATATAGGAACAGCTACTTGCGTCTATATAGTACCTTTGACATAGTGAAATATCCCAAGATATTTCACAGAAATGCCTACCAAACAAAATTTGGCACAAAGTGAAAAGCAGATAGCAGGACAGGTGACTGAAAATTTGGGCAAAGAGGTAGGTTTTAAGAAGCACCTTAAAGGAGGAGAAGGAGGTGGAGAAACAAAGGGGCTTAGGCAGAAACTCCCAAAGCCTAAGGGTCAGAAAGCTAAAGGCACAGCCACCAATGATGGGCAATTAAAAGCAAGAATTTGTCCAGAATTGGAGGAGCACAGAGAGCTAAGTAGATTAGTAACGATGGAGGAGATTACAGAAAAAGGAAGAGACAAGGCCATAAAAACAAGGATGATAATTTTAAAATGTGATGTTGCCAGACTTGGAGCCAATGTAGGTCAGTGAGCACAGGGATCTTGGTTGAACAGGATTTGCTGCACACCAGGATCTGTGTAGCAGAGTTTTGGATGAGTTCAAGTTCAGGAAGATGGGAGAAAATAGGAGGCCAGCCAAGAGAGTATTGGAAAAGTGATGTCCGGAAGTAACAGAGGCATGGATGAGGGTTTTGGATGAGTTGAGCTGAGGGTGGAGATGGGCAATGTTTGGACGTGTAAATATGTGTTTGTGCTGATAGCACAAATGTGTGGTCACAAGCTCATTTCAGGATCAAAGATGATAACTAGGTTGCAAACAGTCTGGTTCAATCCAGTCACCAGGGAGAAGAATGGAATTGGTGACAAGTGAATGGAGCTTTTAGTGTGAACGAAAGGAAGAGAAGGTGCAAGTGCCAAGGACTGCTGTTTTTTTTGGTGATCATAAGCATCTATCCCAGTGTGACAGTGCTTTTGGGAATGGAAGGAGAGAAAATTGGTAGATATAAATGCATATCATTTTTAAGTGCAATCACAATAAAAAAAGGGTTTGTTGCTTTAAATGGGTGCAGTGTTTACCTGTGTCTGGTGACAATCCCACAACTAATGGATTAGATCTAAGCTCTGCAGATCTGCAGCATTCAGTCATGAATGGAGGTGGACAATTAAACAACTAATGGGACAAGGAGGCTCCACAAATATTCCCATTCTCAAAGATGGGGGAGCCCAGCACATCAGTGTAAAAGACAGGGCTGAAGCATTTGCAACCAACTTCAGCCAGAAGTGCCAGAAACCCTCTCACAGGCGCCAGTCTTCAGCCAATTTGATTCACTCCACATGACGTCAGAAAAAGCTGAAAACATTGAATTCCTGGCTGGTGAGCCTAGAACCAGGAGACACAGTCTCAAACTAAGCGGTAGACCATTTAAAACTAAGTTGTGGAGGAATTTCTTCACTCACACGGTGGTGAAACCTTTGGAATTCTCTACCCCAGAGGACAATGGAAACTCAATCATTGAGCGTAATCAAGAGAGGAATCGAGGGATTTCTGGTTACTATGACATCAAGGAATATGGGGATCGCACAGGAAAATGGCATTGATGTAGATGATCAGCCATGAACTAATTGAGTGGTGGAACAGACATGACAGGCCGAATGGCCTACCCTTCCTCCTGTGTTCCTATAACAGCCTTGGTCCAAAAATAGACATAAGAGCTGTACTCAAAAGGTGAGGTGTGAGTAACTGTCCTTGACATCAAGGCAACATTTGATCGAGTGTGGCATCAACTGGAGCCAATGGGAATCAGGTGGAAACCTCTCCACTGATTGTAGTCATACCTAGCACAAAGGAAGATGGTTGTGGTTGTTGGAGGTCAGTCATCTCAGCTCCAGGACATCACTGCAGGAGTTCCTCAGGGTAATATCCTAGGCCCAACCATCCTCAGCTGCTTCAAAGTGACGTTCCCTACATCGTAAAGTCAGAAGTGGGAATGTTCACTGATGATTGCTCAATGTTCAGCATGATTCACACCTCCTCAAGTACTGAAGTAGTCTGTGTCCATATGCAGCAAGATCTGAAAAATATTCAGGCCTGGGCTGATAAGTGGCAAGTAGCAATTATGCCACACAAGTGCAGGGCAAGGACCATCTCCAACGAGAGAGAATCTAACCATCTTCTCTTGATGGCATTACCATCGTTGAATCTGCCAGTAGCAACATCCCCGGGGTTACCATTGAACAGAAACTGAACTGGACTAACCATATAAATACTGCGGCTACAAGAGCAGATCAGAGGCTGGGAATTCTGTGGAAAGTAACTCATCTCATGACTTCCCAAAGCCTGTCCACCATCTGCAAGGTACAAATCAGGAGTGTGATGGAATACTCCCCATTTGTCTGGGTGAGTGCAGCTCCAACAATGCTCAAGAAGCTCGACAGTATCCAGGGCAAGGCATCACAATTGATTGGCTGCTGTGCAGGCTTTGGAACCTCACACTATTCAGCGCAATTGCCAGATAGCTAGGTGTCATTTTTATGAAGCTAATGGTAGAATGGCGCACCTCTGACAGCAGCCTTTCAGTTTCTGCATTTAATTGCACATCTGCCCTTGCCTGAATTTGTTGTGGCAGTTACAGATAAATAAATAATAAATAATGCTACTAGCATCACCATTATTTTGCCAGTTATTTTTCGGCCAATGTGAAATAGCAAATTTAACCCTACTTCTGCCCTTACGTCTTATGGTCTTATCAAGGCTGAGAAAGACAGATTTTTAATCATTAAGGGAATCAAGGTTTATGGGTACAAGGCAGGAAAGTGGAGTTGAGGATTTATTAGATCAGCCATGATCTCATTGAATGGCAGAGCAGAGTTGATGAGTCGAATGGCTTACTTCTGCTCCTACACCTTATGGTCTTATGGTCTCACTGCAGCATAAAATGCTGCATTTTGTCTGTGCCAGTGCCAAAGGCAGATGCGTTTTTAAAACACATAATTTTCACTCTCTCGCCACAAATTTCTGTTTGACCATCTAAGTTGCTGACACAAAGTCAGCAGGATAACAGCAATGTTAACAGCCTTCCAAGCATTTAGCATAGATATTCAAAATGCATAAGCGCAAATTAATCCCTAAGTGTACATTTCAGAGATAATCTGTAAACCTAGGTTACCAATGAACTCTTATTACAAACAGCACAGCAGGTTCTCAGGAATGGATTGAGGAGTGAAATTAAGCCAGGGATGTGCAAGTGGAATTACAAGTAAAGCAACTGTTGAACGGAAGTGATAAGCACAGTAAAAAGAAGTGAAAAAACCTTGTATTTGCACTATAGGATATTAGAATTTGGCTGCTTAATGTGCTTATCTGAAATTCATCTCTTCGCAGTTTTAGTGCAGGCGGTAACCTATTTAAGAAAAATAACCAATGTCACTTCTCAAATATATAGGGAAATGTCTCCTCTAAAATAGGAATTTTATAGCAATGTGTTAAACATTCATGCAACTCTTCTACAGCATGATTTCAAAGTTGTTGATTTTATTTTGCTTTTATGCAGTGATGGTATAATATATTTCATTGTCCTAACTTCCCATATACCTCATAGCATGGACGATCATTCTCTTTCTATTTCATGGAGGTATAAATTTCACAGAGCAATATATTGTATACTTAATTGTCTGAGGCACTTTAATCTCACCATTGCCCTGTTCAGTGATCCTTTGCATTTCCATATTTTTTCTTTCATAAACTGTCATTTTTGATTAGCATAGTAACTTTTCAAAAATGTGCCAAGACTGCATATAGTTGCATTTGCACTGTATTTAATTTACCAGTACACTGCATCAGCCTAATGTTCCATTTAAATTGCAGAATCGTTTCAGCCTGTGATGGTCCTGCAAGATTTTAGCTTCAGGTGCTCCAAATTCCGTCCCATTCACAATGATCATTGTTTAAAATCATGATTCAGCTACTAATTTGAAATGTTGAATTGCTCTGCTGCTTTTTGCAAAAGCTATCCTTTCAAATGGTTAAATAACATCAGAGAACAATGCACATCTTTAAGTCTGGAGATAAAAGAATTGCAGACAACCATTATCTGGACATGGTGGGTAAAATTGAAAGCACATTTCATGACCTTGGAAAATCCCAAAATATTTTAAAGCCAATTAAGCATTTGTCAATGGCAGTACATATTGTAATGTCAGGTATTTGGCAGCCAAGCTGCACAGTGAAATCCTACAAACTGCAGTAATAATGTCTGGATAATCTATTTCTCACTTAGAGATGTTGATTCAAAGATGTACATTTTTTGAGATTGTGCTAAGCATTCTTTTGTATTCATCAGAGAGGGCACACATTGCCGTGGTTTGAAGTCTCATCTGAAAGACAGCAGGCTGGATTTTACTTGTCCCTGCCAGGTGCCTTTTCAGCGGAAGATGGGGAGGTGGGGTGGGCGTAGCCCACCACCTTCCCATCCACTGTCCCCGAGCTCACCCCCATAACATGGTAGGGGTTGGGTGCCGCAATCAGCAGCACCCCCAGCCATACTTAAATAAATAATGATGGGTCAACAGCGCATGTTAACAAGCCAATTGTTAACATTTGGCTGCCCATTCCATAATACGGTTGGCGTGGGCAGTTGGGAAGGCCGTTTTGGTAAAAGGGTGGGCAGGAAGTGGGTTACTATCATCAAGTATTGCCTTTTGCGCATCAAGAGGCAGTCCCCTAAGATAGTATCCCCATCTTTCTTCCTACCTGCCTGCTCTCCAAAACCCATCACCCCCACCCTTTTAGCTGGCTAAACCCTCCCCGCCCAATACCCCACTCCAGGAGCCATCAGGCCTTCTTTTTGGGACTAGTTGCAGTCCCAGCAGCATCCACTACTGAGCTCTTGGCACTGCTAGAGCTGCTGGTCAATTGGATTGTCCAGAAGCTTCCAAAGGAAGGACTTCCTTCCCTGCGAAGGGGCAGAAGTCCCACTGTCAACCAATTTAGCCTGCCCACTGCGCATTATGGCTGTGGGGTGTGCTGACATGGAGCAGGTTCCTTCCAGGTTGGGGTGAGCCATCCACACCCCCTTAATATGCAGCCAGTATCTCCAGCAGCACAGCAACACTTATCCTCACTATTGCGCTAGTGTGTCAGCAGTGCTCAAGTCTCTGGAATGGGACTTGAACCCACAACCTTCTAATTCAGAGGTGAAAGTGCTACAACTGAGCCATGGCTGGAGCTTAATACATGGCCCCTGATGTTGCTTTGGTTGTAACTGGATAATTCTCTGACCCTTTGTGTTGCTTGAGATTTTCAGAACTTCAGACTCTGTTGAGTCGAAGGAGAGAGGCAGAAAGGAAACTAAGCCTGAAGAGGTAAGTTCTGTTCCTGATTATCAGGCCAGGATGCCCTGTGGCTTCTGTGACAGCAACCAAGAGATCTCAAGGACAACAGCAAGACCCATCCCAGATTCTCAATGCAAGATCCGACTAAACTATATGTCCATAGCCCAACACAGCAAAGTTTTGTGCGCTGAACTTACATCAGGCCAAGAAAAGGGAGAGTTATTTAAGTGTCATGCTTTCTTTTTGAAATATTGCAATGATAAAACACAACCAAACATTGGATGACTACAGGCTTCTTGCCTTGGCAAGCTATATTTGATCTTTATCTGGAAAGGAAGTATTTAACCAAATGTGTTGCATTTGTAGAATCAATGTAAAGTGGTTTTGCTTTGGTTGGCACCTAAGAAGTTATAAGAACTCTACCTAACTCTGAATTGAAGGAAATTGGTTTGTTTAAAATTGTGGTCTCAGTCTGTAGGTGACATTGGCAAATCTGCCATTTATTGTCTCATTCTAGTTGCATTGAGAAAGTAATGTTGGACTTTATTTTTGAACAATAGCAGTCACAGAAGAGGAAAATTATCAGTACATCTTTCTTGGTTTACTCAGTAACAGACTGCCCTAAATTTCATGCTTTCCCACTGGCGGGTATTTAGGTGGGGGCTGTGCTGGTGGGTGCATGGCGTGAAACTGAAGGAACGGGATTCTCTCTGACTTTCTGCCTGCCCTAACCTCGCAGCAATTTAATGCTGGGGCGGTCAAGGCCTTGGACGGGAAGCCTGCCCTTGCCCCGATTGAGGCCTGTAGGAGGATTCACCTGGCATGGAGGAAGCCCAAACAAGAATGAGGGTGGGGGTCACCTCCATCAGAAGTCCCTTTCTGACTTTGGGTGCCCCCTTAAGGTCCAGTGGCCGCTGGACCTCCTTCACCCCCAAGCCCAGCCTCTCCCCCGAATCCCAGTCGCCCTGTTTGCACACTCCCAGGTCTTCCCTACCCTCCCCACCCTGGGACCTCTAAAATTTATCTTATTACCTGGTCCTGGGACTTAGCCCAGGTATCTTCCTGAAGACCTTCAGTCCACTGCAGCTCTTGTTGCTGTAGGGACTGGAGAGTTGCTGGCAAATCTGATTGGGCAGCAGCTCTCTAAGGCAGGACTTCCTCCCAGGTGAGGAGTGGAAGTTCTGCCTGCAGCAAATTGACCTTCATTTGTGCATGCAAAGGCTGCGGGGCACTTGGAGTAGTTAGGGGGAGTGCTCCCCACCAACTCTTATGATAGCGGGAAGGGAAACTCCACCATCTGAAAAATTCAGGCCACTATAGTCTATTCAATCAGTTGATTGTTCTTCAGACGGGAAGCCTGTCCTTGCCCCGACTGAGGCCTATGGGAGGATTTACCTTTTGTCTCCACAACTCTTCCTGAGAGTCTGTTCCAATTTGTGCAAAGAGGCTGCACCAGCCAACCATCCTAAATTTGCTTTTAACCAGTTTAAATTTATTTCCCACTGTCCTATGCTTAACATGCTATACTTTCACTATTTAATTAATTATTTTCCATACTCATTTCTATTCCCTTTAATATCTTCTTGTCGATGCCTCTTCTAAAGCTATAAAGCCAAAGTTTTTCCCACTTGTTTCCTCTAAAATTCTTCCTTTGACGCTCCTATTGCACATTGCTTCCAGTTCTTCAATGTCTTCACAACCAGAATTGGACACAGTGGGATGCATTTTGTGCTCCCCCAGCAGAAGGTTTGAAGGTGGAGGGGGTTCATTATATCCAGCAGGCAGCCTTCCCGCCTGGCCCTGCCCCACCAGAAGTAAACCAGCAGCAGGGATGGCGTTGGACAGCTGACCCACCAGCAGGCCAATTGAAGCCCTTAAGTGGACATTAATTCCCACTTACAGGCCACGTTTCACTTCCACAGGGATTTAACTGGCGACAGGGAAGTGTGACACCAAGTGGTTTCCCTGTGCAGCTGCTGGCAGGCGGGGCTGGGTAACACCTTACAACATTAATGGGCCCCGGGTTCCATCTCCCCAACCCAATATTTGACCTCTGTCCCGAAGTGCTGAAAAGCTGCTAGCCTCTGATTGGCTGGCAGCTCTATGAAGTGGGGCTTCCTGTTCCTGAGGAGCAGAAACTCTGCCTCCTGCCTGTTAATATCCGAGTGGCCCTTAAATGGCTGTGGGGTAGCTGGTGTTGCCCCCGACCTCGGCTTTTAGCTAGGTGATGAGGGGAATCTGGAATCTCATATAATTCAGTCCAGTATTTAACCGTGCATTATAAATGTAGTTTGGTCACAATTTCCTCTTATTTATATTCTACTGTTTTGGCTATTAAGTTTAATATTCTACTGTCATTGTTGATTACTGGCCTGTGTTAGTTCGGCATTACGAATGTCGAGTTTAGTAATACTCATTAGGCTCATTCAGCTTCATCCTTAGCATGAAGCATTTGGATCACTTATTTATTTATTTATTCATTCATTCATGGGATGTGGGCTTCGCTGGCTGGCCTAGCATTTTTTGTCCATCCTGAGTTGACCCTAAGAAGTCAGTGGTGCGCTGCCTTCTTGAACTGCTGCGGTCCATGTGGTGTGCATACACCCAAAGTGCTGTTAGGAGGGGGATTCCAGGATTTTGACCCAGTGACAGTGAAGGAACGATGATATATTTCCACGTCACGATGGTGAGCAACTTGGAGGGGAACTACTAGGTGGAGGTGTTCCCATCTATCGCTACCCTTGTCCTTCTAGATGGTGGTGGTCATGGGTTTGGAAGGTGCTGTCGAAAGAGCTTTGGTGAATTCCTGAAGTGCATCTTGTAGATGGTACACACTGCTGCTGCTGTGCATCAGTGGCAGATGGAGTGAATGTTTGTGGATATAGTGCCAATCAGGTGGGCTGCTTTGTCCTGGATGATGTCAAGCTTCTTGAGTGTTATGGGAGCTGCACTCATCCAGGTAAGTGGGGAGTACTCCCTCACATCCCTGACTTGTGCTTTGCAGATGGTGGACATGCTTTGGGGAGTCAGGAGGTTATGAGCCGCACTATTCCTAGCCTCTGGCCTGGTCTTGTAGCCACAGTATTTATATGGCTAGTCCAGTTCAGTTTCTGGTCAATGGTAACCCCCAGGATGTTGATAGTGGAGGGTTCAGTGATGATAATGCCATTGAACATCAAGGGGCGATGGTTAGATTCTCTCTTGCTAGAGATGGTCATTGCCTGACACTTGAGTGGTATGAATGTTACTTGCCACTTATCAGCCCAAGCTTGGATATCGTCCAGATCTTGCTGCATTTGGACATGGGCTGCTTCAGTCTCTGAGGAGTCATGAATGGTGCTGAACATTGTGCAATCATCAGCAAACATCCCCACTTCAAGCTTATGATGGAAGGAAGATCATTGATGAATCAACTGAAGATGGTTGGGCCGAGGACACTACGCTGAGGAACTCCTGCAGGGATGTCTTGGAGCTGAGATGACTGACTTCCAACAATCACAACCATCTTCCTTTGTGCTAGGTATGACTCCAACCAGCAGAGCGTTTTCCCCCTGATTCCCATTGACTCCAGCTTTGCTTGGGCTCCTTGATGCAACGCTGTGTCAGATGCTGCCTTGATGTCAAGTGCACAAAGGAAGATGGTTGTGATTGTTGGAAGTCAGTCATCTCAGCTCCAAGACATCCCTGCAGGAGTTCCTCAGCGTAGTGTCCTCAGCCCAACCATCTTCAGTTGATTCATCAATGATCTTCCTTCCATCATAAGCTTGAAGTGGGGATGTTTGCTGATGATTGCACAATGTTCAGCACCATTCATGACTCCTCAGAGACTGAAGCAGCCCATGTCCAAATGCAGCAAGATCTGGACGATATCCAAGCTTGGGCTGATAAGTGGCAAGTAACATTCATACCACACAAGTGTCAGGCAATGACCATCTCACCTCACCTCAGGAGTTCAGCTCTTCTGTACATGCTTGAACCAAGGCTGCAATGAGGTCAAGAGCTAAGTGTTCCTAGCGGAACCCAAACTGGATGTCAGCGAGCATGTTATTGCTAGGCAAGTGCTGCTTGATAGCACTGTTGGTGACCCCTTCCATCACTTTACTGATGATGCAGAGTAGACTGATGGGGCGGTAATTGGCTCAGTTGGATTTGTCCTTCTTGTATACAGGACATACCTAGGCAATTTTCCACATAGCCGGGTAGATGCCAGTGTTGTAGCTGTACTGGAGCAACTTGGCTAGGGGCACGGCAAGTTCTGAAGCACAAGTCTTCAGAATACTGTCAGGGCCCATAGCCTTTGCAGTATCCTGTTCCTTCAGCTATTTCTTGTTATCAAGTGGAGTGAAGCGAATTGGCTGAAGACCTGTGAAGCTGGGGACCTCTGGAGGAAGCCAAAATGGATCATCCACTCGGCACTTCTGGCTGAACATTGTAGCAAATGCTCCAGCTTTATCTTTTGCACTGATGTGCTGGGCTCCTCCATCATTGAGGATGGGAATATTTGTGGAGCGTCCTCTGCCAGTGAATTGTTTAATTGTCCACCACCATTCATAACTGGATGTGGCAGGACTGCAGATCTTAGAACTGATCCATTGGTTGTGGGATCACTTGGACCTGTCTATCACTTGCTGCTTATGCTGATTGGCATGCAGGTAGTCCTGTGTTATAGCTTCACCAGGTTGATACCTCATTTTCAGGTGTGCCTGGTACTGCTCCTAGCATGTCCTCCTGCACTCTTCGTTGAACCAGGATTGATCCCCTAGCTTGATGGCTACGGTAGAGTGGAGGATATGCCAAGCCATGAGGTTACAGATTGTGCTTGAGTTCAACTCTACTGCTGCTAATGGCCCACAGCGCCTCATGAATGCTCAGTCTTGTGTTGCTAGATATTTTTGAAATCTATCCCATTTAGCACAGTGGTAGTGCCACACAACCTATGCACAATACTTTGCATCTGTATTAATATTCACTTATTATTTTCTGCATAAACATTTTTATTCATACCATTCTGTAATTTTGAAGCTGTTTCTTTAAGCCTGATGGTCCTTCTAATTTGGTACCATCTTCAAATTTTACCGATCCTTGTCATTGAGTCAATACTGCTCAGAAGGAGGCCATTCAGCAAATTGAGTCCATGCTGGTTCTTAGTGGAGGAATTCAGCCAGTACCATTTCCTGATCTGTTGTCATATAGCCCTGAAGTCATTGTCATCACTATTTCGAACACCCTGGTAGTCAGCGAATTCCAGTAATTCAGTATTTCTCTTATGATTCTATTTGTAGAAACTCTTTTAAAACTGAGTTGCTTGATAGGCCACTTCAAAAGACATTAAGAGCGGGCCTAGAGGCACATGGAGGCCAGACCAGGTACAAGTGGCAGGTTGCTGGAGAACTTTGGTGAATTTGTTGGGTTTTTACAAAAATTCTGCAGTTTGGATGCTCATTTCCCCAGGCCCATGAATTACTTGACTAGCTGAACACAATTTCACATGGTTGGGTTGCTTGTCTAGTGCCATTACTATACTTTCATTTAGCAGTCACGTTAGAGTTTGATTCCACATTTATACTGCAAAATTTTAATGTCACTCTGGAACAAAGAACAAATTTCAATCTGACACTATGCTAGTAGGATGAATATAATCCTAATGTTTACTGAGAAGGTTAAGCAAAAAAAGCGCATGCAGGGATAATTTGATGAGTACGCAGAAATGGCAGGGAACTTCACCCTCTAACTAAGCATATCAGAAAACCTCTCGCAGAACATGTTAAAAAATTATACCTGGAGTGTCAGTACCTGTTCTTTTGCACTTTCTTACAAGACAGTTAAAGAGCAGCTTCTGGCTCTCATTTTGCTATGAAATAGTGCAAATTATGTGTGAATAGATGTCAGAGATGGAGATGGAAAATTTGACAACCTGGTCAGTTTACTTACCTGCTCATTCGCTTATTTTTGTCTAATATTCCATTTTTTTCATTATTTTGTGATAAAATATATATTTTTTTATGAAGTCATTGCACATTTTGATTCCACAATGATTGCAAAATGAGTACATTGATATCAATGCAGGTTTTGTCTGTTCTACTATATTTCCGTTGGTAGCGTATGCATCATTTTGGCCTTGGGTCTCCACAATAATTAGATCTTAAAATGAAGCAAGACCACACTTGTCAATAGTGTGGTTTAGTCAATGTTGAGATACTGTCTTTAAAATGCAGTATTTGCTGAGTGTGCCAAAAAAAAAAGAGACTCCTGATCGCTTGCTATTTCTGAAACTGCAAGTTCAGACTGAACAGCCTTCATTGTGATATGGGCTATATTCCATCTGTGGAATTGCCACATGTTTTTATGGTATTACACTTCACCACATGGATGATTTCAACTTCTTTAAGCTATTAATGTCGATTAAGCTATTTAAGCTTTTAACGGTGGTGACCTGTCACTTGCTCATCCTGCTTTCTACCATTAAAGTCACCATTAGCACATTCCTTATCACCACCATCAACACCCCTTTGTCCTTTTGTCTATGACATCTTTGGCAATCTCTCCTTTGCCTCCACCTATCACTGGCCCTCCATCCAACTCTACCTGTCCCACCCCCCTCAACCAGCTTATATTTCACCTCATTTCTATTTTTCCTTAGTTCTGATGAAGAGTCATACAGACTCGAAATGTTAACTGTATTCCTCTCCGCAGATGCTGTCAGACCTGCTGAGTTTTTCCAGCTATTTTTATCTTTGTTTCAGATTTCCAGCATCCGCAGTATTTTCCTTTTATCTAAGCATTGAATTCAATGGATCATCGAGGCCTGTGAAACAAGTTTTGACCTTCATAGTGTGTCAGATAGCAATCCATAATAATGGATGCAGAGCCATGATCAGTATTGAGGGATTAGGGTTTGAGAGAAGACTGCCTATTGAGCTGGTAATTTGTACTATTCTAGTGAATTAAATCACTGCCATTCAACAACTAGTTTTTCTATTTATTTGTTCACTGGATGTGGGTGTCACTGGCTAGACCAGCATTTATTGCCCATCCCTAATTGCCCTTGAGAAGGTGGTGGTGAGCTGCCTTCTTGAACCACTGCCGTCCTTGTGGTGTAGGTACACCCAGAGTTTAGAAGGGTGTTCCAGGATTTTGACCCAGCAACAGCGAAGAAATGATGCTACAGCTCTAAGTCAAGATGGTGTGTGACTTGCAGGGGCACTCGTATGTGGTGGTGTTTCCATTCAGCTATTACCCTTGTCCTTCTGGGTGACACAGGTCACGGGTTTGGAAGGTGCTGTCGAAGGAGCCTTGGTGAGTTGCTTCAGTGTATCTTGTGGACAGTACACACTGCTACCACTGTGTCATTGGTGGAGGGAGTGAATGTTTAATGTGGTGGGTGGGGGACCAATCAAGTGGGCTGCTTTGTCATGAATGGTATTGAGCTTCTTGAGTGTTGTTGGAGCTGCACTCATCCAGGCAAGTGGAGAGTATTCCATCATAGTGCTGACTTGTGCCTTGTAGATGGTGGACAGGCTTTGGGGAGCCAGAAGGTGAGTTACGTGCTGCAGAATTCCCAGTCTCTGACCTGTTCTTGTTGTCACAGTATTTGTATGGCTGGTCCAGTTCAGTTTCTGGTCAATGGTAACTCCCAGGATATTGATAGAGGGGGATTCAATGATGGTAATACCTTTGAATGTCAGGAGGGGATAGTTAGATTTTCCCTTGCTGGAGATGGCCATTGTCTAGTATTTCTATGGCGCAAATGTTAGTTGCCAAGTTTCAACCAAGGCTGAACGTTGTTCGGATCTTGCTGCATATGCGATTGGACTGTTTCAATACCTGAGGAGTAGTGAATGGTGCTGAACATTGTGCAATCTTCAGCGGACACCCCCACTTCAGACCTTCTGATGGAATGAAGGTCATTGATGAAGCAGCTGAAGGTAGTTGGGCCTGGTCCACTACCCTGAGTAATTCCCACAGTCATATCCTGGGACTACTGTATATAGCCAACGCAAATGCAACATGCCAAATGCCCTCCTTCTGTGCTGTAACGATTCTATGATTCTTTGTCCTGGACTACTCATTGATGTGCGCTGTATCCATGTGGCTTTCAGCAACCTTGTTGTTGGATGTGTTTTCCAGCCATCAGTCACAACCCTGCCCCACCATAGGTTGTTGACAGAACTGGATCCAGTGATGTTGAAGGACGGGTGTTAAGATGCAAATCTCTATTTTCTTGCACATTTATGCATGTAAATTATCAGTGCTTTAATGTTGAATTATTGCTCTTCAACTAGCTGCTTCTGAGATTTTGAAGTTAGTAGGGCTGGCAGTGAGAGGGGGCAAGAATCTCGCAGATGTAAGAATGTGAGATCTCCATCATAATCAAAAACTAGAAAGTGAAGGGCACAACCAAATATAGATCAGCAAATAGCTTATGTTGGAAATATCTTTAAAATGTAGGGATTATTGACAATGGGTTTTTGTTATTCCTGCATTATTTACATTTGATTATCCAAGACATATATAATATATATATATATATATATACACCAAGTATTAGTCTCAGAATTTGCAGATACACACCAGCATAAGAGAGAACAACATGAGTGGAGACAGGGCTACATATATTGATACATGAAGATAGTGAAGAGAGCCACTGACATACGGAGGGACAGAGAGGCCTAGAAAGAGAGAGAATGAGACAGATATGTGATAATAGTCAAAGAGTGAACCAAAGGAAATAATAGGCAACCATTGACGCACATAGGAACATGGGCATTGACTTTCTGTTTGGATTCCCCAAATCATGTCATAACATTATTGGAAGATCCTTAATGTTCCCAGGGAAATGGCTTAAATCTGCTGTTTCTCTGGATTGCTTTGAATGTTCCACCAAAGTTATAGCAGACGAATAGCAAAACTTCCATGATAATTTGACTCCTTAGAAAACAAGACAAAACCATGGACATATAAAGGGACAGAGAGAAAAATCCACATAAGCATATTGAACTGAAGAACAAGGGTGCAACAGGAAGAGGGAAAGACCATGGGATGGCTTTCCATGGGGATTTTCGCACTTGTGCACTGTAACATCAACTAAAGAAAATTATGTTATTCTTCCATGGTATGCATGGCTCTTCTGCTGACATTATGGCAGGTAAATGAGCATACCTTGCAGAAATCTACTCCCCGTAGTTAGACGGACAGTGATATTTAGACAAATGCAGGGAGGGGGTATAGGTTTTATTATTTATCTTGAAGGACTGAGTTGTTGGATGAATGAGTTGTGCACAAAAGCAAACTGACTCAATCTAAAATATAGAAGTCATAACTTATGCATGTTCTGTTTCCTTTTCTTGCTCTCCAGCAAAATAAGGCATGAGGAATGCTATAGGGAGGCAGGTTTGCTGGAGCTCCGTATGTCATAGCATGACATTACAAATAGAATTATTCAATAGAGCTATTCAGCCTCCAGCTCATCTTAGTCTGTCTAGCCTTTATAATGTAAATACAGGGTGCTGGCAGTGGTATGATTAAAATTAGGAGAAACCATATTGGGAATTCATGGTCTGGAGTATCCACTTGGTTGAGCAATTCACGTGGAAATGGCAAAACCAGTGCAAAAGAATTTTAAATGGATACATTTTTCTGTGCAAATCCAAGATCCCATCACATTTTGCACCAGTTTATGAAACACTTGGCCCTACCCATAAAATTAACCACACCCCGAGATTGAATTAATCACCTTTGGACTTCCCACCAAATGTGCTCCCTTGTAAACCTCAAGGATCCTCAAAAATATTAAGCTTTTTTTTGGCCACAACGGCACTCAGAATGTTTTAATAGCTTTTGTTTTGTTTTTGTTGTTGTTTACCAGGGAGCTAACTATTATGATCTAATGTAATGAGCAAATCATTAAAAAAAAGTCATTTTCAGTTATTTTGAATTGGGTTACTCACAGCTGATGGAATAGACACAAATTAAAATTACTTTTTGTGATGATCCTATTTTCGGCTCTATTAATTGAACTACAGCAAGTTACCACTTTAAATATATCAAGATTAAGAGAAATTTTTTATCTCAGGGGTTGTGAATCCTTGGAACTCTCTTCCTCAAAAGGCAGTGGAAGCAGAGTCCTCGAATATTTTTAAGGCAGAGCTGGATAGATTCTTGATTAACAAGGGGGTGAAAGGTTATCAGGAGTAGGCAGAACTGTGAGGTTGAGGTTACATTCAGATCAGCCATGATCTTATTGAATGGTGGACCAGGCTCGAGGGGCCAAATGGCCTACTACTGCTCCTAATTTGAATGTTCGTATATACGTATGTAAGAAATATTTTAAAGCAAAATTTTAAAGAAAACTGTTTTAAAAGGCCACCTGGTTGAGCTGGTTCATGACACATTTTCAATTCTGTGATATTCAAGCAATTGGTGGCAGTGCCTACTTGAAACAGGTATTAACACACTTTGTATACTCAAATAAGTAACCTAACATCTGTTGGAGGCCCAGTGCAAGATTAATTTGCCCTAAGGAAACCCGGGCCTTACAAAAGTGCTTTCAGGCCACAACCAACAAGCTAAGTTTTTTAAATATAATTAACTGAATGAGGAAACTGGCGGAGCATGAACTGGACATCACCCCCACTGCCGTCCCACCCCCCGGTCCCGGGCATGACTACCAATTGTCACCACTGGTCACCATTACCTCCCCTTCAAGCACTACTACCCCCTCCTAATCCCTCGACTCTTTCTGACCCAATCACCCACCACCACCTTCATTTTCCTAAGGGCTGCTATCGATGCTTCTGCCGCCCAATCTGCATTTGCAGTCTGCTGGTATCTCTATGTAGCTCACCAGAGGATGGAAATAAGGTCAGAGACCAAATATCGGGGGATGCTTCGGACGTCACTATTCAAGCACAGGGGATTTTTTTTTATATTCATTCAAGGGATGTGGGCATCGCTGACTAGGCCAGCATTTATTGCCAATCCCTAACTGACCATGACAAGGTGGTGGTGAGCTGCCTTCTAGAACTGCTGCAGTCCCTGTGATGTAGGTACACCCATAGTGCCATTAGGGATGGAGTTCCAGGATTTTGATCCAGTGACATTGAAGGAAAGGCGATACATTTCCAAGTCAGGATGGTGAGTGGCTTGGAGGGGAACTTCCAGGTGGTGGTGTTCCATTGCACCTGCTGCCTTCGTCCTTCTAGATGGAGTGATCGTGGATTTGGATGGTGCTGTCTTAGGAGCCTTGGTGAGTTTCTGCAGCGCATCTTGTAGATGGTACACAATGCTGCTACTGTGCGTTGGTGGTGGAGGGGGTGAATGTTTGTGGATAGGGTGCCAATCAAATGGGCTGCCAACCTTCTTGAGTGTTGTTGGAGCTGCACTCATTCAGGCAAGGAGAGAGTATTCCATCATACTCTTGACTTGTGCCTTGTAGATTGTGGACAGGAATTGGGGAGTCAGGAGGTGATTTACTTGTTGCAGGATTCCTAGCCTCTGACCTGCTCTTGTAGCCACAGTATTTATATGGCTAGTCCAGTTCAGTTTCTGGTCAATGGTAACCCCCAGGATGTTGATAGTGGGGAATTCAGCGATAGTAATGCCATTGAACATCAAGGGATGTTGATAGTGGGGAATTCAGCAATGGTAATGCCATTGAATGTCAAGGGGTGATGGATTTATTCTCTCTTGATGAAGATGGTCATTGCCTGGCGCAAATGTTACTTGTCATTTGTCAGCCCAAGCCTGGATTTTGTCCAAGTCTTGCTGCATTTGGACATGGATTGCTTCAGTATCTGAGGATTTGCAGATGGTGCTGAACATTATGCAATCATCAGCGAACATCCCCACTTCTGACCTTATGATAGTAGGAAAGTCATTGATGAAGCAGCTGAAGATGGTTGTGCCAAGGACAGTACTCTGAGGAATTCCTGCAGTGATGTCCTGAAGCTGAGATGACTGACCTCCAACAGCCACAACCATCTTCCTTTGTGCTAGGTATGACTCCAGCCAGCAGAAAGTTTTCCCCTTGATGCCCATTTACTCAGGTTTTGCTAGGGCCCCTTGACACCACACTTGGTCAAATGCAGCCTTGATGTCACCTCCCCTTGGAAGTTCAGCTCTTTTGACCATCCTTGAACCAAGGCTGTACTGAGGTCAGGAGCTGAATGGCCCCGGCAGAACCCAAACTGAGCATCAGTGAGCAGGTTATTGCAAAGCAACTGCCACTTGATAGCACTGTTGATGACTTTTCCATCACTTTACTGATGATCAAGAATAGACTGATGGGCAGTAATTGGCTGGGTTAGATTTGTCCTGCTTTTCATGTACAGGACATGCCAGGGAAATTTTCCACATTGCTTGCTAGATGCCAGTGTTGCAGATGTACTGGAGCAGCTGACTAGAGGCGCAGCAAGTTCTGCAGCACAAGTCTTCAGTACTATTGCCGGAATATTGTCAGCGTCCATAGCATTTTCCATATCCAGTGCCTTCAGCCATTTCTTGTTATCACGTGGAGTGAATCAAATTGGCTGAAGACTGGCATCTGTTTTGTAACCTGTGACCCCCCCAAATTTCTAGGCCCAAAACACAAAGCTAATATTTTTCACTTGTTTCTGATTGAGAAGATCAACAAGGCCATTTAAAGTGTTTTATTATGGCATTTCACAAGTGGGTGGTGAGGAGGATTATGCCCAATAAAGCATTTCAGAAAATTACCACTCTTGGCCATCTTTCAACCCTAGAGTTTTCTGTCACCTAATTAAATAACATTATATTGCTTTTTCTTTCATTAAATCCATGAAAATTTCATTTCAGGCTGCAGCATTTGGCTCTGTTTGACTTTCTGGCAACATTGAGTGTCCATATTATTGTACTTCAAAAAATGGATTGTAATGATTTTCATTTCTTTTTTAATCATGGACTCTGTGAACATGGATTGCAACCCATAAGCATGCTTAAAGGTTTTCAAAACTAAGTCACTGCAAGAATTAATGTACATTGAATTTCTATTTACCCCATACGCAGTGTTCATTGTCCTCTCATGGGGAGGTACAGGAATAAATTTTGGAGATTGGCAAGAGCCAAAACTTCGCGAATTCTGATATGTGCACAAGAGAGCTGCTAGAATTTAGACAGCTAGAAATGTATTGTGCATGCCACTAGTAAGTTTTGTGCTGCTTATCATGTCCAGTGGGGGTCAGTGAGAGAAATCCCAGTGGCAAGTCTGTCCCTCTGAGTGCCATTAATGAAGAAGATTGGCTGGTCATTCATCAACAATGCCTAGGATTTCTTAAGGCCTGCTGAGTCAGATAGTCTGTCAAGTCTGTCGTAGCGGATTGACTTGGTTTCAGCCTTCTGTCATTGGGCTTGTAATCAGCAGCCATGCCATTTAAGCCCCTTCTTCCAAAACTCACTAAATGCCTGAAAAGCTTGGGCTGATATCTCTGTTCGGCAGATAGAAGGCAACAGGAACTCTTCATATGTGACTTGGTAAGCAGCATAGCTCACTATAACATGTAAGAGTACATCACCAGTATCTTTGTGATGACAGTATGAACAATGGTTGCATCAGCTGGAGATGTGAAGATTCAGTATTAGCTGCTTGCAGCTCTTGTAACTATTTATAGTACTGCCAAACCTAATTCACCAATTTATGTTATAAATAAACAAATTAAATGCCATGCATCAAGCTGGCTTATCGTCAACTGCTTAATCCAGATCATTTTGTGAGGGATCATGGCAGAGAAAATATGCCCACTTGGGTGCTGAGTCTTCATATTGATCCGTTCAGGTTTTTTCTTCCTGAAACTATCCCCCTCTTTGCCATGTCACAGTTTGATCATGAAGCTCCCACAGGGACCAGGGGAGGCCCTTTCATTGCATACCTGTTAATTCTAAATCATGAAAGGGAAATGTATGAATATTTGTTCTATATGCAATAAAATGAACCTGAAACAAGGCTCCATGTCTCTGGCAAAAGACCTAAGCATCTTTGCCTTTGTCAGTGTTGGCCCAAAGGATAGGGCAAAGGTGACATCATATCAATATGAATTAACAATGAGCGCATGGCCTCTCTGTCTTCCATTCCATGCTGTTCTGCCATTCAACGCCACAATACTCCATCGTCATAGTTATCCAATTGTTCTAGTGAGTAAGCTGGGTGCACCTCACCCCAAGTGAATCTGAAAACAACACAATATCTTTTGCAAAAGAAAAATAGAATACGGAACTCACAGGTAAGACATTTGACAAAGTCCCACATGGCAGATGGTCAGAAAAGTGAGATCCCATGGGATACAGAGGAAGGTGGCAAATTTGGATCCAAAATTGGCTTAGCCACAGGAAACAAAGGGTAATGGTCGATGGATGTTTTTGCAAATAGAAAGCGGTTTCCAGTGGTGTTCACAGGGTCCTTGCTGTTTGACATATATATTTGTGATTCAGACTTAAATGTGGGATTGGGAAATTTGCAGGTGACACAAAAGTTGACTGTGTAGTTGATAGTGAAGAGGATAGCTGTCAACTCCAGAATGATATAAATGGTTTGGTTCAGTGGACAGATAAGTGGCAAATGAAATTCAATCTGGATAAGTATGAGATAATGCATTTGGGGAGGGCAAACAATGCAAGGGAATACTCAATAAATGGAAAGTTGGTGAGAGGGATTGAGGAAGTGAGAGACCTTGGAGTGGATGTCCACAGGTCTCTGAAGGCGGAGGACTGATTGATAAGTGGTAAAGAAAGCATATAGAATGTTTTCCTTGATTGATCGAGATATTGAATATAAAAGCAGGGATGTAATGATGGAACTGTATAAAATGATGATTAGGCCACAGCTGGAAATTTATGTACAGTTCTGGTTACCACATTACAGGGAGGACATAATTGCTCTGGAGATTTTCAAAGATGTTTGAAAATTGCAACTATGAAGAAAAATCGGATAGGCTCGGGTTGTTTTCCATAGAACAAAGAAGCCTGAGGGGTGACTTGGTTGAGGTGTACAAAATTATGAGAAGCTTAGATAGGCTAGACAGGAGAGACTTGTTTCCCTTAGTTGAGGGGTCAGTTACTGGAGGGCATAGATTTAAGGTGATTGGTAGAAGGATTTAATTGGTAGTTGAAACTTAAATGCTCAACTCATTTATAAGGTACCTGAAGTGCAAAATTTGAAAGGCTACAAGCCAGCTGTGGGAAAGTGGGATTAAAATGAGCAGCTAATTTCTTTCTTTCCTCTTTTTCGGCTAATGCAGACATGATGGGCTGGATGGCCTCATTCTGTGCCACAACTTTCCTATGATTCTAACTCCAGTGAGTAACTGAGGAAAGTACAGTAGATATTTAAGGCAAAGTTACATGAGGGAGAAAGGAATAGAAGGTGAGGGTTATAGGGTTGGATGAAGTAGAGTGCGAGGAGATTCACGTGGAACATCAGCACCAGCATAGAGCAGGTGAACTATATGTGCAATAAATTCTAATCAGTTCTATTGAGGTGATTATGATTACTACAAAAACAACAAGAATTTATCTTAGTGACACCATCCATGGCTCAGTGAGTCCATGCACCAAATGGTGCAGTGAACCACAAAGATCAGACAACTTTAACCTAAACTGTGTGTTAGCGGAGTTCAGCCAAGTTAGTAGACGGGGCACATCAAATGGTTTGCTTGGTCTTGGGTAAGTAACCAAAAACAATTGTGCATTGTTTTCACTTCTGGTATATATGTCCCCACTTCTTTTTAGTCTCCACAGTATTGAGGGTTAAGTGGTGACTCATCATAGCTTCAGGTAGCACAATGACAATCATTATCCACACCAACATAAAAATAATCATTTTGAGCAAGGACTGGTGGAGTGAAGAGAACATCAGAAAGTAATATATTCAGAAACTAGCCTTTAATTCTGAGAACCAATTGTCAAAACAGATCTAATTAAATATGAAACCTCTCCTTGTGAAGGCTGCATCAATATAAGGCCAGTATGCCAGCCACAGAAACACTTTTACCAACAGGGAATTTCTGAGGAGATTGGAATATGAGAAAGTTGCATCCTGTTTGTATTGCCAAATATCACAAAATTAAATGTTTAGTATTATTAGATATAAATTTTCATATATATATTTCTAAAAGGCTCGTGTTTTGTCACACATGCTCATGCCCAAGTCGTAAGATCTTTTCTCCAGTACATTTCACATTCAAAAGAAAGTAATAAACAATAACTGAATATAGGAAAGTAATAGTCAAATTCGATGCATAAACTTCCCATTCAAAACAGTTATATGGACTGCCAGTGAAACGTTACTAAGAACATAAGAATGGGCTCTCAGCAAAATGCAAAACCACAAAAAATGGGAGCAGGGATTGGCTACATGGCCCATCGAGCCTGCTTTTCCATCCAGTACAGTCATGGCTGATCTTAGCTTTCAACTCCACTTTCCTGTCCAGTTTCCGTACCCTTGATTCTCTGAGAGACCAGCCATAAACATATTCAATGATGGAGCATCCACAACCCTCTGGGGTAGAGAATTTCAAAGTTTCAGAATCCTTTGAGTGAAGTAACTCTCATCATCTCAGTACTATATGATCGGCCCCTTATCCTGAGACTGTGCTCCATGTTTTAGACTCTCTAACAATCTCCACTCAAGCCCTTTCACAATCTTGAATGTTTCAATGAGATTGCTTTTTATTCTTCTAAACTCCAGAGAAAAAAAGCCCAATTTACTCACCCTATCATTATAGGGAATCCCCTCACCCCAGGGACCAATTTAGTGAACTTTCTGCACCACCTCCAATGCAATTATATCTTTTCTTAAATATGGAAACCAAACTGTACATCTGTCATCTTATCAAAACCCTGTAAAATTGTAGCAGGACTTCATTATTCTTGTACTCCAATCCCCTTGTAATGAAGGTCAACATGCCATTTGCCTTTCTAATTGCTTGCTTTACATGCATGCTAACTTTCTGCATTTTTGTACAAGCATACTCAAGTCTCTTTGACCATCAACACTTACAAGTTTCTCACCTTTTGAAAGATATTTTGTTTTTCTATTCTTACGTTTCGTTTCCTTCATGCTTACCTACATTATACTCCATCTGCCATTTTGTTGCCCACTCAATTAAGTTGTCTATCTCTCTCTGCAGTTTTTTTCTGTCCTCCCCAAAGCTTAACTTTCAACCTAGCTTTGCATCATCAGCAAACTTAGCAACATTACTCTCTGTCTCTTCGTCTAAGTCATTAATACAGGTTGAAAATAGCTGAGGCCCCAGCACTGTTCCTTGCAACACTCCACTATTCACTGCCTGCCAACTTGAAAACACTCCATTCATGCCCGGTTTCTGCTTCCTGTCCATTAACCAATCCTCAATGCATGCAAATATAATACCTTGAACTCCATGAGCCCATATCTTGCCTGCTAACCTTTTGCGTGGAACCTTATAAAATGCCTTTTGGAAACCCAGGTATACTACATCTACTAGCTCCCCTTTATCTACCCCAGATCAGTTGACTGGATGGTTGTTTTGTGATGCAGAGTGATGCCAACAGTGTGAGTTTAATTCCTGTACTGGCTGAGGTCATCAATGAAGGCCCCACCTTCTCAACCTCACATGAGGTGTGGTGACCCTCAGGTTAAACTCACAACCAGTCTTCTCTCTCTGATGAGAGCCTATGGTCCTCTGGACCTACAGCAACTAGTTACATCCTCAAAAAAATCTAATAAATTTGTTAAATGGGATTTCCTTTTTGTAAAATCATGTTGACTTGTTCTAATCTACAATGCTTTTCTAAGTGCATTGTTAAGACTTTATTAATAACAGATTCCAGCATTTTCCCAACGACTAATGTTAAACTAACTGGCCTGTTTTTCTCTTTCCCTCCTTTCTTGAACAGAGGTGTAACATTTTCCAACTTCAAATCTGATGGGAACATCCCCGCATCTAAGCAATTTAGGAAAAATCACAGCTAGCACATCCATTACCTCTGTAGCTATCTCTTTTAGCACCCTAGCATGTCGGCCATCAGGTCCTTGGGATTTATCAGGTTTTAGTCCTTAAATTTTTCCAATACTTTTTCTCTGTTGATATTAATTTCTTTAAATTCCTCACTACTTTTAGACGCTAGGTTACTATCCATTTCCGGTATGAAACTTGTGTCTTCTACTGTGAGGACAGACACAAAATATTTGTTCAAGCCTCCGCCATTTCCTCATTCCCGATGATAATTTCACCTGCCCCTCCTTCTGAGGGATCAACGTTTAATTTAGGCACTCTTTTCCTTTTTATATACTTATAAAAACTCTTACAATATGTTATATTTCTGATAAAAACAAAAAAACTGTGGATGCTGGAAATCCAAAACAAAAACAGAATTACCTGGAAAAACTCAGCAGGTCTGGCAGCATCGGCGGAGAAGAAAAGAGTTGACGTTTCGAGTCCTCATGACCCTTCGACAGAACTTGAGTTCGAGTCCAAGAAAGAGTTGAAATATAAGCTGGTTTAAGGTGTGTGTGTGGGGGGTGGAGAGATAGAGAGAGAGAGAGGTGGGGGGGTGGGCAGGTGTGGTTGTCACCCCCCCCCAACCTCTCTCTCTCTCAATCTCTCCGCCCCCCACACACACACCTTAAACCAGCTTATATTTCAACTCTTTCTTGGACTCGAACTCAAGTTCTGTCGAAGGGTCATGAGGACTCGAAACGTCAACTCTTTTCTTCTCCGCCGATGCTGCCAGACCTGCTGAGTTTTTCCAGGTAATTCTGTTTTTGTTATGTTATATTTCTGGCTAATTTACTCTCATTTTCTATTTTTCCCCTCTTTATCAGCTTTTTAGTGACTCTTTGCTGGTTTCTAAAATGCTCCCAATCCTCAGACTTGCTTTTATTTTGAAAGATTGCAAGCCTCCTCTTTCAATCTAATACCATACATAACTTCCTGAGTGAACCACAAATGGGTCTTTCTTGCTGAGTTTTTGTTTCTCAGTGGAATGTATTTTTGCGGAACATTTTGATTTGTTTTTTGTAAAGGCTCCCACTGTTCATTTATCGCCATACCTTTTAGTCTATTTACCCAATTAACATAATTAGCCAATTCCCCCCCTCAAGACTATGTAATTGTTTTTGTCTAATATTAAGACTATTGTTTGTGCTGGGTATGTCACTTTCAAACTTAACATGGAATTCAGTGATACTATGATCACTATTTCGCTGTGGATGTTTTACCGTGACATTATTAATTAACCCTGCTTCATTACACAATACTAGATCCACAAAAGCTTTATCCCAAGTAAGTTCCGAAACATATTGCTCCAAGAAAGTGTCACATAAACATACTACAAACTCATCTTCTAGACCACTCTTGTCAATTTGATTGTCCAAGTCGATATCAAGATTAAAGCCCCCAACGATTATTACATTGCCTTTGTTACCAGCCTCAGTAATTTCTGTCCAATGTTATAACTATTTTTAGGGGGCCTATAAATCAATCCCACTGGTGTTTTCTGACTCTTGATTTTCCTAATTTCCATCCATGCTGATTTTACTTCATGATCTTCTGAGGCCTTTCTCACTAATGTTCTTATGTCATCTTTTACTATCAAGGCTATCACTCCTCCTTTGCCATCCTGTCTATCTTTCCAAAATATTATGTGCCCAACAATATTTATTTCCCAACTTTGATCCCCTGTAGCCATGTTTCTGTAATGGTGATTAGATCTAAGCCATTCACCACTATTTGTTACACTAGTTCTCCCATCTTATTGCAGATGCTATGTTTTCAGATAAAGAACCTTTAATTTCATTGTTTCACTTTTGTTCCCTGTAATGACCTTATTTGCTGATGTACAATTTATGTTAAACCCACTGTCACTTCCTGCCTATTCTGCTGCCTTTACCCATATCATTAGACTGTTCTGATGACTCAATATTTCTCTTTGTATATCTAAATCTCCCTTCACCGGAATCCTCTCCCCAATCCCTTTGTTTAAAGCCCTGTCTCCAACTTTAGTTATACTATTGGCGAGGACACTGGTCCCAGCAAGTTATCATAGAAAACAGAATGGAGGAAATGAATGTTTTCAATATTTTTGAAAATTACTTTGGCTGTCTGAAAATTGTCCCTGGCCAGGCAGCATGGGCGAGGAGGTGTTGAGTCCATCAATGGCTGGGGTAGTGATCGGTGTCGAGGAAAGATCATGTGTATGCCTCTGTTGGGGTGACGGGCAAACTTGCAATGGGGTCCTCAGGTGTTAGATCCATGACTTGCATTTAAAAAGAGTCTAATGGCTTTTTCAGGTGTGAGCACGGCATACCAATTTTTTTGATGTTTGCCTGTATGTCATTCAGCGCTTTTCTTGCTCATAATGAACATGTCGTTCTTCACTGCCATACTGGAGGCTTGGAAAGACATTTAGCACCAAATATCTGGTACTGAGTGACCAAAACTTTAGGCTATGCAATTATTAGGTTGACAGTGGTGTTGCATTTGTTGGAACTGAAATAACAGGAAAAGGGTGTAGATGCAAATCCATTCCAGCATCCAATTTATTCCTGTATAATTTATGTAAAGCATTCAGAGCTCATTGTTCCATCACTACAATTTGTTCTGAAGCTAATTAATATATTTCTCGACTGACCAATTTCAAATTTATGAGCACGTTGTGCCTGCAGCCAATATTTTACATCTTGAGGTTACTGCCAACACGTTTCCATCAAATGGAATTAATTTATTTTCTTTTCCATTTGTCAAATAAAGCAGCATCAAAATAATTATCCCTTTGTTCACTAAAGAACCAGGGTGCCTAAAATTAAAAACTTCATGAATATAGAAGCACAAATGTGTTTATTTTGAAAATGCTGCAGGGAAAATACATGAATTAAAATATATATATATATTTTGGCAGCATTAGCTCCTCTAGTAAGGAGCAATTGATAAAATGGAAATTAGGAATAATTCCCCAACGGCACAGTTAGTAAAGGCAGTATAATAAGTATACAAAGCCTAGCCATGGAGTTCAGTAGTTTCTGGTGCTATTCTCCAAGTGAGCAAGCTGAGATGTTATTATGGGCAATGAAATAATTTCAGTGGGACTGAAATTGATCTTCAGTAGTGATGCAAAACTGTTGACAGTAAACCAGCAGCTTATTCTGCAGCATGCCCAATTTGAATGGGAAACAATATCTGTTGAGATATAAAATGAGCTACCAATAATCAGTTTTCCATTGCTGCCAATGACCAATTACACCTTGATTTTCCGTACTAAGGGTGGACTATGTAGTATATGTTCCTAATCCTGTGCACTGTTCTGCTGGAAGCTAAAACACATTTCTATACATAGTGGCTGCAGATGGAATCAGCTTCCAGCTCCAACTAGCTGCACGGCATAGTTGAATAATGTATTGACTCTCATTCCTTATGCTTGGGCAAGACACTTAAGGATCATAGTTACCTATAAATGTGCAGCCAATCATAAACAAATGAATTCAGAAGAACAGAGAAACTTCTTGAAAGTCAGTACCCTCCTCCTTTTCCATCCTCCAGTGGCCGAGTGGCAACATCAACTTTCACATCACCTGATATTACAGGTATCAATGACTTGCAACAACTGAATTCCAATTTAAGTGAGGCAGGTCGCCAACTGCATGGTAATGAGTTCTGGCCCTTGAAATGCATCGAACACTGCGCTGACAGAAAGGGTGGGAGTTCTACCTCCTGCTCCGGTTCTATAAAGGCAAAATACTGCGGATGCTAGAAATCTGAAACAAAAACAAAAAATGCTGGAGAAACTCAACAGGTCTAACAGCATCCAAGGAGAGAAAGACAGAATTCTGCCCTCGGTTGGCGTGCGGGCCCCATCGGCTTGGCGGCGGACGGACAGCTGACCCCCGCCACCAAAACGGGGCCCGCTGCCAATTTGAGTGGGCGGCCTGCCCGACAGGAAGCGTTATGCGCTTCCTGTGCGAGGGGGGTGGAGTAGAGATTCCCCATCTGTCAAAGAGCGCACTGCTTCCTGAGGCAAAGTGCCGTCTCAGGAAGATTCGTGACAGGTAAGTAAAGTCTAAAAATAGATAAGTATTGAAATTATTAACATGTCCCCCTCATGTGACAATGACACATGAGATGGGACATGTTAATAATACACACATAAAATTTATTGAATGTTTAAAAAAAAACAGACATGAAACTTCATCCCGCCAGTGGATAAAGTTTCGTGAACAATCTGGAGCCCACTGGGGCTCCTGGCCTGCCCGCCAGCCTTAAGCTTGGACGGGCAGGTCTTTAATTATCTTAATGAGCCTGTCAATGGCCTCAATTGGCCATTGACAGGTCAGCGGGCGGACAGCTGATTTCGCTGTCCGCCCGCCTTCCTAAAAATTTAAAGGGACCGGGATGACGTCAGGGATTCCTCCCGACGTCATCCCACGTCATTTTCCCCGCGGCGAGTGGGCCCCGCCCCCAAATCGCCGAGAGGAAAATCCTGCCCAGAGTTAACGTTTTGAGCTCATATGACTGAAGAAGAGTCATTCAGGCTCGCAACATTAACCTGTCTTTCTCTCCACAGATGCTGTCAGACCTGTTGATTTTTTACAGCATTTTTTGTTTTGGCTCCTGTTCTATGTTTGGTGTTTAAGTCTATTGCTTAGCTTCAAATTTCCCTTAAATTAAAAGAAATGAAAATAGCATCTTTATGCTGCCACAAAAAACACAAAATTAAGTTATATTAAAGTGCTATGGGACGCGTTTTAAGTTATTGTGATACCTTGATTGTATTGGTTTGTCTTTTTCACTTTCTACTAATTTTCCTAATGGCATCCAGATGAAATATTCCAAATCTTCATAGGCAAGTATGTGAAGTGATGCATTATTGAAGCAGGTAGACCACAAAGATCTGAAGGCCTACACAGAGTTACCTGATGTGACCACTGTTGTAAAGTGTGGGTATGTTGCTGTAAGGTGAAAACAGACAGGTGCTCTGCTCTGTGTTGTGACTGATTCAGTTGGTAAGGTGGAGTTATTTAAAATTCCCAGAGGGAAACTTTAAACAATTGTCATAACCTATAATTTTGAGTGTTATGTTTGAGATGCGACCCTAAACTCAGGAAACAGATCACTAGTTCTCGAGGCTTTCCATTAAACTAATATAAACATTTTATTGATTTACACAGGTTAAAATATATACACATGGCTACATATTACTACTATCATAACTTTTAACAAATTCCCAAACTAATCTCCTTTAAGGCGACAGCAACCCATAATCTTAACCAGACAGCAGGAAAGCATTTTCACTGTACAAATTCAAAATGGGGTTCTTTTCACTGTGGAGCCAGTTGGAGGCTTGCAGCTACCTTTTGATCTCACATTGCCTCTGCTCTGCACACCCGAAAACTACTGAAGTTATACCTACCACCACTGATTGAATTCAAACTCTCATTGTCTCACCAGCCTCTTTGAACTTCACCTTTTAACAGTGAAACCCCTTTCATAGTACCAATTTTATTAGCAATATAAACATATGGCTTGGTATCTGCATACACCCCACTTCTAGAATGCTCTATTCAAAAATTGCAAATGCACACTATCTCTCTTCCATATCAAAGCTAGTACCCTCAAAGCACCAGACTAGCCAGCTTTAATCCAATTAAGACTCAGCCTCAGACTAAACCTCTATTTTAAAAGAAAAATATTTTCTAAAATATTATATACATTAATAGCTTCATGAAATGTGATTCCATCCCCCCCAAACATCACTGACAAAAGATGAACAGCTGGCTGACTTTCATCATGGAGGCTTAAATATAAAGAGTAGTTATTCACTGTAGTATCAGAAGTTGTTAGTTCATATTGACACTAGTTCCAAAATAGGTCACGAGTTTCAGGGGAGAAGAGGAGAATTGGTAAAGCAGGAACTGGAATGCATTGATAATGTTTTAACATGCATGACAACAAGGCACAGGAGGTTGGAGCACCAAAAACCTGAACTAAACTGTGGTGTGAAGTATTTTTGAACTCATGATTGTTCACCCCATAAGTCCAAGGCCAGAATCATCCACTCTCATTTGCGTCATAGTGGACGGGAGTGGGAACTATCGAGCAGTCGCAAAAATCGGTTTCAGGTTGTCGTAAAACCAGTTTGCTGTGTTTCCCGTCCTCGCATGTTGAGAACATAATTTCAATACCTTAGCATCTCATTATAACCCAAATTCACTGGAATCAGCCCCCAACGCTGGATAATCCAGGCACGTCGGTGAGATTGCACGCCGATGTGCTTCACAACCGTACATTAGCAATTTGTGCCAGGTGAGCTGCACTTCACTCTGGACTTCGAGATTTGTTTTCCTACCTTGCTTCGGGCTGCGCTCACGGTCATCAGTGCCAGGCTTCGCAGGCAGCACCACATCACTTTTGACAGGGGAGGGTCACGAGGCTCCACAACTGTAAGGCAGGGGTGGCTTTTCAACAGCTGAGTGAGGAAGTGGGAGAAGTGGCTTCAGGCAAGAAAAGAGGCTACGGGGTGAGGACTGTACCCTGTACTGGGGAAGGTGGGTATCCCAGGTTGTGTGTGAGGGCACCTGCTGATCTGTGCAAGTGACCTCAAGATGGTGAGGGCTGGGAAGTAGTCTCCAGAGGAGATGAGGCCAGATGGACATGTGAGGGTATGTGTGAGAGAGTGAATGGTGATGTCAATCAACAGATCAAGATTCACCATAGACATCAGCTACATATTAACGATTCTGATTAGTTCAGAATTTTCTCTTCCTAAATGCATTGAAAACTCCTACACACAGCGTCGATGACAAATCATTTATCAGTGTGTCAACATGAAATTGATACTGAGGGATTGGGTTTCTACAGGGTTTCTATCAATGATCCATTGTGAATTTGCCATCACATAGTTTGCACCATTACTTGGTGGCTTTCAGGGATCCTCTGCTAATGTTTTGGCAGATGATGAGGACACCCTTGAGAAACTAAAGTGCCACTGTGGAGCTGTTGAAGTTTTTTTTAGCATCCATTGTGTTATCCACAAAAATCAGGACAAATCCAACCCAGCCCAAGTACGACCCCACCAGTCTACTCTCAGTCATCAGCGGTGGGAGGGGTTGTTGGGTCATCAGTAGTGCTTTCAAGCAAGACTGGTTCAGTAATAAGCAGTTCACTCGCAGTCAGATTGGGTTCTGGCAGGGCCACTCAGCTCCTGACCTCATTACAGCCCCAGTCCAAACAAGGACAAAAGAGCTGAACTCAAAAGGTGAGATGAAATTGACTGCCCTTGACATCAAGGCAGCATTTGACTGAGTGTGGCATCAAGGAGCCCAAGCAAAACTGAAATCAATGCGACATGAAAAGCCAATTACAACTGTGAATTACTTAAGCATATTGAGCTTTTTAAGGAAGATTTGTGTGTTTTTAAAGAAATACAAACAAGGACTCTCAGCAAAAGATGGTTGATAATGTCAAGTGACCACTTTCTGGAAAACTCCTATGTGGATTGTACTGACAGACATATCCTGAGAGAACATGGAATGTTGCACCTGAAAAGGTGTCATGGCCTTCTTCACGCAGAGACACTTGAAAAGGAGATAGGAAAGATACAAAAGACTGAACTTGAATCTCCCGTGGTTGCAGAGACAAAAGACTGATTGTATGTCTCAGCAGTCACTCAAAAATCCATCTCCTGTTAATTTATATCTCAGAATGTGTAAATAGTTCTGAGATGGATGCAAGGTGACTATTTCCTCTCATGAAATACACAGGGAAAATGGGTTAAAAAGCTAGCTGCAGATCAGTGCAGTGTTTGCTGGTGTGCTGTGAGAGTGACAACACAATAAGATCAATGAGTCACCTCTGCAGGTGAAGTCTCTCTCTCTCTCTCCTGTTGCTGGAGGCAAGGCTCAGCAGAAGCCACAATCAAAAAGAAAATAGGACAGCTTCTTCAGCTGCCCTGCAGAATCATGTGTTGCCGCCAAACCAACTATGAAACTGCCAAAGTCAGCTCTACCAGAATCACCCAACTTAACAGCCGCATCGTATCATCATGCACGGGTTTTAGAACTAATAAATTTACTCCCTTGACTCAAGAAAGTCTGATTAAATTGGCTTCTTCTAAAAAAAAAAATACATTTGGATTGGGAAAAGGCATCCACATGGGGTAAGGGAATCCCATTTAAACTAACCTTGTAATGAACCGAGGGAGTTGATTAAAGAAGGGGAGACAGCTCATTCTTCCTCAACTGAGGGCATAACACAATTGGGATCCCATTTGGGAAGTTAACAAATTGGGGACCTCACCCATTGACCGGTCAAAATAAATGGGGATCTCGCCCAGGAACTAGTCGTAACAATGCAAATCAGGGGGAAAACTCTCTACTGGTTGGAGCCATACGTGGCACAATAGAAGATGGCTGTGGTTGTTGGAGATCAGTGATCTTAGTCCTGGAACATCACTACAGGACATCCTCAAGGCAGTGTCCTAGGCCTGGTTGCTTCGTCCTTCCCTCCATCATAAGGTCAGAAGTGGGGATGCTAATGGATGATTGTACTGTGTTCAGCACCATTTGTGACTTCTCAGATATTGAGACAATCCATACCCATATGCTGAAAGACCTGGACAACACTCAGGCTTGGGTTGATAAGTGGCAAGTAACATTTGCACCACAAAAGTGCCAGGCAATGACCAACTCCATCAAGGGAGTATCTAACCATTTCCACTTGACGTTCAATGGATTAGCATCACTGAATCCCCCACTATCAGCATCCTGGGGTTACCATTGACAAGAAACTGAACTGGACCAGCCATATAAATACTGTGGCTACAAGAGCAGGTCAGAAGCTGGGAATTCTGTGGATAGGGGTCCTCCTGACCCCTCTAAATCAGGGCTGTGTTGGAATACTCCCCACTTGTCTAGATGATTGCATCTCCAAACCTGCAACCTGTACCACCTAGGAGGACAAGAGCATCAGGTGCATGGGAACACCATCCACCTGCAAGTTCCCCTCCAATTCATACATCATCCTGGCTTGGAACTACACCACCATTCCTTCATTATCGCTGGGTCAAAATCCTGGAGCTCCCTTCCTAACATCACATGGACTGCAGCGTTTCAAAAAGGCAGCTCACCATCACCTTCTTGAGGGCAGCAAGGGATGGGCAATAAATGCTGGCCTAGCCAGTGACGCCTACATTCCTTGAATGAATAAATTTTAAAAAATCAAGAATCCTCTTCTGCCCCCACCACATTTTCTTTACTCCCCTACTCCTTCTTCCATTTCCTCTTTCTCTGTAGCTGCCCCTTTTTCTCTTCTCCCTCAGCCTCCAACCTCTCCCCTTTTTCTCCTCTTTCCCTTCCATCCATTTTTATTAATTTCAGGCCCCATCTGCCCGTGGAAATAGACATTGATGTTACCGACTCAATTTAAAGAGGAGTTACGCTTTCCCAGGATTCTTGCTACAATGTGGTCCTCAACCAACCAAAGCAATTTAACTGACCTTTAATCCCATTGCTGTTTGTGGAACTGTACTGTGCACAAAATGGCTCATTGATTTGCCTATATGACAAGCATGACTTTATTTCAAAACTAATTGATCATGAAAACTCTGTGGGACATCTTGAAGACATGAAATGTGCTTTATAAATGCAATTTATTTATTTCTTATAGAGATTTTCATTTTGTGCAACTGCTAAATTTGTCGAGAAGTGCTGTGTGAAGTGAGTTTTCTATAGATGACACATTTTTAAATCAGGAAAAGAAGTAATGAATTTTGCCTTAGGTCAAGGTCTTGATTATGTCAAGATTGTTTAAGTTAAGGCATGAGGATGCAAAAATTGAAAATCTAAAATGGTACTGAATGGTTTAGATAAAGAAGTATATAGTGTAATAGAACAACTGACATGAACTGAATTGTGTTTTCTTGCTTCAAACATTCTTCCAGTCTTTTCTTGTATAATTAACAATCATGATGATGAAAGCAATGCTAAAATAAGTTGCAACTTTAGAATTGATATGTAGGAAGACAGAAATGTTAACTTGGGTGTTTTACTGCTTTATGTGGCTACTTTGTGCCTGCATGTGTGTATATTGATATTAATTTATGGATCATACATAAATATAGCTACAGTCAGGAATTTCCACATAAAAAAGGCTCAATTATGAGTTCTGGTGGGTTTTCTTGATTGATCAAAAAGGAAAGAATTGGTCTTAGTCGTCTCCTCCATCCTTGCTAACCACCATCCCATCTTCAATCTCCTTTTCTCTCCAAGCTCCATGAAGATATTGTCATCTCCCAAATCCGTACCCTTCTTTCCCGGAACTCCATGTTTGAATCCCTGCAATCCAGTTTCCACCCTTGCCTCTGGATCTTTTCAAAGTCACTGACAGCCTATGGGGGAGGTGGTAGCTTGGTAGCAATATCCAGAGGGCCAGGCCTAATCTTTAGGGACATGGGCTCAAATCCCACCATGGCAACTGGTAGAATTTAAGTTAAATTAAAAATAAGGAATTGAAAGCTTATCTCTGTAATGGAGACCATGAAACTATCATTGATTGTCACAAAAAACAATCTAGTTTACTCATGCCCCTTTAGAGAAGCAAGTCTGCTATCCTTACTTGGCCTAGACTACATGTGACACCAGACCCACAGCAACATGCTTGGCTCTTAACTACCCTCTGAAATGGCTGAGCAAGCCACTCCGTTCAAGGGCAATTAGGCATGGACATTAAATGTTGGCCTTGCCAGTGTTGCCTACATCCCATGAAGGAATAATAAAATGTGACTGTGACAGTGGTAAACTATTCCTCTGCATCCTACCTGACCTGTTTGCAGACTTTGACATAGTTGACCACATTATCCTTCTCCAATGCTCAGCAATTATCATCCATCTGAGAATCACCTGAATTGGCTTCTCCTCCCACTTCCATACCGTTACCAACTGTATCCCTCAAAGACCTATCCTTACTTCCCCCCACCACCCATATCTCATCTAAACCCTATCTATGCCCCTTGGTGATACTATCCAAAAAGACAGCATCATTTTCCAAATGTACACTGATGACACCGAACTCTACCTTACCACCAAGTCTGTCAACCCCTTCACTGTCTCTAACTTGTCAGTCCACCCTGCATCTGTGACCTCATCCAGCCCCATAATTCTCTGAGATATCTGCACTCCTCCAATTCCATTTTGAACATTCCCAATTTTAATCACTCCATCAAGGCCTTAAGTTCTGGAAATGTCTCCTAAAACCTCTTTGCCTCTCTTCCTCTGGTACCCTCTTTAGGATGCTACTTAAAACTTACTTCCTTGGCCAAGCTTTTGGTCATGTGCATTCCTATCTCCTTATGTGATTCAGTGTCAAAAATTTGTTTGATAATGCTCCCGTGAAGCATCTGGGGACATTGTCCTATATTAAGGATGCTACTGAAAAAAGACAGATTTCTATTGTCTTTATTGAAGAGTATGAAGAAGATCAAGAAGTTGTGATTCAATTATTATACTTGGAGAGAAATTGGGCTGGATTTTCTAAAGGTGGTAGCATTCGCAGAGCCAAAAGCTTCAGCCAGTGGTGGGGCCCATGAAAGCACATTGCCGGTGGTGAACAATTAAATGGCCACCACTGGTGCCGCCACCCCAATTAAGGGTGGTGGTCTGCGCCCAAGAGCTGCCACCTAATCAGAGGGCAGCCAACTGAATGATCTCAGCAGCATTACTGTTAGAGGTGGATGGCCAACCTCGAAGGGTTGGGGTCACCGGGTGTTGGGGGGGATGTTTCTGTCGTGCATAAGAGGCGTAGGTGCCATAGTAGCAACTATTGCTGATGGGGGACTGCTTCATCAGCGTACAGAGATGAGGGTGCCCTCCCCAGAGTTCAAAGCCACCAGGTTTTGCTTTGCAACTTCCCCACTTGCTGGCTGACCCGCTAAAATGGGAAGTGGCCCATTGGCAGTGGGAAGTGGCCCATAATTGGCCAGTAAAGTGGCTCAATTGGGTTCCCGACAGGCGACTGACCCACCAACTTGGCCTGCCTCTGGCAAATTAGCATAGTGGCAGAAAGACTTTGGACAGGCCAATGAAACCTTCCTGTGCTATTTTGCCTGCCTTCACACCTCCCAGCCTGTTGCCAAAGGGCTGGTAAAATTCCAGACATTGTTAAGTCAACACATCAAGTTTTTTCAAGTTTCTAGCTCTCAACTCTAGCACAATCAGTAACTAATAAAATATTAATCAGTTAACCATGGACAATACCAAAGGCAATTTAATAGCATGGTGGAAAATTGTTAGCCAGATGTGTTGGCTTTCTGAAGATATCTGAAAATGCAGGAAAATACGAATATATTCATATTCCTCCTAGATATGGTAATCTGCTCTTGTCAGCAATTGTATTTGTGCTCATGAGTAATTTGTTTTACAGATGTGGACTACATTAAAGCATCTCCAGATCTGGAAGATGGCATACCTACCTGGGCACCCAGGTTTGGAACTCAGCATCTTGGAAACTTGGAACCTGATGAGTATCAGTCTAACATCTACATGGGAGGCACTCCAGTCATGCTATCTAGCAAACAGGACCAAGTTGCCAAGCAGGATGGGCAACATTCTGCTTCTTCCACTCGAAAGAAGAAGAAGCGTACTAAACGATCAGAAAAACGAGAGAGTAAAGCTGCCAAGGAGGAATCACAGAATGAGTAACGTCATTTGTCACAGCAATCTGAGAACTCTCAGAAACCAGGTCAGATCATCAGGGTAGACACAAGGGTTCTGTAAATTCAATTTAAAATCACATTTGGAAGAAGTATTGTTGTGTGCACTCAAATGCTAATTTGTTTGTCTTGGATGTTTTCTAATTCTAGTTAAAGGGTTTTATTTAGCTTGGCTCTATTCCTTGTGTTGACCAACTTTCATTTCTTATATGTTCAACTGTAACCACATGAAAGTCAATGGTAAAAACAAATTAGAAACAAATGATTCAAAATAACTTCATGCTAACATAACATTGAAGCCAACACCTTTTGTGAAATATGTATTGTCAATTTTACACCCTTAGTGTCTTTCCCAGTGTCTGACTACAGAACAGATTAACTGTACTATACATGTTTAAAGTGAAAAAATATATATGACGTTAGTGAATATTGATTAAATCTTGAACTAGCCAGCTGGATAAGCAATCAGAATTCACCTGAGATGCGTGAAGACAAATGTACACAAAATCTAAAAGCTGTTTTAAGCAGTGATCATTTCTAGTGCCAATGCATAAGGATTTTATTCCACAGGAATATGGATTAAAAAGTTCTTGAGTCAATGCATGTCATGCCAAACTAGCGACTGCAGTTTCTCCATGTCTCAACAAATTGTGACTTGGATTGAAGAACAGCATGTATTTGCCATTACTTATATGGTATTCAAACATCTGACAGTTAGATATATTTTCCTCTGTGTGTAAAGTTGGGGAAAATAATCTTACTAAACTTATTATAAAGCCTTGAAAGCTGAATGAATGAAATTTCTTTAACTTTACATGCAGGGCAAAATGCACCTCTGTGTGTCTAACAGAATGTGGATGAAACAGTAAACTGGCTTCAGCTACTCACCTTAGCTAGGTCAGGCTGTTACTGCTTAATTTTCATTTGAAGCATATTGTACATTTTTGACATCAGTAATCACAAAAATACGTCACTTTCTTTTTCAATCACCTGCGGCAAACTATGCATTTTTGTTACATTTGTACCAAAGGTGGCTTTCTTTCTCAATAACATCAAATGTAATCTTTTATGCTTAGTCTATTTTCGGATGTATTCTGTTTTTGCATGTATAAGTAAACGTGATCAGGACAATCTTTACCATGTATGCGTTTTTAATGACTAAATGTTTCACTTCTTATACAACTTTACAGCTTTCTGCACACAGATAAGTACTCTGCCCTAACTAAAGTAGCTCTTTATTCATTCCTGAATATCTGTACATCTGCATTTTTTCATACTGTTAGTAGCTATGTTAGAGAAAAAAATTGGCTCTTGGGGCTGAACTGCAAAGCTTTAGCTGGTGTTCTTGTTCAAAAGCAAAAACCTTTACTGACATACCACCTTTAATGTAGGTAAATATCTTAGAGCAATTGACAAAAATTGACATTGCGCCAAAGAAGGGGATATTAGGAAAGGTGGCCAAAAGCTTAATTAAAGAGTTAGGTTTCAGGGCGTATCTGAATAGTGAGAGATATGGAACAATTTGGAGGGAGTTGCATAGCCTAGCATATCAACTGCTCAAATCATGGCCAACAATGGTAAGGCTCAGGAGTGAGGGGTGTAGAGGAGGCCAGTGTTGTAGGAACACAAAGTGTTTAGTGTTGTAGGGCTGAAAGATCACAGAAAGAGGGAGGAGTGAAATCACAGAGAGATTTGAAGGCATCGCTGGATCAATACCCAAAGCAGTTCAGCATTCATAGGAATGATAGTTGAGTAGGATTTAGTTTGATTAGGTTATGAGCATTAGAATGTGGATGAATTCAAGTCTCAATGGTGCAAATGAGGCTTAATTTAATGTTTGTACTTAAAAATTTGGTCTGTTTTCCAAGACTAGTAGAAATATTTCCTAATATAAGCAACATCCGCAAAATAAAAGTGAAGTCAACTCCTTGGAAATTTGGAAATACAAATGCATCCAGAAATGCTGCATACTATATAGTCCTGGTACAATCTCCATTCCCTTCTTGTTTCCATGGACTGGCTAGTTATATTGGAACTTGCCAAGTGGCCCTATGAATGGGTCCAGAGCATTATTTTATTGGAATCACCTCTTAGTCACACGACCTTCCATAAGAACACAAGATAGAGGAGCAGGAGTGGGCTAGACAGCTGCTCAAGCCTACTCCACTATCAATAATATCATGGCTGATCTTCGAACTCAGCTGCACTTTCCCACCCAATCCTCAAATCCCTCGATTCCTTTAGAGTTCCCGTACATTTCTCCTAAAAGATTTACTGACAAAGAAGGTTAAGCATAACGTGAAATTGGCAAGATCTTGTCTAATTCATAGTACATAGTATCTTTGACCTTGAAAAATTTCACTGGTAACTGAGTCAAGGCTCAGTTAAGAGCTGAGTCAAGGATCAGTGGATAAACCACAATAACTATTAATGTTTTCTCTAAAGCTTAGAATGTCATTTCACAAACACAGAATTTCAACATGTAATAAATGAGGCAATGTGACATGGGGGTGATGGTGGTGTAGTAGTGATGTCACTGGATTATAAATGCCAAGCTAATGTTCTAGAGGCATGAATTCAAATCCCACCATGGTAGCTGGTGGAAATCAAATTCAATTGATAAATCTGGAATCTAAAACTCATCTCAGTAATGGTGACCATGAAGCTATCATTGATTTTTTAAAAATCCAGCTGGCTCATTAATGTCCTTCAGGGAAGGAAATCTACTGCTCTCACCTGGTCTGGCCTACATGTGACTTCAGACCCACAGCAATGTGGTTGACTCTTAACTGCCCTCTGAAATGGCCTAGCAAGCCACTAAGTTCAAAGACAATGAGGAATGGGCAACAAATGATGGCCTCACCAGAGATGGCCACATCCCATGAATGCATTTTCAGCTTTTCTGCGAGTATTGGAGAAAACTACAGCAACAACTTGCATTTATTTGTCACTATTAACATAGCAAAACATTCCAAGGCACTTCACATGAATGTTATCAAATGAAACTTGATACTGAGCCACATTTGGAAATATCAGGGAACATGGCCAAACCTTGGTCAAAGGGCTGAGTTTTAAGGAGCATTTTTAGGAAGAGGCAAAACAAGGCTAAAGATTTTAAAATCATGGCATTGTGGGACTAGAGGCCAATGTAGGTCAGTGAGCACAGGAACTAAGAACATAAGAAATAGGATTGGGAGTAGAACATACGATCTCACAAGCCTGCTCCATTGTACATAGCATGATTTAAGATAGGGGCATTAGGGTTATGCATGAGTTCAGGTTTATGGAGGGTGGAGAATGGGAGACCAAAAAATAGAGCTTTGTGAGATATATCAAAAGTATAAAAGAGAGCTTCAACATACTTTATTGCATTTGGATAGCACAATCCAAGTAACATAGCCTGATGTCCATCATTTGCTACTGCATTCAAGTTATAACAAGAGCATAAGAAATTATACATTATGGTTCTCAAAAAATGTTCACTAAACGCTCTTTAGGTGAAGATTGGTGCTGATTTGTAGCTGGATTGGAATAAGTCTTCTTGAATAATTCCTTAGAGAATAGCAGTTGTTTGTCTTCTGACCTTGTCAACATCTAAAGACTGCGAAGTAATGATACCTGTACATTAGGAAAAAAACAATCAAAACAACTTCATATCAGTGAACTAAATGTGAGTTAGAGTTAGTACACTTGGAATATAGAAACACAACACATTTTTCCTCAATCCATTGAGCAGATGATAATATTGAATTGTATGTGATAATATGTGATGCACCACTAATCCATACTGAGCAGTTAAATTCTAGTTGTCATTCCTCATTTATGTTCAAGTAACTGATTGTATTTCAAGCAGTGGTGTAGATAATATAACAGCCGAAATGTTTTCTTATTAGAAATGGGGAAAATCATTCAATGTTTTTAATTCCTCAACAGTCTAGGTTTATGTAAGTATTTAGGAATGACAGGATGGAGATTACACCTTTCTTATGTTCTTATAGTAAGGGGCAGCTATTGACTCTGCAACAATAGCTAACATAAGCCTGCATCTTCAGGAAAAGAGAGAAAGAAAATTGGGTGGTCTGGGGAATAGCTTTGTTAGATGAGAATGGTTATTTTGCATTTGGACCTATATTAAATTCAAACAGTTCAAAGTTAATTTTGTATAAAAGAGATCTTTACTCATCACTTTTTCAGGATGTTCCCTTGGATGCATTTAATACTGTGCCTTTCAGGTACATTGGTTTCTCATTACCAGTTCTTAAAGTGTAATACCAGTGGCACTGCTTATCACACATCAGCCTCACACTTCTGCTTGAGTGAAGGCAAGCAAAAGAAACAGGAACAAGTTAGTGCACCTTGCAAGAATGAAAGAAAATGATTCGCATTGTGCATCATTGTATCTACAAGAAACAAGTATCCTAGTAGGAAAATAATTCATAGCATCTGAGTCACCATTATTTAAGTAGAATGACAATGATCCCAATTTGGCCTATTCCATCTGATAATGTTGATATATTTAATCAAAAAAATATGTCCAGTATCCAGCACCAACTTTGTGATAGGTAACCTTTCATTCTTCTTTCTCCCCAACCCCATCTCCAATACTACCAGATCTGGAACTAGTGTGCAGAGTGCAGGCGAGGAGGGATGTGGCTGAGGGTTTGGGAGGGTGGGAATCGTAGGTACTGAATTTCTCCAGGTATTATTGCACTCAAATGTGAGAATATCAGTAGAATACATATAAACTCCATTAATTAATTGAGGATCTCAAGTTTACTTAAGGGTTCGAAAAAAATTGTATGTCATCATTAATACTGCAACTTTGAAATCATTATTAAAGCTACAATAACAATAAATATATTCTTACATGATATAACAATCTCAAGTTGAATCAACCCAGATTCCTCAATGATAATATTTCCTGTACTTCAATGTAAAGACAAATCGAAAAGTTTATCCATCACTATTGTTTATTTTATTTTCAATAGTTGATGCTGATACAAACCCAAAGTTTGTCTGATCTATTATTCCATTATATAATTTCAGTGCCTTAGTTAAATTTGATTATGTAAGTCCTGAAATAAAATAATTGTATAGTAATGAATTGGGCTAAATTCCTTTTTAAACGGAGGTGCTCACCCAAATTTAAGAAAGGCCTTATGGATATATGCACTTCTCATAAGTATCACACTTATTTCATACTTCTGTATCACGGTTCTCCTGTTACATATTGACCAACCCAAAGCAAAATAGGTGGAAATCAAAATTTAAGGGAGAAGACATATAAGTCAACAGCAAGAACATGGTTAGGAAAACTACTAAAGAGAGCACTCTAAAAACTTATGATACAATCAATTTAGAATGCCCTATAAAGAGAATCTATCAACGTCTGTCACTGGCCTCTATTTATTTTAGTATATACTGATAAAAGTCCCAGGATATTCTGTTGTGCTAAACATTTGACTTAATCAGTCACTCTAAATCAATGGCACTGGTCATTCTTTGTGTTTCCATGGCATATTAGGAAACATCCTTTTTACTCACATTGAACAACACCATGAAAATAGGATAATCTTGAAAAGGATGTTGCTAGGCTAGTGCTCTAGAGAACAGTTTTGGGGTCAAAGTATTCTCCTGAAACTCAAAGTGATGTATTATAATCAGTTAACTCTACACAACATCTACCGGTAATTGAAAAGCAAAATGTAGTCAATTCCATTATTGCCCAGGCTATAAGTTTCCTGGATCATTTCCAACTACTGCTGTACACCTTTGCAAAGTGACAGCAATGTGACAAAGGAGCAAGAAGTTTCAGAGTGATCCAGCTCTGAAAGCACTGACGCCCCAAAATATAGCTTTTGGTTTGGTGAGGCTCATGTAAATTCTGTACATGTAAATCTTGGCCTCTATTAATTTACTGGTACAGAGAATGTTCCAAGAATCATGACTGACTCTAGACCCAGTATCTAACCATCTTGAATTTTCTTAGCCCATTGGAGATGGGCTGGGAGGCAGGAGACCACAAAATATAGTGGAGGTCCCCTGCCATGTTGGGTTAACACGAGTTTAATCCTGGAGGCAGGGTCTCAAGTGTGGGGCTATTCTTAATGTGTGCTCCATGGCCCTTGGAGGGGCTTCAGCAGCCATAAACATGTCTTCAACCAAGGTGATGCCACCATAACAATCTCCCTCCTACCCAAAATTGCCAGGGACAGGCTGCTTGGCCCAGACTTCCTCAAAGTCATGTCCTTGAGGGTGCTGTGCCTTGAGGCTGCCTCTCCCTGGAACTGCAGTACTGATAACCGCTAGTGGTGGTGCTGCTGAGCTGCAAACCCTCAAATGGGTCTGTCAGCATTTGGGGGCAATGATGGTAGACCTGGCAGTGGCCTGTAGCTGCCACTGGCAAAATGCCACTCCAGGGTCCAGCCACCCACCGGAGTGAAGTCGATCCTCACTTTTACCCCTGCCGACAGGATTTCAGCTTTCTTGGAAAAAAAATCAACCTAAAATAGCTGCCTTATTTCCTTAATAGTTGGTATCTAAATTTAATCATTCACTTGACGGTTAGCTCCATAAATTTAAGTGAGGGGAATTCATGATGAGATTTGATGAATGTTACCTGGAAACTTTGTTGCTTTGATGATTCTTCTCACCAGCATCCAAACTAAATGGCAGTTATATAGAGATAAAAACAAAAAACTGCGGATGCTGGAAATCCAAAATCCATTGTTTCTGTTTTTGTTTTGGCAGTTATATAGAAGTCAATTTAAATTCTTCAACTTTCAAATATATGACATTGCAAGTTTCCCAAATCCAACTGCCCAATGACACTGAAAAATAAGGTCACAATGTATCTTCGCACGAATAACACAACAAAGGGCTGTATATTGGTCACTTAAATCAAACTAACCAAATTTCACATTACACTTACTATCCCAACAACAACTTATATTTATAAAGCACCTTTAGCATAATGAAACCTCTCAATGCATTTCACAGGAGAATTATAAAATGAAGTATGACAGTATGATACCTAGCCACATAAGGAAATGTAGATCAGATGGCCAAATGTTTGGTCAAGTAAGTCAGCTTTAAGAAATGTCTTAAAGAAAGCAAGCAAGGTAGATGAAGAATGCTAGTTATAGGAACAGCAAGGCATTTCTGTGATTCCAGGATGCTATGTTGCCTCCCTGATGCCAGGGCCAAGGAGGCCACAGAGCAGCTGCATTTTCCTTGGGGAGGGTGAACAGCCAGAGGTCGTGGGCCACATTGGTACCAATGACTTAGGTAGGACGATGAGGCCCTGAAAGCACATTTCAGGGAGCTAGGAAGGAGTTGCAAAAGTGGAACCTCTAAAGCAGTAAATCTCAATATTACTTCCAGTCCCACGTGCTAGTGAGCATAGACTGAGCACGTGGCTGGAGAACAAGCATGGGAGGGAGGCCATCAGATTTCTGAGGCATTGGGACCAGTTCTAGGGCAGGTGGGAACTGTACAGATTAGACGAGCTGCATCTTAGCAGGACCAGGACTAACATCTTTACAGGGAGATGCACTAGTGCTTTTGGGGAGGGTTTAAACTAGATTGGCAGGGGGATGGGAATGTGAAAGGGGGCTTAGATTCCTTGCTGTAAAGGAGCCTTTGGGAAAGACTGACCATGATATGATAGAAGTTTGAATTAAGTTTGAATGCAATACAGTTCATTCTGAAACTAGGGTGTGAAATCTGAAGAAAGGAAATTTTGAAGCTGTGAGGGGCAAGTTGTCTATGATGAATTTGAAAAATGCACTGAAAGAGTTGACAATAGACAGGCAATGGCTAGTATCTAAAGAAATACTACATGCTCTACAACATATAAACATTTATCTAAGGCACAATCATACAAAGGGAAATGTAAATCAACCATGGTTAACGAGATAAGTTAAAGGTTGCACTAGATCAAATGAGGTGGGTTATAAAGATGCCAAAAAAAGTGGTAAGCCTGAGGATTAGGAGAAATTTAGAATCCAACAAAGGAGCACCAAGAAAGTGATTTAAAAATGGAAAAGAGAATATGAAAGCAAACTAGCGAGGAACATAAAGGTGGACTATAAAAGCTTATTTAGGTGTATGAAAAGGAAAAGATTAGCCAGGACAAATGTGGGCCCATTACAAGTGGGGACAGGAGAATTTATAATGGTGAACAAGGAGTATTCACTCACAGTTTATTTATAATGGTGAACAGTTACCTTGCATCTGTCTTCACGGAAGAAGATGCAGATAATCTCCTAGAAATACTAGGTGACCAAGGGACTTGTGAAACCGAGGAACTAAAGAAAATTAGTATTTGTAAAGAGATAGTACTTGAAAAGGTAACTGGATTAAAGGTTGATATATCCTCATGATTGATGAGCTTCATTCCAGAGTTTTCAAGGAAGCAGCTAGAGAGTTAGTGGATGCATTGGTGGTCATCTTTCAAAATTCTATAGACTCTGGAAAAGTTCCTGCAGACCAGAGAGCAGCAAGTGTAACCTCACTATTTAAGAATGGAAAGCTACAGCCTGTTAGTTTGACTTCAATAGTAGGGAAAATGCTAGAATAAAGTCTAAAGAATGTGATAACTGGGCACTTAGAAAAGAATGGTAAAATTGAGCAGAATCAACATAGATTTATGAAAGGCAAATCATGTTTGACAAACGTTTTGGAACTTTTTGAGGAAATTACTTGCAGCATTGATAAAAAGGAACCAGTGGGTGTATTTGGATTTCCAGAAGGCTTTTGATAATGTCCCACACAGGAGGTTAGTAAATAAAATTAGAGTGCATGGGATTGGGGGAAACATACTACTATGGATTGAGAGCTGGTTAACTGACAGAAAGCAGAGAGTAGGAATAAACAGGTCATTCCCAGGATGGCAGGCTCTTATTAGTGGGTCACTGCAACAATCAGTACTAGGTCTACAGCTGTTTACAATCTATATAAATGATTTGGATGTGGGGACCAATTGTAATATTTCCAATTTTGCTGATGTTACCAAACTGAGTGTGATGTAAGTTCTGAGGAGGATGCAAGGAGGCTTCAACAGGACTTGGACAGGCTAAGTGAATGGGTTAGAACATAACAGATGGAATAGAATGTGAACAAGTGTAAAGTTATTGACTTTGGTAAAAAAAACAGGAAGGCAGAATATTTCTTAAATGGTGAGAGATTGGGAAGTGTGGGTGTCCTTATTCATGAGTCATTGAAAGCTGACATGCAGGTGCAGCAAGCAGTTAAGAAGGTAAATGGGATGCCGGCCTTCATCACAATGGGATTTGAGTACTGGAGTAAAGATGTCTTCCTGTAGTTGTTTAGAACCATGGTAAGACTTTATCTGGAGTATTGTGTACAGCTTTGGTTGTTTTATCTAAAGAGGGATATACTTGCCATAGAGGGTGTGTAACAGAGGTTCATCAGTTTAATCCCTGGGGTGGTGGGATTGTTTTATGAGGAGAGACTGGAGAGACTTGGTCTGTATTCCCTAGGATTTGAAAGAATGAGGGGTGCCCTCGTTGAAACTTACAAAATTCTTATACATCATGACAGGATAGATGTAGATGAGATGTTTCCCCTGGCTGGCGAGTCTAAAACCAGAGGAAATAACCTCAGGACAAGGGATAGGTTGTTTAAGACTGAAATTAGGAGGAATTTCTTCACTCAGAGGGTGGTGAATCTTTGGAATTCTCTACCCAAGAGGGCTGCAGAAGCTCAATCATTGAGCATATTCAAAACAGAAATTGATAGATTTCTGGAGACTAATGACATCAAGAGATTTGGTGATAGCATGGTAAAGTGGTGTTGAGGCAAATGATCAGCCATGATCTAATTAAATGGTGGAGCAGGCTCAACAGGCTGAATGGCCTACTCCTGCTCCTATGTTCTTAAGAGGAGAAGGGAAGGAATTCTGGAACTTGAGGCTTAGGAAATTAAATTCACAGCCACCAATGGTGGAGCAATTATGATTGAAAATGTACAAAAAGGGAGAATTAGAAGAGCACAGGTATCTCAGAGCACTGCAAGGCTGAAGGGGATGACAGAAATAGGGAGAGGCAAGGCCATGGAGGAATTTGAAATGAGAATGAGAATTTTAAAATGAAGATGTTGCTTGTCCAAGAACCAATGTAGGTTAGTGAGCACAAGGGTGATAAGAGAATGGGACTTGCCTTGAGTTGAGCCAGGGGGCGGGGTAACAGAATTTTGAATAACCACAAGTTTACGGAGGGTAGAATGTGGGAGAGCCGCCAAGAGTGTGTTCGAATAATTGAGTCTAGAGTAACAGACATGGATGAGGGTTTCATCAACAGATGAGCTGAAATGGGCGAAGTCAAATGATACAATTAGAGGTGAAGTAAAGCAGTCTTAGTGATGACACTAATATGGGGTCCAAAGCTCACCTCAGGGTCAAATGTGGCACCAGGGTTGTGAACAGACTGGCTTAATTGCAGATGTGGCAAAGGAGATAGATGGAGTCGATAGTTAGGGAACGAAACCGACTGTGTTTATTTGGAAAGTGATTCTCACTTTAGGTGATTGGAACATTTACATGTGGAATTCAACAGTTAATCCTTAAAAAATCAAGAGCAAAATAAGCTGTAAGTAAAACTGCTTTCACTTGCATGAGTATTATTTCGACAATTTATGGTTTTATGTATGCTAATAAGGATGGATTATTTTCGAACGAATCAAGCAACATGCTCAATCATGCGGGATACAGTAATTATCCACTGATCCTTCAACTAATTTCCAGCTATTTTAAGGATAACTTGACCCTCCCCCTAAGATTTTCATTCCATTAAGTATCTAAACGAGAAGATGAGGGGGAAAACTACAGAGATATGTCTCACAGATCTTCCACCGTTAATTGCTTTAGTGCAGGACTTCGGTTTTGAGAGCTCATGTTTGTGCATGGATTATGCGTAAACACGTTCGCTCTGTGCGCAAGATATGCAGTGCTATGTTTTCAGATTTCACTCAGAAGAAGAACACACACGGGAATGTCACAGCATTTATATGTCCCTTTTTGCAGTAGAATAATGAATACATCTGATCACCATATAAGCCGCATTAACCCTATTATTTCTCGGCGATTGTTCCTATTTATCATTGGGCATGTGAAGTATAATGTGTAATGTATTAACATAAATATTATTTACATATGTTTCAATCCAACGGGCTTCTCCACCATTTTTATTTTATTAAAATAATAAAATCTAAATTAGTTTTCAACTGAAAAACTTGACCTGAGCAATCTAACCCGTTCCCCATTTAAAATCTGACGTGTGATGAAACATTTCTACAATGTTATTAGAAAGTCCACCTTTCTAAATACTGTATTATAATCTGCAGATATTTCAAACCAGGGCGACCAAAGCAGAAGAGGTAATTATTTCTTATAAATTTGTTTTCGGTTAAATGTGTTTGCTCTAAAACTGTTTTTTCTCCATTTATAAATTCATACAGAAAGATAAGCGTAGATTGGAGTATCAGACAATGCAGTCATTTGGAGTTACATTGTTAGATTTGTATGGATGCGAAAGGTTTTGGGGAGATAGTAGCATTGTCCTTTTGTGGCCTTAGCGACAGATAATGTCAACCTATCTATGGAGCTGGAAGGTAAAAACCTAGTGTAAAATATTGCACGTGAACATGTACCTAGGTAACAAATTATTATTTACACAGAACAGAATAATTGCAGCAGGAACTTGAATCAAAATAATTACACTGTTATTTTTGCAGTACAAAGATAAACATTTAAAACACTATGTCCGAAGTGATGATGTCCATCGTTTTCCTGTTGCACCTAGTAGACGAGAAGTACAGAAAACCGTCTACCATTCCGAACACTCAAAAGATATTTGCCTGTCAAAATAATCAGACCAGGCAGATTGTTGAGTAAAATTTTCCATAAAGAAAATTCAAGCTGGACCATAGATACAACCAAAGGATTTTCAATAACCTAGAAACAAGGCAGTTATATTTATGTGCTAAAAGGAATATTAGAAGCAGGCACCTCTCCTCAGTATATTGCATAAAATGCAAAGGCAAAACGTATGTGCAAAAGCAAGCATATTTTACTGAAATCTAATTTCTACAGTCAAATTAGAGAATTATTTAGAGAATACAATATAATGCTTTTTATCGCTTTTCAAAACTGATACAAAGTTTATTTAAATTAACCTATTCACTGAATGAAACGGATGAAATTTAATCTTTATTTTAACATTGGTTTACTGCTAATGTTTTATTCCCTGAAGACTGTTATTCCTTCATTAAACTTTATATGTTTCAACCTTGCAATGTCTTAGCACTAACAAAATCGTTATGTACCTAAATGAGTTTAGTATGTTCAAGAGAAATGCCATTACATATTTCAACAAAACAAAAACGCAAATGATGGCATTCTGGAATAAATACATACTGGAAATAAACATCAGACTACTGACCACCCTTTAAGATTTTAACCTTTCGGGTGTTTGCCTTACGTTTACAAATATCTGCTTGGATTTTTCTGATTAAAAATTCACAATAAGAGCAGTATGTCGTTGGTACTTCTAGCACGTTTGAATTACAATCGGGAACTATGTGATAAACTAAGTGTATGTGATATCATTTCAACAATAGAATCATAAAATCCAGGAAGAGGTTAAAGCAGGGGAAAAAAAAACTTTAATCTCTTGAGGGATGATTCTACCAGGAGCTCATTTTGCATCTTGACATATTTTTTAATAAACCTCTCCCTATAAATGCTTCAATTGCCCTTTTTCTGAAATAATTTATAGCACAACTGCAACATGCAATAATATCTGCAATAAAATATATATTTTTAAACATTCATTGTGTGTACGTTGCCTTCCCTAAGCAAAAAAATGATTCCAGCATACTATGTAGTGATAACCAAGGGCCTTTGGCAAAACAGTATAAATCTATTGTACATCAGAGCACTGTGTGCAAAGTCACTGGGACCTATGCAGGTACTAAGAATATAGCGCATGTGAAGAACGGCTTACCTAAAAGCTTTTTCTTAGTATATTTAAGTCATTTGTGATGGATATTGAAATTGCAAAGGAAACATATTCATCATGATGATCAAGTGTACAATGCAACATGATGTCTGTTGTGCTGCTGGGGCCACAAAATCTCCATCTTTGAAAAACAACATTGAAATGGTGTAACCAAAATTATTGCCATCATAAAGTAGCACCTTGCTCTATTGCCTTTAAAAGAACATAGGAAATGTTGCAGAAAAAAAAATTGAGTCATGAAAATTCTCAAAAAAGCTCTTGTCAGATATTGACCAAGGCAGAATTTATGGCTGCCCTCTCATCATTTGCTAAGTTCTCAGGCCAAGGGCATTAGCATATTGCAAGCCAACACCCATTAAATTTTGGTGAAACTAAGTGCAAATCAGAATGAAGAGAGGGGATGAAAGTATTTCACTGCAAGACTTCACCACAGCATAAGTAGGCCTGCTAAGCTTGTCAAAGATGTATAGAAAAAATAAAGCTATTCAATTTCCCTGAAGCTGCTCAAGGGGAAGATAAGGGCCAAGGAGTTTAAGTTAGAAATAAGGTTGGAGTGCAGAGGACATTTGGATGCAGACTTAGTTTAGTATGCATTTTAAGCTTATATATTCAGTCCAACAAAAACAATTTATATTTAGCTGGTGCTTTGAATGTAATAAAATGTCTCATGCCTTTTAACAGGAGCATCGTAAAACAAGCACTGAGTTACATAAGGAGACATTAGATCAGATTACCGAAAGCAATAGATTTTGAGCATTGTCTTCAAGGAGAAAAGGCAGGTAGAGAGATAGGGCAGTGTAACCAGAGCTTAGCGCCTATGCAGCTGAAGACATTGTCAACAATAGGGGAGTGATTAAAATCAGGGATGCTCAAAAGGCCAGGATTAGATGAATGCAGATATTTTGGAGGGTTGTTGGTCAAGAGGAGAATACAGAGACAGAGAGAGACAAGACCATAGAAGAAGTTGAAAACAAGGATGACATTTTAAAATCATGATGTTGCTTGACAAGGAGCCAATGTAGGTCAGTGAGCATGACTTTTTGCAAGTGAACATAAGGGAAGTAGTGTTTTGGATGACAACAAATGTATGGAGAACATACTATGGGAGATCAGCTAGGTGCATGTTGGATTTGAGGTGACAAAGGCATGAATAAGGGTTTCAGCAGCAGATGAGCTGAGACAGGGGTGAAATTTGGCCCTATTATGGAGGTGAAAATAAATCATCCACTTGGTCCTATACTGCACAATCTTCTACAACATTATAAATGAGAAATCAGGTGAAGCAGAAGAAGAATCATAGAATGGCACAAGACAGAGGAATGCTATTCAGCCTGTCATGTCCATGCCAGCTTTCTGCAAGAGTAACTCAACTAGGTCCTCTCTGCCACCATTTCCCCATGGACCCACATTTTCTATTTTCCCTTCAGGAGCTAATCTATTTCTGTCTTGATAGCCACAATGAAATTTGCTTTCATGACTGTTTGAGGCAGTGCATTCCAAATCATAATCACTCATCAGGTAAACAAAATGTTCTTCATGACATCTTTGGTTCTCGATGATTTTGCCAATGAGAAGAGTTTCTCTCTATCTTCTCTATGCAGATCCTTCATGATTTTCAGCATTGCTATCAAATCTCTCAATCTTCTCTCTCTAAGGACAAAAATTTCAGCTTCACCAATCTATTCAACTAACTAAAGTCCCCAACCCTGGAACCATTCTCATTAATCTTCTCTGCCATCCGAAAGCCTTCACATCCTTATGAAAGAGTTGTAGCCAAAACTGAACACTATTCTCCAATTGAGATCAAACCAGTGTTTTAAAAAGGTTCATCATAGTTTCCTGGCTCTTGTACTCTATGCTTCTATTTATAAACCCTAGGTTCCTTCATGCATTTTAAATACTTTCTCAGCCTGCTCTGCCATTTTGAACAATGTGTGTACATGCACCCCCAGGAAGTAAGCAAAAATGAAGACAGCAGCTCATCACTGAGTGCAGCTCATCATAGGGTGTGAATTTGGGAATTTGGTGCATGAAGGAGGAGGTAAACAGGTAAGCGATTTGTTGGTGAGTACTTTGCTCATTTATCTTTCAAAACTCTTGTAATTTATTAGTAATGATAGCTTTCATTAGTAGTAGTGAAGTTTACTAGCAGTAGTAAAACTCATTGGGAGTAATATGGTTTATTAAATATAAATTAATTAAGAAAATAATAAATTAATTAACACATAATAAAGATGGCAGAGCAGGTGATGAGTTGTGATTTCAGAATGTGGGATTGCAAGACGCTAGTGTGATCCAGAATAAGCATACCTGTAATAAGTATCAGTGGCTTGAGGAGCTTTGGCTCAGAGTCAATGAGTTGGAGGCTGAGCTGTATAAACTGCATTGCATCATGGAGGGGGAAAATTACTTGGACAATTTATTCCTGGAGGCAGTCATGTCCTTTAGGTTAGGGTTTGCTGATTTGGTCAATGGTCAGAGACAGGAATTATAAGTGAGGCGGGTAAGAGATTGAAAAATGTAGATTTAGAGGGGCCTCAGCCCTTGCAAATGTCCAATATGTTCAAGGTTCTTGCAGTTTGTGGGCAGGAAAGCAGGGGCTGCAGGGTGGATAAGTGAACTGAACATGGCTCCATGGTACAGAAAGCCATTTTAGTGGAGAGATTTATTTGGAATGTATTGGTATTATGGGGCAGCATGTCCAGGAAGATTGACACAGCTTTCTTCAGATGAAAGCATGACTCCAGACAGCTGTGTCGCCTGCCCTGTGGCAGGATTTGAGGCATCTGCTTGCGGCTGGGGAGGAACTTGCTCTGGGAGGTGGAGTATCCTGTTTTCGTGGTCCAAGTTGGTTCCAGTGACACAGGGAGGATGCAGAAAGAGGTTCTGCTTAGGGATTATGACCAACTAGGAGCTAAATTAAAAAAGCAGAACCTCAGAGGTCATAATCTCTGGATTATTACCTGAACCACATGAGAATTGGCAAAGGGTAAATAGGAATAAAGAGATAAAAACAAAAAAACTGCAGATGCTGGAAATCCAAAACAAAAACAGAATTATCTGGAAAAACTCAGCAGGTCTGGCAGCATTGGCAGAGAAGAAAAAAGTTGACGTTTTGAGTCCTCATGACCCTTCAACAGAACTAAGTAAAATTAGGAGAGGGGTGAAATATAAGATGATTTAAGGTGGGGTGGGGGTAGGAGGAGAGAAGTTGAGGGGGGAGGTGTGGTTGTAGGGACAAGCAAGCAGTGATAGGAGCAGATAATCAAAAGATGTCACAGACAAAGGAACAAAGAGGTGTTGAAGGTGGTGATATTATCTAAACGAATGTGCTAATTAACAATGGATTGCAGGACACACAAGGTACAGCTCTAGTGGGGGTGGGGTGGAATAAGACTAAAAGGCATAAAATGTATAGATTTAAAAATAATGGAAATAGGTGGGAAAAGAAAAATCTATATAAAATTATTAGAAAAAAACAAAAGGGAGGGGGAAGAAACGGAAAGGGCGTGGGGATGGAGGAGGGAGCTCAAGATCTAAAGTTGTTGAATTCAATATTCAGTCTGGAAGGCTGTAAAGTGCCTAGTCGGAAGATGAGGTGCTGTTCCTCCAGTTTGTGTTGAGCTTCACTGGAACAATGCAGCAAGCCAAAGAGATTAATGCATGGCTCAAAAATTGGTGTGCGAGAAATAGGTTTCAATTCATGGGGTACTGGCATCACTACTGTGGAACATGTGAGCTGTACATTGGGACAGTCTTCACTTGAACTGGGCTGTGATGAGCATTCTGGTGAGTCAGGTAACTAGGTTGATGAAGAGGCCTTTAAACTAAATAGTAGGGGGGAAGAGATCATGTGAGAGGAGATGTAGTAAATCAAAGGATAACAATCAGGTGCTAGAGCAGGTTAGCAATTTTGGATAAAGGTAACCAGAGAGTGGCAGGAAGGGACAGTACAAACTTAAGACTGCACCAGGAGATAAGACCAGAGAGTGCAAAAATGGTGAAAAGTGAGAGTTACAGGCTTTGGATCTGCTTGTGCACAGCATTCATTACAAAACTGATGAATTGTTGGCACAGATAGAAATAAATGTGTGTGACCTGATAGCCATCAAGGAAACATGGTTCCATGGTGGCCAAGGCTGGGATCTCAATATTGAAGGGTATTTGACACTTTGAAAAGGTCGGAAGCTAGGAAAAAGTAATGGGTAGCTCTGTTAATTAAGGATGTCATTAGTACAATAGTAAGAGAAGACCTTGGCTTAAAATTGCAAGGTTGGGAATCAGTTTGAGTAAAGAGAAGAAATAGTAAATATAAGTGGTCACTTGTGGGAGTAGTTTAAATGCCCCCTAAAAGTATTCACAACATAGGGCAGAGTATGCAGGAAGAAATAAATGGGTTGTTTAAGAAAAGAACTGCAATACTCATGGGTGACTTTATTTACACGTAGATTGGATGACACAGATTGGCAAAGGCAAAGTGTATATGGGACAATTTCTCAGAGCACTATGTACTGGAGCCAATCAGGGGGGCAGTGCATTCTAGACCTGGCGATGAGCAATGTGACAGGATTAATCAATAACCTCAGCATAAAACGGCAATAATAGTATGACAGAATTTCATGTTCAGTTTGAAGGGGTGAAGTGTGAGTCTAAGGTTAGTGTTTTAAACCTGAATAAAGGTAATCATTTGGGTATGAAAGCAGAGCTAGCTAAGGTGAACTTGAAAACTAAGTTAAAAGTTCAGACAGAAGAGATGCAGTGGCAGACTTTTAAGGAGATATTTAATCATTCTCTGCAAAGATTTATCCCAATAAGAAAGAAAGACTCTTTGAGAAGGATGCATCATTTGTGGCTGAATAAAGCAGTTCAGAATTATATCAAGTTGAAAGAAGCACTGTACAATCCTGAAAAGCTTACAGGTGGTTCAGAAGATTGGTCTGATATTAAGAACCAACTGGGTATTACTAAATATATAATGAGGGAGAAATAATAATAGTGAAAGAAAGCTAGCTAATAATGTAAAAAAAAAATAAGAATTTCTGCAAGTATTTAAATAGGGAAAGAGTAACTAAAACTAATGTTGGCCCTCTAGATAGTGAGTCTGGGGAATTGATAATGGAAAACAAGGAAACGGTGGAAGCATTAAACACATTTTTTTTCTGTCTTCACTGTAGAAGACATAGAAAACTTCCCAATGCTACATGAAAATGAAAAGGTGAATAGGAGGGGGGAACTTAAACAGTCACCATCACTAAATAAATTCGACCTAAAGGCTGACAAGTCCCCAGGATCAAATGGACTGCATCCTAAGGTCTTAAAAGAAGATGCTGCAGAGATATTAGGTGCATTAGTTACAATCTTACAAAATTTCTTAAATTCTGGAGGGGTCAGGGGATTGGAAAACAGCTAATGTAACTCCTTTATTCAAGAAAAGAGGTAGACAGAAAGCAGGAAACAAGTGGGAAGAAATTTGGCAGTTGGAGTATAATGTGGGAAAATGTAAACTTGTCAACTTTGGCAGGAAGAATAGAAATGCGGTGTACTATTTAAATGGAGAGAGATTGTAGAACTGAGTAGTACAGAGGGATTTGGGTGTCCTGGTACATGAATTACAAAATGGTAGTGTGCAAGTTCAAGTGATTCAGAAGGCAAATGGAATGTTGGCCTTTATTGCAGGATGAATGGGATAGAAAAGCAGGGAACTTTTACAGCAGCTGTGCAGAACATTGGTGAGACCACATCTGGAAAACCATGTAGTTTCTGTCTCCTTATTGAAAAAATATGTAATCACATTAGAAGCAGTACAGAGAAGGTTCGCTCAACTTATTCCCATCATGAAAGGCTTATCCTACGAAGAAAGCTTGAACAGGTTGGACCTATAACCATTAGAGTTTAGAAGAATGATAAGTGAACTTTTTGAAATGTGTAAGATCCTGAGGGGACTTTATAGAATAGATGCTGGGACAATGTGTTCCCTTGTAGGGCAGGCTAGAACTAGGGGACACAGTTTAAGAGTAGATGTCCCCCTTTTAAGACTGAAATTAGGGGAATTTATTTCCCTGGATGGGTCCTTAGTTTGTGGAATTGTCTTCTACTGAGAACAGTGGAGGTCATTGACTTTATTCAAGGCTGGGTTAGACAGATTTTTGACACCCAAAGGAATCAAGGGTTATTGGGGACAGACAGGGAAGGAAATTGAGACCCCAACCAGATCAGCCGTGATCTTATATAATGGCGGAGCAGGCTTAAAGGACCAAAAAGCCCACCCCTGCACTGAAGTCCTATGTTCCTATGTTCCCCTTGCTGCAGCCCCCTATAGGTTAATATCCTTTTTTGATATTGGGGAGGCCGTGTGGTGCAGTGTTGTGTCCCTGCCTCTGATCCAGAAGCTCTGGGTTCAAGTCCCACTTCAAGGCTTGATGTCCAAGGAAGGTACATCCATAATATAGCCAAACAGGTTGAGTATCAACATGTAAATGCTTCTAACAAATGTGAATGGCAGGCAGTAAGCATGGCAAAAATCCCTGGTCAGGCATGCACTGGAAAGAAATCGGAGCCTCTACTGTCACTACCCATAGCTCCAAGCTAGAACATGCATGTAAAAGTGTATGTTTCCACAACAGCTCAGTCTCCTTGGGGAGCTAGTTTGTTTATCTGGCTGGACAGCCTGTGTGGCTTGGTGTCACCAAAATATGGTTCCATCCCTGTTCTGGCTGGGATGGATTTGGGACTCGCTTCCTTGTCCCACATATGCTGGAGGCTATTGTATTGTGGGTCAGCTCAGTGCCCTCTGGCTCTTGACAATTGTGCCAATGGGAACAGTTTCCCCTGTCTACTGTGCCCATACCACATGATTTTGAACAATTCTGACAAATCTCTTTCAACCTTCTCTTCTTTAAATAAAACAGCCGCAACTTCTCCAATCTATTGATATGACTGAAGTCCCCCTTCCTGGATCCATTCTTGAAATTCTATTCTGAACTCTTCTGAAGTCATTATATCCTCCCAAAATTGTGGATACAATAGTCCAGTTGAAGCTGAATAAATGTTTTATGAAGGTTCACCATAACCTATTAGTTTTTGAACTCTATGCATCTAATTATGCAGATTAGGACCCCATATTAATTACTTTCCCAGCCTTTCATGCCACCATCAACAATTTGTGTGCATAACCCCCTTGTCCCTCTGTGCCCACACCCGTTTAGAATTGTATTCTTTATTTTGAATGACCTGTCTTCATTTTTCCTCCCAAAATATATCACTTCACATTTCTCAGCATTAAATTTAACCTGCCATGCTCATTCATTTTCTTGAGGGAGGAATGTTACCTATTACAGTTCATTCCTATATGATTAATTGCTGTAAAGAAAGTGTTCCATTGAAATAACACTTAATGTGCTCTTGAGAGATTGGATACACCATGCATTCTTAGTGCCATCAAGAGAGAATTATATTTTACGAGCTGTTTCCGTCATTTTGCATACATATGCTTAAGTATCTGTAGACTGGCATACAGACCACCCACTCCAATTGGGATCAGAACGGGTCAGTGAGTGGACACCGTGTGTTTCCAAACCCTGTCCCAAATTTAAATGGACCTAGATAAAAGTGCTGATATGCCCCATATTCAAATGCTCATGTATGCAGCACTACCACTAAATCTTGCTGATTCTTAACTGAATGATATTATACAAGTCAAGATGAAGACAGAAGGTTTCATCATTTTTATAGCAGGTTTCATCCTAACACACTCTGTGAAAGAACCAGCTTCATGGACCCAATACAATTTGCTGTACATTATATGAGTAAATCAACTTTCTATCACTTTGACAAGCCGAATCCAATCGCGTTTTAATTTTCAACAGCAATGTATTCAACAGTAAACTTTTCTTGTTTGTTATACTGTTTAGCTAACTTGTTCAAATATAGGATTAATCATTAGGCTTCAAAATTTTGTATATTAACGTAAAATGTGCTACATTGTGCAATTTACAGTCAAGGAGCAATTCAATGTCAATAAATTTAAGATGACCTATCTTCTCGGTGTGACGCGGAGGGCAGATGTACTTTAACACAGAATTAACAACATTGTCCCTCATTCTTTTCTAAATGTATTGACATCTTACAAGGTTACAGTTTCGTGAACACCAGTTGTCCTCGTATTCATTCCTTTACCCATGTAACCATATAGTTGATAGTCTTGACATTGAGCGTTTGAGTTTACTCAAATGTGGCAAATATGGTTGTTGTGAGGACCTTGGGGAGGGGGTGAGAGCTGGGGCATGGTGAAAGGGGTGGGGAGAAGTGATGGTCAACATAACCAAGCTAATCACCAAAAGACTGCATGCTTACTAGTTAGAGGTTCCCTTCTTAACCTGGAATATCTAACGATTCTACTTTTTTTATTCATTCACGGGATGTGGGCTTCGCTGGCTGGGCTATCATTCTTTGCCCATTCCTAGTTGCCCTTGAAAAGGTGGTGGTGAGCTACCTCCTTGAACAGCTGCAGTCCATGTGGTGTAGGTACATCCACAGTGCTGTTACGAAGGGATTTCCGGGATTTTGACCCGGTGACAGTGAAGGAACATCAATATATTTCCAAGTCAAGATAGTAAGTGACTTGGAGGGGTACTTCCAGGTGGTGGTGTTTCCATCTATCTGCTGTATTTGTCCTTGTACATGCTAGTGGTCATGGGTTTGGAAAGTGCTGTCTAAGGAGCCTTGCTGAATTCCTGCAGCGCATCTTGTAGATGGTACACACTGCTGCAAACGTGTGTCAGTGGTGTAGGGAGTGAATATTTGTGGAAGTGGTGCCAATCAAGCAGGCTGCTTTGTCCTGGATGGTGCCAAGCATCTTGAGTGGCACAGGAGCTACACTCATCCAGGCAAGTGGGGAGCATTCCATCACACTCCTGACATGTGTCTTGAAGATGGTGGATAGGCTTTAGGGAGTCAGGAGGTGAGTTACTCTTTGCAGGATTCCTAGCATCTGACCCACTCTTGTAGCCACAGTATTTATATGGCTATTCCAGTTGAGTTTCTGTTCAATGGTAACCCCTAGGATAATGGGGGATTCAGTGATGATAATGCCATTGAATGTCAAGGGTGATGGTTAAATTCCCTCTTGTTGGAGATGATCATTGCCTGGGACTTGGGTGACGCGACTGTTACTTGCCATTTGTCAGCCCAAGTCTGGATATTGTCCCAGTCTTGCTGCATTTGGACATGGACTGCTTCAGCAACTGAGGAGTCGCAAATGGTGCTGAACATTCTGCAATTATCAGTGAACATCCCCACTTCTGACCTTATGATGGAAGGAATATCATTGACGAAGGAGCTGAAAATGGTTGGGCAGAGGACACTACCTTGATCTGGAGCTGAGATGGCTGACCTCCAACAATGACAACCATCTTCCTTTGTGCTAGATGTGACTCCAACCAGTGGATAGCTTTTCCCCTAATTCCCATTGACTCCAGTTTTGCTAAGGCTCCTTGATGCCACACTCGGTCAAACGCGGCCTTTCTGTCAAGAGCAGTCACTCTCGCCATACCTCGGGAGTTCAGCTCTCTTGTCCATGTTTGAACCAAGGCTTCAATGAGGTCAGGTGCTGAGTGGCCCTGGCAGAACCAAAACTGGGTGTCAGTGAGCAGGTTATTGCTAAGCAAGTGCCACTTGATAGCACTGTTGATGACTCCTTCCATTACTCTACTGATGATGGAGAGTAGACTGATGGGGCAGTAATTGGCTTGGCTGGATTAGTCCTGTTTTTTGTGTACAGGACATACTCGGGCAATTTTCCACATAGCCGACTAGGTGCCAGTGTTGTAGCTGTACTGGAACAGCTTGGCTAGGGGTGCAGCAAGTCCTGGAGCACAAGTCTTCAGAACTATGCACTTTGCAGCATTCAGTGCCATCAGCCATTTCTTGATATTGCATGGAGTGAATCCAATTGGATGGAGACTGCCATCTGTGATGCTGGGACATCCAGAGGAGGCGAGATGGATCATCCACTCAGCACTTCTGGCTGAAGATTGTAGCCAATTTTTCAGCCTTATCTTTTGCACTAACGTCCTGGTCTCCCACATCATTGAGGAATGGGATATCTGTGGAGCCTCATCCTCCAATGAGTTAATTCATTGTCCACCACCATTCACGAATGAATGTTGCAGGACTGCAGATCTTTGATCTGATCTGTTGGTTGTGGGATCGCTTTGCCCTGTCTATCATTTGCTGTTTGGTACACAATTATTCCTGTCTTATAGCTTCACTAGGTCGACACATCATTTTTACATATGCCTGGTGCTGTTCCTGGCATGCCTTCTGCACTCTTCATTGTACCAGGAATGATCCCCTGGTTTGATGGTAATGGCAAATTGGGTATACAGATTGTGTTTGTGTGAAATTCTGCTGCAATTGGTGGCCCACAGCACCTCATGGGTGTCAGTCTTGAGTTGCTAGATCTGTTCAAAATCTATCCCATGTAGCATGGTGGTGGTGTCACACAACATGGTGGAGGGTATCCTTAACGTGAAGCTGGAACATTGTCTCCACAATGACTGTGCAGTGGTCAGTTCGACTGCTACTGTCATGGGCAGATGCATCTGTTGCAGGCAGGTTGGTGAGGATGAGATCAAGTATATTTTTCTTTCTTGTTGGTTCTCTGTCCACCTGCCACAGACCTGGTCTGGCAGCTATGTCCTCTAGTGCTCACCCAGCAGTGGTGCCACTCTTGGTGATGGACATTGAAGTACATTCTGTGCTCATGCCACCCTCAATGCTTCCTCCAAGTGGTGTTCAACATCGAGGAGTACTGATTTATCAGCTGCTGGGGTGGGCCTGTATGTGGTAATCAGCAGCAGGTTTCCTTGCCGATGTTTGACCTGATGCCACATCGGAGTACAAAGTCAATGTTGAGGGCTCCCAGGGCAACTCCCTCCCGACTGTACACCAACACCAGCGATGATGATGGCAATGTTATTATCTGTCGGATATGATTCTGTGTGGATGACTATATCAAATATGATTCCTTCAATCTGTTGCTTGAGTCGTCTGTGAGGCAGCTCTCCCAATTTTGTTAGTGAGGAGGACTCTTTTCAGCGTCGACAGGGGTGAATTTGGCGGGTGGTCCGTCCGAATCCTTTTTTCATACAACTGAGTGGACTGGGAGGCTTGCTAGGTCGCATGCAAGCCAGGCAAGAATGGCAGACGTTAGTCACTATCACTGATGACGCCAGATTGTTATTAATGGAATTTAAATTCCACTGCAAACTATGGGAAGTAACCTCACGTTATTAGCCTAGATTATTAACTACGTCGCCCTCTAACCTTACTGAGCAAACCCAATGACTAGGCTTCTCATTCCAGATTGTTATGGAATCCAAATTCTAAAGTCACTGAGTAGGAGTTGAACCCATCCCCCATAGCGTTATGTTGGATTTCTGGTCCAGCGACAATGCAACTACGCCACCGCTTCTCTTCACTTTGATATGTCTTGGCTCATCTAACTTGTTGCTGAAAACGGACTTTTCCAAAACAAAATGATTCTCGCTGGTGATAAGAGAGAGAAAAAATAGGATTGAGCATACATATCTTGGATAGCAAAGCACTGTATCGATTATATGTATTTCAAGTGCAAGTAGTAAAAGAAAATGGATCTAACTTTTGCACATATAATTTAAGATCGCTGTCAGGCAATTTCAGAAAGATATATTTTCCAAGCTCTAGAGGAAAACTCCCAGCTCTTCTCTAATCCCCTGGCTCAGCCAAACACATTTCAGATTCTTACCTTTAGGGCTAAGTTCTCATCTTTAAGCCAGCTCAGGTTCCAATTCAAAAGGATTTCATGCTTTTTATTCAAGCCAGCATCTCAACACATTGAAGTCAGAGCAACCGCTTGTATTTTATATAAACCATTGTGTCCAATCCCTTCGTGTCTGAGAGAATTATTGTTCTTGCCAGTGGCATTCTGGATCAATTGCAGCATCAAGAGACATAACTTCAGCTGCTTGTACCTTTCAATTGGTGGAAAATGCCAACGCCTGGATAGCTTTGCGCTAAACCTGGAGACTTTCTTCAGAACCCCATGTCTTGCTTTTTGACTCTTGATATTCCACGCAGCCGCGCACCCACACCCCAACCACGAACTAATTTCGCCCACAATCCCTGCATTCTTTATCCATCACCTCGGGATACCAAAGATAAGAGGCCTGATAATTTGGTTTCCATGGCAACCATGGAAATTTTGCCTACAATTTGTTTATAAATATCAGATTCCTGCTAAAGGGTTCCAGCAGAAGAAAGCTCAGGTCAAAAACATATTTATTGTTTGGCAAACTTGCCCATGTTCAACTTCTAAAAACAAATTGGTTAACGGAGAACTGTGGCAATGAAAAATTTGTGTGTTTTAAAATGTTGGTTCTTTGGACTATATTTTAAACTCCTTTCCAATATGCTGACAGACGGTTTGTCTTAGGTCCGTGATCAGTAGAAAGGAAGGAAGCATCTTCCGGAGGAAAAATGTACTCATTTTAGGCTTTTGAACATTGTGCGAGGCTTCATTACATCAGGATCTAATTTACCATGTTGCTGGTCTCTGAAAACAACTAATTAAGACAGGGCATGTGTTTTGAAGAGCGACAAAGTATTTTTTTCCCCACAATTAATCTTTGCATTCAGTTTAGCCTAAATCTTGCGGAATGTTTTGTTACAGTTCCACCTCGCTTGACATGCAGGCCTGACAATTCTTGAGTCTGGCCACATCTTTTATTTTAAAATTGCATGCATTATGTCTTGGGAGTAAAGTGAACGTTTTAAATGGTTTTCATATCTATATCACTCGTATTGTGTTGTTCCCTCTGCTAACGTTTGCTGATTTTCACAGCTTTGACTCATTACGGCAGAAGTTATCTCTGAATTTTACATTTACTTGTCACAGCCTACTTCCTCACTACTTGGCCTACATATTAGTGCATCTGTATCTATTTCATGCTTTCTATCACTATTTTTATAGGTACATACTCTATCTGAAAGTACGACGTATTTGAATGTGCATTTCAGTAAATGTGACTTTAGTTTGCGCGTACAAATAATCCAGCCGAGATACACTAAAATAATTACGTTGCTTATTATCTAGACTTCAGTGCAGAAGTAATTCAGGTCCCTTAGGGATTTCTGCCAAAGGTCCATTGAAGATTTTTTTCACGGCTTATTAGGTTTGGACATTCACTGGGAACTCCGGAAGCAAGTTTTCACGCGAGTGCACAATAATGTGTTTAATAAGTTAACACCAAATGAAAAAATAACATGTGAATAGTGCCGAACATGCAAAATGTTTGTACATGTAATGGTAATGATTTTTGTTCCCATATTGTACATATCATCTGATTGTCTACCTCGAAGAGTTTGATTTTCATTCACGCTAAATACGCTTATTTCTGTAGAAAAATAGGTCATTAGCAATAGTCTGTCAGCTTTCCTATGTACATCAGTGACAATATAATATGCTCAGCGGGCATTTTACATGGAAAACAAGAATTCTGATAATCGTTATTTAAATAACACGGGCGGAAGAGAGAGTCACACGTTTTGTCATATTTCACAACTCGTGGTTCTGCAGATTTGAGCATTAATCATCACGGAGCATAAATAATTTGTTGCATTCTTTAAAAAAAATTGGAATTTAAAGCCAGAAACTTGATATCTTCTTCTGCATGTACTGTATCGTTAGATAATGCCAAACGTTACACGTTACATTTCTCGCTGTTGCTGTCCGCCACCGAGTACTGAAATGAGAACGGAGAGCTTTCAGACCCTCCACACAAAGAAGCCACCTCCACATACACACGCACGGCGCGCGGTGCTATCTAAAGTACAACATTGGAATTACAGATATCATTACAGTTCTACTGTCCACGCTGAGAGCAGATGGAAACAATGCTCCAATGAAAAGGGGGCATTTCTCTTGGAAGAAATCTTTTATTGAAACCATATAAGAGATCTGAAGATTGTATGCAATAATGTACTCGTCACTGAAATAAGTTATTAACCAATAAGTTCTGGCGGCGATTTTCCCTCAAAATCTGCCAATAGTAATCAGAAGCTGACCCCGATTGCCGTAGAAATGATGGCTGGAAAGAGATCGTGGGCACGAACAAGGCAAGTGTTATGCTTCATCGCGGTGTGTTGTCTTGCCGATTTGATTTCTGGACAGATTCGCTATACAATTCCGGAAGAACTAAAGCACGGAGCTTTTGTTGCGAATGTTGCTGATGATTTGGGTTTAAATGTCAGTGAGCTATCCGCTAGAAGACTGCGCATCGTTTCTGGTGATTCAGTCCAGTATTTGGAGGTAAATTTGGGCAATGGAATTTTGTTCGTGAATGAAAAAATAGATAGAGAGCAGCTCTGTGGTCTGATTTTCACTTGTTTTCTGCATCTTGAAGTTGTTATCGAAAATCCTCTCGAGCTGTACCGTATTGAAGTGGAGATTCTGGATATAAATGATAACTCCCCAACTTTCTTGAGGAAGGATATCTCTTTGGACATTATAGAATCGGCTTTGCCAGGTATGCGTTTCCCTCTTGAGAGCGCTCATGACCCAGACGTGGGTACTAACTCAATTTACACCTACAGGCTAAGTCCAAGTGACCATTTTATCTTGGATGTGGAGGCACGAAGCGATCGTAGCAAATTTGCCGAGCTTGTGCTGGAGAAAATACTGGACAGAGAGCAACAACAGATCCACCAGTTAGTTCTAACGGCCGTTGACGGTGGAATCCCACAGCGATCTGGTACTGCCCTGATCACTATTACTGTCTTAGACGCCAATGACAACCTACCTGTCTTCGAAAAGGCAATTTACAAAGTTTCATTGAAAGAAAATGCACCCAAGGGGACTTTGGTATTAAAATTGAACGCCAGCGATTTAGATGAAGGCTCCAATAGTGAGATAGTGTATTCTTTCAGTAGTCACACTCCGCCTAGAGTGCACGAACTGTTTAATGTGGACTCCCATACTGGTGAGATTAGAGTTAAGAGTACTATAGATCACGAAGAATTGAATATGCTCGAAATTTACATTCAAGCCAAGGACAAAGGTGGCCCATATGCAATACCTGTGCATTGCAAAGTTTTAGTAGATGTAGTTGATGCTAATGATAATGCTCCTGAAGTAATCCTGACTTCATTGTCAAGCCCAGTTATGGAAGATGCCATGATCGGTACAGTAATTGCTCTCATTAGTGTTACAGACAAGGATTCTGAAAAGAATGGGCTGATCAACTGTGAGATCTCTCAGGGTGTCCCATTTAGGCTTCAATCATCCTTTAAGAACCATTACACATTGGTGACCACCGATCATCTGGATCGTGAAAGGGTACCAGAGTACAATATCACAATCACGGCCATTGACTCGGGATATCCTCCTCTGTCCACCAACAAGTCCATATTTTTAAAGGTTTCAGATGTGAATGACAACGCGCCAAGATTTTCGAAACCTTCCTATACAGTATACGTCACGGAAAACAATGCACCGGGTGCTACTGTTTGCTCCGTAACAGCAATAGACCCTGATTCAAGTCAAAATGCCTATCTGTCCTATTCTATCATAGACAGCATGATCCATGGGCTACCTTCTAGATCCTATGTTTCAATCAATTCGGATAATGGCAAAGTTTACGCATTACGCTCTTTTGACTACGAGCAGCTAAAAGATTTTCAAATCCAGATCCAAGCTCAAGATGCTGGATTTCCACCACTCAGTGGCACTACGAAAGTAAATGTGATAATCTTGGATCAGAATGATAACGTTCCCTTTATTGTGTCCCCACAGCCAAATAACGGTTCAGCTGCACTGCAGAAGGTACCGCAATCTGTGGATCCTGGGCAATTAGTGATCAAAGTCATTGCTACAGATGCGGACTCTGGGCAGAATGCAAAACTCTCCTACCAATTACTGAAAGCAACAGATCCCACACTATTCAACGTAGCACCATACACAGGAGAAATAAGGACAACCCGGCATTTCGGGGTCAGAGATGTCCCGAGGCAAATGCTGCTCATCCTTGTGAAAGATAACGGACAAACTCCGCTTTCAGCCACAATTACCATTATATTTTCAATAATGGACAACATTACGGAAATTCTGCCTGAAATCAGCGATTTGTCTGAGAATCCAGAGCAAAATTCGGCATTATTATTTTACATAATTATCACACTCGGATCAATTTCATTGGTATTCATTGTAGCCATAATTATCGTCGTTACCATCAAATGCCGCCAGTACAGAAATAATGCCCAAGATTGCAACACTGCCGTCGGGAATTGCTGTTGCATTCAGCATTTGAATTCGGCAGATATTCTGAAAGCATCTAAAACAAACCTCCAAGTAACGACCAGCCCTAAAGGGCCACCTAACTTTTTAGAGATAGGTGGAAGTGGGCCTGCCTCACAGACCTATTACTACAAGGTATGTTTGACTCCTGAGTCTGCCAAGAGCGATTTTACTTTCCTCAAACCGTACAGCCCAGCCAAACCGAAAGTCGGGACCAACACTAATGACCCAGGTGGCGTGGGATGGAACGGGCATGCACCAAAAACCTTAAACAGCGATCCATCAACGTCCAATTTCAATGCCCAAGTCATTAATTTTGGTGAATGGGGTGGAAATATACCCAGTCAGGTGAGACCATTACTTGTTCAATTTTCGGGTTTGTTCAATTGCATTGGTTTACTTTTTCTATAATTTAGGTTTCCATTTGTGCTTTAAGCCACCGTCATATTTGTTTATTTGATTATGAATGCCATCCTACGCGTCACCTATCCTTGATGGCTTGTTTATTGATCTCATGTACACTTAATTGAAAACCTAACTTTAACAATTACTTATGATATTATCATTGTCTGACAATTCTATATGTTCAGAATTTGTTAATTTGTTGCAAAATAGTACAATTGAGTGCCATCAACTATGCGTGGTGGAAAAGCAACCAAACACAAGACAATCACATATAAAACATTTATTGAAATTATACTACTGTATAGAAATCCTGCTATATGCTATTTATTATGCTAACGTAAATTACAGTATTTTAAGTATATACCATATTTGGTTTATTTGGAGTTTATATGCAGCAACATTGTTTTCATTAGTTGGTATTAAAAACGGTGGGATATATTTGACACCCCCTACTTTACATCACAGTATTAAAAAATTCTGTCAATTAACTTGCTGCACTATAATCTGATGTGTTAGCAAATGATGAAATTAATTACTTTCGCTCTGCTATCTAAGCTGCTGAAATGCATTTAAATATATTTTTACTGTATGTGGTGCAAGTTAGTAAACAACTGATCATAACAAATGCTTATTTGATGCAATTTTAGATAAGGACAAACTACACCATGTCCCTTTGTAGCAAATACACAAGCCTTCAGTTAATTAAGTATCATCTGTATCATCTTTATCTTAATCGTATGGAACAAAATCATCTGACTGCCGTTATTTAAAGAAAGGTCGGCGGTCTATGTTTCATTAGCAATGTTTCAATGCCTTAATTAATAACATTAGGAGCTCGAAATCAACTATAGGTGCACCATGACATTTAGATGTGGAATAATAATACTCTGACTGAATATCTCATAGTGATCCCCTTCTACATTTAGGCAAGTTGGAAAATCTTCCACATGGGCAGCAATCTGCAATGCGTTGTACAGTCATCATTGGACATTAATTCCAGAGTTCTTATCATGGTGGGATTCAAACCCAGGTCCTCGGATTACTAGCTCAGTGACGATGCCACAACGCCACCCATTTAGATGTTTACTAACATGCTCATATGCAACATTTATGAAACCAGCTATAGGGTACTATCACAAAGCTTGGTCCAGCAAATGCACTAAAATTGAAAGCAAAGTTTAGACAGGCCCAACCACCATTCGAAGAGTCAACCACTCATAATCATTGTCACTGGAGATTGTGCAAACTCATGATTGGGCCTAACATCACCATTTTCAACCCTAAAATGTGCCTAGTCTACGTCAGGTTAGCCTGTAAGGGCAAGGCGTCTCGAATATTTGAGCAACAGGTGAGGCTAGCTTTTTCACGCTGTTACTACACAGTAGCAACACGAGTGGTATTCTCCACTAATAGGGTGCTGCCATCAAACCAAAAAGGCATTCTGCCTATCACACAAATTAGCAATGTGGTATATGAATGCCAGTGCCAGTTTGATGGCAGGTTTGTAGGCTGTAAGTCTCAGTGACTGGTGGATCCCATTAAACAACACCTACCTTCGGCTGTTCACAGATTGTTTGTACAAAACTCAAAACATTGTATCCAACATTAGATATAATGCTGTGATTGGACAACACTTGCTAAGCAAGCTTTATTGTGCTAAGGATTACACTGAAAACCAATTTAAGATTCTCAATCAGCTTACATCGTGGCTCACTTACACATGCTAGAAGCCACATTTGTTCACAGATAGGAAACTGTCCTTTGCAGACAGAAGTAGCATGTTCATGCATTGCACACTTTTCAACTCAGTTTAACATTATGGGGGGCAGCCACTCCCTGTTTCATTCCCCATGGCAATTCCTTGATCAGCCAGGGTCCATCTGCCTGACTTGAATTTTAACAAAAGCTTGGCAGTCAATGTCCCCTGCTGCATTCTCCATCGCAAAACCTCTACCAGTCAGAGTCCACTTACCAACCAATGAGCACTGTCTTCTCATGTGATATAAATTATTGCTCCTTTTACTGTTGGTAATCTTGTGACCTATCCTGATGAAGGCAAGAGGACACGTTTGGACAACATGTCTCTTTTTTCAGCGATACTCATTACCATCCTGTCAGCATTCAATTTAACTGGGATATGGAAGCAAGTTGTTGAACTCCTTTGCATGTACACAATCATGCTTGCACTTTACATCAGTTAAAGGGGGCAATTATACTGTTATTCTTAGGCCCAAAAGATTTCCTCTGCTCTTGTCCAGGTTCTAATATAATTACAGCCCTCTGTTTTCATCCAACCCTCATAACATTTGTGGTATTGATAAATTGTTTCTCTGTATTGATCCAGTATGTTGCTATTCTATTAGTTTATGGGATTCATATTTACTGGCAAGGTCAGCATTTATTGCCCATATGTTTTTGAGAAGATGATACCAATCCATCTTTTGTAACCCCTGCAGTCCATTTGGGGAAGGTACTGCCACAGTGCTGTTTGGTAGGGAACTCCAAGGTTTTGAGCAATGATAATGAAGATATATTTCCAAGTAAGGAGGCTGTGTGGCTTTGAGGAAACTTACAGGTCATTACATATCACTCCAATATTTAAGAAAGTTGAAAGAGGAAATCATGGATGTATACACTAATTACTTTAACATCTGATATCGGGACTTACTTGAATCTAAAATTAAGGATATGGTCTCTGAACATCTTCAAATATTTCAGCTCATAAGAGAAACCTCACATGAATTTTGGATGGATAGGTCATGCCTGACGAATCTCAATGAATTTATTTGAAGCAGGGACTGAAATAATGGACAAGGAAATGTCTAAGAAAGTTATATATATAAGCTTGATACGTTCGTTATAAGACACTGTCAGCTAAAGTAAAAGGAAGACAAATTATTTGCCTGGTCAGGAAATTGGTTGACAGGAAGAAATAAAGTGTACAGATAATGGGCAGGTCCGCTGATCTGGAGGATTTGAATAGTGAAATCAATCGAGGATCTGTGTTGGGGCCTTAACTTTTTGCTGTATTTACAAATGACTTATATGTTAGGATAAAAAAACCATAGATCCATATTTGCAAATAACAGAAAGATAGGAGTCATTGTAAAAGCTGCAGATGGATGTGTAAAATCAAAACAGTTATTTGATAGATTAATTGAATGAGCAAAACCGTGGCCAGTGGATTTACACATAATCAAACGTGAAATTGTGAAATCATGAGAGGTAAGTGACTGGTTGGTGAGCATTTTGCTCCTTTAGCTGTCAAAAGTGTGTAATTTATTAATAATTGGTAGGTTTCATTGGTAGTATTAAGTTTTGCTAGCAGTGGTAAAGGATATTGGATTAGCAAGGTTTATTAATTATATGTTAATTGAGAAAAACATAATTAATAAATTAACACATAATAAAGATGGCAGGGCTGGTGATGTATTGACATATTGCAGAAAGTGGGAGGTCCTGGGCACCAATGTGAACCAGGGAAAACATGTCTACAATAAGTGTCTGCAACTTGAGGAGCTTTGTTCAGAGTCATTGAGCTGGAACCCGAGTTGTGAACACTGTGATGCATCAGGGAAGAGGGAAAGTTACTTGGACACTTTATTCCAAGACAGGGGCCCATCTCTTAGGCTAGGCATAACTTTAGAGTTGGTAACTGATCAGGGGCATGAGGATGTGACTGCAGGTCTGGTACGGATGAGGACCCAGCATGTAGCAATGGAGGACCCTCAGCTCCTGGCTTTGTCCAACAGGTACAAGATGCTTGCTACCTGTGTGGATGAAGAGAAGGACTGCGAGGTGGATGAGTGGACTGACCATGGCACCATGGTGAAGGATGCCATTCAAAAGGGTGGAGTGAAAGGAATGTGTGATAAGAGACAGTATAGCCAGGGGGACAGACATTGTTCCCTGCAGCCATGACAGGGAGCTGCAAAGGCTGTGCTGCCTACCCAGTTCCAGAATTCAAGATATTTCTTCATGACTAGAGAGGAACTGGTGTGGGAGGAGGAGGAGTATCCAGTTATCGTGGTCCATGTGGGACTCAATGGCATAGGTAGAACCAGGAATGATGTTCTGATAAGAGAATTCGAGGAGTTAGAGTCTAAACTAAAATGCAGAACATGAAAAGTAATCATCTCTGGAATGTTACCTCTGCCACACACTCATTGGCATCGTGTTAAACCAATTAGAAAATTAAAAGTGGCTCAAGGAGTGGTGTGGGAAGAAAGTGTTTTGATTCATGGGGTACTGGCATCAGTGCTCAGGAAAGCATGAGCCACTCGACTAGAATAGGTTCCCTGTGAAATGGGCTGGGACCAGTGTTATGGTCAATCTTATAACTAGGGTTGAGGATAGGACTTTAAACTAACAGATGTGGTGGTGGCGAGGGTGCGGGGTGGGGGGTGGGGGGGGGTGGGGAGATGGATTCGGGTGACAGGAGACTTAGCTCCCCAGCATTGAGGTTTGGGGGCACTACAACGATGCACTGGGGAACCCCTCTTGGAACTTCAAAGGTAATGGTTTGCAGGGCAATTGCCGAAAAGCACAAACTTCCCCTGGGTAATTGCCCTGTAATGGGAACCATCCAAAAATGTGATTCAAATCACAAACTTCAGATGGTTCTGACAGGGTTACACCAATAGTTACTCAGGCATAGTTAGAAAAATTAAAACATCTTCTAACTTCTGGGTAACTGTGGTAAAGACCCAGACAGAACCCCACGGGGCTTCCCTCATAAACCCAACCACTCTGACTAAACTCTCTGCCCCACCCAAGATATCTGCAACCCCCCATGAGATTCCCCCCAACCACATGGAACTCCTCTCCTCCCGTGGGCCCAAATCTCACCCCAACACCTGCCCAAAGATTGACCCCCCATACCCAACCTAACTCAACTCCCGTTGCTCTTCCCGCAGGCCCAACCCAACCCAACACCCCCAGACATGACCTGATCCCACCCCCACCCCCTACAACACGACACCCATTATCAGCTAGTGGTGTAAAAAAGGGTGCATGTCCTCCTTCACTTGGATGGAGCTGGACTTCAACACTGGGCTTCGAGGATTAGTTGCGCTGCCTGGATCTCACCCAGCCTGAGTGGGAAGATTTGCCTAACAGGCTCTGAAGAAAAATCTTGTAAATAATTGGGCATGGAGCAGCAATACAATATTAATTGCCACTTGGAGGAAATTACAGCCCAATATAATTAAGTGTCCTTTATCTGAATGCATGAATCTTCTTCAATATGATAGATGAACTGAGGCACAAATAGAGATAAACAATTTAGAACTAATTGCCATGCCACATGCATGATTACAAGGTGATCAAGGGTGGAAAATAAGTATACCAGGGTACACAATATTTCAGAAAGACAGGCAGAAGAGTAAAGGAGGTGGGGTGGACCTTATAGTAAAGGATGACTTAAGGACATTAGTGAGAAAGGTTCTGCCTCCTAAAGATCATGAAGTAGAATCAATATAGGTGGAAATTAGGAATAGCAAGAGTCACAAAACATTGGTAGGAGTAATTTATAGGCCCCCAAACAGTAGTTGTGCAGTTGAGTGGAGTACGAAACAAGAAATTATTGGACTTTGTAACAAAGGAAATGTAATAATATTGAAGACCTAATCTTCATTTACACTGGGACAATCAAATTGGCAAGAATGATCTATAAGATGACTTTCCAGAATGATTTTGTGATAGTTTCTTGGAGTAGTATGCAGTGGAACTGATTAAGGGTAATGTTCCCTTTGGTCTAATATTGTGTAATAAAATCCAGTAATTAGCCAAGTAATTGTAAAAGATCTATTGGATTCAATTCCACTTTAAGTTTAAAAGTGATATATGTGAAAATGGATGTTTTAAAAAATAATTTTGGGGAATATTGTGTTATTCTGTGGAGAAGACTGCGTGTCTCTCTGTGTGTATGTGTGTGTTTGTAAATGATGAATTACACCGGGGAAAGGTCACTAGAGACAGTTTGTTTGGGGGCTTAGGTTTGTGCATTTGTAAGTAGATATTATGGTGGGTTTGAAGTGCAAGTAAATAGGTTGGATCTAACATTTACATTTTTAGATACGCCAAGAGTTCGTTTGAATATCAAAGGGAAGTGAAAAATGACAAGAAGCACTTTTGCATTTTACAGGAGTTCCATGGGTAAACAGAAGAGAGTATTTTATTGCCCTGAAAGCAGAGACAAAACAGAAACCTTTTCGAAAGGGTTTGAGTTTCAAAGAGGTGTGAGAACAATAGAACCTGTGATGAAAGTGGGGGTGGATTTTAGAGCTACTGTTCAGAGCTTAGGGGTTGGTTGTTGGTGTTGGCTGTTGGCTATGTGAGGAAGATCTCCTGGAAATAGCTCTAGGCTGGGAGAAAAATGCAATTTGGATATGCCATCCAGTCAAGCCAGAAAAGTTTTGGGCTGAAAACGTAGTTTTGTTCTGAAGTCTTGGGTTTCCACAGCAGAGTGGAAGAGAATTTAACAGGTCATGTGGTATACCTTTATTAAAGCCACAGCAATTTGCCTTGGGTAATAGTACTGGATTTTTATAGTCAAATATTTGTAAGGGTGTGTTGCCTGGAAGGTGTTTACTTGTAGGTCTGAAGTAGTAGAGATTCCTTTGGGGGATTGTTTCGTGAGACTAATTTTAACTGTGTAACTGTAATCTTGTGTGCTTAAGTGTTCTTTGCTTCTTGTTAATAAAACTTTTTTTTTGCAAATCTCAAAAGTGTCACTGGACTTCTTGCTGCTGAGATCAGTACATTTTTATCTCATTTTCAGAATACAAAAATGAACAGTGTATGGCCTGTAGGCCAAGTTTACCTCTGGGGTGTGGTTTGCTTGGCAATTAACACCTGCTGTGGTCATAACACATTCCAATCATATACAAAATGTTTAAACTTAAACAGAGCCAATGATCTAGTAATGAGGCAGAGTTGGCTAAGGTTAATTGCGTAATTGTGTTAAAAGGCATGGAGGCAAATAAACAAGGGGGAACATTTAAAGAAACAATTTAAAATGATCAACTAAAATGCATCCATTGAAGAAAAAAACACAGCAAGAAAGATGCACCTGTGGCTCACTCAGAAAGTTAAGGATATTATTAGAATAAAGAAGAGGCATACAATGTTGCAAAAAAAGCAAGTCTGAGGATTGGAAGTATTTTAATTAGCAACCAGCAAAGGGCCACTAAAATTGATAAAAAGGGGAAACAAAGAACATAAGAGTGAACTAGGCAGAAACATAATAACAGATGCTAAGAGCTTTTATAAGCGTTTAAAAAGGAAGACAGTAATTAAAGTAAGCATTGGTCCCTTAGAAGCAGAGACAGGAGAAATTATCATGCAGAATGAAGGGATGGCAGAAGCATTGAAGACATTTTTGTGTCAGTCTTCACAGTAGAAGGCATAAGTTCCAACCCAAAAATAAATGGTAACCTAGGGGCTAAAAAAGCTGAGGAAATTGGGGCAATCAATATCAGCAGAGACAACATATTGGAGAAATTAAATTACTAAAATCTGACAAACCCCAGGACATGATGGCCTACAGCCTAATGTTCTTAAAGATATAGCTGCAGGTTTAGTGGATGTGTTAGCTATGATTTTCTAAAATTATTTAGAGTAGGGAATGCTCCCACTAGATTGGAAGTTCGCAAATGCTCAAGGAAGGAGGATGAAGGAAAACAGTGAACTACAGGTCAGTTAGCCTAACATCAGCTGTTGGGAAATTGCTGGAATTTATCACTATAAGACCATAAGACATAGGAGCATAAGTAGGCCATTCGGCCCATCGAGTCTGCTGCATCATTCAGTGAGCTCATGATTGCTCTGATAATCCTCAACTCCACTTTCCTGCCTTTTCCGCATAACCATTGATTCATTTACTGATTAAAAACTGGTCTATCTCAGCCTTGAATATATTTAATGATCCAACCTGTACAGCCCTCTGTGGTAGACAATTCCACAGATTCTTCAGAGAAGAAATTGCTCCTCATCTGTATCTTAAATGGGCGACCCCTTACTCTGAGATTATGCACTCTGGCTCTCCCACCAGGGGAAACAACCTCTCAGCATTTATCCTGACAAGCCCTCTAATAATCTTATATGTTTCAATAAGGTTGCCTCTCATTCTTCTCAAACTCTAATGAGTACAGGCCCAACATACTCAACCTCTCCTCATACGAAAATCCCTCCAAACCCAGGATCAACCTAACGAACCTTCCCTGGACTGCCTCCAATGCTAGTATATATTTCCTTAGATACAAGGGTCAAACTGTTTACAGTATTCTCAGTGTGGTCCAATTAGGAGGTCTAAGGCTTACTAAGGAAGTCTTAACAATGTATTTAGGAAAACATCTTTTGATTAGAACAATTCATATGTTTTTACAACAGTCAAATCCTGCTAGAAAAATTTATTAGAATGTTTTGAGGATGCAACTAATAGCATAAATAAAGGGGAACCAGTAGATCTAGTATATCTGGATTTCCAAAAGGCATTCAATAAGGTGTCATGCAAAAGGCTATTGCGTAAGATAATGGCTCATGGATTTGGTGATAATATGTTAGCATGGATAGAGGATTGGTTAATGGATAGAAAGCAGAGTGTGGAAAGACATGGAGGTTTATCAATTTGTCAGGAGGTCAATAGTGGACTGCTGCAAGGATCACTGCTGAGGCCTCAGCTATTTACAATTTATGTTAATAAGTTAGATGAAGAGACAGAGAGTAATGTACCTAAGTTTGCTGATGATACCAAGCTAGGTTGAAAAGTAAGCTGCAGGGAGAACATAGTGGGGCTGCAAAGATATATTGGCAGGTTAAATGAGTGGCAAGAAGATAGCAGATAGAATACAATATAGGGAAATGTGAAACTATTCACTTTGGTGAAAAGAATAAGAAAGGGGAATGTGTTTTTAAAAGGTGAGAAACTTGAAAGTGTTGATGTTCAAAGAGGCTTGGGTGTGCTGGGACAAGGAACACAGAAAATTAGCATGCTGGTGCAGCAGGGAATTGGGAAGGCAGATGGCATGTTGACCTTATTACAAGGGGATTGTGGTACAGGAAAAAAGAAGTCCTGCTGCAATTGTACAGAGTTTTGGTGAGGCCATATCTGAAACATTGTGTGCAGTTGTGGTCTCCACATTTAAGACAGGATATACTTGAATTGGGGGTGGGACAGAACATTTAAATGCTTGTGATTCTTTGGGATTCTCTGCCCTGCAGGGTAGTAGACTCTCCATTGCCTAATACATTTAAGGTTGGGATCGGCTGATTTTTGGGAATTAAATGAGATGGAAAATGGAATTGAAACCCAAGATCAGACATGATCAAATTGAATGACGAAGCATGCTCAATGAACAATGTGATCTACTCCTGCTCCTATTTCTCATGTTCTTCTGGTCTTCAGATCTTCTGCACTTTATACCTCAAAAGTTTACTTCCTATATAGAGAAACCCGAGAAGCAGTGTGGTTTTAAATGGACTTGAATGTTTATGCATACTGATAACTAAATTGCCAGGAACAGGCTCAGGAAATATTGAAAAAGGCTAATTGAATGCTGGTATTTATATCTCTAAATATATAATATTACAGGGTAGACATGCTTCAGCTATACAAATCCCTGGTCACCCCTGGAAAACTGTGAGCAGTTCTCAACATCACACCTTAGGAATGACATATTGCTCTTGGAGGGAGTGTAATACAGAGTTACTAGAATTATACTTAGATTCCAAGGGTTAAATTACCAGAATGATTGCAGAAACTAGGCTTGTATTGTCCAGAATTTAAAAGGTTAAGGAGTTGGTTATGGATGTTTTTAAGATAGTAAGGGGAACAGTTAATTTCTCCAAGTCAATTCTATTTCCACTAATTGTGGATACTAGGGGCTGGATTTTGTGGCTCTGCCCCTGGTCCTATCATTGTACCTGAATGTTGCAGCCACTGCCTCTTGACGAGGGATCGACCAGCAACACGTGATTATCTGGAAGTCAGACAATTAAGGGTCATTAGGTGAATGGGCCAACCAGTAATGGATTGGAGAAGGGAACAGAAATGGGGGAAATTATTTGAGGTCACGCTGTCAGAGGACATCCACCACCATTGGTCTCATACATATCTCTGCAGGATCCCTGGAAAGATCTCAATGTGTAGGAGTTCAGAGCCATTATGAACTTCAGCACCACCGGCATCTGGTGGCCACTACCTTTTACGGGACTCAGCTCATCCTCATCATGGCACAGAGATCAGTCATGGTCTCCCTGGGGAGATGCAGTCTTAGGCAACATTGCTGCTAGGATAGTTGAAAGCAGCCGAACCTCTGACAGTAGACATTGTCTTCTTTTTGCACTCAGGAGAGTGGTCATATTCATTTTTGCATGCTTCTCCTGCATCGCCACATCGAGTGAAGCTCTTCTGTTGGCACTGAGCTTCTTGGTCTCCGATTGCCTGTGACTGCATCTTGCTCTATCTCTATTCCTGCTCCTCCACACTGGAGGTACACCCGTGTGAATGGGGCTCTTGGCACATGGCCTCCTTCAGTTTCCAGGGCCTCTTATCAAATATGACCTTCCACCCCTGCCCCTGTTTACTGTCCTCAAGTGCCAGTTCTTAGATGGCACCCTGGCAGTTCTGACACATTTGACCTCCAACCCACCACCCCCCTCTACACACACCGATTGCTAGCACTCACATAGCTCCAGCCTCCCTGGCACAATAGCTGAGAAAGGAAGCCAGGACTGAGCTCTCGTTTGCTTGCCATGTCCTTTAACTGGCGAGCATTTGAAGCTGCGGGTCTCTTGCGCACACTTTGTAAATTACAAAATCACCTGTTAAGTTGCTGTCAGTTGGCTAATTAATTAGGTTAATTACCTTCCAGCATGTTCAGGTTCAAAGTCTTCCTGCCATGTCGACAGCTGTTGGGAAAATCTGGCAAAGATTTGAAAACGTGAAGCTTTCGTCTCGGCAGCTTGCATCCTGATATTCCACCCTTCTCAGCCTTGGAAAATCTAGTCCAAGGGTCAAGATTTTCCCTCTGAATTTCTGAGTCCTAGTTCCAGGCTGAAACCCGCAATGTGTGGGAAACAATCATATTTCATGACCCTCCGTGGGATGGCCAATTAGTGGTGGTTGGTGGACTCTCAAAGCTGAGATGCCAATCAGGTCTCTTCAAGCTTGAAAGCAGCAGCAGGTTGCAATGAAGGTTAAGTAAAGGAGGTGCTTCAAAACAGACGTGCCACTGGGAGGCTGACTCCAGGTATTTAAACTTGCCACCTGTGGGAACTATAACCCTTCGGCTGACTGGAAAATTTCAGTTGGCCTCCATTAAATGGCTTTAGGTGTCCCATAATGACCCTTATTAACTCCCCACTGCATGTGGAAGGGTAGCCCTTTTGCCCACTCACCCAGCTCCACAAAAATGACTCAGAGGTGAACTAGCAACTGGCATGCTGGGCGTTCAGGCTATTTCTAGCTCATGCCCCACCTCCATTCCTGGACCTAACAGAGGCTCAAAATCCTTGCCAGGAATTGGGGACATAATCAAGAATTAAGTTAGGCCTTTCTGAAGTGAAATTAATTAGGTTAATTACCTTCACAGTGTGTTCAGGTTCAAAGTCTTCCCGCCATGTCTACAGCTGTTGGGAAAATCTGGCAATGATTTGAAAATGTGAAGCTTCCATCTCGGCGGCTTCCATCAAACAGAAGGTGATAGAAATTTGGAACTCCATTCTACAAATGGAATTTCATACTTTATCAATTTCTTATTTAAAGCATGAATTTGATAGATTTATGTTAGCCAATGATATCAATGGATATGGGGAAAAGTTGGACTCGTGTATAGGGAGTTGGGTCACAGATCAGCAATGCTGTCATTGAATGGCAGAAGAGGCTTGAGGGGCAAATGGCCTTCTCCTGTTCCTATGTTCATATGCAGCTATGACGGTGTTCATGCATCTGCTAGTTGTTCCAGGTGATAGAGGTCAGAGGTTTGAAAGGTGCTCACTAAGAATCCTTGGCACATGGCTGCATCTTCTCAATTAAAACCAATTTAGGGGAGGAGGTGGCAAAGTGGCATTGTCACTGACTAGTATTCCAGAGACCAAGGGTAATGCTCTGGGGCCTAGTTTCGAACAGCAGATTTGGACTTGAATGTGAATTCAATAAAAAACCTGGAATTCAAAGTCTGATCACGTCGTAAAAACCCATCTCATTCACCAATCTCCTTTAAAGAAGGAAATCTATCATCCTTACCTGGCCTGGCCTACATGTGACTCCAGGCCCACAGCAATGTGATTCACTCTTAAAATGCCCTCAGAACAAGAGCAATTAGAGATGGGGAAAATTGAGCAACAAATGCTGACCTAGCCAGCGATGCCCACATCCCATGAACAAATCAGAAAAAAAGCAGCCAGAGTTGGAGGCAATTGTATTTTTTAATTCTTGGTTGGGTGTGCAGTTATAGTTCGATGTCGTGGTTAGCAATGCACCCAATGGTTTCAACTAATGCAGTATGCATGGTTGTGATGTAATTAGGAATGGATCTCTCAGGGCAGAAGTTCAGTATCTAGGCGATGGCCTATCTTGCATGGTCACAGTCACAATTTGAACTATTCTTTATCTTCCACTTCTAGAGACCAGTGGCCATATCCACCCTGGCCTATCCTCATCTGTTGAGCATTGTCCAAATTTTCTGTGGAACATTCAAACCTGGGTTAGGTAACACTCGGGTCAGTTACAATGTTATGGGTGTAGATGTTTGAAGTCAATCAGGAGATGTGGCATCAAAAGCTAGGGACCGTCATCAGTTTGTAAGGTATGGAATGTCTTCCAGTAAGAATAATGGGATTCCAGATGTATGTCTGTTTTATTTTGAGGTCTTCTGTCAATGGGTGTGCTTTGTTTACTGTTGGCTGGCAGCGTTCTATGAGGAGAATGTGGACATTAGAAGGTTCAAAACACGCTGGCACAGGATGCTCTGTTGTTTTCAACATTTCAGAAATTATCTTCATGACTTCTGGGTGTGGTTATCTACCACATTTGTGTGGTGAGATCTGAAACAGATTGAACAGAGGTATTTTACTGCTAGATAGACCAGAGAGCACGGAGAAGTGCGTAGTGTGTAGGCTTTGCTGCCCCAGGTTATACCCATCATTTTATATACAAGACTCACTCTTACTTTGGCCTTGGCTCTGCTGTTCTGGAGATGTTTCAGTAGATCAATGTTTAGATCAAGAGTGATATCTTGATATTTTGGCATTCAGTTGTGCATGAGTGTTTAGCCACAGAATTAGACATGACGTTCTTCCCTGGTCTTCAAGTTTTTTGGTGGAAGGCTGAAACAACAGTCTTGACAGCGTTTGGTCGAAGTCTCCATTTTTAAGTAAACTTCCAGAACCATTAAACCTGCAGTGAGTGTTTTCTGAGTGTCCTGGAGTTCTTAAGCCTGGGAAGCCAGGGCTAAGTCATCACCAGAAGCGAAGAGTCATGACATTGTGGGAGAGAGGTCACTGGCATATATATTGAAGAGAACCAGTGCGAGGTCTGATTCATGTGGGAGATCATTGGTGGTTATGCATGGGTGGCTGATTTGATCTCCAAGTTGCACATGGAACCATCGATTGCCGATCATGGAGTTGATTAGTTATAGAGTTTTAGGTGATTTTTGAGAGTTTCAGCAGCATCCCTGTGTGCTGCACTATGTCATAGGCACATCATAAGTCAACAAAGCAGATTCCTATATTCAGGGCTTCCTGGAAACCGGCCTCAATATCTGAAATCAGCATCAGGGCCTGCTATGAGCTGCTGCAGCCTTTGAGAAAACCTGTCTGTTGGTGGAGGTGGCGGGTGGGGAGCATTCCAGCGCCTTAAATATTATTGATAACAGGATGATGGGCAGCAGCTGCTTGAAATGTTGAGTGGTTTCCCTGGCTTTGCAGTAACCACTATCTTGGATTGGCGCCAGACGTCTGGAATTGTGCCTGTGCACAGATGTTGGTAACCAGCTTTGCTAGCCACTTCCTGCCCTATGATCTATGTTCTTCAAAAATTCTGCATAAATCCCATCGATTCCAGCCGCATTGCCTGATTTGATAGCCGTCAGAGCTTTGCACATTTCCTCTTGTGTGAAAAGTCTGTTTGCTGTGGGACAGCCTTGAGAGACTGCGTCAGAGCCATTTTTACTGTCTTTTCATCTTCGCAGCATGGGGATTGATTCAGGGGCGCTGTTGTGGTTGCTGCTTATTTGCTACTAGGTTGCGTAGAAGTTTCCACGCCTTTCAATTTGAGTGCGTCTAACCAATCTTCTCTGCTATTTCCCTCGATCATATGAAGCATCTATCATCCCGCAAAGGGACTCGAGTTCGGCTGCGACACGGGGGTCTTCATTTTCTCTGCATTCTTTCAGAAGCCGTTGAGTTTCTGATGTGCAGTAGGGGACGAACGTTTTTCTGAAGTCCCATGGAATAAATTTGAAGACTTCCAGTTTGATAATTCTAGTTAAGTGGTCGTCGTTTATGGGGAGGGGCGAGGTTTAGTTACTGGTTGTCTCTATGTACCTGCTTTAGACGTCCCATTTGACGTTCCACAGACATGAGCATGGTTTTGGCTTTGAGTTTATTGGTGGTAGTTTGAGGCCAATGCGAATGAGGGTTGGAATATTTTGGGAGTCGGGAAGAAGGGTAGCACCTTTTGGGAGCACATCAGTGTTCCACCGTTGCTGTCATCGGTAGTAAAGAAAAGTTCAGGTGAGTAGTCCTTCTTCAACTAGGTGGAATTGAATCTCCCAGGCTGCTTTGCATCATATGCAAGATTAAGCTAATGAACGCAGACACTTTCTTCCAGCTGTTCCCCCGCGGTTTTGTTGTCGACGTACGCCCACATGTGATGGTGACCATTGAAGTCGCCAATGTAGGCTGGGTGTTTTGTAGACTGTATTGTGGTTTTTAAATTAATTCACGGGATGTGGACCTCGCTGGCTGGGACAGCAAGTATTTCCCATCCCTAATTGCCATTGCGAAGGTGGCGGTGAGCTGCTTTCTTGAACCGCTGCAGTTCATGTGGTGTAGGTATACCCACAGTGCTATTAGGCAGGGGGTTCCGGGATTTTGACCCAGCAATAGTGAAGGAACAGCGGTATAGTTCCAAGTCAGGATGGTGAGTGACTTGGAGGATAGGTTTTAGGTGTTCTCATCTATTTGCTGCCCTTGTCCTTCTAGATGATAATGGTCGTGGGTATGGAAGGTGCTGTCGCAGGTCCCTTGGTGAATTCCTGCAGTGCATCTTGTACATGGTACACACTACTGCTACTGTGCATTGGTGATGGAGGGAATGAACTTTTGTGGATGTGGTGCCAATCACACTCATCTAGGCAAGTGGGGAGTATTCCATCACACTCTTGACTTGCACCTTGTCGATTGTGGACAGGCTTTGGGGAGTCAGGAAATGAGCTACTCTTTGCACGATTCCCAGCCTCTGACCTGCTTTTGTGGCCACAGTATTTATATGGCTAATCCAGTTCAGTTTCTGGTCAATGGTAACCCCCAGGACATTGATAGTGGGGGATTCAGTGATGGTAATGCCATTGAACATCAAGGGGGGATGGTTGGATTTTCTCTTGTTAGAGATGGTCATTGTCCAACAATTGTGTTGCGTGAATGTTACTTGCCAGTTGTCAGCCCAAGCCTTGGTATTTTCCTGGTCTTGTTGCATTTGGGCAAAGGCTGCTTCAGGGTACAAGGAATCATGAATGTTGCTGAACATTGTGCAATCATCAGCGAACATTCCCACTTCTGACCTTATGATGGAAGGAAGATCATTGATGAAGCAGCTGGAGATACTTGGGCTGAGCACACTACCCTGAGGGACTGCTGCAGTGATGTCCTGGAGCTGAGATGACTGATACTCAGCAACCACAACCATCTTCCTTTGTGCTAGGCATGACTCCTACCAATGGATAGTTTTCCCCCCGATTCCCATTGACTCCAGTTTTGCTAGGGCTCCTTGATGCCACACTTGGTCAAATGCTGCATTGATTCAAGGGCAGTCATTCTCATCTCACCTCGGCAGTTCAGCTCTTTTGTCCATGTTTGAAACAAGGCTGTAATGAGGTCAGGCGTGATCTTGGACTACAGGTAACTTGTTGACTTGTAGGCATTTGCGATGATGATGCTACTATGATGGTGATGATGCAGTGCTCGACTGTTTTTAGGTCTTCTGTGCCTTTGCTGAGGATGTTCCTGCTGCCTAGGATCTGTGTCACAATGGCACAAAAAATTGCCGTGTAGTTGATTATAAAGAGGATAGCTATGGACTCCAGAATGATGTCAATACTTTGATTGAGTGGGCGGAAAAGTGACAAATGGAATTCAATCCATAGCAGTGTGAATAATGCATTTGGGAATGGCAAACAAAGCAAGGGTATAGACAATTAATGGAAATATATTGAGAGGGCTGGAGGCAATGAGACACCTTGGAGTGCATGTCCACAGGTTCTTGAAGGTAGCTTTCCTTTATTGGATGAGGAATAGAATAGAAAAGCAGGGATTTAATCCTGGAACTGTATGAAATGCTGGTTAGGCCACAGCTGGAATTTTTTTTTTACAGTTCTGATCGCCACATTACAGGAAGGGCATAATTGTTCCGGAAAGAGTACAGTGAATGTTGCCAGGGATTGAAAATTGCAGTTATGAGGGAAGAATGGATGGGATAGTGTTGTTTTGCTTGGAACAGAGGAAGCTGAGGGCTGACTTAATTGTGGTGCAGAAGATTATGACGGACCTAGATGAGGTAGACAGGAAAGACTTGTTTCCCCTAGCAGAGAAGTCAATTACCAGGGGCACGGATTTCAGGTGATTGATAGAAGAATTAGAGGGGATATGAGGAAAAACCTCTTCACAGGTGGTTGGTGCCTCGAATTTGCCGCCTGGTTTAGTGGTAGAGGCAGAAACCTGCAACTAATTTGAAAGGTACTTGGATCTGCACCTTAGGTGCTGTAATCTACAAGGCTTTGGGCCATGTGCTGGGAGGTGGGATTAGAATGGATGGCTGAAATTTTTTTCTTTCTCGGCTGTCACAGACATGATGGGCTGAATGGCCTCTTTCTATGCTGTAACCTTTCTATGGTTCTATGTATTGCTATCCCTGTTTGCAATGCATTGATATGCAGGAATATGGGCTTGCTGACTGTGGTGGTCCACGAAATGGGTTTCTTGCAGGGGGACTATGACCACATTACTGTCAAGGAGTTATTTTGTGAGTGGCTCACGTTTTGCCCAGGATAGGTCTTCAACGTTGAGCTGGTTTATTCTTGTTGCTGGTCTTGTTTCTTGACTTTATTATCCCTGAGAAAATCCATTTGCCAGTGGGGTTTAAAGCTTCAGCTAGGAGGCTGCTGCCAGGGTTTAATCAGTTTCTTGGCAACACTAGTTCACGAGTTTTCAAGTTGGAAAACTTGTTTTACAAGCAAGACCTCATAAAGGTTGCTGTTTTGTTCTAGAGGTATTGATTTTTTATGATAATAGATAATGTACCAATAATTCATGTTGTTTTGTCTTGAATGATGTCAAGCATTGTTGGAGGTGGACTCGTTCAGGCAAATGCAGAGTATTCTATCATAATCCTGACTTGTGGACAGGGTTTGGGAAGTCATGAGGTGAGTTACTCATCGCAGAATCCCCAGCCTCTAACTTGGTCTTTAAGCTGCAGAAGTAATACAGCTAGTCTATTTTAAATTTAACTTCTGGTCAACCCTCACCATGTTTATGCTCAAAGCAAAATACTATGCATGAAGGAAATCTGAAATAAAAACAGAAACTGCTAGAGCAACTCAACAGGCCTGGTAGCATCTGTGGAGAGAGAAACAGAGTTAACATTTCCAGTCTGTATGGTTCTTGTTAAGAGCTGAATAGAGGGGGACATGTGATGGATTTTATACTGTTGAAGAAAGAGGATGGAGTAAGCGGAGGGAAATATATGTTCAGGGAAATGTGGGCGCTCAGACGAGATGTGACAGAGTTGTCATGGACACAAGACAAAGGGAGTAGTAATGGCAGTGTTAAAGACTAAGGCAGGTGCTAATAATGGCATAAAATTCAGATTGAAAAATGTATTGATAGCAGAACAGGGGCCAGCGCTCTTTGAAAGCGAAACATAAGAACAAGTTACAGACTGGCCCTGTGGGAAGATGGGGTTGGGAGAAACAATAATATATCAAAATGGATGTAAAGGTTCATGGTCTGAAGTTGTTGAACTCAATGTTAAGTCCAGAAGGCTGTAAAGTACGTGATCGGAAGATGAGAAGCTGTTCCTCTAGTTTGCGCTGGGCTTCACTGGAACATTGTAGTTGTCCAAAGAGAGAAATGTGGGATTGAGACCAAGATGGTAAATTGAAATGGCCGGGGTCATGTTTGCAACTGAGCAAAGGTGTTCCACAAAGTGGTCATCCAGTCTGTGTTTAATACACTATACTAAAGTGTTATTTGTCTCTCCTATTTCTTTATGCACCTTGTTTCCCTGTTCTCTTTCTATTTCCTCGTATTCTTCCCCTTGATATTTTAAATACCTTTCTTTCATGTTGGTCCAGAAGTTATGGGGGTTTCGATGGTGAACAGCAAGTTTCTTGTCACTTCTCCCTCTGTATCTGATTGCAACTTCAAGGTTTGGCACGACAAAAGATTAACGCGGACATCCTGAAGTTGTGGTCTGTCATGCACTTCACCACTGGCTGTGAAGTGGATCACAATGCTTGTCCCACACAGCCCTTTCACAGAGATAGCAATAAACAAAACCTGATGAGAACCTAGCCTTTCCCCTCTGATGCCTCGATTAGAGTGCACATAAAATGTCTTGCCATGTTCAGTGCGGTAAAACTGGGTTTTTAACAGCGATCTTGCCCTGGAGAAAATATTTGAATGTTGTTGCATGTCTTCATTATGATTAATTACTCGATTGTTTGAGTTAACTGTCTGTCCTTTCTGCCCTATGGTTCTATTTACAAAACCCAGGCTCCCACAGACTTTACTAAATGCGTTGTTAATTAGCCCTGCAAAGATTTCTGTACAAGGGCTCCAAGTTTTTCTCTTCTCGCAGCCCCTTTAAAATTGTATCATTTAGCCTGTATTGAATTCCTTTCCCACCCCCGCACCCCCCCCACCCCCCCGCCACCCATCTTCCTACCAAAATGTAACCCGTCGCATATTTTTGCATTCAATTTTCTCTGGCATATGTCCGCCCATTCCAGCAGCCTTCGATGCCCTCCCAAAATCTAGTACCATCTTCCTCACCGTTTGCTAATCATGCAAATTTGCTGTCCGTTGAATGTAGATGGCAGGGGGATTTCAGCAGACTGCATATAAATAATTTATTTTCCATTTTAATATGCCGCTTTCTAAGATTCTCTAGTTTTTTTGATCCTATGTTTTAGTCATATTTAAATAGCAAAATTTGGCATAGAATAAATGCTGTTTGGAATAAAGGAGATCCTTCACATAACAGACTCAGTAAATATGGGAAAAGCAGACTTTTACAGCACCACCACAAGAGGGTGTAATTTCAGCAGGAAGATCTTAACATATGTAGGAGTAGATTCATCTCGCAAATGTACTTTTGGCGGGTAGCTGGCGGCCATTGGCAGGCTGTCCAATAATCCTAGCAACAGCCCTGTCCATTTTTAGGGGTAGCCCTCATTCACTTTAGGATTTGAACATTTGCCCGCGATTGAGTGCCACAAGACAAAATAAAGTAGATGCTTTGTGAAGTGTCCGTACTCCGGAGGAACCTGGAGGCAGCGAAGCAGATGCTCGGGCTAATTCTTTGGAGGCTGGTCTTTTGGACGCTATGGAAGAATTCCTTCGGGCGGCTGTTTAGTGCTGTCGTCAGTTAATACTGTTAGGACACCGTGTTCCAATTTTTCTCCACACAGACAGCCCAGCTCCAGTGCATGCCATATAACCACATATGCATGTTAAATATACTTACTACCTTACTCGGGTCAACTCTGGCAGTCAAGGCTAGGCCAGGGAAAGCATTGCTTAAGCAACACAGTCTGCATTTCCGGAATGCTATTGACCGGTTTCCATAAACTTGAACGTGGGAAATTAAAATCTAAAAGCGTGCAAAAATGGCACAAGAAGCGCTTTACTATATTATATAACAGCACAGTGAAATATTAAAACTTGGAACAACCTGAGCAACAGAAAAATAAATTGTTTGACCGTTGACCGTTAAACGTTTATTTGTCATACTTGCAGAGGAGGTTACAGATGCAAATTGGACATACTACAGCACCATTATTGGCTGTAAGTTGTACTTCCAGCATGAAAAGTTCATAAAGGTATTTTTCCATATAAATGTGGACATAGAAATTGATCATGGAAACTGTTCATGCAAACACATAAAAACCCGCTGCTGATTAACATCGACCTCCCTGCCACGGTGTTGGCACAGAATCCCTCCATGTTGAAAACCACTTGGAAAGAGCACTGAAGATAAGAAGAATACAGAATGTACTCTGCGATGGACTTTAATGTCCATCTCTAAGACTGGCCCGGTAGTACCTGTACTCACTGAACTGGCCAAGTCATGAAGGACATAACAGAAAGGTTGGCAACATGCCAGCAAAATCCCATTTGTCCTCATCATCACCACCGCATTTGGTGCAGATACATCTGGCGCAGGTGCCAGCCTGGTAAAGCTATGAAGCAGGCCTACATGAATGCCAAACGGGAAGCAGTTATTATTGGTAGAGCAACCTGGTCGAACAATCACTGGATCAGGTCAAAACACTGCAGACCAGTTGTGAATGAGAGTGGACAATTCTAAAGGCAGGAGGAGGATCCATGAACATCCCAATCCTCGATGATGGTGGAACTCAGCAGGTGAGTGAAAATATAGACTTGATGCATTTGCAATCACCTTCAGCAGATATGCTGAGTAGATGACCAACCTTAGCAATCGCCTTATGTCCTCACCATCGTAGATGCCAGTTTTCAGTCAAATAGATTCAGCCAATGTAACATCAAGAAACCACTCAGTGTGCTGGACAGAGCAAAGGAATGGGGCACTGTCAACATCGCACTGCAGTACCGAAGACCTGTGTCCAGAACGAAGCATTGCCTTCAGCCGGGTTGATTCCATAAGCTACAAGACTGTCAACCAATTAATAAAGCATTAAAGTATCCAAGTTTGTCCGGTCCACAAAACACAGGGTAAATCCAATCCAGCGAAAGTGCTGCCCTGTTGTTGTAGCCATAGTATTTATATGTCTGACCCAGTTAAGTGTCTGGTCAAATGTAACCCCCAGAATGTTGATGGTGATTGATTTAGTGATGGTAATGTAGTTGAATATCAACGAGAAATGGTTAGATTCTCTCTTGCTGAAACTGAGCATTGCATCACGCTTGTGTGGCTTGAATGTTACTTGTCAGTTTTCAGCCAACCCTGGGCTTTACCTGGCATCTGCTTTTGTGGGAACAGGCAGCTTCAGTATCATGGAGTTGCACTTTTTCCTGAACACTGCCCAATCTTCAGCGAGCATCCCTAGTTCTGACCTTATGTTGCAGGGAAGGTCATTGATGAAGCAGCAGAAGATGGTTGGGAATAGGACATTACCCAGAGGAACCTCTGCAGTGATGTCCTGGGTCTGAGATAATTGGACTCCAACAACTACAGCCACATTCCTTTGTGCTCGGTATGACTCCAAATAGTGTAGAATTTTCCCACAATTCCCAATGACTTCAGTTTTGCTAGGGCTTATTGATGCCACACTCAGTCAAATGCTATCTCAGTGTCAAGGTCAGTCACTCTCAACTCACCTCTTGAGTTCGTCTCTTCTGTCCATGTTTGGACCAAGGTCAGGGGCGGACTGGCCCTGTTGTAACCCAAACTGAGCATCAGTGAGCAGGTTCTTTCGATGTAAATGTTGCTTGTTAGCTCTATCGGTGACATCTTCTATCACTTTACTGATGATTGATAGACTAATGAGGATAATTAGCCAGGTTGGATTTGTCCTGCTGTTTGTGGACAGGACATCCATGGACAATTTTCCTTATTGCTGGTAGACGCCACTGTTGTAGCTGTACCGGAACAGCTTGCCTCGTGGCACAGATACATCTGGAGCACAAGTCTTCAGTATCACTGCCAAAAGATTGTCAGGGCCCGTAACCTTTGCAGTATCCGGTGCCTTCAGCCTTTAACTGTCATCATGCATATTCAAATTTATCTTGCCTTTACTTCTTCAGCTTCGTTATGCATTGACCTGGCAATCAGAGAGCGTGGACGAACGATATGTATGTGAAAAACTGCCTACCATCTGGGACAAACAAGTGCTTCAGGGGTTGAGCGATAATCTCATTCACAAATCTAGCCATTTCTTCACCTGTGTTAATGGAGCAATGAGGTTACCTAGCCCATCCTGAGCTTATTGCTCGCCCATTAAAGCTATAGAAATGGAAAATGCTCCCTGCATGCCAAGGAGCTGATAATAATTATATTTTATGCATGTATGCGTCATCCTGGCACATCTACATATTTGGCTTTCCAGGCTTCTATAAGTTCTATAAAGAAGCAGTTTAGAGGCATACAATTCTCTAATTGGCTTAATCAATGTTTTACTGAAATCCACCAATATTCTGAACCATGTTACTTTATTGGATATAGGAACATAGACTGAACACAGCAACATCCCAGCTGTAGCATCGAAGTACTTGGCTCCAGAACAAGGCCTTCTCCCAGCTAAACACTTCCAGTATATTAGAAACAGAGTCATCTACTTGACAATGTGGAAAGTTACACAGGTACATCTTTTCCACAAAAAAGCTAAAATACATGAATTATATATGTAACCCAAACAATGACAGCGAATCCACCTACTTATAATTTTCGACAAAATGGTGGAAGACTCCTCGAAATGGCATTTGATTACTAATAACCCGCCCACTGATGTTCATTTTCGATTCACCCAGCATTACAAGGTTCAGGATCTCATCACAGACTTGGAAAATATGAATGCTAAATGTCAGGTGAGAATGAATCTCTATAATGTAAACTTCACCTTCGATTAAATAGGACATCAAGAATCACCAGGAAAGCTAACGTTAATAGAAAGCAGGGGTGGTAATGTTCAATGGATGAAGTCATGACAGACACAAAGAAAAATCATGCTAGACATTGGAGGCAAATCTTAAAGTACCCAGGCCTTTTCTAAAGGAGTTATTCAGGGCACTGTTTTAGCTCCAATTATTGTCAGACACATCACTGATAAGCTTACCTCCAAAATAAGATCAGAAGTTGGGCTGATCATTGGTAACTTCAGTGTTCAGCTCTTTTCACAATTCATCACGGATTAAAGCAGTGCCTGCCTGCATGCATCCAGAGTTGGGCAAGATCCAGGTTTGGACTGATAAATGGTGAACAGCATTTCCCCACACAAATTACCTGGTCTGATTCTAGCCCCAAAGCAATGTGGTTGAATCTTAACTGCCCTCTGAAATGGGCTAGCAAGCCATATCAGTTCTAGGGAAATTAGAGGCAAGCAATAAATAATGGCCTTCCCAGCAATGTTCACATTCTATGAAAGAATTAAAAATCCAACCAATGGCTACTCTAAATGCAGAGAATGCAAACACCCTTTCTTTACCATTGGTGAAAGCCCCGTTACAATGCCTTGGCAAATAACTGCCATGACCACTAGACCAGCTCAGAGGCCGAGTGTTTTGCAACAGGTGGATCACCTTCTGACCTGCCAAAGCCTCTCCACTACCGAAAATGCAAAAGAAGATTGTGATGGAATCAGTGCCAATTGCTTTATTATGTAAAGTTGTAAGAACATATAAGAAATTCGATATCATTCAGGCCAAAATAATCTGCTTGACTGGCACCCCGCCCACTAGCTTAAACATCTGGACCATCCACTGCGCACACTAACTACAGGGTATGTCACAGCAAGCCATTTCGCTAGCAAATCCCCAACACCAGATGGACAGCAGGTGCATGCAAAGAAAATGATGGTGCATGCAGGCAAAATCTAGGAAACCCCTGCCTAAAACCTTCACAACATGTTAGAATAGTAGTTAGAAGGAGTAGTTCCAATGCTACTTTCTGAGGAGCAGCTTTGATGGGCAATAAAAGCCAGCCTAACTAGCAGTTGCCATCTATAGAAGAATGATTTTAAAATGTCACATTGCGTACTTCCATTACTGTAGGGAAATAGAGGAACAAGGAAACAAAGGGACTGGAGTAGGCCAATTCGCCCTCTAGATGCACAATGAGATCATGGCTGATCTGCAACTAAACGCCACATACTGATCTCTGTCCCATGTTATTTAACCCATTTGCTTAACCAAAATCTATTACCTTAGATTTGAAATAACAGTTGCTCTAGCATCAAATGCTATTTGCCGAAGAGTTGCAGACTTCTATCACTCTTTTCGTGTGGAAATGTTTCCTAATTTCACCCGTATAAGGTCTGATGCTAAATCCTAGGCTTTCTCCCATAATGCGAGGCTCCCTAACCAGTTTTCTCTCCATCTACTCTACCTGCCCCCTTTAGTATAGTGAAAATGTCGATCAGATCATACCATAATCTACTTCCAGGAAGCCTTAGAAGTTTAAACATTCCTCAACACTTGTTGTCCAGGTACTGTTCAGGTAAGTCTACATTGCAATCCTTCCAAGGCTAAAATATCCTAAGGCAATGGTGTCCAAAACTGCACACAGTACTCCAGCTGCGGTCTAACCAGGGCTTTGTATAGTTGTAGCATAACTTCAAACTCCTTATATTCTAGTCTTCTAGATATAAAGATGAGTATTCCATTGGTTTTCATCATTATGTTCTGTACCTTTGCAAGTCATTTTATTGATTCATGTGCACGGACCCCCAAGGCCCTATGTTCATCATTGACAAAGTATTCTGTTCTTTCCTTTTAAATCTATAGTGGATGACGTGACATTGCCTACACTGAAGTCTATTTGCCAATTTCTTTGCCCATTCACTTGTCATTATTATCTCTTTATAATGTTATGCTTTTACCTACTACCCTTACCTGTCTGTCCACCTACCTTCATGCCATTGGCAAATTTGGATGTGTGGGTTACAGTCATCTAAACTTTTAACAGAGATGATGAATACTTAAAGCCCAGCTACTTGCAAGACATGACTAGTGACTTCCTGCCAATTAGAATACCTGCCCATGTTTCCTAACCTCTGTCTCCTCCCTCTAAGCCAATTTTCTACTCATGTTGATAATTTGCCTTTAATCCTATGAGTTCAAATTTAGCTATGGATACCCTAAAAGGGATCTTATCAAATATCTTACGTAGTCGATACAAGTAACAGCCATAAAATTCTCCTTTCCACTCCTTTGGCTACCTTCACAAAAAATTCAAACAGATTCCTCAGGCATAACTTAATCGTTACTAACCCATGCTGCTTCACTCTGAAGCACCAACATTTTTCAAGGTGCTTCGTCAGTCAATCCTTAAACATAGTAATTCCCCATTAGCAGATGACAGGTCGTCTGGTCTATACTTCCCTAGCTTCCCTCTCTCCACCTTCTTAAATAATTTATATGCACAATTTTCCTATGTAAAGGAACGGTCCCTGAACCTAGAACGTTTTGGAAGATCGGGCATTCATAATGTTTCTAACTAGTCCCTTTAACATCCTGTGAATTGTCGCTCTTAATTGGCATTTTCCTCTCCATTACTGTTATTTTCGTATGTAAATTTTGGTGATTCCCTTCCCCTCATTTAAGGTTAGTTATCTTAGGATGCCCAGCATGCTAATATTTTCCTCAACTGTAAACACTAATGGAAAATAATTATTTAGCATTGTATAATTTCCTTACTTTCAATAAAACAATCAGTTTTCAAAGAGCACATATTAATCGTGGCCACTGACTTTTTCTTAATATAACTGAAAAAAGTGTGTAGACTTTCATACCCCGTATGAGTTTCCTTTCATCTAACCTATTTAGAGCTCATACTATTTGCTTATATTCCTCACTAGAATGTTGGCTTCTTGGCATTTCCTTTGCTTTTTCGTTTAGTTTCTTGATACCTCGTCTTTAGTCGTCCAGAGTTGCTTTCTTTGGAAAACAAATCTATTGTACCTTGGGAGTATAAATTTGTTCTCTCCGACTTTAACATATTTTTATACACCATATAATGATCTCCTATCTGTTCAAACATCAACAGATTCCCCTAGTTTACTGTGGACAGCCTCGGATTCATTACATTCGAGCCAGCCTTAGAAAAATATTGAATATTAGCAAGCATTATTTTAATATTGACCATATTCGGGTCGCTATTAGATTAATGTGCACATACTGTTAGGGCGCTGGATAAATGCGGTCTATTATTCATTACACAATCTAAGATGGCATGCTCCCATGTTGGCTGTAGGAGGGGTTGTTAGAAAGAAAAAAAGATCTGGAATCCACTCATTATATTCGTCAACTTCCTGACCTGCGCTAGTCAGCTTTTCCTAACCGATGCGAAAGTTGAAGCCAGCCATAATATTCACCCTGCCTTCACTACATAGTTGCCTAATCTATGCATTTACAACTTTACAGCTTTTACAAGGGAACCTATGCCAACTCTCTATTTGGTCATAAAGCATTTCCTACTTCTAAATTCAACTCGTGGTTGGGGAATTATAAGCAGCCCACAAGAGCGGAAAAAGTAGCGCGCAGAGTGTAACAATTAGGTGGGATGCAAAATTTGAATTTCCCGACAGCAGGTTGAAATTCAGAAATAAAGTTAGCAGCGTGTTTGTGGCATGCGGAAAAATACGCCGGCCTTTGGCAAGCTCATACTTGCTCCTATATTTGCTGTCATAAATACTGATTAAACTGAAATAGTTTCATGAAAGTTCTATGCTTGGGACAAAATTAATGGCATACGAGAATCTAGTGGCACATTGTTATGAGTAAAATCAGCAATTTTCTTGTTTAACTCTACGGAACAAAAGAGGTGAACAGGAGAATGGAAATTGGATGGGAGTTTGGAACTGGCGAGGGTGAGTCAGTAGCGAGGGGTTTGTGGAGTGGGTTGGAGCATGGAAGATTGAAAACGGGATATAAATGGACAAAGGGTGGGGTCTGGGGACATGGAGTGAATCGGGAAGGGCATCCTGTCCTGGTTTTGGGGGCAGGGGGATGGGGGTGGAGCGGACACTCAGTCAAGGTAAGAAAATAAGGAGCCTAAAGGTAGATCCATTATTGTCCGAATGTGGGTTCATCTCAACGTGTTGGCTGGCAGACTCCTCTTTACAGGGCTTTGAGTTCGCCTACAAAATTTCAATTATCTCTGCTGAGAGTATTCTCCAACAATGTCCTTTGCAATGCATAGAAGGGAGGGCCAGCTGAGCCTACAAGTTCAGCCATGTCCCTCATAGTGGTTACTGCATTACTGCATACTAATATGAACATTTAGCAACGAGTGAATGCAAAAACACCACATTGTTTCTTCCACAACATGGAATCACTAAGTCCTTTGTGAGGCACGTCAGCACATTTAGCTCTTTGACTAAGCTAATCTCAACAAATAACAATGATGCATGCATCAATAAAGTGAAACAAATGCAATGTGAAATATTTACACGTGAAAATTAATTTTGACAAACACCCGTGCCAAAGTTGTGCTTTCAAGTCTTATGTTAATGGCAAGGTAGTTGGGAGGATAGTTTTAGCTGTGATGCAGAGACTCGCCTTTTGACCAAGAGATTCTTTAATAGACTGTCCGTAGATACAGTATTATCAGCTGGAGGTCATTTGCCAATGAAAATCTTTCCCAGCCGACAAACTGAATGTGTTTTGCATGTATGCCATTGACACTTAGAATAGAAAAAGGGCAAAAAGAGAGAAAACAAAAGTGGCCCAAAGTTTGTTTTGCCATGTCAGGAATGAGCTGCTGTTGACAAAATCCTGGCTATGCAATCTCTTCTACTTGCTTATGCCTGGTTTATGCTCCCTCATCACCGACTTGATTTCATCTTCAATCACGAAAGGCAACTTCTCCGCTTTACGGCTTTCCATAACTTTCCCGCACACCATTTACCCTGGTTAATTTAGTTCCCAATCTCGACCTTTCAGCCACATGTGAGTAATGACTACCATGTCTTAGACCCCCACCACCGCCACCACCCGCCCCCCACCCCCCCACCCCCCACCACCTCCCTCTTTGAATTTAAAGCAGCTAATCATTCCGGTTTTCACTGTCCTTCACGTGTTTCCAAAAAGAATAGTTTTTATGGTTTCACAGGGTGTGGGTGTCGATGGCTCGGCCTGCATTTGTTGCCCATCCCTAGTTGTCATTCAGAAGCCTTAAGCATTTCTAAAACTACTGCAGTCCGCGTAGGGATGTTCGCTGATGATTGCACAATGTTCAGCACATTCGCGACTCCTCAGATACTGAACCAGTCCGTGTCCAAATGCAGCAAGACCTGGACAATATCCAGGCTTGGGCTGACAAGTGGCAAGTAAGATTTGCACCACACAAGTGTCAGGCAAAGACTATCTTCAACAAGAGAGAATCTAACCATCGCCCCTTGACGTTCAGTGGCATTACCGAGACTAAAGCCCACACTATAAACATCCTGGGGGTGTCACCATTGACCAGAAACTGAATTGGACTTGCCAGTTGTTGTGGCGAAAACAGCAGGTCAGAGGCTAGGAATTGTGCAAAAAGCAACTTATCTCCTCAATCCCCAAAGCATGTCCCCAATCTACACGGCTCAAGTCAGGAGTGTGATAGAATACTCCCCACATGTCTTGATGAGTGCAGCTTCCACAACACCCAAGAAGCTTGGCACTGCCCAAAACAAAGCAGCGTGCTTGATTGGCACCACACCTACAAACATTCACCCACTCCACCATCGGCGCACAGTAATAGAGTGTGTACCATCTACAAGATGCACTGCAGGAAATCCCCAAGACTCCTACAGCAGCACTTTAAAAACCCACGACCATCTATGAGAACAAGGGCAGCAGTTAGACGGGAGCAGCACCACTCAAGTTCCCCTCCAACTCACTCAGCATCCTAACTTGGAAATATATCACCGTTTCTTCGCTGTCACTGGGTCAAAACCCTAGAACTCCCTAACAGAACTGTGGGTGTACCTACACCACATGGACTGCAGTGGTTCAAGAAGGCAGCTCACCAGCACCTTCTCAATGGCAACTAGGGATGGACAATAAATGCTGGCCTAGCCAGCGAAACCCACATTCCATTAATGAATAGAAAATAAGGTTTGTAGCTACAACAAAGTGCTCTTAGGGAGGCACTTCCAGGATTTTAACCCAGAGACAGTGATGGAAAAGCGATATAGCTCAGAGTTAGGGTGAACGTGGCTTAGAAGTGAAGTTGCAGGTGGTTCTGTTCCCATGCATCTGAGGCCATTATCATTCCAGATTTAGAAGGTGCTGCCGAAGGAGCTTGGGTGAGTTGGTGCAGTGCATCTTGTAGATGGTACACAGTGCATTGCTGACACTGTGCATTGGTGGTGAAGGGATGGACAATAAATGCTGGCCCAGCCAGCGAAGCCCACATTCCATTAATGAATAGAAAAAAAGGTTTGTAGCTACAACAAAGTGCTCTTAGGGAGGCACTTCCAGGATTTTAACCCAGAGACAGTGATGGAAAAGCGATATAGCTCAGAGTTAGGGTGAACGTGGCTTAGAAGTGAAGTTGCAGGTGGTTGTTCCCATGCATCTAAGGCCATTGTCATTCCAGATTTAGAAGGTGCTGCCGAAGGAGCTTGGGTGAGTTGGTGCAGTGCATCTTGTAGATGGTACACAGTGCATTGCTGACACTGTGCATTGGTGGTGGAGGGAGTGAATGTTGAACATGGTGGATGGGGTGCCAAACGTGTAGGCAGCTTTGTCCTCAAAAATATTGAGTTTCGTGAGTGTTGTTGGAGCTCCATCAAACCCCCAACTTGTGCCTTGTAAATGGTGGACAGCCTTTGAGGAGTCAGGAGATGAGATACTCTGTGCAGAATTCCAAACATCTGACCAGCTCGTAGCCACAGTATTTATATGGCTAGTCCTGTTCGTTCCATTTCTGGCCAATGGTAACCTCCAGGATGTTGATCGTGGGGTTTCAGTGATTGTACTGTCATTTAATGTCAAAGGGGGGAGGTTGTATTCCCCGTTGGAGATAACCATTGCCTGATACTTGTGTGGTCCTAATGTTACTTGCTACTTGTCAGCCCAGCCTGAATGTTGTCCAGGTCTTGCTGCATATAGACACAGGCTGCTTCAGTATCTGAACAGTCAGGAATGGTGCTGAACATTATGCAATCATCAGCAAACGTCCCCACCTCTGACCTTCTGATGGAGGGAAGGTCATTGATGAAGCGACTGAAGATGGTTGACCCTAGGACATTACCTTGTGGAAATCCTGCAGTGGTGCCCTGGGACTGATATGAATGAATTTCACCAATCATAATCATCTTCCTTTTGCAGTATATGACTCCAAGCAGTGGAGAGTTTTCCCTCTAATTAATTGAAATACTGCCTTGATGTTAAGGGCAGTGACTCTCACCTTACCTCTTGAGTTCAGCTCTTTTGTCCACATTTGGACCAAAACTGTAATGATACCAGGAGCTAAGTATCCCTGGTGGAACCCAAACTTAGTGACAATTAGCAAATTATTGCTGCTTGAGAGCATTGTCAAAGACACCTTCCTCCACTTTGCTGAATATGAAGAATAGACTGATGGTGCAATAATGGCGAGGTTGAAGTTGTCCTTCTTTTTGTGCCAGAATGTTGTTAGGGCCCATAATCTTTGCAGTAACCAGTGCCTTTGGCCATTTCTTGATATCACATGGAGTGAATTGAATTTCGTGAACACCAGTATCTTGATAACATCATGAACAGATGTATTTGTGAAAGGTGGATTGGTGAGGGCGAAGTCAAATAGGTGTTTTCCCCTTGTTGGTTCCCTTACCACCTGCTGCAGCCACAGTCTAGCAGGTACGTACTGTAAGACTTAACCAGCTTAGTCAGTAACAGTGCTACTGAGTCATTCTTGGTGATGGAAATTGAAGTCCCGCACTCAGAATGCATTCTGATCCCTTGCCACCCACAGTGCTTCCTCCAAGTGGTGCTCAACATGTGGAGTACTGATTCACCTGCTGAGTGTTGGTGCTAGATGGTAATCAGCCAGAGGTTTCCTTGCTCATAAAGATAAAAACAAAAAACTGTGGATGCTGGAAATCCAAAACAAAAACAGAATTACCTGGAAAAACTCAGCAGATCTGGCAGCATCAGTGGAGAAAAAAAAAGTTGACGTCTCGAGTCCTCATGACCCTTCAACAGAACTAGGTGAATCCAAGGAGAGGGGTGAAATATAAGCTGGTTTAAGGTGGGGGGGAGGGGGGGGTGGTGGGTTGGGTGGCGGCAGAGAAGTGGAGGGGGGGGTGTTGTTGTAGGGACAAGCAAGCAGTGATAGGAGCAGATAATCAAAAGATGCCACAGACAAAAGAACAAAAGAACACAGAGGTGTTGATATTGGTGATATTATCTAAACGAATGTGCTAATTAAGAATGGATGGTAGGGCCCTCAAGGTACAGCTCTAGTGGGGATGGGGGGCATAAAAGATTGAACAATAATGGAAATAGGTGGGAAAAGAAAAATGCATATAAATTATTGGAAAAAAACAAAAGGAAGGGGCAAGAAACAGAAAGGGGGTGGGGATGGGGAGGGAGTTCAAGACCTAAAATTGTTGAATTCAATATTCAGTCCGGAAGGCTGTAAAGTGCCTAGTCGGAAGATGAGGTGCTGTTCCTCCAGTTTGCGTTGGGCTTCACTGGAACAATGCAGCAAGCCAAGGACAGACATGTGGGCAAGAGAGCAGGGCGGAGTGTTAAAATGGCAAGCGACAGTGAGGTTTGGGTCATTCTTGCGGACAGACCGCGGTTCTGTTGAAGGGTCATGAGGACTCGAAACGTCAACTCTTTTCTTCTCCGCCGATGCTGCCAGACCTGCTGAGTTTTTCCAGGTAATTCTGTTTTTGTTTCCTTGCTCATATTTGACCTGATGCTGTGAGACTTCATGGGGTCCAGAATCGATGTTGAGAACTCCCAGGGCAACTCCCCCCCGCTGTATACCACTGTGCTGTCACTTCCAGTGGTGGTGGTGTTTGGGGAATTGGTTAAATTTTATAGCAGCAGCATTTTATGTTCTCGCCGAAGTGAATGGAGTTTAGAATGGCTCACCGCAGTTAATGACCCCATCACCACTGTGACGGGGCTATAAAATTCCGGGCATTGTCTGTAAAGTATGACGCTGTGAGCATACCTGTTGATTGGCTATTCCGTGAGACAGGTCTTCCAATTTTGGCACAAGCCCTAGGTGTTTGGCTTTCAGGGTCGAAAAAGCCGTTGTCGTTTCCTGTGCCAAGGTTATGTCGGGTGATCCCTCTGACATCATTCTCCTTTCAGACTTTGCAGCGGTTTAATATAACTGAGTGGCTTGCTAGATCATTTCAGGGTCAACATATTGTTGTGCGTATAGAGTCACATGTAGACCAGACCAGTTAAGGACGGCAGATTTCCTCCCCCAAAGGACAGTGCGCCAGATGGAGTTTTACGACAATTGGCATTGGTTCCTTGATCACTATAACCAAGACTAGCTTTTAACCCCAGATTTATTAACTGAATTTAAATTCCACCAGCTGCCCGTGTCCCCAGAGTATTAGCTTGGGGCTTTGGATTACTTGTCCGGTAACTTTGCCGCTACGACTGCGCCTCCTTACTGCTAGTCCTCTGCTCCGGAAAGTTCCAGTTCGAGAAGACTGCCTCATTTTACTTCCTATCTTCCTGTCAATGATAATTGTTCAATACGATTTGTTGCTTAGCCTGCTTGATGACATGAGTCTGTATGGGCGCCCAGGTCCCATTGACTTTATGTCAAATTCAAACTGACGTCGGGAAAGGGGAAGTCCATTCCACAGAGTGGGCTCAATCTTTGCGTGCAGCTTTTTTCAAGCCTAGTTGCAATCACTGTCACTTAACTGATGACCGTGAAAACCAGGGCCTTCTTTTCAAATCCCTGCGTGGCCTCGTCCCACCACCCCGCCACTTCCACTGTGGGAGTTGTGCAACTATCCGACGCCTCTGCATTCCTCGTATTCGGGTCTCCTGTACATTAGCAATTTTCATTACTCCACAGTTATCAACCATGCATTCATCTGCTTCAATTTTGAAATCCTCAGAAACAGCAACTTGTATTTATGTAGCCCTTTTAACGTAATAAAACATTCGTTAGCACTTCACATGACTGTTACAAAGCAAAATTTGACACCAAGCCACGAATGGCAAAGGGCAGATGGCAAAACGCTTGACCAAAATATTATAATTTAAGGAACATAAAAAGGAAGAAAGTAAACTGGAGTTGGATGGGTTTGGTGCAGAAATTTCAGAGCTTGCGGCGGAGGCATGACTCCCACGCCGGGCCGCGCGTTAAGTCAATGTTCAGCAATACATGAACACCGCTTTAAAACGCCAAACTTACAAGCCGCCGGCGAACAGTTTTGTAAAAGGGAAGTCATGTTTGACTGATTCATTAGGGTTCTTTGAGAAAGTGACAAGCAAATTTGATAAAGGGGAATCCGTGCAGGTGGCGTACTTGGATTTCTAAAGGGCGTGTAATAAGATACCACATCAAAGGTTACTGCGGAGACTAAGAGCTCGTGTTGTGGATAAAAGACTAGTTAACTAACTGGAAGCTGAGAGTAAGGATAAATTAGTCACTTTCGGATTGAAAAGCTGTGACTAGTGGAATGCCTCAGGGGTTAGTGCTGGGACCTCAGCTATTGTTAGGAAATAGAGATGTTTTAAGTAAGTTATATTTGTGTTTGTGGGTGTTAGGAATGCGTTTTAGCGTTAGAGTTTAAGTTTGATTTATATTCCTGTATCTGTGTTAAGAAAGGTCAAATGAAGTTTTAGTTTCACTTTTAAAATGTGCTTGCATTTATAATGAGGAATATTAGAACTCCTATAAAGTAAAGGTAAACATACAAGTGTAGAAGGATTGGAATGTTGCTTAGTAACAGGGACCCAGAGAGGCAGCTTTCTCCCACAGACACACACAGAAGAAGAGAAACAAAAGTTTTTCTAGAAGCTGTTTGAGTGCAGTTGGTTCTGAAAGTTGCTTCTAGGAGAGACTGGAGCAAAGGGGACAGATAGCCAGTCCAAAACTGAAGAAAAAGAAACAAAAATCCAGGGGAGTCAAAGAAGAGAGAGCCCAAAGAAGACCTTCCAGCCAAAGGAAGGGCAGGAAGCTGGAAAAGGCCCTGTTAAGATAAGTTAAGAGTACGGAGTTGGGGTGCGTGGATGGGGGGGTGGGGGGGTGGGGGTGGGGGGGGGGTTGCGGGGGCACGGTGGAGGCAGAGATAAAGTCTTCAAGCTCTAGGTTTAAAGATTCAAAAGCTGCAGAACGCAGATTTAAAGTGAGAACAGCTTGCAAGAGGCAAGAACGTCCAAAGAGACAAGTGAAGGTCTGTAACTCATTGCTATGGGCAAGGGAAGCTGTGGTGTGCTGTTGACAGCTGAGTCAGAGAGACAGGGTGCATGGGAGAAATCTTGAATGTATGTGGTGACCCAGAGAAGAGGAACATTGCTTGAGTTTGAAACCCTGGAAGTCAACCCTTGTGCAAGGCATCTGTGAGAAAATGTTGATTTGGGAGAAGATTCCAAAGTGAATTCTTGGACAGTGGCAATTGTAAACCCTTGGGTGAAGGATGGAATTCAGAGAGGCTGGTTGGTTCACGGTTGGCAAGCATCTGGTGGGTGTTCAGGAGAGATCCATAGCATTTGGTTGAGGTGGTATCTGTCGCTTGATTTGAGTGTCTGACCACAGGGTACCATAGATTTACATGGACTGCGTACTTGCTGTGTACGTTAGAGTATAAGATAGCTTTTGTAAATTGTATTATTCTTACAAACCTGTACACATCTGCAAAGGTATAGTTGTGGGTGAAGGAGTATTGTAATATCATTCATCTTTTCTTGTTGAATAAATGTTTTATTCTTTTGTTAAAAGTTCACCAGCTGGCCCCGTGTCTCTGTTCAGTAGGTACTCTCCACATACTGCTCTAGGATTAGGTTTGTTCAGGGGTAAACTAAGCTGGGATCAAAACATTATTTACACTCTATATCAATTATTTGGATGAAGGGGCTGAATATACGGTTGCTAAATCTGCTGATGACACGAAGGTAGACAGGAGAAAAAGTTTTAAAGAGGGCATAAGGAATTTGCAAAGGGATACAGATCGGTTAATTGAGTCAGCAAAAATTTGGCACATCATGTATACTCCGGGATAATGTGAAATTTTCCACTTTGTCAGTGTCAGGAAGATATAATAATGTTCATAATGTTATTGGAATTTATTGGAGAGTAATGGTGGGATCTGTGTCTATGAGTCTGTGTGTGTTTGTGTGTCTGTGGGACTTCATTGAATTAAAGTCAGCTGTTCTGAAGACTTTGGTGTATCAGAAGATAAGCTAGGTTCAAACATTTCAATATGTTAAATAAGTAACATGGATGAAGTTTTATAATGTGAGGTTTAAAAGGAGTATTTGCATTTATAAATAAACCAGCATAGCTTGATGTCAAAATAGGAATTAAATATTACACCTTGCCAGAAATAGTTAAGGAACAGTGTGTTTATTTTTTCCCCCCAAAGATTACTGGTAAAATTAGCACCATGATACTTTTTTTTTAAATAACTTGGTTAGGTTGATAACAAAACCGAAATGATGTGCAGCCGGGTGCAATCAATATCGCTTAATATGCAACATTTAGTACGATTCATTAATAACCTAAAAACAATAATTCCAAAATGCAATTGCAATTAAGGTTGCACAACAGAAAAAAAGGTTAAACACTGCTTTAAGAAGGGTTGGTGTTATTATTGGTCGATACTCTTTGTGTCGCTGTCTACCAATAAGGTGAAGAAATGTGGCTGGAGATCCAGCACCACCCCACCACACGAAACACTACGCAATAACCGAGAATGAACGGAACATAAACAGAATTACCTGGAAAAACTCAGCAGGTCTGGCAGCATCGGCGGAGAAGAAAAGAGTTGACGTTTCGAGTCCTCATGACCCTTCGACAGAACTTGAGTTCGAGTCCAGGAAAGAGCTGAAATATAAGCTGGTTTAAGGTGTGTGTGTGGGGGGCGGAGAGATAGAGAGACAGAGAGGTGGAGGGGGTTGGTGTGGTTGTAGCGACAAACAAGCAGTGATAGAAGCAGAATATCAAAAGATGTCAACAACAATAGTACAATAGAACACATAGGTGTTAAAGATAAAGTTGGTGATATTATCTAAACGAATGTGCTAATTAAGAATGGATGGTAGGGCACTCAAGGTATAGCTCTAGTGGTTTTTTTTTTTTTATTTTATATAATGGAAATAGGTGGGAAAAGGAAAATCTTTATAATTTATTGGGAAAAAAAAAAGAGAAGGGGGAAACAGAAAGGGGGTGGGGATGGGGGAGGGGACTCACGACCTAAAGTTGTTGAATTCAATATTCAGTCCGGAAGGCTGTAAAGTCCCTAGTCGGAAGATGAGGTGTTGTTCCTCCAGTTTGCGTTGGGCTTCACTGGAACAATGCAGCAAGCCAAGGACAGACATGTGGGCAAGAGAGCAGGGTGGAGTGTTAAAATGGCAAGCGACAGGGAGGTTTGGGTCATTCTTGCGGACAGACCGCAGGTGTTCTGCAAAGCGGTCGCCCAGTTTACGTTTGGTCTCTCCAATGTAGAGGAGACCACATTGGGAGCAACGAATGCAGTAGACTAAGTTGGGGGAAATGCAAGTGAAATGCTGCTTCACTTGAAAGGAGTGTTTGGGTCCTTGGACGGTGAGGAGAGAGGAAGTGAAGGGGCAGGTGTTGCATCTTTTGCGTGGGCAAGGGGTTGTGCCATAGGAGGGGGTTGAGGAGTAGGGGGTGATGGAGGAGTGGACCAGGGTGTCCCGGAGGGAGCGATCCCTACGGAATGCCGATAAGGGGGGTGAAGGGAAGATGTGTTTGGTAGTGGCATCATGCTGGAGTTGGCGGAAATGGCGGAGGATGATCCTTTGAATGCGGAGGCTGGTGGGGTGATAAGTGAGGACAAGGGGGACCCTATCATGTTTCCGGGAGGGAGGAGAAGGAGTGAGGGCGGATGCGCGGGAGATGGGCCGGACACGGTTGAGGGCCCTGTCAACGACCGTGGGTGGAAAACCTCGGTTAAGGAAGAAGGAGGACATGTCAGAGGAACTGTTTTTGAATGTAGCATCATCGGAACAGATGCGACGGAGGCGAAGGAACTGAGAGAATGGGATGGAGTCCTTACAGGAAGTGGGGTGTGAGGAGCTGTAGTCGAGATAGCTGTGGGTGTCGGTGGGTTTGTAATGGATATTGGTGGACAGTCTATCACCAGAGATTGAGACAGAGAGGTCAAGGAAGGGAAGGGAAGTGTCAGAGATGGACCACGTGAAAATGATGGAGGGGTGGAGATTGGAAGCAAAATTAATAAATTTTTCCAAGTCCTGACGAGAGGACTCGTCAGGACTTGGAAAAATTTATTAATTTTGCTTCCAATCTCCACCCCTCCATCATTTTCACGTGGTCCATCTCTGACACTTCCCTTCCCTTCCTTGACCTCTCTGTCTCAATCTCTGGTGATAGACTGTCCACCAATATCCATTACAAACCCACCGACACCCACAGCTATCTCGACTACAGCTCCTCACACCCCACTTCCTGTAAGGACTCCATCCCATTCTCTCAGTTCCTTCGCCTCCGTCGCATCTGTTCCGATGATGCTACATTCAAAAACAGTTCCTCTGACATGTCCTCCTTCTTCCTTAACCGAGGTTTTCCACCCACGGTCGTTGACAGGGCCCTCAACCGTGTCCGGCCCATCTCCCGCGCATCCGCCCTCACTCCTTCTCCTCCCTCCCGGAAACATGATAGGGTCCCCCTTGTCCTCACTTATCACCCCACCAGCCTCCGCATTCAAAGGATCATCCTCCGCCATTTCCGCCAACTCCAGCATGATGCCACTACCAAACACATCTTCCCTTCACCCCCCTTATCGGCATTCCGTAGGGATCGCTCCCTCCGGGACACCCTGGTCCACTCCTCCATCACCCCCTACTCCTCAACCCCCTCCTATGGCACAACCCCTTGCCCACGCAAAAGATGCAACACCTGCCCCTTCACTTCCTCTCTCCTCACCGTCCAAGGACCCAAACACTCCTTTCAAGTGAAGCAGCATTTCACTTGCATTTCCCCCAACTTAGTCTACTGCATTCGTTGCTCCCAATGTGGTCTCCTCTACATTGGAGAGACCAAACGTAAACTGGGCGACCGCTTTGCAGAACACCTGCGGTCTGTCCGCAAGAATGACCCAAACCTCCCTGTCGCTTGCCATTTTAACACTCCACCCTGCTCTCTTGCCCACATGTCTGTCCTTGGCTTGCTGCATTGTTCCAGTGAAGCCCAACGCAAACTGGAGGAACAACACCTCATCTTCCGACTAGGGACTTTACAGCCTTCCGGACTGAATATTGAATTCAACAACTTTAGGTCGTGAGTCCCCTCCCCCATCCCCACCCCCTTTCTGTTTCCCCCTTCTCCTCTTTTTTTTTTCCCAATAAATTATAAAGATTTTCCTTTTCCCACCTATTTCCATTATATAAAATAAAAAAAAAAAACCCACTAGAGCTATACCTTGAGTGCCCTACCATCCATTCTTAATTAGCACATTCGTTTAGATAATATCACCAACTTTATCTTTAACACCTATGTGTTCTATTGTACTATTGTTGTTGACATCTTTTGATATTCTGCTTCTATCACTGCTTGTTTGTCGCTACAACCACACCAACCCCCTCCACCTCTCTGTCTCTCTATCTCTCCGCCCCCCACACACACACCTTAAACCAGCTTATATTTCAGCTCTTTCCTGGACTCGAACTCAAGTTCTGTCGAAGGGTCATGAGGACTCGAAACGTCAACTCTTTTCTTCTCCGCCGATGCTGCCAGACCTGCTGAGTTTTTCCAGGTAATTCTGTTTTTGTTTTGGATTTCCAGCATCCGCAGTTTTTTTGTTTTTATTAATGAACGGAACATATTTTGTTTCGTCCTTCACTATTTGCATTTGAGAGAGCAGCTTAGAATCTAAAGCAGCTCCGCGCAAATTATCCTATTGTTTCTTCCCAAATCAGCTGGATGTTTGAAGGTAGTGGACAAATAAGTTCTTGATACGGTACTGTATATAACCCAGAGTGTATTGACTGCAGTGCAATTTATTGGTGTATTTGGCAGCAATATTTGTTGTGGGCTTTGTCTACGAATGGCATGTTTAAAATTCCGGCCATTTCAACAGCAAATTCTTTATATGATATTTGCCCATATTTTAGATTCAGTTTACGGGAACGTCCGCTATTCAATTCTCGAAGAATTGCGGAATGGTGCCTTTGTTGGAAATATTGCTAAAGACCTGGGACTCGATGTGGGAAAGCTCTTCGCTCGCAAATCTCGGCTTGTATCTGAAAAACAAAAGAAATATTTGGACGGTAGTCTTAAAACCGGACTTATGTTCGTAAATGAGAAATTGACAGAGAGGAGCTTTGTGAACAGAGCTTGGCTTGTGTATTGACTTTGGAAGCTGTGATTGAAAACCCTTTTAAATTATACCATATTGATGTTGAGATTCTCGACATAAACGACAATCCACCTGCATTCCAGAGAGGCGAGAACCGTTTTGAAATATCAGAAACGGCTTCACCCGGAGCGCGCTTTCCACTTCAGAGCGCGCACGATCCTGACTCCGCAAGCAACAGTGTACACACCTATCGACTCAGCCAAAACCCGTACTTTGTTTTAGATCTACAATTAAATAGCGAACAAACTATTACCCCTGAGTTAGTCCTGCAAAACCTCCTAGATAGAGAGCTGCAAGCAACTCATCGGTTAACTCTGACGGCAATTGATGGAGGTTCTCCGAACAAATCTGGAACCACCCAGATTATGATAATCGTAGCTGATGCAAATGACAATTTACCCGTTTTCGATAAGAAAGTGTACCAAATTGTTATTGCAGAAAACGTACCGAAAGGTTCTTTAATAGCGAAAATTAATGCTACAGATTTGGACGAAGGACGAAATGGTGAAGTCATGTATTCTTTCAGCGATAACACTGCTGATAAAGTGCGCGCACTGTTTAGCATTAATTCCGAAAACGGAGAGATCAGAACAAATGAAACGGTTGATTTCGAAGCAGTAGACAATTATGAGTTGACGGTGCAAGCAAAGGACAGAGGCAGTGCAGGGGTGCCCGCGTACTGCAAAGTCTTAATAAAAGTTACTGATGTTAATGATAATGCTCCCGAAATAATGCTAACCTCTGTGCGTGGTCCGATTCCAGAGGGGTCTCCTTTAGGGACATTAGTCGCTATTTTAAAAATAAAGGACCGAGATTCTAAAGAAAGACAGGCTGTTTATTGTCAGGTCTCCAACAATGTCCCCTTCAAGCTTGATAGCTCTTTTAATAAATATTACACAGTGGTCACTGATGGTATCATAGATCGCGAAAAGGTGTCGGAACACAACATCACCATTACATGCACGGATACCGGCAAACCCCCGCTTTCGACTAACAAGACCATTCCAGTGCAAGTTTCAGATACAAATGACAATGCACCACGCTTTACGCAGCCTGCTTTTACTATGTATGTGACGGAAAATAACGCTGTTGGCGCTTCTGTTGGATTTCTATCAGCGGTTGATCCGGATATCAATCAAAATGGCCGACTGGCGTTTATCATCCTGGATAGTCTCGTTCATGGCGTGCCTGTGTCCACATTTGTCTCAGTTGATTCAGACAGTGGTGTGATGTTTGCGCAGCGCTCTTTCGATTACGAACAGCTCCACGATTTTCAGATCTCTGTGCAAGTAAAGGATGCTGGATCCCCTTCGCTCAGCAGCAATGTAACTGTAAATGTGATCATTGTGGATCAGAACGATAATGTCCCTGTAATCCTATCGCCCATGATAAATGAAGGCTCAGCAGCACAGGAGACCATGCCCAGATCTGCCGCTCCGGGTTATTTGGTGATTAAAGTGACAGCCACTGACGCCGATTCTGGACAGAACGCGCATCTATTTTATCAACTTGGTCAGCCGACTGATGATAGTTTGTTTACTGTGGCTTCTGAAACAGGAGAAATCTGGACTACCCGCCGCTTTGGCTTAAAGGATTCACTCAAACAGAAACTCGTGATTCTGGTCAGGGACAATGGAAAACCTTCACTTTCATCAACAGTCAGTGTCAACTTGTCGGTGTTGGACACTGATGTAGAAACTGCATCTAATGTCGCTGTGCTGGGGTACTCTATATCGTGGATGCATGATGTAAGAATTTATTTGATCATTTCTTTCGCAACAATCTCGTTCGTTTCTCTTGTGGCGATTGTAATACTCGCCATGAAAGTGAAGGGTGCACACGGATGTTGTTCCTCGGGCACACTGTCCTGCTCTGTGCGAAGGGATTCGCTGCAAGGAGTTCAAAAGGCCAGTGCGAACCTTCAAATTCCAGTCAATTATGCAGATGTGTACGAAAGGGAGGCGGTATTTCACTATGACGTCTGTCCGACTTCAAAATCATCCATGAACGATTTCGCGGTTTTGAAGTTACATGTTTCACCGGTACCGATGATTAATGCCAAAAATGGTTCTTTATTAATTGAGCACAATGGAAAGGAGCCCTATCCTACCGTGAAGGAAACCCAAGGTGAGGCGCGTCACGCATTTGCACGATCCATAATTCCATGAGCACTTCAACTGGAAGTGATGAATCGGGATCGGGTTGAACAGTCATTAACATCCAATACCCAGTCGGAAGCAATTTGACATTGCTTGGTTGTTTATTTTTAATTGAACGTTATCTATCAGCAGATCACATTTAAGTGGAAATAGAAGTGTCAGTTCAATAGATCACATTTAAGTGAAAATAGAAGTGTCAGTTTGATATAATATAGGAGGAATAGGGATGGATAATTCTGCTGAAGCATCATGTCATGAAAGGTATCATTCGCGTAATGTGCGTTTTCTCTTCAACATATTTGTCGAGCTAGGATTCAGCGAACTGAAACTTGAAGTGGTCTATTGTCCTAATGCAAGTGATTGCATGGTTACGTGGAAATACTAAATGAATGGTGCTGATAAAAATTGTATTTTTGGTTGGGGTGGGTGAGTAGACATAGGGTAAAATAAGAGCTATATTGTTAAATCAGAGAGAAACGGAATATTACATTTAACAACGATGCCAAGTGCACAGAGAAGTCCTTTGAGATAGCAGTAGCTGTATGGAAAAAAGATGTAAAATGAAAATTATTCATCTCATTATGAATTGAATTTTGAAAATCTTTTATTCAGAAACATACGATCCCTTACATTTATCAATGCACTCCATTTTTTGTTCTAAATATCAAATTTATCAGGTATATCTATAAATTATTGGTAACTGTCAGAAAAAGGGTTTGTAAATAAACATGTTTCACTAATAAATATCATAAGTAATTCAGGGAGAAAATTGGTTTACCCAGATTGTAGTAAGAATATGCAAATTAGGGGAAAATGTTGGCATAGTGTCAGTGTCAGTAAATTAGTAATCCAGGGGTCCAGGATAATGCTCTGGGAGCTTGCTTCAAATCCCATCATGGGAGCTGCTGGAATTTGAACTCAGTTAATAAAACCTGGGATATAATGCTCGTCAATAATGGCGATTTTAAAACTATTCTCGATTGTTGCAAAAAAATCATTTAGTTCACTAATGTCCTTTGAGAGAGGAAATTTGTCTCCTTTGCACCGGCCTGGCCTATATATGACTCCAGATTCACAGCAATATGGTTGACTCTTAACTGTCCTCTGAAATGTTCATTTCAAGGGACAATTAAGGATGGGCAACGAATGCTGGCTTTGCTAGCGATGCTCACACCCAATCAAAGGAAAAGGGTGTACCATTTTTGGGAAATGGCATAAATACATTTAAAATGACAATTAGCTGAGCACACGAGGGAGAAATTGTTATAAGGGTAAACTGATAGGGTCAAATGAAGTAGAATGTGAGGTTTGTGCGGAATATTGGCACCAACACAGACCATTGGAGCTGAATGGCCTTCTTCTGGGCTGTAACTTCTATGCAAAGCAAACCATGTTTTCTCAAGTGAACAGTAAATACATCCCATATTTTGACTTTAAGAAGTTCTCTATTACCATTGTCACGCCGACTGAAGTGATTTATCCATTTCTTCCTTCTTTATTTTCATAGATATGTGGTTACCCTTATTTTACCAGTTTAGCCCAATTTCTTATTAGGAAGTTGAACCAGTATATGTCCTTACTTGTTCTTGAATATGTTAATCTAGCAATTAGCCTGAAGGCAATGGGTTAACATCCATTCCTTCGCTTCTTGCATTATCTTGGATAATTAAAACCAATATTATTGCCCCATTATTTCTGCTTAAGTTTTCTAATTCCTATACCCTGCATAAGTGTCCCGTCTCAACAAAGATGTAAGTAAAACATTAGACCATAAAGATAAGAGGGTGAAGACTAAAGAGGATGAATCTATTTGGCTAAAGCTCATAAACAAGATTGGTATGTTCTACTTATCATCAGGCTTTAATAATATAATAGCTGAATAACTACCTATCCTTTCCTCTCTGATGGTGGTGTAGTGGTATTGTCACTAGACTAGTAATCCAGATACCCAGGGTAATGCCCCGTGAACGTGCATTGGAATCAAACCACGGCAGGTGATGGAATTTGAATTTAATAAAATATCTGGAATTAAAAGTGGAATGACGGCCATGGAACCAGGCCCATTGTCGCAACAAAAAATAACTCAGTTCACTGATGTCCTTTAGAGAGGTAAAAAAAAAACTGCCCTCCTTATCTGCTCTAGCCCACATGTGATTCGAGACCCACAACAATGTGACAGACTCTTAAATGTCCTCTGAAGTAGCCTAGCAATCCCATGAGTTGTACCAAATGTCAATAAGGAATGTCCACTTGGCAACACAAAAACAGAATTACCTGGAAAAACTCAGCAGGTCTGGCAGCATTGGCGGAGAAGAAAAGAGTTGGCGTTTCGAGTCCTCATGACCCTTCAACAGAACTTGAGTTCGAGTCCAAGAAAGAGTTGAAATATAAGCTGGTTTAAGGTGTTGGGGGGCGGGGTGGGGGGGGGGGTAGAGAGAGAGAGAGAAGTGGAGGGGGGTGGTGTGGTTGTAGGCAAAAGCCTCTTGAGGGGAGTTGAAGGAGAAAGCCAGACAAGTTCAGCCAGATGGAGGAGAATAGTGGTGGATGGGGATTGTTCGGGCCTCTAGTCGAGGAAGAAGCTAAGGGCCCTCAGACCATCCTGGTGGGGGATGGAGGTGTAGAGGGACTGGACATCCATGATGAAGAGGAAGCAGTTGGGGCCAGGGAACTGGAAATTGTTGATGTGACGTAAGGTGTCAGAGGAATCACAGATGTAGGTGGGAAGGGACTGGAAAAGCGGAGAGAGAAGGGAGTCAAGATAACGAGAAATGAGTTCTGTGGGGCAGGAGCAAGCTGAGATGATCGGTCTACCGGGGCAGTTCTGTTTGTGGATTTTGGGTAGGATATAGAAGCGGGCCGTCCGAGGTTGGGTGACTATCAGGTTGGAAGCTGTGGGAGGAAGATCCCCAAAGGAGATGAGGTCAGTGACTGTCCTGGAAACAATGGCTTGATGTTCAGTGGTGGGGTCATGGTCCAGGGAGAGGTAGGAGGATTTTTCCAGGTAATTCTGTTTTTGTTTTGGATTTCCAGCATCCGCAGTTTTTTTGTTTTTATGTCCACTTGGCATCGACCTAAGCAATGAAAATGGCAATTCAGCCCTGTCAAGCATGCAAAACCCTCCTTACTAACATTTGGGAGCTTATGCCAAACTTAAGAGAGCTGCCTCACAGAATGGACAAAGCGACAGCCTGATATAGTCATACTCACTGAATCATACCTTACAGATATTGCACTGAACAATCACCATTACCATTCATGAGAGAGGTGGGATACAGTCGGGAGGGAGTTGCCCTGGGAGTTCTCATCATCAGCTCTGAGCACCATGAAGTCACATGGCATCAGGTCAAACATGGGCAAAGAAACCTTCAGCTGATCACCATGGACTGTCCCCCTCAGCTTTTGAATCAGTACACCTCAATGTTGAGCACCATTTGGAGGAAGTACTGAGGGTGGCAAGGGCGCGTCAATGCCCATAACCAAGAGTAGCTCGGTAGCACCACTACAGACCATGCTGCTAACTGTGTCTGTGGCAGGTGTTGAGGGAACCAACAAGAAGGAAAAATATATATTAGACCTCATCCTCATCAACCTGCCTGCTGCAGATATATCTGCCCATGACAGTGTCAGTAGGAGTGAACACCACATAGTCCTTGTGGGGATAAAGTCCTGTCTTCACATTGAGGATGCCCTCTCTCAAGTTCTGTGGCACTACCATCGAACTAAGTGGGATGGATTTCGTACAGACCTAGCAACTCAAGACTGGGCAATCATGAGGCACTTTGCACCGTTAGCAGTAGCAGAATTGTATTTAACTACGCCCTGTAACCTAATGGCCTGGCATGCCACCCCCTTTCTACCTTACCACCGAGAAAGGGTCAACTCTGATTCAATGAAGAGTTCAGGAAGGCATGCCAGGAACAGCACCAGGCATACCTATAAATGAGGTGTGAACCTGTTGAAGCTACAACACAGGGCTACTTGCATGCCACACAGTAGAAGCAGCAAGCGATAGACAGAGATAAGCAATTGCACAATCAACGATCAAATCTAAGCTCTGCAGTTCAACCACATTCAGTCATGAATGGTGGTGGACACTAAACAACTCACTGGAGGAAAAGGCTTTACAAATAGCCCTAACCTCAATGATGGGAGAGCCCAGTTCATCAGAACAAAAAATACATAAAAAAAGAAAATATTGGGAAAACTCAGCAGGTCTGACAACATCTGTGGAAAGAGGAACAGAGTTCACATTTCGAAACCACATGACTATTCTAGAGAGCTAAAGAGCAAACATAAAGCTGAAACAGTTGCAACCATCTTCAGCCAGCAGTGTAGAGTGGACGACCTATCTCAGCGTCCTCTGGAGGTTCCCAGCATCACAGATGCTAATCCTCAACGAATTCTATTCATGCCACGTGATAGAAAGAAACAACTGAAGGCACTGGATACTGCAAAGGCTATGGGCTCTGACAATATTCCAATAGTAAGACTTGTGTTCCAGACCCTGCCATACCGCTAGCCAAGCTACTCCACTACAGCTACAACATTGGCATCTAGCTGGCAATGTGTAAAATTGCCCAGATATGTTACATCCAAAAAAAACAGGACAAATCCAATTTGGGGCCAATTACCATCCCCTCAGTATACTCTCGATGATCATTAAGGTAATGGAAGGGATTATCATCAGTGCTATCAAGCGGCACTTGCTTAGCAATAACCTGCTCACTGATGCTCAATTTTGGTTTTGCTAGCACTACTCAGCTCCTGACCTCATTACAGCCTTGGTTCAAACATGGAAAAAGGAGCTGAATTCCCGAGGTGAGGTGAGGTTACTGCCCTTGATATCAATGCCACATTTGACCGAGTGTGCCATCAAGGAGCCAGAGCAAAACTGGATTCAATCGGAATCAGGGGAATACTCTCCACTGCTTGGAATCATACCTCGCACAAAGGAACATGGTTGTGGCTTTAGGTCAATCATCTTAGTTTCATCACAGAAGGAGTTACTTAGAGTAGTGTCCTTGGCCTAACCATCTTCAGCTGCTTCATCAAAGACCTTCCTTCCGTAATATGGTCAGGAAGGTGGGATGTTTGCTAATAATTGCACAAAGTTCAGCACCATTCGTGGTTCCTGCAGCAGTCCATATCCAAATGTAAGAAGACCTGGACAATATCCAGGCTTGTGCTGGCAAGTGGCAAGTAACATTTGCGTCACACAAATGCCAGTCAATGACAATCTCTGACAAGAGAGAATCTAACCATCACCCCTTGACATTCAATGGCATTACCATCGCTGAATCCTCCAATATCCTGGACGTTACCATTAACCAGTAACTGAACTGGACTAGCCATATAAATACTGTAGCTACAAGAGCAGGCCAGAGACTAGGAACGCTCTGGCGATGAACTCACCTTCTGGCTCCCCAAAACCTGTTAACCATATACAAGGCACAGGTCAGGAGTGTGCTGGAATGCTCTCCACTCGCCTCGATATGTGCCAGCTTCAACAACACTCAAGAAGCTTGACGCCATGCAGCCTGCTTGATAGGCACACCATCCACAAACGACTGCATCCTTCACCACCAATGCACAGTGGCAGAAATTTGTACCATCTATAAGATGCACTGCAGGAATTCATGGAGGCTCCTTCGACAGCTCCTTCCAAACCCACGAGTGCTACCATCTAGAAGAGCAAGAGCAGCAGATACATGGAAACACCACCACCAGGAAGTTCTCCTCCAAGCCAATCATCATCCTAACTTGGAAATATATCATCGTTCCTTCACTCTCGCTGGGTCAAAATCCTAGAACTCCCTTCCTAACAGCACTGTGGGTATACCTACACCACATGGACTACAGTGGTTCAAGAAGGCAGCTCACCACCACCTTCTGAAGGGCAATTAGTGATGACCATTAAATGCTGGTCTAGGCAGCGACACCCACATCCAATGAATGAATAGAAAAAAATAAACCCAACTTCTCTCTTATCACCTTGTGCCATCCTGCAACTCGAGTGCTGATAGGGCATATTTAGAAAATACCATCATCATTCTTTCTCTCACACTTTATCTATTCTGAATGTTTTGTCACCAGGAGTGTTTAGTGCCAAGCATTGCCTATTCGTAAGGCATGATTTTCAGAATGCCTTCTCATCATAGATCCAGATCAATTTCTCAACCTAACTCATCAATTTGATCCGCTATTATATACATCTAGGCTCTGAAACCTGGCTCTGTACCTTTCGCAACCCGGGGTTTTGTTATTCTGATTAGCTCTTTACCATGTTTCTGTATCTTTTGCCTTTTATCTTTCGTTAACACCAGTCTTCCCTGTTTAAATTTCCGCTTATGACAGTCTCCCATATCATTTAACCTGCATCAAGACGCCAAATAATACACTCAGCAATAGCATTGGCGGAAATTTTTTGAAGCCTCTTTTTCAAGTACATGGCACTACTTCTCCACAAGTAAGCCTACAGAATCACAGTGACTACTTTCCAAACGTAAGCTACAAGCTGTGACGCACGCTGTGACATGTAAATGCGTTAATGTATATTAAAAGGAAAATTTGTTTCTATCGATCGCTCATTGTATTTTATTCTAGCATGCGGCAAGGTTACCACAAGTTAAGTTCATAAGCTGTTTAAGTAACATAATGTTGTCCTTGATGAATGGATTCCATTAGCATCAAACATCACAGAGAACCTGCCCAGTTTTTCTGATTCAAATAGGTTATGTTACGGGAGCGATGGAACGCAATGTTTGACACAGGGTCGAACCAGGGAGCGAAGCTAGCACTTCAAGAAAATATCAAGAAAACTAACTTGAAACTTATTTGCTAAGCTTTGTTTTATAGGATGTTTTAAGTATCGTGGGCTCCATAGAAATATAGATTCCTCGAAGGGGACAAATGGTCTGTCGCTTAATCTTCCTTATCGCAAGTTATACGCTGGCGTGACCACATGATGCATTTACCTGAGGCACAACTCATTTTAAATGCTTACCTTTTCTTTGTTTTTTTTTCACTCCGGTTTTTACGGCATCGTGTTTCATAAAGAGTTTGCAGACGTTCGTGAAGGTTTACGTTCGTAAGGGGAATTATAATTGGAAGGACATTGGATATATGTTGGACTGGGAGGTAATTTTTAAAGAAAATAGGAATTGGGATGCGGAAGCCGTTGGCTTGGCCTTCATTTCTTGCCCTTCCGAGTTACCCTTGAGAAGGTTTTGGTGGTTCTTCTGTTGTATTTGATTAACACCAATCATTCAATGTTGACCCGCGTTGTTGGCGGTGATTAAATTTTATCAACTACAAGTGAGACATAAAGCATTACGATATCCGAGCAGTATTTTACAAGGTTCAATTTGAAAGTTACCTTACCTTTTTGTGCCCTGAGTAGAAAGCGCGATTATACGTAGTTGCACTTATTGTCTCCAGCCCTGGCTCAACATTTGGGTGTCTCCTGACTTTCCCGAATGCTCTCAGAAGTCTTCTACAGAAGTCTTCGCCCATTCAGCATCCCTTCTCTTCCACTATTCTATAATCCAAAGCCACTGACTTACACTAAATCTATCATTCAATTACACCTGCCATCTTGTAGCCCAGTTACAGAAATGCCACGCATTTTGTTTGTTGAGGTTCCGAACTTCTAATACCCTAGTATCACTTACTGGAGTTTTTGAGCATTATCATTACTATTACTGTTGTTGTAAGACAAGGGAACATCTCTCTCGACTGAACAGTTTTGGCGGCCTTGACCACATTCCAATTGGTTAGCTTCCCTGCCTATTCCTGGCTCCCATGGGAATGCAAGCGCTTCTGGTTGATTTACCATTATTTCTTACTTCTGTTGATAGATGACGCGCAACTTATTTTGAGCTGTTACGGCACAGCAGATGATAAATGCTGAACTGTTCAAATCCCAGAGGAAAACCTGAAACAACTGGCACATTTTCCAATTTGTATTTATTTTGCGATTGCCTGTCTTGAATTCAGCAGCAATAAGACCACCGAGTCTTATAGGTTTCTTACAAAACGAAATTAAATCTTTGTTAATAAAAAATGATTTTAACCACATACATAGGCTTACAAATTGTTACTACTATAATCCCTGGCACCCCTTGTTAATATAATTCCCAGTTACACCTCCGTTAATGCGACAGTAAAACAAATAGATTTTAAAAGATCCAGGCAAAGTAAGACGATATCCTGAACAGTTCAATTCACAGTGAGTTTACTTCACTTCAGTTCGTGTAGACAGCAACTGGAGGCTTCGAGGCTGGAGGCTTCAGCTAAGTTCATCACCAAATTAGCTTCTTGTAATTGGCAGATACTGTAAATGCTCTCCTCATGTCTTACTGAAAACTATCAAGTCATCAATATAAACAGCACAATTGCTCAGACCTGCAATTGTTATATCTTAGAACGTCCTCTTCTTACATATAACCTCACCTCATTTATACAGGTTTCTCCGTTTTTTAATTTAAATCCAATTTTCCTAATATGTCTTTTCAACTCTAATTTTCTAATAATGAAAATTCTTCATAGTGCCAATTTTATCAGTAAGCCTTGGGAAAAATAAACACACTGTTTGGCTTCTTCTGGCTAAGTGTAACATTTCAGCACATCTTGAAATTCAGATTACTCATATTATTCATCTTAAAAATGCAAATTTTCCCTTTACGCCTCACATTCAAAAACTTCAGCCATGTTTGCCTTATTAACATTTCAAAGCTAGCTTCTCTTCTGATACATCAAAGCCTTCAGACCAGCTGTCTTTAATTCAGTTAAATCCCAAGGCACACACAAACACATACACACACTAGTCCTACCTTACAATAAACTTCAATAACATTATCAAAATTATATATTTACCTGACACCCCCTTCTTTATTAAAATATGAACCATCATATTTTAAAAAGACAGCTTAATTTTCTTAACCCATCTTACATTACCTCCTATACCTATTACACTATTACATTAGCAGATGCATGCATTAAGAAATCAATATATATACAACTCTTTGGTATCAACAAAAATCATTCCAGTCCAGTGTCCAGGTTTTTAATGTCCAATTTCACCTTTAAGATTCAAACTCTTGGCAATACATCTGCAATCAGATTTTCTCGCCTAGTCACATGCATAATCTGTAGATTAAATGGTTGCAGTAATAACCTCCATCTGAATAACCTTGCACTTCTGTCTTGAAATCTGTCCAGGAACTTTAAACGACTGTGGTCTGTATAAACAATTGTTTCTGATGAATTGTTTGCAACGTAAATTTCAAAATGCTGCAATGCTAACACCAGACCCAAAGTTTCTTTTTCAGTTGTTGAATATATTCTCTGTTGTACTTTCAGCTTTTGTGAAAAATACCCTATTGGTTTTGCAATTCCATTTTCATCTTTTTGCACAGTATGGCCCCAATGTTTATATTGCTTGCTTCAAAGGCCAAATTAAATTGCTTGGCATAATTTGGTTCTGCCAAAACTGACGTTGTAGTTAATACAGTCTTGAAAATGTCAAATGCCTTCTGGCACTCCTGTGTCCATTGAAACTTCTTGTTCTTTTTTAATAGTTCAGCCAATGGAGCAAACACGCTGTTAAAATGTGGTAAATATTTCCTGTCAAACTCACTCATACTCAGAAATTACAAAACTTCTTGTTTTGTTGTAGTCACAGGGAAATCCAAGATAACCTTGATTTTCACATCTCTCGGAGTCATGTTTAATGCTATGCCATAGCTACACAACTTACACTTTTGCAAATTCACTTTTAGCCAGGTTCATTACCGAATTAGCTTCTTGTAATCAGCAAAGAAATTCTGCCAGATGCTGCATATGCTCCTCCCACGTCTGACTGAAAACTATCAAGTAGTCAATATAAACAGCACAATTGCTCAGTCCTGCAATTACTTTGTCAGTCTCAGGTGCATATTTCAGACCAAATGGCATGAATTTAAACTGATATACTCCACCTGACGCCACAAAAGCCAATATATCCTTTGCTCTCTCCGATAACAGTACTTGCCAACATCCTCTTAGCAATCTTTGTGATAAATTTTGATTGTCCCACTTTCTGAATGCAATTTTCCAACCGTGGTATAAGATATGAATCCGCTTTTGACACTGCATTCATCTTTTGATAGTCCACACACAGGGCTGAATTTTCCAAGCCTGCTGGCGGGAATGATAAGTGCAGTGCGTGGAAAATATGGCATGACCTGTTTCATGATAGCATGAAGGCAGGTCGCTATCATCTGCTCAGCCCATTGATGGCAGGCTGCATTTATGGTCTTCGTTCAGCAGGGGACTAATTGTAACAGATCAGAATATAATTAAAAGGCCATCCGGCCAGTCTCTTGGAACCTGGAACTCCAATGCATCATCTGTCCATGTCAGTGGGAAAGGATACTGACGGTGTTTCGCAACAGCATGCAGGCGATGTGCACTTGGCAGCCTCGCTTTGGGGAACTGAGGTGAGTGAGCAGCAGTATTCTCCACAGCTTGCCTGTTGTTTGCAGGCTTCAGGGGCACCGGGGGGTGGAGGCAACTGCTATCTGGCCCCAGAAGCGACTCCTGAGGGGGCAGGGGGTGTCCGGGAGAAAGTGCTGGCTAGCATCAGAGGAGACCATTGTTGGTGGCAGTGGGGTCAATTGTTGCCCATACACCATACACAGGAAATCGAGGTGGGGGAAGGGTAAGTGAGGGAAGTAGGGGCACCTGTATAAACTGACCATGCCTCTGCAACTGAGACAGATCAGTGATAAGGTTGGGGTCCAGCTCCTGGCCTTCCTGTCCATGCAAGCAATGTGGAGGCACCAAAGGGACACTAAGCACTCCATACCTTACCCCACCCACCACCACCCAACCCCCGCCCCCCCCCCCCGCCCCCACTATCCCGGCACACACTTCGACTCCACCATCACTTTATTGGATCAAGGAGCGGTTGGACTGCACACATTGTACAATCACCTCATCAATGCTGCCTATGCAGCTGTCACTACTGGAGGTGCTCACAGCCCCTTGCAATCTCAGCATCCTGGTGTGGACAAGTGTCTTCCATGCCATAGCTTGACAGGGCAGCCATGCAGCTCATTCACCTCTGACCATCCCAGGGTTGACCAGCACTTTCTGAGAAACATTAAGGGCAGTCACACAGGGCAAGGAAAGGTGTTAAATATAGCAATGATAACCAAGTCTCTCTCACTTTCATGCAGCAGGAGGACCACGTCAGGATCATGGATCCTGGTGACCTAGCTGCATGCCTGATGGCCCACAGAGACCATAGAATACTGAGGAGAGAGCGATTGAGGCTCATGGATGTGCAAGGCAGGAACAGAAACCTCATGAAGAAGGGACAGCAGGGGTTCCCACATATGCTGCCCAGCAGCGACACTGAACCATGGCTGGTCAGCACCTGGTGACACCCAAGGCCTATAGATGCCACCTGTCATTCCTGCAGATGACTGAGAACCAGTGTCACCGATGGTTGCTCATGTCTAGGGGCTTGGTAGCTCTCATCTGCAACCTACTGCAGGGCTTTGTGTCAAGGAAGTGTGGAGATCATCCACTGTAGTTTGCTGTGAAAATGACTGTGGTGCTCAATTTCTATGCCAGTGGTTCCTTTCAGGGCTCCACAGCTGACCTCTGTGGGATTTCACAATCCGCCACCCACAAATGTATCCATGGGATCATGAATGCCATCTTCTCCATGGCATAAAACTATGTGCATTTCGCCCAGGACCAGGACAGCCAGGATGCAAGGGCCATTGGACCCTTCCTGACCTCGAGATTCCCACAGGTGCAGGGTGCAATTCAGTGTACTCATGTGGTGCTCAAGCCTCTGCCGCTACACTTGGTGAACTTCATTAGCCTCAAGGGGTTCCACTTGCTGAACATGCTGCTGGCATGCAACCACCAGAAATGCATCTTGCAGGTGTGCGCATGGTTTACAAAGAGTATGCACAGCACCTATATCCTCAGTTATTTCAGCCCCCTGCAGTCTTCCAAGGTCCACATAGGCAACAGGATTGGCTTCTTGGGGACAAGGGCTACTCATAGAGGCTGTGGCAGATGGTACCCACGTGGCGGCCTCATACGGCAGAAGAACGATGCTATAATGAGGCTCATCCAGCAGCTCATAACTTGGTGGAGCAGCCCTTTGGAATGCTGAAGATATGATTCCAATGTCTGGGCCAGCCTGGTGGAGCATTGTTATACAGCCTTCAGAGGATGACACATCATCGTCATTTGCTGCACCCTTTACAACCTGGTGCTACAATGGGGAGAGGAGCTGGCTAAGGCGGAGTTGGAGGAGCTGCACATCTCCTCTAATGAGGAGGACGTTGATGGGGATGAAGGTGAGGGGTTCCTTTGTGGGGACAATTACTGGGGTGAGGATCTCGCACTGGATGGATGAGGCAGGAGCACTTGGGAGGCCCTCATAGCTGCCAGATTTGTGGAGAATGATGACGACATGCAGTGATGTGTCCCCATAGATCTTCACATCGCAGTTGTGAATATTTGATTCCCGGCTGTCTTATGGAAGCGCCAATACCCTTTTTGAGAATGCTTCTGTCATGGAGATACAGTGGAGGCCTTAATAGTCGTTTGATTGCAGGTGTAGGATGACAGTATGCTGTGAGGACACTCCACAGGTCTTCACATAGCCTCTGAGAATGTCTGACTACTGTAGGTAGGAAGGGAAGCTCGCTTTCACTTCCACGGCATCCAGCAATTGCTCGAGGGACCCGTCATTGAAGCGGGAGGCTACAGTCATTTTTCCTTTGTTGGCCATGTCGCTCAGGCAGCGGTGGTGAGCTGGTGGCAATGAGCGCTTTGCTGGCAGCTGCCTTTTAATTAGGGCCGCTGGCATGATGCAACTGCGGATTGATGGCGAGTGCATGTACATGTCAAAGTACATGAAAGCCAGCTCAACATGCAAGCTGCGTGTTTCCCAGAAATGAATAAATAATGATGCGGGCTTGGGATGATATGCTGTTAATACCTACCATTTGCACCGGTGGGTAGAAGTCCATCTTACCTGCCCACTACTGCACTTAGTGTAATTCTGGAGATATTCTGCCCACAGTCTTTGTGCTCCATTTGGTTTCAGCACCATCACAATAGGTGAACTCCAGTTACTGCAGCTAGACTCAATTATATAATTTTGAAGTATGAATTTGATCTCTTTCTGTACTTGTGATAACTTTGCCGGATTTAATCTATAAGGATGTTGCTTTATCAAAGATGAAACACCTACATATACATCATGTATAGCTAAACTTTTCTTCCCCAGCTCATTCCCACAAATAGCTTTGTGTGACTGCAATAGTTTCCACAAATCACGTTGACACTTGTCTGGAAGGTAACTCTACTTTACATTTAAATTTTCAAGAACCCACTCATTGTCCAAATTGATTAGAGGAAAAATAATTTCACAATCCTGCATTTCTACCTCTTTCTCATTATTTACTACCACTAATACCTCCTTTTATTCCTCTTCCCTGTCAAAGTATTTTTAAAGCATACTTACCTGACACAATCTCTGCTTCTTTTCTTTATCTGGAGTATTTATTAAATAAGTTAACTCACTGAGTTTCTTTTCAACCCTGTAAGGCCCACTAACCTTTGCCTTTAACGAGTCACCTAGTACTCATAACAGAGCTAACACTTTCTCTCCAGCAACAAAACTCTGAGCTGCAGCTTTCCTGTCTGCCCTCATTTTCATCACTTGCTAGCTTTATGATAAGTACACTTGGCCTGTGTGGGTGGTGAGTGGTTGCATGGATGGGATGAAGACAAGGATGGTATGTATAAAAGAGTGAATGGTGATGCCCCTTCCACTGGCACTGAGTGAGGGCCCTCTGGATCTGTAATAGCTTGTGAGTGTGTGAGTTGGGAGTGATGCAGAGAGTGACTTACTCTCATGGAACGGAGGAGATCACTAATCTTTGATATCTTTAAATGCTCCCTAGCCAATTTTCATCGTCTGTCGAAACTTTCTCTGAAGTTTGATTCATAATCCAGGAGAGCAGTTTCTGAATTTTGATCCATCAATTTCTCATGAATCAATTTCAGATGTCCCCTTGCCTTATGACTGTGAACTAGTTCAAAAGGACTAAAACCAGTCAATGCATTAGGAGAAACCCTAATAGCAAATAACAATAATGGAATTCCCACACCCAATCCTGTGGACAATGCTGACTATATGCCCTCATCATAGTTTTGAGAGTTTGATGCCATCTTTCCAAAGCCCCTTGTGACTTAGGATGGCAAGCTGTTGACTTAAATTGTTTTAACACCAAGCTTTTCATTATTTCCCTAAAGAGCTGTGACATGAATTTTGAGCCCTGGTCTGATTTTATTTCTTTATCTTGTAAAAAAGTTTAGTTAATTCTTCCACAATTATCTTTGTTGTATTATTTATCAAGGGTATTGCTTACCAACACCTTGTGGGCACATCAGTTGCCAGTGAGCATTGATTTCTACTTTTAGACTTAGGGAGGGGTCCTGCAAAATCAACCATGACCCTAATAAAAGGCTCTTCAAACGCTGGAATTAGAATTAAAGGTGTTGGCTTAATCACTGCTTGTGGTTTCCCTATGACCTGATATGTGTGATATGTTCTACAGTAGTTGACTACAGCCCTGTGCAATCCAGGCCAATACAAATGTTTTTGTACTTTTACCTGTGTCTTTCTAATTCCTACATGTCCTCCCGCACCCCACCCCCCCACCACCCCCCCCACTGCCCCCCACCCCCCCGATCCACCTCATTGGAATTTCATGAGCTACCCTCAGAATCTCACTTCTATATCTAATTGACATTACAACCTGATGCACCTCCCTCCAGCTTTCACTTGCTGAAGCATGATGAGGCTCCCATTTTCTCATTAAAACATTACCGTATGGTAATAACATTCTGGAAGATAATCTGCCTCTGTTTCTGAGTGAAATGTCTGATGTAACTGTTTAATTTGTGAAGCCTTTTCTGTAACTCCACTAACTGCCTTGTCTTAAACACCTCAACTGCATTGTGCTCTGTTCTTTCTCCTGAGCAGTGTTATCAAACACAATGCAAGCTAATTGGCCTTCCACGCCTTCTTCCTGCCATTGAAATTGCTGCTCTTCTTGTTGCAACCTGTCGGCCTATGATCTTGTTATGACACAATCCAAAAACAACCCAGGATGCTCCCGCTGCAACACTTTGGTTGAAAACACTCCTACAGGCTGCACAACTACCATAGGTATCACCCACATCTGTGACCCAGCTATGTCATTACCCAGAAAAAATTGAACACCTGCAATGGGCATTTTTTGCACTACTCCAGCAATCACATCGTCTGTTTTCCACTTAGCCCTTAAATTTACCTTCCACAATGGAATGTGTTTAGCAACCCCATGAACCCCACTTAATACCTGCTCCGAAAAATACTCCCTCTGAACAACAAATATCACTATCTCACTACATTAAAGTTTGACTAGCCCTGTGTATTTTAATATTTTAACACTTTTATCCACTCTACTCTGTGCACATGGAAAGACTTCGCCTTCACATACAAAATCTTTCAACATTTCCACAGCCTGCTCCTAAGAATTCTCGTGGGTAAATTGTGAACACATTCCTACTTCTTTTCCTAACAACGATTTTCTCTGTTTTACCTGTACACAAACCATTGTTTCTTTTCCCGTACCACAGTACTTCCAGAAGTTTTATGCACCACAATAATTCCAAGATTTTCTCTGCAATTTCCAGCACATTGACTGCGTGTGTCCAACTTTATTATAACGAAAATACCTCATATATTGACTGTCAATTCCACCCTCAGCATCTCCCTTTATATTCTGAAAAAAACAACTTCCTGTGAATTTCCACCTATTCTTTCTCTTCCCTGGCCACTCACTTTCCTTTCACCTTCCCAGTTTCTAACTTTATCTGATTTAAAAGGGTGACAAAATAAAGGTTTAACTCAATGAAATAACTCAAAATCATCAGCTATCCCTGCAGTTTGTATTATCGTTTCAAGCCTCTGTTCCTCAACGTGAGTTCTCACTACCAAAGGAATTGAATCTTTAAATTCGTCCAAAGGAATTACCTCTCTAAGAGCTGCATATGTCATCTCTATCTTTAGTGTCCATATCCACCCATCAAGTTTGCTTTGTTTTACTCTTTGAAACCCAATATAAGTTTGCCCAGGTTTTTTTCTCATATTCCTAAATTTCTGCCTGTATGCCCCAGGAGCAACTCATGTGCACTCAAAATAGACTTTTTTTAATCACATCATAATTCACTAAAATTTCTTCTGACAATGAAGCATAAGCTTCATGTGCTCTATCCACCACTTAGATGGTAACAAAAAAGTCCAGGTTTCCTGTGGCCATTTCAGCTCTTTAGCTACCTTCTCAAATGAAATACAGAATGCGTCAACATCTTTTTCCTCAAACTTTGGAAAAGCTTGTACAAATTTAAACGTCTCCCCACTGGGTTCAGACCTGGAAATAAGTCTTCCTTCACCTCCCGGTGTCTCTTTTTTTTAACTGCCAGCATTTTAAGATGGAATTCTCTGCCTCTCTCTTTTTCTCTTTCCTGCTTTTCTGCCTGTTCCTTTTAAAATGCCCTTTCTCTTTCATTTCCTTTTTCTGCTGCCTCTAGATCCAGTTTTTCTTTTTCATTTGCAACTGAGTTTGAGCCCATTCCAATAAACCACCACTTGGAGGACCCGGTCTCTCAGGTATTCCTTCCAGTTTCAAATGCTGTGCTATACCTTCAATTATATTTTATTTCCCTACCCCTGAAGTTAACCCTAATTGTAACTTATCTGCCAATCCCATTATCTTAGCTTTATTTGCTTTTTGTAAACAAACCAAAGTTACAATTTAAACTTCAAGACAAGCCTTACCAACTGCCAAAGCCATATTGCAGTCTCATCACTTAAAAAAAAAGCTCACACCAAATCCTGAAATCAAAGTGCTTCTCATACTCGTAACCTTAAGATTGACCAACTCCAAAACAATCCTGGAATTTCAAATATATCCTGCAAAGTGTCCCCAATTTTGTTATGGCACAGTCGGTGGTAAATGCTGAGCTATTCAAATCCTAGAGGAAAACTTGAAACAACTGCCATAACTATTTTACAGTTTGTATTTATTTCGAGATGTGTGCCTTGATCTCAGCATTAATAAGACCACAGAATGTTACAGTTTTCTTACTAACTAAATTAAATGTTTTTTTTAAATTTAAAACATGATTTTAAGCACATACGTAGGTCGACAAATTAGTATTGTGACAACTCCTAGCTCCCCCAGTTAACCTAACTCCCAGTTGCATCTCTGTTAAGGCAACAGTAAAAACACATAGGTTTTAAAAGACTCAGGCAAGTAACACGATACCATGAACAGTCGATTTTTCTTCACTTGAGTTCATGTCGACAGCAACTTGAGGGTTAAAGGCTGGTGGCTTCTCACACTTAGATCTTAGAATGTCCTCCTGTTACACAGATCATCATCTCATTTATACAAGCTTCTCCCATTTTGACGTAAATCCCATTGTCCGAATATGTCATTTCAACTCTAGTTTTCTAATAAAAAATTTTTCATAGTACCAAATTTAACAGTAAGCATTGGGAAAAATAAACATACTGTTTGGATTGTTCAGGCTAAGTGTAACATTTCAACACATCTTGAAATTCAGATTAGTCTGGTTTAATTAAAAATGCAAATTTTCTCTTTACTCCTCACATTCTAAAACTTTAGCCTTGTTTGCCTAATTAACATTTCAAACCTAGCTTCTACCCTGATAAATCAGATCCCTCAGACCAGCTGACTTTAATTCAATTAAGTCCCACACATACACACATACACACACACACACACATGCAAACACACATGCATACAGACACAACTTAGTCCTACCTTACAATAAATTCCAATAACATTTTGAAAATTATTAGATTTTCCTGACAAGCCAAGCTATTCATTAATTCTCTTTTATTTGTCTCGCTTCTCTTCCTATCTTATCAGCTTGCACCACTCCCTAACTATTATCTTTGGAGCAATGTATTTCTGAAATCACACAAGCAGAAATGCATGGTAACTGTGTGAGGCGCTATCACTCTAGTATGTGCATTTTTCGAAGACACACTTGTTCCACTTAAACACTTAATAGACAAGGAAGGATTCTCAACTTGAGGAGGATGAGCCATCTCTGAAATCTCCCCAACCTTCGCTCAATATCCTACTCATTTCAAGGTAGTCCCTATCTGATTTAGCTTCCCAATTACACTGTTTAACCAGCACATCATAACAACCAGTGCAAAAATAATTATCCCCCGTACGAGAACAAAATGCATAGAAACAATTGGTCTCCAAGAATGCTGGTCTACACTGTACACTATCTCCCACCATTTGTGATCAACTAACGTTCTAATCCATCTTTTAGTGTCTCTATTGCCTTGCTGTAAAAGGACAAAGTATCATTTTGAGGTGAGATACCTTTAAATTATTCGTTTTAAGCTGAGTGCTGAGGGGCGAATTGGATGCTGAAAGTGTGCTTCTGATTTTAACCCGCACCTCAAAATCAAGGGTCCCAGCATTGACCCCCGGGGACCTCCGCTACAAACCTTCCTCCAGCCTGAAAAATATTCATTGACCATTATTCCCTGATTCCTATTTTTCAGTCAATGTTGTATCCATATTTCAACTGTCCCTTTTATGCCAAGAGCAGTAACTTTTCTCATAAGTCTGTTGTGTGTCACTGTTTCAAATGGCTTTTGGAAGTCCATGTACACCACATCAACAGCCCTCATCCACCTTTTCTGTTACCTCGTCAAAAAAATTGCAACAAGTTAGTAAAACATGATTTAGAAATACATACTGGCTTTTCCTTACCAATGCATATTTTTCCATGTACTACTAATTCTATCCTGAATAATTGTTTCTAGAATCTTGCCCAGCAGTGTTCTCTGGCACATCCCCAACCCCCTCCCTCGCACCCCCCCCTCCCTCCCCACCACCCCCCCCCCCCTCCACCCCCCAACCCCCGATTCAAGGAGAGACAAAAAATTTATGGCCAGTGTCCTTGTCGTTTGTAGTCTCACTTCCTTCAATATTGTTGGATGCACCTCGTCCAGTCCCGGTGCCTTGTCAAGTTTAAGTTACTGAAAGTCTATTCAACACTCCCTCCTTATCAAATCTGAACCCTTCTAGTGACAGAGTTTGCTCATCTGTCACATGTGTGCCATCTATCTCCTTGGTAAAGAAGGATGCAAAGCATACATTTACTACCTGAGCCATGGCCGCTTTATCCATGTGTAAATTCCCTAATTGGCCCTGCTCCTCCTTTTACCACCCTTTTACTATTTATATGCCTACAGAAGACTTTGGTATTCCCCGTTATGCTGGCTGCCAGTCTTCTCTCATAATCCCTCTTCACTTCGCCAATCTGCATTTTCATCTCCTGTCTGAACCTTCCTCTTAGCTATCAACTGTGTCTTCTACTTGACACCTGTAATGGGCACACCTTTTCTTCTTTATCTTAATTTCTATCTCCTTTTTAATGCAGGGAGCTCTGGATTTGTTTGCCCTACCTTTCTCATTCGATGGAATATATCTTGACTATGCCAGAACCAATTCTTTTTCAATGTAACCCATTGTTCAGCTACAGTTTTCCCTGCCAATCTTACATTCCAGTCTATCTGATCCAGCTCCATTGTTGCCCCATCGAAATCGGCTCTGGTTCAGTTAATTATTCTTACTTTGGATCACTTAACGTGCTTTTCGATCATCACCCTAAACCTTGCAATACAATGATCACTGGCACCTAAATGTTCCGCACTGACACTTGATCTACTTGGCTCACCTCAGTTCTAAGAACCAAGTCCAACAGTGCCACCTTTCCTGTTGGTACTGAGGAAAGTTTTCCTGAACACAATCTAGGAACTTTTCCCCCTCTCCGCCCTTTAAACTACCACTGCCCCTGTCTAAATTTGGGTAATTTAAGTCCCCTATTATAACAGAACCTCAGAATTTTAATGGCACAGCAGGAGGCCATTCAGCCTATCACATCTGCACCGGCTCTCCAAATGAGCATTATGACTTAGTGCCGTTGTGCTGCCTTTTCCCCGTACCCCTACACGTTGTTTCTGTTCATATAATCATCTAATGCCCTCATGAATGCCTCAATTGAATCTGCCTCCACCAAACTTCCAGGCAATACCTTCCAGATCCGAACCGCTCGTTGTGTGAATTTTTTCCCATGCCACAGTTGCTTCTTTTGCAAATCATTTTGAATCTGTGCCCTCTCGTTCTTCATCCGTTTATGATTGAGAACAGCTTCTCCCTATCTATTCTTTCCAGTCCTCTCATGATTTTGAACCTATCAAACCTCCTCTTGGCTGCCTTCTCTCCAGGGAGGATGGTCCCAACCTCATCAGACTATCCTCAAAGCTGAAACCTCTTACCCTGGAACCATTTTTGTAAACATGTCCTGTACTCTCACCAACGTGTTCACATCATTCCTATAGTGTGGCGTCCAGAACTGTACATAACACTCCACCTGTGGTCTAACGAGTGCCTTATATAAATTCAACATAACCTCCAGGATCTTGTACTCTATCGTCCAATTCATAAAGCCCAGGAGACTATAAGGTTTACGAGCTGCTCTCTCCACCTGTCCTGCCACTTTCTATGATTTATGTACATATACACTCAGGTCTTTCTGCTCCTGCACCCTCTTCAAAATTTCACCCCTTATTTTATATTGTCTGTCTATGTTCTTCCTAACAAAATGCATCACTTCACACTTCTCCGCATTGAACTTTATCTGGCACCTATCTGCCCACTCCATCAAGTTGTTTATGTCCGGTTGAAGTTCTCCACTGGCAACCTTGCAGCTTCAAACACCCCCAAGCTTCGTATTGTTAGCAAACTTTGCAATTGCCTCCTGCCCAACAAGATCTAGCTCATTAATAAATATCAAGAAAAACAAGGGTCCCAATACCGACCCCCGGGGACCCCCACTACAGCCCGAAAAATATCAATGGAGCATTACTCTCTGCTTCCTATTTTTAGCCAATTTTGTATCCACGTTGCTACTACTGTTCCTTTTCTTTTATGAGCAATAGCTTTTTTCACTAGCCTATTGTGTGGCACAGTATAAAATGCGTTTTGAAAGTTAATGTACAACACATCAATAGCATTACTCTCATTGGCCTTTTCTATTACCTGTTCAAAACACTCCAACATGTTATCTAACACGAGTTCCCCTTTAGAAATCCATGGCTCTTTCTTATCAACTCTTATTTTTCCATGTGACTACTAATTCTATCCTGAATCATTGTTTCTCGAATCTTGCCCACCAGTGAAGTTAAACTGACTGGCGGGTAATTGCTGGGCTTATCCTTAAAATAATTTTACGCAAGGGCATAATGTTCAGTGCCAGCCCTCTAGCCCCTCCCAGAGCCTTGGAAGACTATAAAATGATGTCCAGTGCCCCTGTAATTTCTACCCTCACTTCCTTCAATATGGTTGGATGAATCTCGGCTGGTCCTGATGCCTTGTCAACTTTAAGAACCCAAAGTCTACTCAACACTTCCTCCTTATCAATTTTGAACTCTTTTAGTGACAGAGCGTCTGCATCTGGCACCATGCCCTGAGTAGAATCTACCTCATTGGTAAAAGCGGATGCAAAGTGTTAATTTAATTCCTCAGCCATTGCCCCTTCGTCCATGTGTAAATTCCCTTTTAGGTCCATAATCGGCCCTACTCCTCATTTTACCACCTTTTTACTAGTTTTATGCCAATGGAAGATTTTGGGATCCCCCTTTATGTTTGGCTGCTAATCTTTTCTCATAATCCCTCTTCACTTTTCGAATATGCTTCTTCACTTCCCCTCTGGACCATCTGTATTCCTATTGGTTCCCAATTGTATTTTCTGCCTGACGCCTTTCATAAGTACACTTTTTCTCCTCTATCTTAATTTCTATCTCCTTTTTCATTCAGGGAGCTCTGGATTTGGTTTGCCTTACCTTTCCAATTCGATGGAATATAGCTTGACTGTGCCCTAATCAATTGTGTTTTTTTGAATGTAGCTACAGTTACAGTTGTTCCCCGCAAACCTTTCATTTCCATCTATGTGGCTCAGCCACGTTCTTGACCCATCGAAGTCAGCTTTTGTTCAGGTAGTTTTTCTTACTCGGGATTGCCTATCGTTCTTTACTATCATTATCTTAAGACACACAATACAATGATCACTGTCTCCTAAATGTTCCTCCACTGACACTTGATCCACTTGGCCCACCTCATTTCCAAAAGCCAGGGCCAACAATGCACCTTTTCATGCTGGATTGGATGCATACTGGTGTAGACATTTTTCCTGAACACAATATAAAAACTTTTTCTGCTCTCCGCCCTTTACATTACTGCTGTCCCAGCCTACGGTAGGGTAATTAAAGTCACTCATTATAACTACTCGATAATGCTTGCATCTCTCTGCAATTTTCCTGAAGATTTATTCTACATTCTTCTCACTACTTGGTGGTCTATGGACTACAGTGAGCAACGTAATTGCACACCTTTTGTTCCTTAGCCCTAAGAAAATTGAGTCTGTGCTTGAACCATCTGGGAGATTCACTTTCTCCAGCACTACAATGCTCTCCGGAACCAATATTGCCACCCTCCTCTTTACCTTCCTTTCCTATATTTTCTGAGCACCTTGTGCCCGGGGATATTTAACACCCAGTTCTGTCCTTCCTTGAGCCAGGTCTCTGTCATCGCCACAACATCACATTTTCACATTGAAATCTGCATCTATAACTCCCCAATCTTATTTACTATACTCCGTGCATTCAAATAGGTACATAGTAACTCTGATTTAGTTGTTGTTATTTTCTCCCTCACCCCGACTTCACCTATTAACTTACTCTTTGCTATACTAGAGCTATCTGTCCCTCCCAGTATTTTGTGCAACTGGTATGCCTCTCTAATGTTTTTCTCTTGGCTGCCACACCCCTGCCAAGTTACTTTAAATCTCTCGACAGCATTAGCAAAACCCCCCACAAGGAACTCAATCCCAGCTCTGTTCATGTGCAACCTATCTGGCTTGAAAAGATGCCACTTCCCCCAGAGCCAGTCCCAGTGTCTCAGGAATCTCAAGCCCTCCCTCCTGCATCATCTTTCCAGTTACGCAATCATAGACCTTATCCTCCTACTTATTTACTCACTGGCACGTGGCACTGGGAGTAGTCTTTTGATTACTACATTTGAGGTCCCACTTGCTAATTGCCTACCTAGCTCCCTAAATTCTGATTGCAGCACCACACCCCCTTCCTGCTTAATTCATTGTTACCAACGTGGAACACAACCTCTGGTTATTCACCATCCCCCAGCGGAATACCCTGCAGCTGCCCTGTGACATCCTTGACCATGGCACCAGGGAGGCAATATACCATCCTGGAGTCACATCTATGGCCACAGAAAGCCTATCTTTTCCCCTAACCATTGAACTCCCTATCACTATTGCTTTTCCTTTCTTCTTGCTCCCCTCCTGTGCAACCTGGCCGCTCGTGGTGCCACAAATTTGGCTCTGACGGCACTCACCTGAAACCCAGCGCCCTCACCAGTTTCCAAAACAGAAAACCGATTTCTGACTGGGACCACAGGGGATCCCTGAACCACCTGCCTACTTCTCTTCGACTGCCTGACGGTCACCCATTCCCTTTCTGTCTCCAGGTCTTTAAGCTGCGGTGTGACCGCCTCTCTGAGCGTGCTGCCCACATAGCACGCAGCCTTGAGGATGCGGCACAGTGACTTCAGCCGCTGCTGCAGCTCTGAAACCTGGAGCTCAAGTTTCTGCAGCTGACAGCACTTCCCTTACATTAGCTTTATTATATGTTTGATTAATTATATGACTTTATTATATTGGCCATAAATTTCCCTTATTCTCAGTTAAATCCAAATGTGGCTACTTGCTTAAAAATATTACACTTTTCTAATTTACTCACCAGGTCCTATTTACCAAAGCCGCCCGTCTTCTTTCTGAAGAAATATAGAAAAGGCAAGAAGCACTTCCTCCCTTATTACCGAACTCCCTCAGTCACTTCTGCTCTCGAGCTTTCGTCGCTTCTCGCTCTGTTTGTATAGCTCCCCAGTTCTCTCTTGAATTTAGTCAAGTATGCGATTATAATGACCTATAGTTCACAGAGTCCTTATATCCCGAAGGTTCCTTTATTAGCCTAGGTGGCTCTAAACACGCCAGTCCTGGGGCGTCTTTTGTATTGAATCAATTGACTGACAACGTCCAGCCACAGAAGGCAATTTGTTGTGGAAGTAGAAATTTCTTGAAATATTCAGCAGGTCAGGCAGCATTTGTGAGATAGAAACAAAGTTAATGTTCCAGGGCTATGGCCTTTAATCTTATGAAAAAGGCAATTTGTGTGGCGGCGAGGGGGTGGGGGGGGTGGGGGGGTGGGTGGCGGGGGCGGGGGGTGGTGGGCGGGACGGAAGGCCGGGGGCTGGGGGCTGGGGGTGGTGGGGGAAGAAGTGTACACCGGGGATGTTTTCACATCAATATCTTTCCAGCTCACAAAAGGAAGAAAGCAATACTGGATCTGGTTCTAGGAATGAGGTGGGTCAAGTGTCAGTAGGGGATCATTTATGAGATGATCTGGTTTCCGCCCCGGCAAATCAACAACAAGCCAACTGCTCAACCTCACACAACGTATGGTTTTGAGCAAGGGATGGTAACAGGTGCTGTCAGCAGCATACATTGCAGTGAACGTTTCCTCTGCAAGATCCTCGAGATGACAAAAGATATTCACTTAACAGAGCAGTTAGAAAACATGCTTCAGAATCGCCAGTTCTATGTTGAACTAGGTGAGAAGTGCAGCAGGTAGCGTATTCAGAAGAATGGTTTTCCTCAGGGAAGAGTGCTTGCACCGCTGCTGTACAACATCTACACGAATGACCAACGTATAGACGGTGTCACATGCCGTTATATATATGCTGATGACTTATGTGTCACTGCTCAAAGCACTGATTTTAACACCGTGGAGAAAACGCTTTCTGAGGCCTTGGAGGGACTACCATCCTACTATGAAGAAAACCACCTTCGTGCAAACCCATCAAAGACACAAGTTTGTGCATTCCACCTCAGAAACGGTGAAGCCAAACGCCAGCTTAAAGTAACCTGGTGTGGAGCAACACTGACGCATTGAGAGCATCCTATCTACTTAGGAGTCACACTTGACAGATGCCTCACCTTCAAGAACCAGATTGAAAAGACAAAGGGAAAAGTGAGAGTACGAAACAACATCCTGAATAAGTTCACTAACACAAAATGGGGAGCAAGTTCGAAAACATTGCGAACCAGTGCAATTGCTCTTTGCTATTCCACTGCCGAATACGCCTGCCCTGCATAGGAAAGATCTACTCATGCTAAGAAGAATGGATGCCGTTCTGAATGCAAGCTGCCGACTTACCACAGGTTGTTAAAAACGAACAAACACCAACAGCCTATATATCCTGGCGGGTATCACTCCCCTGATATAAGAAGAACGGTAGCCAGCAAGAAAGAGCGACTCCATCAAACATCAGATGAGAGGCACCCTCTACATGGTCATACATCTACACCCAGCCACCTAAAGTCAAAGAGGAGCTTAATGAACAGTGTTGTTACATTACAATCAACCCCATCTGAAGCCCGCATCGCCTTAGGAAAGACCGGCTGGCCAGTCTCCAACAACCCCCAGCGATGGAAATTCTACTGGATGAAAGCCTTCCCCCAGGAGCTAATTGCAACTGGGCAACCTGTAAGTGCCTCAACAGGCTTAGGACTGGTGTAGGTCGTTCGAAGGTGTCACTAAGCAAATGGGATATACAACCAGCCCGACAACTTGTGAATGTGGAATTGAGCCACAGACTATGCAATGCCTATCGCTAGAGGAGCCCTGCAATGTTGCAGATCTTGCCGAATTCAACAACAAGACACAAAAATGTGTCCAGTTCTGGTTGGGCCATGTATAGACTGTCCGTGGACACGATAAAAAAAATGAGATGATCATAGTATCATAAAGTTAAGTTAGCTGCCGTGTGAAATCCAGAGTAAAAATAATTGACCGTGGGGAGTCTAATTTTAATGGGGGAGAGAAAGGACCTTTACAGATAAATCTAAGTGAAAGACTGACAGGCAAAACGGTATTGAAATAATCAGTTGCCTGTGAACAGACGATGGTTCAAGTGCAGTCGCGGTACATTCCCACGAGGAGGAAGGTAGGAAAAACAAATTCAGAGTTCTTACGATGATGAAAGAGCCAGAGATTAAGATGAAATTGGGCTGAGGTGGGGTTGGTGGGGGGATGGGGGGGGTGGGGGGGTGCGGGAGGAGGTGCATATGACACCAACTTGGGGGTATTGTGAACAATGTGGAGGAAAGTGACTTCAAGACTTCAGATAGACTGTGGAATTAGCAGACACGTGACAACAACATGTATTGTAGAGACGTATGAGATTATATATTTTAGAAGGAAGGCAATATAAGAGAGGCAACATAAAATAATGTATGCAATTCTAAAGAGGTTGTCAGAACAGAAAGGCCCGGGGCATATGGGCAGAGATCGTCAATAGTGGCAGGCAGCTTGAGAAAGCGGTTAATAGGGCACACTGAAACTTGGGATTTATAGATTGAGGCATAAAGTACAAAAACAAGTTATCGTGCAGAGTCTAGGTCTTGATAACTAGAAATACAGAGGAAAGTAACAAGAAGGTTATGAAGAATCTTTGTAATTGCCTGGCACAACGGTTTAGGAAGGACGTGAAAGCTTTAGACAGGCTGCACAAAAGATTTACGAGAATCGTTCTTGTGATAGGGAACTTCAGTGGCACAATGTGGGGCTGTTCTCCTAATAGAAGAAAAAGTTGGGAGGAGATTTGGTCGAGGTGTTCAAAATCAGGAGGTGCCTGGGCAGCGGAGATGGGAAGAAACTACTCCCATTGGTGGAAAGATCGACAACCAGCTGACACGGATAGAAGGTGATTGGCAAAAGAACCAAAAACGGCTTGAGGAAAAAAACTTTTTTAAGGCAGCGAGTGTTTCAGATCCAGAAAGCTTGCGATTGTGGTGGAGACAGACTAAATCGTGACTTTCAAAGCGGTAACTGTCGGAATAGGGGGAAAAGCGCTGGGCTACTGTCTAAGGCGGGGACGAGATTGGAACTTATTGATTTGCATTTACTGACAGCCGGCTCGGAAGTAACAGGCTGAATGACCTGTGCTATAACCATTCTATGATCCCATGACATTCCTACTTTTGTGCAAAATAGTTTTGTTGCATCTGTCTGTACGGGGAAACATGGCGGTGACTTAAAGTCTCATAAGGAAGACTGCAGTTCCCACATGTGGCATCCGATCAGTCATGCACAGGTTCGACAGGCTAGATTTCTGTGTGCAAGGCATGGGTTGCGAACTGAAGCCATAAACTTCTGCCACAGATGCAAGAGTGCTATCAACTGAGCCACGGCTCACTATATTGTCTTCTGTATTTCTGCTGTTGTTGGGCATAAAAGAATTTCACAGATGAATGGAATCACTTTTTAGGAGAACAACGTCATTGGATAGATATTGAGTACTCGCTGCACTAGATGGTGTTCTTCTTTTAATTATTCATAGCATGTGACATCGCTGATGAGACCAGCATTTATGGCCTTTCCTTGTTCTCTTGAGAATCTGGGAGTGGTCCTGCTTCTTCAACCACTCAAGTCTATGTGGTGACTTACTCACACATTATTGTTACCTAGCGACTCCCAGGATCTTGTCCTGCGCCAGCATCCCCATCAATATATTAATGGAGGAATTCAGCGAATGTAACGATGTCGAAGATGCTTAGAATCTCTTTTGTTAATGAGAATACTTGACGTAATCTTTACACGTCAGCTATAAGTACAAACCAGGTTATTCTTTGGGTGTTGCTGGGGTGTGCATAGACTGGTCCATTGTCTGTGCACTTCCAATTGAAGTAGAAATTGTGCAATTTTCATCCCAACTTTTGACTTCATGGCAGAGAAAAGTTATTGATCAAACAAATGAAGAGGTTCGCACCAGTGTGCGATGAAGATGAAGATTACAAAATATGGTAGGTATCGCATTTCAGGTACAGAAAAATGTTCTCCCCGATCCCTACTAAGTGAAGTTTTACAGGGATCCTTGATGTCGAGGGTAGTCACTGATACATCGCATATGTTTTGATGCTTGACAACCGATACAATGAGAGTTAGAACCAAGTATCCTGGTAGATCCCGAACTGAGCTGCAGCAAGCAGGCAAGCGCAGCATCGGAGCACAGATGCAACTTCTTTCCATCACAGATGAATGGAATCACTTTTTAGGAGAGAAACCTCATTGGATATACATTGAATACCCGCTGCACTAGATGGTGTTCTTCTTTAAATTATTCATGGCATGTTACATCACTGATGAGACCAGCATTTATGGCCTTTCCTTGTTCTCTTGGGGAGCTGGGAGTGGTCCTGCTTCTTCAACCATTTAAGTCTATGTGGTGACATTCTCACACATTATTGTTTCCTTGGGACTCCCAGGATCTTGATTAATGAGCGTAGGTTAATATGACTACAGTTAGGCACATTTGGTTTGTTCTGCTTTTGTAGTCAGGGCAAACATGGACAAATTTCCATCATTGTCATACCGTTGCTGTTTTTGGCGCTGCACTGCAACACGCTAGCTAGGGGCGCTACATGTTCTGGAGCAGAATTTTTCACATGACTTCTGGGGTGCCATCAAGGCCTGTAGCATCTTTTGTGTCCCGTGCCCTCAGACGTTTCTTGACGTCTCGTGGAGGGGATCGAATTGGCTAAGGAAAGGCTGTAGTGCTGGCGGGAAACCCAGAGATGAAAAAGGACAAGTAGTTTTGCACTTGTTGCAGGGGATGATTACAAATGGCTCCGCCATGTCTTTTGGAGGTCACATATTGAGTTCGATTATCATTTCAGCGATGTTTATGGGCTCTTCTCCTCTCGCTAGTGACATAAAGAGGATTTTATGGAACCAGGAAAAGCGGGAAACTTAATGAATGATGTATTGAGGCATTGTGAAATTCTAATTTCCCAACAACGGATTGAGCTGCAGAGATAAAGTCAATGTCATGCTTGTGGCACGTGGGGCCTTACATCGGCCTGTGGCAGGTTCGTACTTATAATACTTTTGCATTCCATAAATATTCATTAGCGTGAAACAGATTGTAATAGAGGCACACCCTCTGTATAAAGTCAACGACGCAGAAGAATCTCGTGCCGCCTGGTTCATAGTATTTTTAAGGCTGGCGTCCACCTTTTTGTAGTTGTGTGTAAAGTCAGCGGATTTCCTTGTTTAACTGGGTCAGAAGGAAGGGGAGCAGGAGAATGGCAACTGGTATGGAGGCTCAGCACCGGAAAGTGTGTGAGTGGTTGGAGATGGTAGTGGTGGGGGTGGGGGGGGGGGGGGTGGTGAGGGGGTTGATGGAGGTGTGGTGGGGAGGTTGGATTATGTTCGGGGACATGGAGAGGTGGAAGAGAGATCCAAGGGGCACAGAGGATGGGATCGACTTCATGGAGAATTGAAGTGGGAAGCATCTGGGTGTGGTAGGGGGACGAGTTTGGTGGAGACAGTCAGTCAAAGGAAGAAAATGAGGGGCCCTAGAGGGCAGTGTCAGTACTGTTGAAATGTCAGTCAATCCCATGGTGTTGGCTGGCAGCGTCCTTTGGGGGCTTTGTATTCGTCTACAGCATTCCAATTATCTCCACTGTGTGACCTTGGACAATATACTTTACAATGTATAGAAGGGAGGGCAGCTGATCTCGCAAGTTCAACCATGTCCAGAGGTTGGCGAGTACAACACTGCATGCTAACATGAACATTTAATAAAGTGGGAACCAAAAAAAAGCAACGTTATTTCTTCCACAAAAAACGAAATGCCCCCAATTTCCCTGTGGCCATCAATGGCTGCCACCCATGAGACGTGCCAGTACATTTAGCTCTCTGACTAAACTAGTTTCAACGATTACAGAAGATTCGCACATGAATGAAGTAAAACCAATATAATGTAAAATATTTGCATGTGAAAGTTAATTTTGAAAAAAAAGTGTCTCATCTGCGCTGTCAAGTTGTCAAGTCATATGTTATTGGCAGTGCAGTTGGGCAGGAAAGTTGCAGCAGTTATGAGAGCTTTCCTGTTTCACCAGGAAGGTCTTTGAAAGCCCAACTGCTGTACTGACAGCTGATGGCGGGTTTCACCAATGAAAAGGTACCCCCCTCCCCCCCCGCACCCTCCCACCCCGCCCCCCCCACCCTCCCACCCCCCCCCACCCCCCCCCCCGCCAACCCCCAGCCCTAAAACGCATATGTTTTCCAGCCTGCTGTTATAATTTTAACTGCAATTACGTGGGAAATGGAAAAAAGAGAGAGAAGTTAGTTGAAGCACAGTTCCAGCTATGACATCTGGAACGGCACTCTATTGACAAAGTCGTGGCCATAGCTATGCACAAAGGTTGTGGGATTGCATAACTCTGTCTACAGTCTGTTCCACCCACAGCTGAGCATATCCTGTGTTGTGGCATCATAATGTTGATGCTCCATTGCCAGATACACTTGATGCTGCACCTAACATAATACTCTGCACTGTTCCTTGAATGAGTTTTGGTCATATCACCTAGAGATTATGGTGTAGTGTAGTATATACAGGGCTATGAAATTGCATAGAGATGGTGTTGTACAATTGTTTGGTAGTACAAACACCGTTCTGCCTACTGCACAATTGGCCAGTATGAATATCAGTGCCATTGCGATGCCAAGTATGTGCTCAGTGCATCCCAGCAATTTGCTGATCGAATCAAGCAGCACGTTCCTTTGGTTGTAAATAATTGGCAGGGTGCAGACCATATTCAACCAGCCCGCGCTTGCAAAACCATAACAAAATGTCTACTGTTGGATATGATTCTGTGGGCAGTAATTGTTGAAAGTTCCTGAGTGTGCTGAATACGACACTAACAATCAATTTAAGGTATTCAGTCAAGTTCGTAACTTGGCTCATTTACTCTTGCAAGGAGTCACATGCATTCATGCACAAGTACCCGTTATTCACAAACAAAAGGAATATGATCAAGCCTAGCACCTTTTATGCATTATCAGAGAACTTGGGGAGACTATAGTTTCCGTTGCTTTCTCCATGGCAATATGTAGTCAATCGGAGTTGACATGCCAACCAATCAGCACCCTTTCCTCTAAATTGTTGTGATCATTTGAAACTTGCATTCTTGCGTTTGTCCTAATTAGTGCAAGAGACAAATGGATCGGCAACAATTATCTTTTTTTTTGCAATGTTATAAAATTTTACTGTTGATGATTCATGACATGTCATCCATGCATTGTTTTGAGTTATTAGACCATTACTTTAAACTGTTTCAATACGCATAGGGATAGTGCCACATGTCATGAGGAATGATGTCCTCAGTGTGAATCTGACATTTTTTCTTGCATTTATTTAAGACTTAACCAATGTCAGATTTCACAAAATTAATTGGCAATGGCCTGGAATGAGACATGGAGCCAGACAAAAATGATAATGTTCGAAGAGCTTCGACAAGATGGCATTCAATGTTACCCCTTGCATAATTTACAAATTTCCATAGTCAACATTATATTAATCCAAAAACAGATTAATATTAAGATTGTCAGTTTGTACTAATTTATTTGTGCAATACATCTTATTTTGGGGGCTAAGACATTTAATGATACATGTGGATGATGCATAACTTTCACAGCATTAATCTTTCGGTGAACTAATGAAGGCAAGGCAATGAGATTCTCTCTGGTCTAGGGTTATCACAAGTTATAATACAGGTTTCTTTTTGAATAATATAACTTTATTCTTCTCCAATATCCTAGAATAAATGAGAACATCATACACAACGTTTTTTTCATGTTCAGGATGTTTGTAATACATAAGCTGGTGATCACTGCAACAAAAACCACTGTTTCTTAGAGCCGTTAACAAAGTAAAATATATCATGGTGTTTCATAGGAACATTATAAAACTGATAAGGTCAGATGATCAGAATCTTGGTCAAAGAGCTTGATGAAAGGAGTAAAGTGAGGTAGAGACGCAGAGAGTTGTAGGAATGGAATTCCAGTTCTGGTTCTGTTTGCTGGGAACCGGTTCACGCTGAGTTAAAAAAAAAGTGAAACAAATTGTGACACCGCAGAATAAGAAGTAATTTGATTTGTTGGAGAAGAAGGATCTAGGATTTAACAGAGCGGCTGAAGGGCATTCTTCTAGAGTAGGTCATGAACCAGTGGTTGTGGTCCAAGTTGGTACCAATGACTTAGGTAGGGAAGGGATGAGGTCCTGAAAGCAGACTTTAGGGAGTTAGGAAGCAGATTCAAAAGCAGGACCGCTGAAGCAGTAATCTCAGGATTACTCCCAGTCCCACGTGAAAGTGAGTACAGAAATAGGAGGACTGAGCGACTAAACACATGGCTGCTACGCTAGTGTAGGAAGGAGGTCACCAGATTTCTGGGGCAATAGAACAAGTTCTGGGGAAGGTAGGGTCTGCACAAGCCGGGCATTATACACCTGGACATGACTGGGATGAATATTATCGCAGGGAGATTTGCTAGTGCTGTTGGTTGGGTGGGTGGGTGGCGGGGGGGCGGGGGGGGGGGGGGGGGGGGGGGCTAGTGTGAGGCGGGGGGGTGGTGTTAAACTAGATTGGCAGGGGGATGGGAACCTGAGGGCAAAGTCAGATCAGGGAATGGGATATGGAGAATTAGGGAGTGACTCTGAAACACAAGAGAAGCACAGGTTAAAAAGTGTACGGCACAGGAATTTGGCCGTGTTAAAAGGTATTTATATAGATGCAAGGGATATAGCAAATAAAGCCGATGAGCTTAAGGCACACATGGACACGTGGCTGCATGATATCATTGCTATAACGGAAACCTGGCTTACGAAAGGGCAAAAATGGCAGCTCAACATCCGTGGACATAGAGTATTCAGACAGGATAGGAAGGGGAATGAAGAGGTGGGGATGTAGCATTATTGCTTAAAGAATTAACTACAGCTGTGAGGAGGGATGGTATACTAAATGATGCATTAAATGAGGCCATACGGGTTGAGCTCAGAATTAAAAAAGGGGCAGCACACTGCCAGGAGTGTACTATAGAGCCCAAAATAGTGAAAGAGAGTTAGAAGAGCCAGATTATAGGCATATTTCTGAGTGCAAAAACAACAGTTGGGGACTTCAACTTCTCTAATTTCAAATGGGATCAAACAGTGTGAAGAGCACAGTAGGCACAACATCATTGATATACATTCAATAGGACTTTTAAAAATATCTAGCACGTAACAAGCCCACCTAGACTTAGATTTAGTCTCAGAAAATGAATCTGGGCAAGTGGATGAAGAAGCAAATCGGGGGCCATTTTGGAGATAGTGGCAATAATGCAGTTAGATTTAGCATCATTCTGGGAAAGGACAAAGACAGAACAGGCACGAAAGTTCTAAATTGGGAGAAGACACATTTCACGAAGCTTAGAGATGAGCTGGCAAGAGTAGACTTGTTACAGCTATTAGAAGGGAAAACAGTGTCAAACCAGTGGGAAGTATTCAAAAGTATGTTTCAACGGGCTCAGTGTAGATATGTCCGGACAAAAAAAAGGTGGCACTGCCAAATCTAGAGCCCCTTGGTTATCTCGAAGCATACAGTCCCCGATAGAACAGAAGAAGGAAGCTTATGGCGGTCACAAGCTTCCAATAATTTGAAGTCAGACTGACCAGTGTACAATTGTCTGGCCTAACCTTTGCACCCTTTCTAAATAATGGTACAACATTTTCAGACCTCCAATCCTCATATATTACATTAGAAAGCTTAGAGGAGTATAGAAAGTACAGGGGTGAAGTAAAAGTGGAAATTATGAAAGCAAAGAGAGGTTAAGAAAAAATATTGCCAGGTGAAATCAAAGAAATCCCAAAGGTGTTTTACCAGTACATTAGGAGCAAGAGAATAAGTAGAGAAAGGGATCCTATCAGAGATGTACATGGAAACTTGTGCACTGATGCTGACGATGTAGGCAGAGTTCTCGAGTACTTCGTCCCCACCTTCACTGAGGAAAAGGATGATGCAGACATTTTAGTTAATGAGGAGCGGTGTGAAACATTAGATACAATAGGATTAGTGATAGAGCAAGTACTGGAGCGACTGACATCATTAAAGGTGGATAAATCACCAGGGCCGGATGGATTGTACCCCAGGCTGTTAAAGAAAGCCAGCGAGGAAAGAGCAGTTGTTCTGAGGACCATTTTCCAATCCTTACTAGATACAGACGATGTACTCGAGGATTGGAGGACTGAAAATGTTATATCGTTATTTAAAAAGGGTGTAAGGGTTAGACCAGAAAATTATACACTGGTCAGTCTGACTTCAAATTATTGGAATCAATTCTGAGAGACAAGATAAACTGTCACTTAGAAAGGCATTGGTTGATCAGCGACAGTCAGCTAGATTTTGTTAGGGGAAGATCATGCCTTACTAACTTAATAGGATTTTTTGACAAAGAAACTAACAAGGGGGATTGATGAGGGTAGTGCAGTGAATGTTGTGTACATGGATTTTAGGAGGGCAGTTAACAAGGTCCCACATGGCAGACCGGTCAGGAAAGTGACGCCCATGGGATACAGGGGAAGGTGACAAGTTGGATCCAAAATTGACTCAGTGACAGGAAACAAAGAGTAAATGCCGATGGACATTTTTGTGAATGGAAAACAGTTCCCAGTGGTGTTTCACAGGGCTCAATGTTGGGGCCCTTGCAGTTTGTTGTATATATTAATGATTTGGGCATAAATGAGGGAGGTATGATTGGGAAATTTGCAGATGACACAAACCTTGGCTGGAGAGTTGATAGTGAAGTGGATAGTTGTTGTCTCCAGAATTATATAAATGGTTTGGCTGAGTGGGCAGAAAGTTGGCAAATGGAATCAATCCAGAAAAGTGTTATGTAAGGCATTTTAGGAGGGCAAACAGATCAAGGGAATACTCAATAACGGGGAGGATATTGTGAGGGTTTGAGGAAGTGAGAGACCTCGGAGTGCATGTCCACAGGTACTTGAAGGTGGCAGGACACGTGGACAAGATGGTAAATAAAGCAAGTGGAATGTTTTTCTTTATTGGGTGGGGTATTGAATACAAAAGAAGGGACGCAATGATGGAACTGTATAAAACGCTGGTTAGGCTACAGCTGGAATCTTGTGTACAGTCCTGGTCACCACATTTCAGGAAGAAGGTAATTGCTCTGGAGAGAGTACAGAGAAACTTTACAACAAAGCTGCCAGGGCTTGAACATTGCAGCTATGAGGAAAGATTGGATAAGCTAGTGAACAGAGAAGGCTGAGGGGTGACCTAATTGTGGCAGGCAAAACTATGAAGGCCCTAGATAGTGTAGACAGTAAAGGCTTGTTTGCCCTAGCTGGGGGGGTGGGGGGGGGGTCAATTACCCGGGGCACATATTTAAGGTGATTGATAGAATTATTAGTGAGGAGATTAGGAAAAATGTGTTCACTCGGAGAGCAATGGGCCTCTGGAATACATTGTTTAGATCGGTGGATGAGGCTGTAACACTCAACTTATTTAAAAGATGCTTGGATCTGCATCTGAATTGCTGTACCCTGTAAGGATATGGACCCTGTGCTGGAAAGTGGGATTAAAATGAGCGCCTAGTTTCTTTCTTTATCCTTTTCTGACCAGCAGAAGTATGATGGACTGAATGGCCTCTTTCTGCGCCGTAACTTTTCTATTATTCTATGGTTCTATGGAATTGCACAGCGTTGGGTCTAGTCAACAGTCAGGCAAGGCCATCAGGGTTGGAGCAACTAAAAGCAGGAATGCTCAAGAGAAAAGTATTAAAAAAGCACATGTATCTTTGAGAGTTCTGGGGGTCGAAGAGTTTACAGAGATAACGAGTGGCAGAGGCACGAATCGTTTTGATTTCAGAAGTTGACACTGGGTCGAACTGCAGACCGTGGAAAAATGTGAGCAACAAGGACGATCAATTCTGTTAGAAAGTCCACAACTCGAAATTTGCATAGCAGTGCAAAACCAAATGAATTATATTTGATGGTATTTGAATAGGTATTTAATAGATTTAGCAAATATTTTACTTACTGTCGTCAGGTATGCAGTAGGACAATAGTGCTAAATAAACAGAGGCTAACCGAGTGGATTTTTTAGTATCTCAGAATGCTTCAACGTGGTGAAGCTATGACACATGACTATTTGCATGCCAAACAGCATGCAATGGAGAGGTCTAAGTGATCCCACCGCCAGTGGTTCAGAACTAAGCTCTGCAGTCCTATCACATCCAGTCACGACTTGTGGCGGGCAATTAAACAATTAACTGGGGGAAAAGGAGGCTCCACAAACCTCCCAATTCTCACTTATGGGGAGCGCAGCATATCAGTGCAATGATAAGGCTGAAGCATTTGCAACAATTTTCAGTCACAAGTGTCAATTGGATGACCCATCACGGCCTCTGTCTGAGGTCACTGGCAACACAAATGCCAGACTTCAGCAAATTCGATTAATTCCACGTGACATCAAAAGTCGAAAAAAAAGAGGATATGGGTACTGACAACATTTCCACACCAGTTCTGAAGGCTTATGCATCAAGCTACTCCAGTGCAACTACAATATTGACAGCTACCCGCAATATGGAAAATTGCCCAGGTATGTCCAGTGTACAAAACGCAGGACAAATTCGACACAGACAATTACTGTCCCATCAGCCTACACACAATCATCAGCAAGTTGATGGCAGGAGTTGTCAGCAGTGCCATCAAGTAGCACTTTCTTAGCAATAACCTGCACACTGACGAATAGTTTGGGTCCCGCCAGGCCACTCCGCTCCTGATCTTATTGCAGCCTTTGTCCAAACTTAGATCAAAGAGCTGAACTCAGGAGGTGACGTGAGAATGACTGCCCTTGACATCAGGGTAGCATTTGACCATGTTTGGCACCAAGGGGCCCTAGCAAAACTGGAGTCAATGGGAATCAGGGGAAAGTTCTCTATTAGTTGAGTCATATCAAGCAGAAAATAAACAGTTTCTGGAGGTCAATCATCTCAATACTGGTCAGTGCTGCAGGGATTCATCAGGGTAGTGTCCTAGGCCCAACCATTTTCAACAGAAGTGAGGATGTTTGCTGATGATTGCACAATATTCAGCACCAGTTGTGACTTCTCAAATACTGAAGTAGTCAGTGTCGGTATGCAGCAAGTCCTGGACAAATGACGAGTAACATTCGTACCACACAAGCGCCAGACAATGGCCATCCCCAAAAGGGGATAATCAAACCATGGCATTTAAGTGCATTGCCTTCACTGACTCTCCCACTATCAACATCCTGGCCGTTATCATTGACCAGAAACAGAACGGGCCCATCAATTTAATTTCTGTGGTCAAAGGCTGGGAATGCTGCGGCGAGTGACTCACCCCATGACTTCTCAAACCCTAGCCACAAATTACAAGGCACAAGGCAGGAATGTGATGGAATGCTTCCCACTTTCCTGGATGAGTGCAGCTCCAACAACACTCAAGAACACCATCCAGGCAAAGCAGACCACTTGATTGGCACCCCATCCACTGCCTGAAACTCCCTCCAAAATTGATATACAGTGGCAAAAGTGTGTGTGATCTACATGATGCATTGCAGCAACTCATCAAGGATCCTTCCACAGCATCTTCCAAATTGGCGACCTCTATCTCCTCAAAGGACCAGGGCAGCTGATACATGGAACCACCACCACCTTCAAGCTCCCTTACAAACCATACATCATCCTAACTTGAAGAGATATTGCTATTCTTTCACTGTTGCTGGGTCAAAACTATGGAACTCCCTTACTACAGCTCTGCGGGTGTACTTTAGTGGTTCAAGAAGGCGGCTCGCCATCACATTCTCGATGGCAATTAGAAATGGGCAATTCGTGCTGGCCTAGCCAGTGAATATTTTTTTTAAAGGTTTTTGGTTTGGCGGAAAAATATGCTTTCAATAATGCTACGAGTCAGCTTCTTTTTTAGATTGTGCGAGGAAAGTCCTAATACACATCAACAGTAAGTTTTCAGTAAAACCAAACGAAAAATATACGATTTGTCAGGGCATGTGATTTAAAGTTGTTCAAGATTAAATTTAAAAAATCATCCTGCCAGGTTCCGCATCGGCATGAATGCTTTAAGAGTGTGAGGTGCTATTATTGGTTGCGGCTCTTTGTGTCGCTGTCTACCCAATGAGGAGATGAAATGTCGCTGGAGATCCAATGCCACTCCTATGAAGCAAAACGCTGCGCAATGCCGGAGAACAGATAATACACATTTTTCGGTGTCCTCCATTAGGCCTTGACGGATTTTTATTAACTTATGGCGATTCTAACCTAAGCAGTTCATCATTGCACAAAACGGAGCGTTCAATCTCGAACAACAAGGTATGAATAACACCAGTCTCCAAATAATAGGAAATGTGGTTGAAAATTTCATTCAACTGATAATCGTTTAGTTTTGCCATTTTCGTTCAGAAATGGGCGATGTCATTAATTACCCGTTTTCAATGTGGCACATTCTTTGTGGAATACTTTTGTACGCTTCTGATTCAATTTGCGCAGATATTCGTTACTCCATTCCCGAAGAATTAGAGCCTGGTGCCTTTGTCGGCGACATTGCTCGGGATTTGGGGTTAGACGCTGCTCAGCTTGCGGCTCACAAGTTTCGGATTATATCTGAACAGAAATTGAAATATCTGGACGTGAATTTTAAAACAGGAACATTGGTCATAAACAAAAAAATAGACAGGGAACAGCATTGCCATCAGGACCTTGTCTGTGTAATGAGGTTGGACGCTGTGACTGAAAATCCGGTAAAGCTATATCGTGTTGAAATAGAGATTACTGATATAAATGACAATTCGCCCATATTCGATAGAAGAGAATTCAGCTTCGAAATCTCAGAAATGACGTCGCCCGGAGCGCGCTTCAGGCTTCAGAACGCGAATGACCCGGATGCCGGGACCAACAGTGTCCGCACCTATGAACTCAGCCGCAATGAACATTTCATTTTGGATCTGCAAACCAATAAGGAGCAAACAGACACGCCAATTCTAGTTCTTGGGCGATCACTGGACCGAGAACAGCAACCCATTCATCAGTTAACGCTGAAGGCGATTGATGGAGGAACGCCTCGCAGGACCGGAACCACACGCTTTGCCATCACAGTAGTTGATGTGAACGACAATGCACCAGTTTTCGAACAGGATGTCTATCAGGTCACGATCCCAGAAGATGTACCGTCAGGCCTGTTGATATTGCAAGTCAAGGCCGTTGATATGGACGAAGGCCTGAATGGTGAGGTAGTCTATTATTTTAGCGACAACACTCCCAGTACAATACGTAGACGATTTAGAGTGGACGCGGGAAGTGGAGAAATAAAAGTAATTGGCAGCCTGGATTTTGAAGAAGCCCATGATTATGCCATATCTGTCCAAGCTAAAGACCGTGGATCAGTGGCTGTTGCCGCATACTGTAAAGTTATGGTCAACGTTACCGATGTTAATGATAATGCTCCTGAAATAACAGTAGCCTCCACATTCAATCCGCTTCGAGAGCAAGCTCCTCCAGGGACTGCAGTAATTCTTATAAAAGTAATCGATGCGGACTCTGACGAGAAAGGAGAGGTTTCCTGTCGTGTCAGACAAAACAGTCCCTTTAAGCTTGATAGTTCGTTTAATAATTATTACGCAGTGGTCACTATGAGTGTCATAGATCGTGAAACAAATCCTGAGTATAACATTACTGTTACATGCGAGGATGGAGGTTCCCCTCCGCTCCAGACCAACAAAACCATCCCAGTTCAAGTCTCCGACATAAATGACAACGCGCCGCGCTTTACGCAGCCTTCGTTTACCATGTATGTGATGGAAAATAATGCTATGGGCTTTTCTATCGGTTCTGTGTCAGCGTTTGATCCAGATTACAGCCAAAACGGTAAATTAAGCTATAACATTTTGGACAGCCTCGTTCATGGTTTGTCTATAATGAGTTTTGTCTCAATAAATTCAGCCAGTGGTGCGATCTACGCAGAAAAGTCGTTCGATTACGAGCAAATTAAAACGTTTCAAGTCCATGTGGAAGTAAAGGATGCTGGATTCACCCCGCTAGGTAGCAACGCAACTGTGAATGTCATCATCACAGATCAGAATGACAATGCCCCTGTGGTCTTGTCACCTTTGCCAAGAGAAGGATCCGCAGCAGAGGACACGATGCCTAAAACTGCCAATTCGGGTTACTTGCTTGCAAAAGTAACAGCCAGCGATGCCGATTCTGGACAGAACGCCCAAATTTCCTATCACATTCTTCAGCCCACTGATGAAAGTCTGTTCATTGTGGCTCCTGAAACAGGGGAAATTTGGACTATTCGCCTCTTGGAGCAGAAAGATCCACTCAGGCAAAAAATCGTGATTCTGGTGAAAGACGGTGGAACCCCATCCCTTTCATCTACAGTCACCATCAATGTATCAGTGCTGCATGGTGACACCGAAAATGCATCCAGTATCGGTTTGTTATGGACATCTGGGCCATGGAAGTCAGATCTAAACTTTTGTTTAATCATTTCGTTCGGCATAACTTCGTTCATCTTGCTTTTGGCTATTGTAATACTCAGTATTAAGGTTCACAGAGGCGGAAGGAAAATTAATAGTTGTTGCTGGAACGTGACGTACTTTTCCAGAAGGGGTTCGTTACGTGGAATTCAGAAGGTTAGGGTGAATCTTCAGGTACCACTAGGTTATACGGATGCATACGAAAGCGATTCCTTCCCACAATCATTTCTCTATGAAGTGGGCCCTGATTCAGCTATGAGTGATTTCATAAAGTTACATGGCTCGTCCGCACCAATAATTTATATCAGAACTGGAACCTGTGTGGCTGCAGAACACAGAAACGCATCAAAACCTGCGAACAAAGAAACCACTACAATTCAGGAGGTGAGTACATCAGTATCAAAATGTCCAATTTCACTTAGCAAACATTCACTATTGAACCGAAGCTAATAATGTACGCTTGCCTACCGAGTTATATAGCTGACGTCCCATTTTCTAAGCAAAGGAAACAAATATGGCGAATTTATCGTTTAAATATTTAGCACGATTGCGAATAAAATATTATTTCAACACTTGCATTACTTATTTAGTACTTACTACAGATATTTTTACGATTGATAAATCATTTGATCACCAATAAGAACGGGAAAGGATCCACTGGAAAAAGGAATGCAGCAATGGGCAGGGAAAATCAAGACTTGGTACTTCTCAGATGCGAGGAGCGTAAGTGGCAAGAAGGCACTCCTAAGGCAAACTAACTTAGCAATGAAAGGGAATAAATAGGTAAGTGTAAGGGGGTGAATAGAGAACCTAGATGAGAGTTAATTTCAGTAATTTGTAAAGGAAGCTGCTGCAAGTATATTGGAGCCAAGAAACGGCGGACAAAACAACAAATGAGCAATGGAAGACCTTCAAAGAGGGGATAGTTAGCGCTATGATACACGGTCCCAAGCGACAAAGGGAAGAGCATCCGAAGCAAAGGCTTCCTGGGTCACCACAAGCAAAAAGATTAAAACGAAGCGCAAAGGCACGGCTAATGATAAATGTCCATCGAATAATAGAGGGGAGGGCCAAGCTGAATGTGGAAATTACAAAGGAGAATAGAGAAAAGGAATAAGGCCAAAGACAGTGCATGCGTATAAATTAGTGGGCAACAAAAAAGGAGCACAAATTGTAACAATAAATGGTAAGGAGCCGCCAAAGGAAGAGTGAGGCAGATTTGGGCTATACAAGATATCTTCTGCAGAAACAGAGGGCATAATTCAGCTGTCAAGTGAATAGTTTGCATCTAGCTACCAGGGATTTCACTCCTTTTTTGAACAGGTTTGTAATTTTAGGAATCCTCCAGTTCCCTAATATTTAATGAAGTTTGGAACTTTGTGGCCAGAACCCTAGATATCTGCACTACTTCTTTAGCAAACTAGGAGCCATCCCATCCAGACCGAGGGGCCTTTCTACTTTGGGCGCTGCAAACATTTTACGTGTCTCATGGCGGAAACTATGCTGCAAAAATGATAGTACACGAAGAGGAAATATAGCAATTACATGGGATTAAAATACAGAGGAGAAACGTAAAAGGTTTGCAGCGCTCAAAGTAGAAAAGTCCCTCTGCCGACATGGGGTGCATCCTAGTTTGCTAATGGTAGCAGTGTAGATAGTTAAGGATCTGGCCACAGCCTTCCAACCTTCATTAAATATTAGATAACTAGAGGATTGCAAGTATTACATACCTGTTCACAAAAGGAAACCTAGTAGCTAGGCAGAAATCAGCCTAACGTGCGTGGTAGGGAACGCTGTGGAATCAATAATCAGAGGCAAAATTAATTGCCACTTCGAGAAATACGAATGAATAAATTACTTGCAGCGCATATTTATAAAAACAAATAGTGTTTGACTAACTTAATTGAGTACATCGATGAAGTAGTGGAGAGGCACGATGAAGGTAATGTGCTTGATGCTGTGTATATAGACTTTCAGAATGTTTTTGATAAAGTAGCACAGCGGGAGAGAGAGTACGAAAGTGTGAAGTATCGCAAGTTGTTAGGATGAATGCGATCAGACAACATGAATTAAACGGTACATTTCTTAATGGCATACAGGGACAGAGAGACCTAGGTGTTTACATAAAGAGATGAAAAATAGGAGCAGGAGTAGGCCACACTGCCCGTCGAGCCTGCTCCGCCACTCAATAAGTTCATGGCTGGTCTTGGGCTTCAACCCGTTTTCCCTCCCGCTCACTATATCCTTAATTCCCTGAGACTAAAGATCGGTCTATCCCAGACGTAAATGTATTCAACGAAGGAACACCTACAACCCTCTTGGGTAGAGAATTCCAAAGATTCACAACCCTTTGAGTGAAGATATTTCTCCTCATCTCAGTCCTAAACGATAGACCCCTTACCCTGAGACTGTGCCCCCGTGTTTTAGATTCCCCCACCAACGGAAATAATCTCTTAGCATCCATCCTGTTAAGCCCCACCAGAACTTTATAGGTTTCAATGAGGTTGCCTCTCATTCTTTTGAACTCGAGAGAACATAGGCCAAATTTACCCAGCTGCTCATCGTAGGGCAACCCCCTCATCCAGGGATCAATATTGAAATTCATTTATGGGATGTGGGTGTTTATTGCCCATCCCTAATTGCCCTTGAGAAGGTAGTGGTGAGCTTCCGTCTTCAGCCGCTGCAGTCCATGTCATGTAGCTCACCAATAGTGCTGGTTGGGAAGGAATTCCAGGATTTTGACCTAGTGACAGTGAAGGAACAGTGATATATTTCACAGTCAGGATAGTGGGTGGCTTGGAGGGGAACTTCCAGGTGATGGTGTTCCCATTTGTCTGCTGCACTTGTCCTTCTAGATGGTAGTGGTCGTGGGTTTGGAAGGTGCTGTCTAAGGAGACTATCTGAGTTTCTACAACGTGTCTTGTAGATGGTACATACTGCAGCCACTGTTTGTTGGTGGTGGGAGTAAATATTTGTGGATTGGGTGCCAGTCAAGCAGGTTGCTTTGTTCTGCATTTTGTCAAGCTTCTTGAGTGCTGTTGGAGCTGCACTCATCCAAGCAAGTGGAGAGTATGTCATCACACCCCTGACTTGTGCCTTGTAGATGGTGGACAGGTTTGGGGAGTCAGGAGGTGAGTTACTTGCTGCAACATTCCTAGTCTCTGACCTGCTCTTGTAGCGGCAGTATTTATATGGCTAGTCCAATTCAGTTTCTGGTTAATGATAAGCCCGAGGTTGTTGATAGTGGGGGATTCGGCAATGCCAATGCAATTGGGTTTCTAGGGGCGATTGTTAGATTCTCTCTTGTTACAGGTTGCCATTGCCTGGCACTTGTGTAACGTGAATATTACTTGTCCCTTGTCAGTTCAAGCCTGGATATTGTCCAGGTCTTGCTGCATTTGGACATGGACAGATTCAGTATCTGAGGAGTTGTGAATGGTGCTGAATATTGTGCAAACATCGCCACTTCTGACTTTCTGATGGAAGGAAGGTCACTGATGAAGCAGCTGAAGCTGGCAGGGCCTAGGACACTACCCTGAGGAACTCCTGCAGTGATATCTTGGAACTGAGATTAATGACCTCCAACAATCACAAGCATCATCCTTTGTGCTAGATATGAATCCAGCCAGCGGAGAGTTTTCCCCCTGGTTCCCATTGACTCCAGTTTTCATCGGGCTCCTTGAAGCCACACTTGGTCAAATGCTGCCTTGATGTCAAGGGCAGTCACTCTCACTTCACTTCAATTTACATTTGCTCTACTGCCTCCAGTTCACGTATATCCTTTCTTAAATGTGAAGACCAAAACTGCACATAGCAGATGTGATCTCACCAAAACACTGTACAACTGTAGGATGACTTTTTAACTCCTGTTCTCCAATCCTCGTGCAATAAAGGCCAACATGCCATTTCCCTTCCTAATTACTTGCTGCATCTGCATGCAAACTTTCTGCATTCGTTGCACAAGCAAACCGAAGTCTATTTGATGATCAAGACTTACAAGCTTCTCATTTCTGAAAAAAATTCTGCTTTTATATACTTATAACAAAAGTCAATAACTTCGCATTTTGCTATCACATAGCTCATCTGCCAATTTGTTGCCCACTCACTTAACCTGTCCGTATTTACTTGCAGCATCTCTTTGTCCTCCCCACAGTTTACCTTTCCACCTAGTTTGGTATAATCAGCAAACCTAGATACATTACTATCTGTGTCTTCATCTAACTTATTCACATTGATTGTAAGTAGCTGAGGTTCTTGCATTGATCCTTGTGGCACTACATTATTCACTGCCTGCCAACTTGAGAAAGCTCCGCTTATGTTCCCCTCTCTGTTTTCTATCCGTTAACCAATGCTTTTCCCATGCTAATATATTACCCCCAACTCCATGAGCCTTTATTTTTCCTGTTTACATTTTGAGCGGCACATTATGAAATGCCTTTTGGAAATGCAGGCAATCAACATCTACCTGGTTCACCTTTATCTACTCTAGTCGTTACATCCTCAAAAAAATTCTATTAGATTTATCAAACAGGATTTCCCATTCTTAAAGCCATGTCGCCTTGTTCTAATCATAGTATTTTCCCCTAAGCGTTTTGTTAAGAATTTGTTATTAATAGATCCCTGCATTTCCCAATAACTGATGTTAGGCTAACCAGCCCGTTGTTTACTGTTCTCTCCCTCCCTTCTTTCTTGATGGTGTAACACTTGCCAGCTTCCAATATAGTGGGACCATTCCTGTATCTAAGCAATTTTGGAAAATTATAGCTAGCACAACCATTATCTCTGCAGCTGTCACTTTTAGAGTCCGAGGGTGTACGACATCAGATCCAGGGGATTTGTTGGATTTAAGTCCCTTAAATTTCTTCAATAGTTTATCTCTGCTGATATTACTTGCCACAAGTACCTCACTCTTTTTAGCCCCTAGAATATCGTTTATTTCTGATATGGAACATGTATCTTCTACAGTGAAGAAAGGCACAGAATATTTGTTCAATACCTCTGCCATTTCCTTGTTCCTCATGATCATTTTCCCTTTCCCTGCATCTAAAGGACCATCGTTTACTTTAGCTACACTATTTTATAGGCTTATTAAAGCTCTTACAGTCTGTTTTTATTTTTCTGGCTAGTTTAATCTCATTCTATTTTTTCCCTTTTTATCAGCTTTTTGGCGGGCCTTTGTTGGCTTCTAAAACATCCTCAGTCCTCAGAATTACTATTGTTGTTTGCAACATGTTGAGCCTCTTGTTTTACTCCAATACTATCATTAACGTCCTGAGTGACCCATGGATTGATACTTTTTTCTGAGGTCTTGTTCTTTAATGGATTGTCTTTTTCTTGAACATTTTGAATGTTTATCTAAATGCTTCCCACTGTTAATTTACCTCCATACCTTTTAATCTATTTACCCAATTTACCTTAACCTGTACCCCCATCATATCTATGTAATTGGTTTGTTTAAGTTTAAGATTTTTGTTTACGATTTGAATATGCCACTTTTAAACTTAACATGGAAGTGAATGCCATTATGGTCGATATTGTCCAGTGGACCTTTTACTATGCTATTGCTCATTAACACTGCTTCATTACACAATGCTAGATCAAAGATGGTTTTACCCCTAATCGGTCCCATTTCATATTGCTCCAAAAACTGTCGCAAAAACGTTCTACAAACTCATCTTATAGATCATTCTTGCCAATTTGATTGTCCCAGTGTATATAAAGATTGAAGTCCCCCACAATTATTACATTTCCTTGTTCAGTGTTCTGCCCAATTGTATAACCTCTGTTTGGGGGTTTATAAACTACTCCCACCAGTGCTTTGTGACTTTTGCTGTTCCTAATTTCCTCCATACCAATTCTGCTATATGAGCTTTAGAGGCCAGATCCTTTCTCGCTAACTACCTTATGCCATCCATTACTATAAGGGCTACGCCACCTCCTTTGCCATTCTATCTGCCCTTGTGAAATATTGTGTACCCTGGAGTAATTATTTCCCAACGTTGATCACCTTGTAACCATGTTTCTATAATGGCGATATAGAATGTTTCTATAATGGCGATTCTAAATTATGTTTCTCTATTTGTGCCGTTAGTTCCTTTATCTTACTACAGATGCTTCGTGCATTCGGATAAAGGATATTTAATTTCATTTTCTACACTTAAATTCCCTGAAATAACCTCATTCACTGACATACATTTTTTAAGCTCCCTGCCCCTTCCTTTCCCACTATGCTTGCCTTTATCCATATCACTATGCTATTGAGATACCACAACATTTGGCTTTAGATTTCTAGGTTTCCCGTCACAAAATTGGCTAGAATGATGTATAAGATGAGTTTGTAGAATGTTTTTGCGACCGTTTCCGACGTCTTCCGCCCTCATGTGCACTAGTGCCCACTTTAAAGCCCTGTCCACAGCCTAGTTACATGATTCGTGAGGGCACTGGTCTGAACCCAGTTCAAGTGGAGCCCATCCTGTCCCACTGTAATAGCTCACTCTTCCCTGAGTACTGATGCCAGTGCCCCATGAATTGAAACCCCTTCACCCCACGCCACCCTTTGAGCCATGTCTAATTCTCTAACCCCATTAACCATAGCCAATTGCAGAGAAGCCCAAGTAACAACCCAATTATGTTTGATGTTCTGTGTTTTAATTTGTATCCTAACTCCTCAAATTCTCTTATCAGAACATAATTCCTGGTTCATTTCAGGACCCACATGGACCACAATAACTGGGCCCTTCCCCTCCCACTCCCAGTTTCTTTGGAGCCTTGAAGAGATGTCCTCAAGCCTCACACCGGATAAGCAACACAACCTTCAGAGTTCCATGTCATAGCTGCAGACAACAGTGTCTTTCTCCCTGACTATACTGTCCCCTATCATTATCACGCTCCTCTTTGATCCACCCACTTGAATTGCATCCTTCACCATGGTGCCATGGTCAGTCTGCCCATCAACTCTGCAGACCTTATCCTCATCCACACAGGTAGCAAGCACCTTTTACCTGTTGGACAAAGTCAGTGACTGAAGGCCCTCCATCACCACATGCTGGATCCCCATACCTGCCTGACCTGCAGCCATACCGTTCTGTCCCTGACCATTGACAATTGTAAAGTGTTGCTGATGCCGTTAGTGTGTTGGCGTTCTGAAATAAAGTGTTCAGGTAACTTCCCCCTCCCCCCCAACCCCACCCCCATCCCCCAATGCATCACAGTGCCAGCAGCTCAGCCTGCAGCTTAATGCCTCTGAGCTGAAGCACCCCAAGCCGCAGATACTTAGTGCAGATGTGTTTGCCTTGGATCACTCATTGCGCAGTTACAAAACATCACGCACCCTGCCACCTTTATAATGTGTTAGTTGTTAAATAAATTAGCTTTGCTTAATTACCTTATGCTTAATAGACCCCACTACTCTCAATTATCTTTTGCTACTGCTAGCAACTTTAATACCACCAATAAGACATTGCAATTACTAATACATTACACAGTTTTGAAAGATAAGGGAGAAAATACTCACCAGCCAGTCACTTTTCTGTTTCTCTGTGGCATCACATTTTGTTTTATTATTATCTCCACTCGTGCCTTTTTCAGACTCAGCTCACTGTTAATGGTCCCTTTGCTCTGTCCGCACAGCCTCACTGTTAATAGCCTCTCTCCTCCTACACCCTCCCTGTTAATGACCCCGCTCCCCTTGCACAATCTCGCTGTTAATTGCCCCGCTCCTCTTGCACGGTTTCGCTGTTAATTACCTCGCTCCTCTCGCATCCTCTCTGCTAAAGACGCAGCTCCTCTCACACTCTCTTCACTGTTAATGAAGCCGATCCTCACACTCCCTCCTTGTTAATGGCCTCACTGCTCCTCCAGCACTTTCTCACAGTCAGTCGCTCCACTCCTCTCACACTCTCGCGCTCTGTACGTACGCAAATCTTTAACGCAATTTGAATAAACAGACTACAGTACAAAAAGAAGGGAGATATGTTAAACCGCACAGGCCTCAGCTGGGGTAATGTGTCCAGTTCTGCACACCACACTTCAGGATGACTTTCTAGGCCCCTGAGAGAATGCAAGAGATTTTGCGGTATGTTGCAGGGGATGCGGACTTCCGATACATAATAAGACTAGAGAAGCTGAGGTCGTTCTTTTTATAGCAGAACAGATGTAGGGGACATTTAACGGAGTGTTCAAAATCATTAAGTATTCTGACAAAATAAGTAAGGAGGTACTATTTCCAGATGGACCGTTAACAAGAGGACTCAGATTTAAGGCACTTGGTAATAGAACCAGAGATGAAATGAGGATAATTTGTTTTATGCATCGAGCTGTTATGATCCATAATGCATTTTTGAAAGGGTGGTGGAAGCAGATTCAATTACAACTTCAAAAAGGGATTGGAGAAACACATGAAAGAGTAAACATTGCAGGGTCTACGGGCAAAGGACAAGGCAATGCGCGTAATTGAATAGCCCTTTCAAATATCAGGGAGAGGGAGGCGAGTATGGTGGCGTCATACCCTTCTGTCTATGTCTCTGATTCAAAGTGGACGCATTGACGGAGAGAGGGCATTGAGGGAACTGAGAGAAACCGTGTATTGGAGTCAATGTGTAAACACATTCTTTCCAAAATATTTGATGTTGCTGTGGTACTGAAATTGCACGAGAGGAAATAATTAAGGATTCGATACAAATTTGAGTTTCCACTACCCAATATTTCAGGTAAAACTGCATTGTTAATGCACTGCTAGCCTGTTGTTCTCATATTTAGCGACAGCCTAGTCATTTTTTAAATTCAATCACGGGATGTGGGCTTCGCTGGCTGGGCCAGCATTTATTTCCCATCCCTAGCTGCCCTTGAGTAGGTGGTGGTGAGCTGCTTTCTTGAACCGCTGCAGGTCATATGGTGTAGGTACACCCACAGTGCTGTTCGGAAGGGAGTTCCAGGATTTTGACTCAGCGATAGTGAAGGAACGGCAATACATTTCCAAGTCAGGACGATGAGCGACTTGGAGGGGAACTTCTATTTGGCATTGTTCCCCACTATCTGCTGCCCCGGTCCTTCGTGATGTTAGTGGTCGTGAGTTTTGAAACTGCTGTCGAAAGTGTAGTTGTGAATTCCTGCAGTGCATCTTGTAAATGGTAAACACTGCTGTTGCCATGCATCGGTGGTGGAGGGAGTGAATATTTGTGGATGTGGTGTCACTCAAGATGGCTGCTTTGACCTGGACGGTACCACACTTCTTGAGTGTTGTGGGAGATGCATTCATCTAGCCAAGTGGGGAATATTCCATCACACCTCTCATTTGTGCCTTGTAGATGTTAGACAGGTTTTGTGGAGTCAGGAGGCGAGTCACTCATCGCACAATCCCTACCCTCTAACCTGCTCTTGTAGCCGCAGTATATATATATATGGCTATTCCAGTCTAGTTTCTGGTCAATGGTAGACACCGAGATGTTGATAGTGGGAGATTCAATGATGGTAATGCCATTGAACATCAAGGGGCGATGGTTAGAAACTCTCTTGTTCGAGATTGCCATTGCCTGACACTTGCATGATGTGGATGGTATTTATCATTGCCAGCCCAAGCATAGATATTGTCCCAGTCCTGCTGTATTTGGACATATGCAGCTTCAGTATCTGAGGAGTCGCAAATGGTGCTGAACATTGTGCAATGATCAGTGAAAATTCCAACTTCTGACCTTATGATGGAACGAATGTCATTGATAAAGCAGCTGAAGATATTTGGGCCGAGGACACTACCTTGCAGAACACCTGCAGTAATGTCCTGGAGATTAGAGGACTGACCTTCAACAACCACAACCATCTTCCTTTTTGCGAGCTTTGGCTCCAACCAGTGGAGAGATTCCCCCCTGCATTCCATTGACTCCCATTTTGCTAGGGCTCATTGATGCCACACACGGTCAAATGCAACCTTGATGTCAACGGAAGTCATTCTTACCTCACCTCTGGAGTTCAGATCATTTGTCCATGTTTTATTCATGGCTGTAATGAGGCCAAGAGCTGAGCGGCCTTGGTGGAATCCAAACTGGGCGACAGTGAGCAGGTTATTACTAAGAAAGTTCAGCTTGATAGCACTGTTGATGACCCCTTCCATTACTTTGCTGATAATGGAGATTAGGCTGATGTGGCAGTAATTGGCCAGTTTAATTTGTCCTGCCTTTCATGTACAGGACATAGTTGGGCAATTTCCCACATAGCCAGGTAGATGCCAGTGTTGTAGCTGTACTGAAACAGCTTGGGTAGGGGCACAGCAAATTCTGGAGCACACGTCTTCAGTACTATTGGCAGAATAGTGACAGGGCCTATAGCCTTTGCACTATACAAACCCTTCAGCCGTTTCATGATATGACATGCAATGAATCAAATTGGCTGAAGACTGTCACCTATGATACTGGGGACCTCCAGAGGAGGCCGAGATGCATCAACCACTCGGCACTTCTGGCTGAATATTGTAGCAAATGCTTCAGCCTTATCTTTTGCACTGGTGTGCTGGGCTCCTCCATCATTAAGGATGCAAACACTTGTGGAGCCTCCTCCTCCAGTGAGTTGTTTAATTGTCCTCCGCCATTCACGACTGGATGTGGCAGGGCTACAGAGCTTAGGTCTGATCGATGGTTGTGGAATCGCTTAGCTCTGTCCATCACTTGTTGTTTATGCTGTTTGGCACGCAAGTAGTCCTGTGTTCTAGCTTCACCAGGTTGACATCTCATTTTTAGGTATGCCTATTTCCGAAAAGAGTGATCATAGATAAGTTTAATTGCGTTAATGTTTTCTCCACATAGACAGATTTGTTAGTGTGGATCCATTGTGCTTGTTAATCATAATTTCCCTGAATTATTTTAAAGCATCTTGTTTCACCTTATTCTTTGCAAAATCAAAATTTTTGCCTGTTAAGTTCAAAGAAAATTATACAAGTGAATTAATGAGTTCACATACCTCTTAGCGACTGGAAAATACACATAATTTAATGTCAATCAGACTTTGAAAGTGTAATTGATTCTATGCAATAATGGAAAGCAGACTCCCAAGTTAGCCCTAGCATCTGAAATTCCTGTAAGGATTACTAAGGCAATGAAGTTTGTCATGGAAATTGTGTATCGACATCACGGTTTTATGATGATATTTTTGCTCCATGGGGATTTGCTTCCTAATTAATATTTCAGGCGAATAGTTGATATTCCTAAGTTATGGACCATCTCTGTTGGAGAATGAAATGCTATTGCCAATGCTGCTGTCTTGTATCAACAACAAGCAACAGCAACAGCAACAATTCGAATTAACATATAAACTTGAATGTAGAGACGCATCCTAAAGCATTTTACAGGGGGCTAATAAGGGCAAATCCGATCCAAGAAAAGGAAATAGAAAAGTGAAATTATTAGTAAAAATCGTGTGTTAAAGGAGTCCTTAAAGATAAAGAAGGGGATGGAGAGTTGGCCAGTTTCAGGAAACTATCCCTTGATCCTTGTATATAGACAACAAATAGTAAATAGGTCAATAGTGGAGTGACGGGTAGGAAGCCAAAAATCTGAGGATCGGAGAGTTAAAGAAGTAGTGCTAGAACTGTGTATGGGGTTAGAGTGTGGAAAATGACAGTAAGACCTTTGTGTTTAATGAGTTGAGTGACAAGGAACCAATGCAAGTCGTTGACGACAGAAGCCATGAACAACAGGAGGCTAAACATGCGAAAATTTGCAGAAGGTAAAGCTTTAGCACAGCAGCAGGAGATCAATGGGTTAGTCAAAACTGCAAGAGACACATGCGTGGATGTTCAAGGCAAGATGGGATGTGGTATGTATGCAGGAGGCTATTGATACGAGGACAATGAACATACGTGTCTTTGTGTTGGATGATATTTGTTGTCAGTAGCTTAATTTATATTCAAATAAGAAATGGAGCTTTTGAAGGAGCAGATACAACTCGAGCCAATGGCTACTGAGGAGGAAGAGTCAGTGGCGAGGCTGTGAGGCCTTTGTGAGGATGAAGAAAATGGCTGAGGCCTTGCCAGTATTGAGCCAAAGGAAACTGCAACTCCTGCAAGACTGAATTTCAGAAAGCCCGTCTGACAGCACAGATAGTATAAGGTGAAGAAAGACAGTGGAAATGCAGTGTTGAAGATCACCAACATAAACGTGGAAAATGAATCCATAATTGTGCTGATGTTGCCAACAAGCAGAATACAGATCTTAAGGATGTCAATGCAAGTATTAATCTTCAGCCAAGAGCCTGAAATGAGACTTAGACAGGTAAGGAAGCACTTGATAACCGTGTTCATGAGATATTAGACAGCTCAGAAAACCCGAGGGTGCAGGGTCCCAGAAGGTGTACAAGTGAAGAAACTCACTGGGGAAGAGACTGTGGCTAATCGTATCAAAAATTATGCAGAGCTCGAGAAGGATATTGTTAGATAATACAGCCTACTAAAAATCACAAACATGTCTTTCAAGCTTTTGACTTGGGCTATTTCATTCCTGAGTGGAGGATGTAAAGCTGATTGGAAACATTCAAACAAAATGTTTCATTCCTGAATGGAGGATGCAAAGTTGATTGGAAACATTCAAATAGAGGTAGATCATGGGCCTGAAAGGTGATCACAATTTGGGAATTAGAGAGCGATTGGATATATTGTGGCACTTTATATACAGAAAAGGACAAAGGCTTATGTTTTTTATTTGGGGGGGGGTGGGGTGTGGGAGGTGGTGGGGGGGGGGGGGGGTCGCCGTATGATGCTGGCTTTCAAAGGAAGAGAGAAATATTTGTGACGTCTGACCTTTACACAATACTAGCTAGTGCCAGAGCTAAGGCGCTACTTGTTCGGCAATTTTGTGGCATTGGGTGATAATGAGGCCAAGGTAGAGTTCTTAAAAGCTGAATGAACTTCCAAATGGCTCACAAAGGGATGGAAGAGAAGAGGTGCAGGAGCAGGGTTCAAAACTGTGCTAGATCTTGGAAAATGACTGCATTGGTAGAAAATGCTAGGACGATCAGAAACAGCTAGATAAATGGTCTCTAATCATATGTTTCGCATCAGACGTGAGGATAGAGGTTCAAGGGCAATAGGTTTAAAGAAGCAGTTGATTGTCGTAAAAGCACGCTAGGGATTTACCCCAACTTGTGGGTCATCACCTTGTAGAGGTTTGATTTTGAAGAGGAGATAAAGCTGCAAAAAGGTAGGCTTCAACTAGATCTGGTGCTTGTTTGTTATTTATGTGTGCGTCCGAAAAAAAAAAAGCTAAGTTTGCACTCCTTGGACTTGTAGAAATGAAGAGTGTGTCTTATGAGGTTTGGTCAATGAGGACAGAAGTCGGAAACTAGGTGGGCATTGTGGGGTAGGATAAAAGTCGCAGTATTTTGAATATTTCTTACGAGCCTGAATGATAAGAGGTGGACAAAGAAAGCATTGGATTCAATCAGTCTACAAATGGCAACAGCATGAATGAGGGGCTCAACAGCAGTTGGTGTAAGTATAAGTAGAGGGGGAAAATGTTGAGTGGCGAGAATATTAACTCTTTGTGATGGAGAAGATAAGTGGTCAGCAGCTCACTTCGGGGCCAAACGAGATATTGAGTTTTTTAACAAACTGCTGCTTCCTCGGACCAGTGAGCTGAGCGAGGGGCCGATTCAATGAGGCGCTATAAGCTTTGTAGTGTGGTTGAATGATTTTAATATTGTCAGTGTTTAACCAAAGGGAATTGCAGATTTATTCAATAGTGAATTTCAGGTAAGAATTCTGACAAAATAGACAGTGGTAGATTGTAAAGATATGGGGGGAAAATATAACCTAATGCCAGCAATATATTTGTGGAAACTGCAGTAAGAGATTTGGAAAGCACGTACACAAGGATGAGAAGGGTACAAGGGCCTGCGTAGGTAAGAACATAGTTTAATGATAAAAATGAAAGCCGCCGTAGTCCGAGAGGACCATCGGAAGCTCTGTCATTCGAGAGAGGCGGCTGATGGTGAGTTTAACCTGTGGGTCACCACACCTCAGACACGGGCCGAGGTTTAGAATGCCGGGCCTTCATGGATGACTTTAGCCGGTACGGAAATTGAACCCGCGCTATTAGTGCCAATCTGTATATTAATGCAACCATCCAGCTAACTGGGCTAAATTATCATAGACGAATTTTACCTGTAGCAGAACCTTTCAGCGTAGAATCCATCAAAGCTCAATAGTGAGTGAAGGCATTGAGTACAAATGAAGTCGTTACCCCATGTCACAAAATTCAGAACAGTAACAGATAATGCGCCATTCTCAGGATGATATATAATGTCATCAGGATTTGCTTTCGGCTATTTTAGTGGGAATGAAGGGAAACCCTGACTCGAGGAATTTGAACAGAAAGTTGTAAGCGAGATAACTCATGGTTTGGCACGATAAAAAGTATTTGAATGTGAGAGGACAATTGGAGATGGCTTTGTAGTTTGCAGAGAGAAATGTGCCACAGACTTCTGGAGGATGCGGTATTAGCCGCTTTCAAACGGACGGACTCCGCACTTTTAAGAAGCCTATCATTTACAATGACAGCTAGCTGATTCCTATTTTAGAAGTAATTGTGTAGATGGGCTTCAATAAATCAGGCGGCCGAGCTCAAAGTCAAGGTGTTTCTGGAGACTTCAGAAAGGTGCGAGAAAAGATTGGGCAAATTAAAATTTAATACACTGATGGGAGGCTTGGGGAATGGTTGGTTTCATGAACAGGGACATTTGGAACACCTCAGAGAAAGATAATTCGATTCCCTCTATATTGTTACTAAAGATTCTACTAGCTCCCGGGTAAATTATCGGACCTGAGCATAGGAAATGAAACAAGAGCTGACTAGGAGGTGGTTGAGTGATGAGCGAAAGAACCAGAGGTTTTCTTTACACACGATCTTTGGCTAGTTAATTGTAATGGTAGGGCTTGATACCTTCCAGGAAGAACTGGTGATTGGCTAATTCATGCGCGCAACAAGCATTCTTTGGTCTTCATAAAAACAAAAAAACTGCGGATGCTGGAAATCCAAAACAAAAACAGAATTACCTGGAAAAACTCAGCAGGTCTGGCAGCATCGGCGGAGAAGAAAAGAGTTGACGTTTCGAGTCCTCATGACCCTTCAACAGAACTTGCGTTCGAGTCCAAGAAAGAGTCTTCATTGGTCTTCATTCATTTAACCTTTGGGAGCAATGATTTGTACATTAATGCGAATTCGACCACAATGGGACTCGCTGAACGCTTTTCAAGGGGGCAATAACAGCAAATATGAAGGTCATGAGGCAATTGAATACCTAAAAGCCGATGTACAAAGTGGGATAGAAAAGGGATTGGGGATGGCATTGGTGCAAGGCAGTGATTGGAGATGGCTTATTCAGCGATCAAGAGAATGATAACTGTGTCAGATGGCGACATCGACTCAGTGCTACATAATATGAGTTCGAGGAATGGAAGGCTGTGAGTTTAGAAGGGAACATGAGCAGATGTGGAGTTTGGAATCATCAGCATTTGATTTCATTAGAGCAGACACTAAAAAGATGACAACTAAGTTGTGAAAATGATGAAGTGTGACTTGAAGTTTAGGGAGGTTTCGCCATCATGCTAGTTTAGATGGATCAGTCCGTTAACAGTTAAAACAGATTTTTTAAAAAAAAACTTTAGTAAGTTCTAAAGTATCCTCACGCTTGAAACGAATTTCACTCAAAACTAGGACGTCAGCATGACCAACAGCCGAGCAGGATCATTCATTATTAATCTACCAGAAGTGTCCTACCAAGGTGGGTATGACTGGTCAGTTGAATGGCATTCATTGAAGTTAGTAAGTTTAATAGCTAGCAGGCATCCTGGGAGGGAAGTTCGATGAGGCAGGAATGGCTATTTATTTATGTTCTTTTTAAGGAGCAGTAGTAGTTGCCTCAATGGGCCCTGCTCAGAATGCTGAGAAGCAGAGGGCATCCACTAGCACGTACAAAGAAAGTTCACGTCTGTGAGGCTGACCTGAGCATGGAATATAGGAAATAGAGGGAAAGCCGGAACAGCTGGTTAAAAACAATTCAGGGAAGGAAGCAAAGGAGTGCGTCTAGGTCTCTGCCTCAGGCTCAGTAAAAGCAGTCGCAAAAGTAGAAGTAAAACCCAAAAGGCAGCACAGAAAAATGGCCAGCCCAGGAGAAAACAATCGTATGCCAAGGATCTAACTTAGAAGCACGTAAAGCTGAAACTCCAGCTGGAGGGGGGTTAAGAAACACAATATTTCTGGAAAAGAAACACATTTTTGGGAATCTAACTTTATGGTTAAGCCAACAAATAAGCACAATCTAAATGATGGAGTGTCTAGGAAATCAAATAGTAATCATAGGGAAAATACCGAACAAGGATCCCAGGGCTAAGCAATGCACCATACACATAGTTGTACTTGTAATTAAGCTCAATATGTCCATTGTTAGGAGGAAGGGCTTTAGCTAGTTGGGTTGGCTCGGAGTAGATGAAATCGCAACGAATAGCCAAGTGGAGTTGTAAGGGAGACGTCAGTCGGATGCAAACAGCCGATGAATGACACTCAAAATACATTCCCAGATCACATGCATCATAAATGTTCAATATCAGCTGTTACACAACATTATGCAGAAAACCTCTCAACATTACTATTTTGTGCACTTAATATTTTAGACCTTGCTTTAACTTGCAACATATTTTGCGTAAGGGTGTTCGTTCAATATTCATCCATTTGACTTCTGTAACGGAATGGGTGTTGAAGAAACTACCTTCTATATACCCTGATATTCGGTAAACGAGTTTCTGCAGTTGGCAGATGCCCTACTCAGCGACTTTGCATTAAATTGAATGTACTCGTGCATCACAAGCGATAAACGACCAATTCGTGTTCCTTTTTATAGGCAGATGATCAGTTTGTAGTGGGTTGCTTGCTGAAAGTGACGTGGTCAATCTTACAGGTCCAAGCAGACTCCTCGTGAGGGAAGTTATTCACTTTAGCTAACCATTGTAATAGACAATTCCAGATTTAGAACTGACCTTTCGAGGGTGGGTTAGTTATAATGAGCATCTGAGTGTTAGCCAAAGTAATCTTGTATATATTTCATTTTCCCTTGAAGAATTCTTAGTCGGTTTCATTGTTCAAAAACCTTGTATGAACCGGAAAAATAAGACGAAGTCAAGCTAGAGAAAAAAAAACAGCGAAATATTGTTTGACACTCGAGCATTATCCAGCATCATTAATTATTATGCATAATGGATGTTTTGTGGAACGTCGCATTAAGGGGGACGTTGGCTTTAGCAGTTTACACCAAATAGAAGACTGGACTGTCAAAATTTGCAATAAATATACGTGGAGAACTTCTGTCACAGGACTCAGCTTCGTAAGTTTTAAGCCTGTTTGTTTTTCTATTAACATAATTTGTTCTTTGCAATTGGTAATGCGAGTTAAATAGTTTTTCTTGACTATCCCCAGCTGCACGAGTGGGCCTTCTCTTTGAAAATAAGACGAACGCGTGTGGGTCATGCTGCTGCAATAGCGAATGCAGGCTGGAAAACTAAAAATAATGGGTTTTATCCGATAAACAACATTTCTAATTATTGTAATTGTCTTATGTCATTTTAGTTATACCTGATAAAGCAAACATTTAGGACTTTAAATCATTACTTATTGTATCATGGGTGCACACGGATGTTGCAAATGTGGCAAAGAAAACATAAGTCCCCACACAATCTGCTAAAGCAATTCCAATCTAAGGACCAGTTGAGTAGACTGGTTGCATCGTCCAGTTACCCAATGTTGGATGAAGCCGTGAATATTTTAGTAATATGAGTATATTAGATCAGAAGGAATGGCAATCAGGTACATTAACTATAATGCTAATAAGATTATACTTCCACCGGTTCAGCGATAAATAAATATATTGAACAAATGTATTCAACATCAATTAAAGTTGAACAACTTTAAATACACAGAACAATTCTTGCAGTCGTCAATAGAGGCACTGTTTCATTCAGAGTACTTGATGTCATTGTTGAGTTTTTTTTTGTCGCCGTCTAGAAAAAGGATGCTGAAATGTAGCTGGAGATCCAGCACCACTCCCATTACACCAAACACTAAGCAGTACCGAAGAAACGAGCAACAATCAGCTCCCTGCTTACATAGACAAAACAAGGCTCGAGAAGATTTGTATCAGGAGACAAAACGAAGAGTTAGCACTGTTGTACGCAAGTTACAACTTTTCACCTGGATAACCCAGGTAATGAGCAACTACGTTCCTTGAAGGACTGGTGTCCAGATTTTGGTATCAATGAGCAAGTAGCGGTATAGTAGGGAACACCAAAGAGCAGAAATTCACTCATTTTAGGAGATCCACAATAAAGGGAGCAGACAAATCGCGTTAAATGGCGTAGACATTAAAGGAGAATCTAGCAGTACTTTGATCCAGAATTTCCTCCATGCTAAATATCCGTGTGTCACAGTGGAACCTTCTTTATGTGATATTCGTAGACGTTTCATATCCAGTATGTGGACACGTTCGCTACTCAATTCCTGAAGAAATAGAGACCAGTGCCTCTGTTAGCGACATTGCGCAGGACCTGGGGTGAGCCGTAAAAGGGCTATTGCGGCTCAGGTTTCGAAGTGTGTCTGAAAACAGAAAACAGTGTCTAGGCGTGAATTAAAATCTGGAATTCAGTTTATAAAAGAACAAATAGGGAGGAGCTGTGTGAACAAAGCCTCACACGCGTACTGATGTTCGAAGCTGTGATTAAGAGCTCGTCAAAGTTATATCGCGTTGAGATTGAAATTCCAGATGTAGACAAGGGAGATTAACATAAGTATCTCCGAACGAATTTCCCACTTCACAGAATGATCCAGACGCTGGAACTAAGGTGTCCGCTCCTACCAACTGAGCCCAAAACATTATTTTATATTGAAAGCAAACAGCGAACAAACTGGCATTACTGAACTGGTACTGGAGCGACCCCTACCGGGAGCAACGATCGACTCATCGGTTACCACCGACGGCGGTTGCTGGAGGAATTCCCCCAAATTCGGGACCACCCATATTAACATTACTGTGCTTGGTGCGAAAGACAAAGCCCCAGTTTGCGAAAAAACTTCTTGCGAAAAAAATCTTCTACCAAACCACCACTGCGGTGGATATGGACGAAGGTCCAAATGGTAAGGTAATCTATTCTTTCAGCGGTCACACACCTATTAGAGTTCGGGAAGTATATAGCTTAAATTGGGTAAACGGAGAAATAATAGTAACCGTCATTGTGGACTTTGAAGAAGCAATGGTGCAAACTAATGACGGAAGTACATTTCCACTTCTAGGATACTGTGAAGTGTTAATGAAGGTCACCGGTGTTTTGATAACTGCTCTAAAATAGCAACAACTTCTGCGTGGAGCACGATTCCAGCTATGCTGGCCTGAACACTGCAGTAGCTGCTTTGAGAGTTACAGACGAAGTTTCTGAATAAAGGACGGCTGTTTCTTGCCGAATCAACAGCGATATCCCTTTTAAGCTTGATAGATCCTTCAATAACTACTACACCTTAGTCACGCATAGTGATATAGGCCGTGAAAAAGTGCCGGAGTATAACATTGCCATTATATGTACGGATACTGCCGCCACCCCTCCCCCCCCCCCCTCCCTCTCGGCTAACCAAACCATCCGAGTTGAAGTCACAGATATAAATGACAACGCGCTACGCTTTACGCAGCCTTCATTCACAATATATGTAACAGAAAATAATGTTATTGGTGCTTCAATTGATCCCGTGTCAGCCTTTGATCCGGATTTTAATCAAAATTCTCAAATAACGTTTGATATTTTGAGTAAGCAGATACAAGAATTGCCCGCATCCACATTCTTCGCAATAAACTCAGCCAACGTTGTGATGTTACCTCAGTAGTGTTTTGATTTTGGGCAGCTTTGTAAAATCGTGTTTGCGTGCAAGCCAAGGATGCTGGTCTCCCTCTGCTCAGCAGTAACGTAAGCGTAAATGTGATCATCACAGATCAGAATGACAATGCTCCTGTGATTTTTTTTCCCCCTCTACCAAGCAAAGTGTCCGCAGCAGAGGATACTTCCTACACCCTAAGACACTTCTACACACACACTGTCCTGACGTTTATAACAAAACCAAAATGTTACCACTAAGATTTTAATGACCTAGATTATATTGAAAAATATAGTGTAGAAAAAAAAAATTCGGGCATGTATGTATATATATTACGGCATCATTGCTCAGCGTCTACAACAACCAATATGGCCAGTAGCTGCTAAAGAGTTACAAAATGCTAATAATATAGTTGTGGTACATACAGTGGAAGGTAATCTAAGGCTTTTGATCATAATAGCAATACAAAAGATAAATTATGAGGATATGTTAAAAAGACAATGGCAGAGGCCAAAATTGCAATGTGTGTTGCAGAATTAAAACCAAGATGTGGCATACAGTACAGATCTTAACTATCAAGAATTTTATTTATGAGTATATTTTAACAAAACTATTCCTCCATTGAAAAATATAGGTCAAAACATGACATTTATTTAGAAAAACTAATTGGGGAGAATGGATTTTAGCAAAATAAGACAGGATCTGGCCAAGGTAGACTGGGAACAGTTACTTGTGGGGAAATCTACAGAGCAACAGTGGGGGTGTTCAAAAAGGAAATGGGAAGGGTTTAGGCTCAACACATTCCCTCTATGGTGGTAGGAAGGAATAACAAGCTCAGAGAACCATGGATGCCCAGAGATATTCAGGTTACGATGAGAAGGAAAGTAGAAGCTTTTAGCAGGTACAAGGGAAGTAAATCAGCATTAGTGGACTACAGAATGTGCTGGGTGGAGCTTACAAAAGCAATTAAGAGAGCAAAGAGGGGATATGAGAAAGTTCTAGCTGGTAAAAATAGGGAAAACCCCAAGATATTCTATAAGTATATCAATGGGAAGACGATAACCAGGAAAAGAGTAGGGCCCATAAGGGACCAACGGTGATATCTCTGGGTGAAGGCAGAGGACATCACTATAGTGTTGAATGAATACTTCACATCCATCTTCACCCAACAGAATGAGGGTGAAGGTATCAAGCTAGGGGAGAGAAACTGCAAGGTTCTTAAGCAAATTGATATACCAAGTGGCAAGGTATTGGACTTGTTGGCAGGCTTAAATGTGGACAAATCTCCAGGTCCAGATTATTTGTGCCCCAGACTGCTGAGGGAGGCAAGGGAGGGCTCTGATCCAAATTTTTAATTCCTTTCTGGTCACGGGAGAGGTGCCAGAGGACTGGAGAACAGCTAATGTGATTCCGCTATTTAAGAAAGTTTGTAGAGATAAGCCAGGGAACTACTGGCCAGTGAGTCTCACGTCAGTGGTAGGGAAAATATTATTGGAGAAATTTCTGAAGAACTGCATCTATCTCCACTTGGAGAGGCAAGGTTTGATCAGGAATAGTCAGCATGGCTTTGTCAGAGAGTGGTCATGCCTAACAAATTTGACTGAATTTTTAAGGAGGTGACCAAGTGTGTAGATGAGGGTAGCACAGTTGATGTAGTTTATATGGATTTCAGCAAAACCTTTGACAAGGACCCACATGGAAGCCTTATAAAGAAGGCAATTGCGCATGGGATACAGGGTAATTTGATAAGGTGGATTCAAAATTGGCTTAGTTGTAGGAGGCAGAGGATGACAGAAGGATGCTTCAGTGACTAGAAGCCAGCGTCCAGGGATCTGTGCTGGGTCCACTATTATTTGTCATTTATATAATTGACATATGTGGGGGGTTGGATTAGTAAGTTTGTGGATGACACAGAGATTGGCTGGATGGTTAACAGTGATGTTGAATGTCTTGGTCTACAGGAAGATATAGACGGGATGTTCAAATGGGCAGATAAGTGGCAGATGGAATTTAATCCTGAAAAGTGTGAGTAGAAGGAGTAAGTTGACAAGGAAGTATTCAATGAATGGCATGGCACTAGGAAGTTCTGAGGAACAAAGGGACCTTGGCATGTATGTCCATAGATCTCTGAAGGCATTTGGCATGTTAGGGGGATGGTGAAAAAGGCATTTGGCACACTTGCCTTTATCAATCGAGGCATAGATTACATAAGTAGGGAGGTCATGTTGGAGTTGTATAAAACCTTGGTGAGGCCACAGCTGGAATACTGTGTGCAGTTCTGGTCGCCACGTTATAGGAAGGATGAGATTGTACTGGAAGGGATGCAGAGGAGATTCACTAGGATGCTGCCTGGGATGAAACCTTTAAGTTATGAAAGTTAGATAGACTCCGGTTGTTTTAGTTGGAGCAGAGAAGACTGAGGGGCGACCTGATCGAGGTTTACAAGATTATGAGGGGTGCGGACATGATGGATAGAGAGCAGCTGTTCTCCTTAGTTGAAGGGTCAATCATGAGGGGGCATATGTTCAAGGTGAGGGGCAGGAGGTTTAGGGTGGATGTGAGGAAAAACATTTTTACCCAGAGGGTGGAGATGGTCTGGAATGCACTGCCTGGGAAGGTGGTGGAGGCGGCTTGCCTCACACCCTTTAAAAAGTACCTGGATAAGCACTTGGCACGTCTTAACATTCAAGGCTATGGGCCAAGTGCTGGTAAACTGGATTAGGTAGGTAGGTTAGGTGCTTCTCACGTGTCGGTGCAGGCTCGATGGGCTGAAGGGCCTCTTCTGAACTGTGATTCAGTGATTTTGTTGTTAATTTTGTCAGTATCATTTCCAAGGGCTGTTTTAAAAGTTATGCTGATTCCATCCAACTTAGTGACCTAAATTCCACCTCCAGGATATAGAGTTAAATTGTATTATTATAGTCCTATTTTGGGAAACCAAAACAGTTATTGGTCGGCATGAAGGAGATTATGTAATGGAATTAATTGGTGAACATTCCATTTTTGGATTCAAAACCTAAATAAAAAATATACTAGGCCAAATATATATTGTCAACTTGCCTGGGGAAGATGTGGTTGACACTCCAAAACACTGTCAAGTACATCAGCATCACGGTTCTTGAAGATATTTAAACTGCAGGGATCATCAACCATTAACGTTTTGAATGAAATTTTCTCATGATCAATTTTAAGAATATCGCTGCTGGAAAATTGAGCACCATGCCCAATGTTATAATCCAGTTGTAAAACATTCAACAACAGAATTTATATGTAACCTTTAAATTAATCATGAGCCAGCTGCAATTGGTGTGGGGTAGGATACAGGCAGCAGGGATGAGGGTGGATGATGCTTGGACGGAAGGAAAAGAAAAAAAATGATTAATGCAAATGGGAAAGGAATGATTGAAGTTCATATTAGCATATTGGTGACGAATGGCTAGAGGTATCCAATGCTCCGCAGATAAACCTAGATGGCCCCTGTGATAGAAGCAATTTAGAGTCAGACGTTCAAGCGGTGACAAATAGGACACAGCCAACAACTTGTCCTCTGCAGCCTCAAATTTTGGATGTGGAGATGGGATAGACTCTATCCGATAGAGTCACTGGTCAGAATATGAATTTCGTTGTAGAAGTGAAGATATTGAACGTTGTTGGGATTACATTGGACACTTTCATATATCCATTTTGACCCTATGTGGTGGTATTATAGGATATTGTCAGACATCTATATCTGTAATTCAAGTTCGAGGACGAGGATCCTCTAAAATATCTGGTCAGTACTGTTCAGTATATAAAGTAAATGACATAATAAACACTGCCCATTGAATGCAGTGCGTAAACGATTGGTATCAATTACTACTCACGACAAAAAGACTCTTCATGACCCGGTTACAAGCCTGTCATTGTATCTACTTATTCTGGCTCAGCAATAGGTGCCTCAGGAGCTCCAGTGTGTTGCATGTGCTATAACTTTAAATGGGTAGTGCAAATGAGGATTTCAATCTTGCAGACAATCCCATTTAGTGTTAAGGTTAGCTAATATCAATTGTGAATGATTTTATGTAATTATCTGGTTATTACAATTCCATAAATGAGTGTTTATTAGCTCCCTGTAACATTCAAAATATTGTCTCTTCCAAGCACTATCATTTCACAACTCCTACGTGTATCAGACTACTTATTGAAAGAAGTGGTTATTGAGAAAGTTGATGCACTGGTTTTAATTTTCCAAAATTCGCTAGGTTCTGGGAAGGCTCCATTAGATTGGACAATAGCAAATATTCAAAAAGGGAGGGAGACAGAAATCAGGAAACTATAGGCCAGCTGGCCTTATATCTGTCATAGGGAAAATGTTAGAAACTATTATTAAAGATGTTATGGCAGGGCACTTAGAAAAATCCAAGGCATTCAGAAAGAGTCAAAATGGCTTTACACAAGGAAAATCATGTTTAACCAATTTACTGGAGTTCATTGAATTAATCACATGTCCTGTGGATAAAGGGGAACCAATGGATGCAGTGTACTTAGACTTGCGGAAAGCATTTGGTAAAGTGCAATGTCAAAGGTTATTACAGAAAATAAAAGCTCATTGTGTAGGGGTAGCATATTGGCAAGGATAGAAGATTGGCTAGCTAACAGGAAGCAGAGAGTTGGCATGAATTGATCTTTTTCAGGTTGGCAGGATGTGATGAGTGGCGTGCCACAGGGATCAGTGCTGGAGCCTCAACCTTCTGCAATCCATATAAATGACTTGGGTGAAGGGACCGAATAAATGGGTGCTAAATTTGCTGATGATGCAAAGATAGGGAGGAACGTAAATTGTGAAGGGCACGTAAGGAGGCTACAAAGAGACATCGATAGGTTAAATGAGTGGGCAAAGGTCTGGCAAATGTAGTATAGTGTGAGCAAATGTGAAATCGTTCATTTAACAGGAGGGATTAAAAAAAGAAGCTTATTGCCTAAATGGTTGTGAGTCTTTGGAACTCTCTTCCTCAAAAGGCAGTTGAAGCAGAGTCTTTGAACATTTTTAAGGCAGAGCTAAATAGATTCTTGATTACCAAGCGGGGGAGCGGTGGGGGTGGTGGGTGGAGGGTGGGAAGGTGTTAAAGATTATTGGGGTTAGGCAATAATGTGGGGTTGAGGTTACATTCAGATCAGTCATGATTTTATTGAATGGCAGAGTAGGCTTGAGTGGCCGAGTGTCCTACGCCTGCTCCTAATTCATATGTTTTTACGTTCGTATGTTCGCTGCAGTCTGGTGCTTTAAGTGCACCTAGTTTGGTTCTTAGCTTTTGCGTGGATGGTTAATGAGGTAATGGACTTCTTCAGCCATTTCAGGATGTCTAACAATATATGACATACATTTTAAAGGCTTAGAATGTTTTTTCCATCAGAACACCTTTGATTACAGCCTTGGTTTGCAATTGCTTAGCTGAAAGAAACAGTGCTTTCGCCAGATCCTATCTGAGATAAGCATTCTTATGCCATAAGCAGTGGAACAGTGGATAAAGCTGGGGAAACATTGAGCTCCATGTCATCAGAATACGTGGCGGCTGAACTAATACTTTTCATGATGTTTTTGACTTAGTGACAGTGAAGGGATGACGCCATAGGTCAAGCCAGGATCATGCAGGTGCTGGTGCTCCGATACATCTGTTGCCTTGAATTTCTAGGTGGCAGAGGTCGTGAGTTTTAAAAATGCTGTCAAAAGAGGATTGGCGAGCTGCTGTAGTCCGTATTTTATATGGTGTGCACTGTTGCCACTAAGCCCCAGTGTTGGAGGGAGTGAATATTTAAAATGTCCAATGGGGTGTCAGTTAATTGCGTGGCTCTGTCCTGAATGGTGTCGAGGTTGCTAAGTGTTGATCGTTTTGCACTCACCCAGGCAATTGGAGTGATGTTGGGGGTGGGGGGGGGGGGGGGGGCGTGTAGTGGGGGGGGGGGGGGGGGGGGCGTGATGGCGTAGCAGTAGCACAGAGGTAATGATACTGGACCAGTAATACAGAGGAACTCTTGTTCCAAAACCACCACAGGAGCTGGTTTAAATTCAGTTCATTATTAAATTCAAATAATAATCCTGGAATTGAAAGCTAGTCTCGGTAATGGCGACCATTACACTATCTTGGATTGTCATAAAAGTCCAAACCATTGGAGAGCATTCTACTGCACTCCTGATCTATGCCTTGTGGAAGGTAGACTGGCTTTGAGGAATCGGGAGGTGAGTTCCTTCTTGTAGGATTACAAGGCTCTGACCTACTCTTGTAACCAAAGTTTTATATGGCTGATCCAGTTAAGTCTCTGGTCAATACTAACCACAGAATCTGAATGGGGAAGGAACAATGATAGCAGAAGATGACAATATGGGATAGATAGTGTAGCTATTAATAGGTGTCCTCTGGATGCAACTCATAGGTAAGCGTGGATTCATGCAAATGCAGTCGACCTCGACACCCAACAAAACGCAGGATGACGTACTCAACCAGTTCAAAATCTGCAGGTAGATTTGGAAAGACATTGACAGACGATGCGCCAGTCATGGGGAATAGCTTTCATGATTTGATTAGAATTATTACGATATTACATAAAGGGGCATCGAGGACAGAAGAGCATTCTAAATCTAGGAGATAAAACTTTGGTGAGGAGAGGGAGATTGGTGATATATTGACAGTTTGCAAGGATAGGGAGGTCAGAGATTTTTTTTTTACTTGAGTGATTCCGTTTGTTACAAAAGGGATAGAAGCAGTGCTTGTGATGAAAGAGTAATTCACAATGTCAGCTAACATCATAATCAGGAAATATTGTAGGCAGAAGTTTAATGATAATGGGGCTCTGAGGGTAAGATGTATGTCCCGAATTGGTTGAGCTTTCAGGGGGATTGGAGAAAATGGGAAGAAACAAGAGGAATGAAAGAAGGATAGAGGATGGAAAAGAGTTTTTGGGTAAGCATTGATTTCATTGGCAGTCGAAAATGAGGAAGGCCAACACAACTAAGTGGACTGTCTCCAACTTGCAGACATAGGTACACGTTTGTGGAGATGGATAGTCAAAGAAGAGATATAGACGTAGATGCTTGAGAGTTGAGAAAAGGAACAGGGGATTATCGTCATTATCCAAAATGATCATTGAATGCTGGATTCTTATGCCAGGGATCATCAAGGCCTTCTTAGGCCTAACGAGTGCCTGCCAGACCTAGTGGAGTCGAAAGTAAAACTCTGGATGAGAAGTGATACAAATAAGTGAATGGCGATGGTGTTTATAGTGATCAAGAGACAAATGGGACTATGAATGATCACCAGGCCAAGATAGCGATCAACAAAATGGACAGGGAATTTGCAGTGATGATGAGCAGAGAACACCTTCAGATTGAAAAGGCAATGGAGTGGAGAATGCTAAGATGAGGATTTTGAACACGCAGGAAATGGGTTCACATGTTGGAGAGGTTGAGAAGCTGCTAGCAACTACGTGGAAAAGACCTAGCTATGAATTGGCAATAAGGACAACCACAGAGCTCATTGGCTCATGGTAATTTTGATGAGCGAATCTTGAATGAGGGTGGTGCAGTTGCTCCCAATGGGTGCTCTGGGATGAAAGCTCATTGATTGTGAAAGTTCGAATAGTTGTGATGGTCGCTTTAAAGAGGCCATTGTTAATTGTGCTTTGCAGAGCAAGCTTAAAGCGCAGGGAAGGTCTATCAGCTTACACAGGGGATGATTCAATCTAAGACAGTGACAAGAGGGCTGCAGTTCCAGACTGTCGGAGGCTGACCAAACAATACGATGCACAGAGCACAACTAGTGCCTACTGGGAAAATGCTGACAACAGAAAATCAGATGTGCCATTGGCGTCAAGACCAGAACCAGCAGAATCACAATGAAGAGAGCCTAATATGAATAAAAACAAAGCATCCAAGGAAATGAAACCCGAAAAAGCAGATCAGACATTGAAAAATGGACAATCCAGCAGATAATACTCTCTTGGAAAACAGTGGCAAAAATATAGATTACTGTAAAACCCAACAGACAATGGTGAAATACCATTCAGTCCAGTAGAAAACATGTTTCTGCCTAGCGCCCAAAACAACTGCATTTTTCAGCAGAAAGAATAAACAACCATAACTGGATTGCGGCTCAGCGCCCAAATGGGTTCTTGAACAGATGAAGTAACAGAGCAGATACAAAGCAATTGAAGATTACAGTGGAGGCTAGCGCAGTCCGATTGGTGAAAGAGTCTAGAAAACAATGGAAGCAAGGCCCTGAATCTCCAGGACAACAGAGGAAAAATACATAAGAAAGCCTGAATGAGCACTGCATTGTTAGGAGAAAGGGGCCGACGTCATTGAAGTTCAGAGACGGTGAGGGCCCCTCGGATTTTGGAAAGTGTCAGTGGTTTACCTTGAAGGAGAGCTCAGTGAAAAGGTGCCCGGGAATTGGACCCGCTGGTGTTTCAAGGTATGTCCACGTGTGTTCAATGACTATGGCATTAACTTGCAAAGCTACCTCAATGTGGTTGTTTTGATTTACCAACCCAGACGTCCATACTCATTACACTGCCAAATAGCAGTTAAAGTGTTTTTTATTACATGCAGAGTTAAACTGTCACACTTACTAAGCTTGTTTGAGGCCAATATCCGCAACTGGGAAGACATTCAATTCCCTGGCTATGTGTTGACTTGTTCTTGTATGTGAGCAGTGATCATCCCCACTCCCTTTTTCATAGACCAATAAACAGAATGCAAAGGCTTGGCTGCAGAAAGCAACAAGCTCAAATGTTCATTTAAATGCTAATGAATCCTTAGGTAACCAATGTCTTTAATGATTCGCATTCAAAATTATGATTTTTTATTTGGGCATTTTCCAGTATCAGCTCGGTATTTCTTAACAGTGTAGACAGTTTGTTTCTAAGTTGTTGGCGTTGCATTAATGCAGATGTAGTATTCGTCAATTGTCAAAGAGTAGAACAGAGGGCTCTGAATACTTGTGATACACATGGATAACGAACTTCTGCCACAAAGCTCGCCATCTGAATGTTGTTTGTGGAATAGATTGCACATTTTTTCCCATTAATATTAGTTCTTCAGATTTGGGTGACGCAAGCAAAGTTACATTGGTTGTCTGATAGGTTGGCAGTGTATTTATAATTCAAGCTCTGCAGTCCTCGCAGAAGTTGCAGGTAAGGGCTGACAAGCGAATTATATCGCATCCCGCAACCCCCACACTCACTTTCTCTATCACTCTCCATCAATGTCAAACCTGGTAAAACAGTCAGTAAAGGTGGATGAGTATTTTACGTAATCGCTGTAAAATATCAAACAAGGATGAAACAATTTACCAAAACAACTCGAATAGGAAGCTTTGTTTAGTTGGCTTCCTTTCAATGCCATCGGATGAGCAAATCAGTACTTTAGGCAAAGAGTACAAGGCTAAGAAGCATATAATGTAATAATAGCTAGATTGAAAGTTAATCAGAAATTAAAGCAAATCCAATCAGGAATATATGCAAGAAAAGCGAATTAAAGTTGCACAACGTTAAATCACAAAGCACTTCCTCCAATGTTCAGTAGAGGCACTGTTGCTTTAAGAAATGTACTGTGGTAATTGGAAAGTCTCTTTGTGTCGCTGTCGACCAATAAGATGGAGAAATGTGGCCGGAGATCCAGCACCACTCCGCCTACACCGAACCCTGCGCACCGTAGAATGAACGAACAACATTCGGCCTTCCACTCTCTTGATTTACATCGGAAAAAGGAAAGATACATCTTTCTCGGGCTTTTTCCAAATAATCTTGGGAATTGCGATAAAAAAAAGTGCACAGAGTTTTGCGTTTCGGTTCGATAAGCAAGGTAATGAACAAATGCGTTCTCGGTCTAAAAACAAGACACGTATAATTCATCGGAGATTCGGGTAGTAATATCCGCAATACTTTGACAAGAATGGTCCACTGGTTAAACAACAATTTGTCGCAATGGCCTGTTTTTTATCTGATACTAATGTTTGTTCCGGATTCAGTCAGTGCAAAAATTCGCTACTCAATTCCGGAGGAATTGGAGGTTGGTACCTTTGTTGGGAATATTGCCACAGATCTGGGATTAGATGTGAAGCAGCTGTTGGGGCGCAGATTTCGAGTTGCATCTGAAGGCAAAAAGCAACATCTAGACCTGAATATAAACACTGGAGCTCTCATTATAAAAGAAAAAATAGACAAAGAGCAGCTTTGCGAGAACGGCCTCTCATGCGTGCTGGTGTTAGAGGCCGTGATTGAAAACCCGTTAAAGCTATATCGTGTAGAAATAGAGATTCTCGACATAAATGACAACGCGCCCGTGTTCAGGACCAGCGAGCTAAGCATTGAAATCCCAGAATTTGTCCTCGCGGGAACAAGCTTCCCGCTCCAGAGCGCGATTGATCCGGACGCTGGAACTAACAGTGTTCGCTCCTATCAACTGAGTTCAAGCGAATATTTCACTTTAAAAACACAATCCGAGAGCGAACAAACTGACGTCCCAGAACTCGTGCTGGAACGACCCCTAGACCGAGAACAACAAGCCGTGCATCAGCTAACACTGACGGCGTTTGATGGAGGAACCCCAGAGAAATTTGGAACCACCCAGATTAAAATTACTGTGCTCGACGTGAACGACAATGCCCCTTCTTGCGAACAGAACATCTATCAAACCACGACTGAGGAAAACATACCCAAAAACACTTTGATTGTGAAGGTAACTGCGATTGATATGGACGAGGGTCTAAACGGTGAGATAAACTATGCTTTTAGCGAGCAGACACCTGATAAAATACGTGAGGTATTTAGCTTAGATTCAACAACAGGAAAAATCATAGTAACTGGAATCTTGGATTTTGAAGAAACAGAAAATTATCAGATTTCCGTACAAGCTAAGGACCGAGGTGCACGTTCATTGTCAGTATACTGCAAAGTTTTGATAAAGGTTACTGATGTTAATGATAACTGCCCTGAAATAGTGATCACTACTACATCCAGCTCAATTCCAGAGGATGCTGCCGAGGACACAGCAGCAGCTCTTTTCCGAGTTACAGATCGAGATTCTGATAAAAAGGCAAATATTTATTGCCGAATCACCAGAGACATCCCATTTAGGCTTAATAGTTCTTTTAATAACTATTACACGTTAGTTACAAGTGGCCAGTTAGACCGTGAAAAAGTGCCAGAGTACAACATTACCATTGTCTGTACGGATACTGGCTCCCCTCCGCTCTCGGCAAACAAAACCATTCGAATTCAAGTCTCAGATATAAATGACAATCCGCCGCTTTTTACACAGCCTTCCTTCACCATGTATGTATCAGAAAATAATGTTATCGGTGCTTCAATTGGTTCTGTGTCAGCCTTTGATCCGGATTTCAAACAAAATGCCGAATTGTCGTATTCTATTTTGGATAGCCTCATACACGGCTTCCCTGCATCCACTTTGGTTTCAATAAACGCAGCCAGTGGTGTGATGTTTGCACAACGCTCGTTTGATTTTGAGCAACTAAAAAAAATTCAGGCCCATGTGCAAGTAAAAGATTTTGGATCCCCTCCTCTGAGCAGTAACGTAACAGTGAATGTAATCATCGTGGACCAGAATGACAACGCCCCTGTTATCGTGTCACCTCTGCCAGTCAAAGGGTCTTCAGCAGAGGACACAATGCCAAGATCTGCAGAGCCAGGTTACTTGGTTGCAAAAGTGACAGCCACTGATGCCGATTCTGGTCTGAACGCTCAAATCTTTTACCAACTGCGTCAGCCGACTGATGAAAGTTTGTTTACTGTGGCTTCAGAAACTGGAGAAATTTGGACGATTCGTCGCTTTGGGCATAAAGATTCACTCAGGCAAAAAATCGTAATTTTGGTGAAAGATAATGGAACCCCGTCCCTTTCATCAACAGTCACCATCAATGTATCAGTACAGGATGATATCACAGAAAATGCATCTAATATCGGCACATTGGGTAACGCTGGGCCATGGAAATACGATTTAAAATTCTATTTAATGTTGGTTTTTGGCTCAACCTCGATCCTGCTGCTTGTGGCGATTGTAATCCTCGCTATTAAGGTGCGCAGAGATAGAAATGGAATTAGCAGCTACTCTTGCTGTTGGCACCCGTCTTACTTTTCGAGGAAAAATTCTCACCATGGAATCCAAAAGGTGAGTGCGAGCCTTCAAATTCCACCCAATTATACAGAGGCGTATGAAAGCGGGACACGCCAGCAAACATTTGATTATGGCAAACGTCATGGTTGTGCCTTGAACGATTTTACCTTCCTACAGTTAGAAGGAGTGGCCGCGCCCAAGATTGATATCAAGAACGGCGCATGTCACTCCGCAGAATATAGAAATTCCACGAACAAGGATACAGCTACATTTCAGGAGGTGAGTGCTTTGCAGCTTTGCAGAAGTATTAAAATTCTTTTATGTGTTACGTTGGCGACAAAAGCAAGCACTGTGGTGGCATGAATCCTGAAATGAAAATAGAAAATGCTGGAAATATTCATCAAGTTTGGCATCCCGTGTAGAGAGAGAAACGGAATTCTTGTTTCAGGATGTGTTCTGTCCTCAGAACTGAGATTACTTAGAGGTTTAACAGTTTTTTTGATGAAGGCGGGGGAAAAGAAAGAAAGATTAAGGGTAAATATCTTTGAGCGGGAGGGATGAAGGAAATATCAAATGACAAAAGACAGGATTGTGCAAGGCAACATTAAAAGATGGTAATAGAACAAGGACCAAAACATGTGCCCAGAAATGGTCTACATGGCAGAATCAGCATCATCACCAACTGCTGCCGCACAAAAAAGTTGGGGGGGGGGGGGGAGGGGGGTGGGCGGTGGGAGGCGGGGTGGGAGGGGGTTAGATATGATCTCAGACTGTGAAACTGCGTGTTGAGTACGAAATGTGGCGCAGTGCCCCGTAGCGTCATAAGGTGCTATTCCTCGAGTTTATGCTGAGCTTTATTGGAACAATGCAAGAGGCCATACACAATAAGGTCAGATTGGGAATGGAGGAGAGGATTAAAATGAGAGCTGACCAGTATCTCTCGGTCACTTTTGTAGGCTGAAAAGTTGTGTTTTGAAAAAGATTTCGGCCAACTGCTTCTGGCCTTCCAAAAGTAGAGCAGACCACTATGTAAGTAACGAATGCATTTTACTAAATGGAATTCGCTATTACATCTGCCATGTATGATTGTGGCCTTCGAGAGTGAGTGGGGAGCGGGTAAAATTTTAGATATTGCATCACATGCACATGCATGGGAAGGTGATATGAGAAGGGACTAGACTCTGCAACTGGGCTCGTTATCCAGAGGCTTGAAGAAATAATTGAGGGAACGTGAGTGCAAATCCTACAATGTTACTTTTAGAAATTGCATTCACTTAAAATAAGTATTGAATAAGTAAAAGCAAAACACTGTTTTCAGCAAAACACTGTTTTCAGCAAAACTGACCATCAAAGTGTTGAAATTTCGTAAAACCTGAAATTGTCATTAACCTTCCTCGTCTCATTTAGGTGAGGATAGCTACACTCTTTAGCAACTATGGCCTACATGAGGTTTCAGCCCTATAAGAATGCATTTGACTGTCAACTGCCAAGTTGTCATGGTCTAGCAAATCACTCAATCAGGTGATAGAAACAGGTGACAGATGGAGAGAAACGTACGAGAAAGAGTAAGTCATACACTGCCTCAGATATATTCCAACTTTCCACTGAATTTTTCTGGCTTGTACCTGAACTGTGTTTACCGAGCTTTGATCCATGTTTCCTGATGGCGTTATTTAACAAAAATATGTCAATTGCAGGCTTGAAAATTTCAAGATATTTCAAACATGTTCTTTACATTCCACACGCTGATCTAAATAAAAGGCCCAGTCTGTGGAAAACGGTTAAATCCGATGATTATACAGTTAGAACCTGAATTTCACACGAGCACACCTTTGGTATAAGTAATTGATTTTAGTAGAAAACAAAAAGGAAGAGGAATACAGGGCGTTTGAATTGCACTGGTAAGTCAAGAAAACATCAGACATTAGCTAAGAGATGAGATAAGAAAGATAATAGTCGGAGTATTGATGAAGAAATACATTTTGTCGAAGCTTTTCATGTTACAGTCATCAGGATATTCACAAGAATACCAATGTCAGGGGAAGCAAGAATGTTATACTGTATAAGAAGAGAGTGCTGATTGGTTAACGATTGGAATCTGATTGGTAGATGCGTTGCCACGGCGAATTCACGAGTTAATGGTTACTGACACTTAACTGCCAAGCATTGTTTGAAATTTAAACCAGGCGACTTGCAGTGTGACACATTTGTGTGTATTGGAGGCGACATATATTAACACGGTGGGGCCTGCTCCTTGCAGACAGAAAGAACAGGTACATACATGGTGCCTGTTTCAGCTATACAAAATAAGTGATAGCTATTCGCAGGTCCAGTGAGCCTGTTCCACAATGCAATGAGATAATAGCTGATCGCTGAGATAAACCATCTAAGTTGCCCTATATCACTTACTATCTTTGACTAACTTAAAGTTATCAATCGTAGAAGTGAAATGATTACTTGACCCAACATCAATCCCAGTTTCTCGAAGAGAAATGTAAATATCAACCACCCTTTGCTTGCAACTTCACTCCGAAAAGTTCGGGCAAACTTTTTAGGCTACGTTCCAAGTTCCAGATTCAATGCCCACTGGAAATTGTATTTCTAGCAATCCTATCAGCTCTCATTAAGGCATTGAAACTATCAATCAAGTTACCCCTTACCTTTACCTTCTAAATTCTGAGGAATACAATTTACTTTGTGCAATCTCTTTTAATTTTATAGATTCTGATAGATCCACGCTGCACTCCCTCCAAGGCGAGCATAACCGTCCCAAGTTCCGGTGCTCAAAACTATTCAGTTTACCGGTGTCCGCGAACCACGGTTTTGTATTTCTATAGTACAATATCTAACCCCTTGTGTTTTAACAATCTGAACAATCAACCATTCAATGAGTCTTTTTGATTATTTCCATATTTACCTGCGTTTGTGAGTGGACCACTAAGTCTATTTGGACACGCAGTGAGAATTCTCCAATGCCCCTGCCACCGCCATAAATGGCGGGTGAGTGGGAGAATTCGGCAGGAGACCCTAAAATCAGTTTCATGTCGGCATGAATTTCCAAAAGTATTTCTCGATGCTGCCTGCCACAGCAGATCGGGAATAATTCTGGAGGTCAGCATGAAGCCGATTTGCATCTACCATTGGATGCAGATGAAGGTCCAACCAGAATCCTTACCCCACGCATGATCCTCCATTATGCCAGCAGGAAAACACACTGATCCACAACAAGCCTGGACAAGCGTGACGTGCAGACATCGTGACTTTTATTTAGAGTCTTGCTCAGGCGTAGGAGGAGAAGTAGATGTTGCTGGCCTCCAGCTACCGGGTCCAGGAGGAACCCTGGGACCACATGGTGGGTGGAATTACATGCACAATATTCCACCACAAAGCAGCTCTCAGAAGCTGGGAGTTCTCCACGCAGCAGCTTCGAGTTTGCTGAGACTTTGTAACTTCATGGATTTCACTGATGTTTCAGACCTGCACCTTCAGATCTTCATCGGCTTCACCATGTGTTCGCACCATCTTCCATAGTCTTGGTTCGTGCCTCAGCCTGTTTCAGAAGCTCATGCACTTCGCCATGGGCTGGTAAGAATGTGATGGAAGAGAGGTGGTGAAGAGGAAGCTTTAGGTGTGATTGGGAGAGGAAGATTTATGGGAAATGATTGAACCTGGTGGGGGAAGGGGACGAATGCCTTTGGGGAGGTGAAGGTGGGAGGGGGTGCAAAGGTTTCAAAGGGGTGAAGCTGGAATTGCGGGGACTGATTTTGGCGGGGAAAGGCATTCAGTGGAAGGAAGGAGTACATGGAAGGACGAAATTCATAGGGGGAAGGTGCAACGGAGGAAAATGGTGCAAGTGAGGAATTAGGTATAGGGGGAAGAAAGTTGTATGGGGGTAAGGGGGAGAGTTCCGAGGGGGGAGATCTGCAGAGCGGTAAGGATTGAGCGTGGTGGAAGAAGTAAGAGGGAGGAAGGTGTCAGGGCTGGGTTGAATGACCGGCTGAATGTGCAAAGGGGGAATGTGCAATGTCGAGTCAATGAATGTCTCCTGAGGACTGAACTCAGTGTGGTAGGAGGGGATGGTTAAATTAACAGGGGGCAGAGGAGCTGGCAGGAAGGGGGCGTGACGATATGCCTCTTACAGTAGGACAGGCCGTGAGGTTGGTTGGTGGTGACACAGAAACAAACACAGGCACTTGGGGTGGGAAGGAGGAGGCTGGGGAGTTCAATGTGGATGGGGGTGGGGTTCACGTTACAGGAGATAGTGTGCACCTTCATCTGGACGTCCTGGTATGCCAAGAGTTCAGGCTGGAAGGTGACCATGGAGAGGTTGAATGTTATGCCAGGGCGGGTTGGGGGATATATTGTTATGGGGGAAAAGAGATGTGTGACTGGGGAAGGGGAATGTTTGGGGAAGCTTATCAGAAATATGGCTACAGTAATCTTTGCGATATCGAATGTGAGCAGAGCTTCATGCTCCACAGGCACAGGTGCTGCATGGGAATGCAATCAGTGGGCGGGCAGAGATGCAGGTCAGCTCAGCTGGGCAAGCTAAACAGAACCAAATCAGGTAGGTTTGAAAATTCTCAGGACTCTGAGATGAGTGTGATGGATGACAGCTCTGCTAGTACGGGAGAATGCTTGCATGAGGATCTGAAAGCCCTGCCAAGTTCACTTCTCCCTCCAGAATCACCCATGATTTAGCTGCATGCTGCTGAACTGCTAGTGTTGGAGAGGGTTTGGGGGAGGTGAGTGGTAGGGAGGTCTCGCAAAACCTATATAATGAAGTTGAAAGGCAACAGTGGACATAATTTAGTGAGAGTGAATATATTTGCAGCTAATACAGTGTCAGTGTTCACCTGTGAAATTAATTTAGCTTAAATGTTCTTGATTTTATGTTGCCTATCACTTCTTCTAGCTGTTAACCTCGTATCCACAAAAGGGATGGAGGCAGACTGTGGAGTTCTTTGTCCTGTTCCCTTTGATGACCTTGGAGGATGTTCCCTGGACAGCCGAGGCTTGGAGGGCTCTAGATTCCTTTGGCTGTCCCTCTGTGGGCCAGATACTCTCGGTGATGTTAATGTTTAATGTTTATGACTTTCTGCAAAAGGGCATTTTAGTTAAAAATAATTGTTATATAATACCTAACAGTAAGGTGTGCTAAGTCCCGGATGTATTGCCCTCTGTTGGGGAATAAGAAACAAAGGAACCTTCGGTTTTTTCACACAGAAAGTTGGAGGTTAGAAGCAGTTAGCCTTGTGTGTATTCTTAATGGTTAAGCAGTGACAAAACATTTCAGTGCCTCTGCAGTGAAAGAGGACAAGGCTGAATGGGTCGCAGGCAAAATGCATTTGGAGGGAGCGGACAGCCTCTGAGAGTCCTGATTGGATGGCCCAGAACTGTTCCACTGCTTCTCCTCCTCACTTTGGGTGCCCGAGGGATCAGGCCAAACTCCTTGAAGGGAAGGGGCACGTGGAAGGACATCGAGGTGCCCCTTTCCCCTCTCACGTGGCTACTGCATGAACCCATGGGAATGACGATAGAGTGCAGGTCTGCATGCATATCCAGCAGAAACTAAGAGTTCTGCTGGACGAAGGTCTCCATAGCGTCTGACATCCTCTTCATGGCGACCTCCATGTGCATACATGCGAGCACCACTTCGTCAAGGTGGATGGCCCGGTCTGACTCAAGTGCAACTCTTTTGAGGGCATCCAGCAGGTCTGTGTGATGTTCCCTCGCCTCTTGCTGACTCTCAACCATGGGCCTGAATGCCAATTCCAAAGACCCTTCCTAAACTAGCACTAATACCCACCTAATTGTGTATTCCTGAGCTGATGGAGGGTGCAAGTCATGGTTGTGACTCCTCTACAGGTGTGGAACCTTCTTCTTCCGCTTCCTTCAAGCGTATTTCTGAGCTGGGGTTGGGCTGACCCCTGATAGGGAGTCCTCCTCCTCCTCCTTGGGACTTGGTCTCTTCGTGGGGGCACCCGTAAGTGAGATGGAAGAGTGCAAGTGACAGCAAAAGCATCATCCAGCAAGGAAACACATTTGACCCTCAGGTTTGCATTGAATAAATTATTCCTTACTCAGTGGATGCCCACTCCCAGCTCCCCATCGCTAATGGCTCTGTGCTGCTACACTCCTGCGAGATCAGATATCCTCTCCTTGAATTCCATCTGTGACCTGAAAAACGGCCGAGCCCATCCCCACTCCCCCAATTTCCTCATGTTCTCAGCGATTGTGAGAGAGATTCTCCTGCTCAAAGCAGAGAATATGTTTGAGAGGTGTGTGTTGCATGGATTGGAGCCATGTTAATTGGTTCATTTATCATACCTCCTCTCAGAATATAGCCCACTCTTCTGACGTGCCATTACTGGAGTGCATTGGGCAGAAGGATTGTGGACCATCTCCCTCCAGAATGCTGAGCAAATCCACATGCAAGGAGAAGTTTCAAACAGATATGCGACTTGCAGAGGTTGCTGGTTCCTCCTGTGCATAAGCCAGCCCCCCACCCACACCCTTCTAACAAGGGTTCCGTGTCTGCTGAAGGGTGAAGGAAGCACAGAGGGCAGTCCACCACAGTGTGGATGTGCTGAAGTGGAAGTGTGAGCTAGGGCATGCTGTTGTCACTGGGCCTTAGTCCCATGACATGTTGGTATTTTATGCGGCCGTCTGATGAGACTTATTCTGGTGGAGTAAGTCACTGTATTGTCGACCTCTTGGGCACACCATGGGCACTGACAGCATCTGCCACCTGCACCCATGCAATGTTTGGAAACCTCCTCCTTTCAGGCGGGCACAGCACATCCCTGCATACCTCGACATGGTCCAAGAGGAGGCACAAGGTGGCATCATTAAATTTTGGACCTGGGCTGATGGATGAGCTAGACATCTATTTGTTTTTGGTCTGACATTGTGGGTGTCCGGGTACCTTTTAAATGTAGCGCTTGGATATTATGCCGGGATGTGCGCCATCAAGTCCGCTCGGCAGCGGAAGTCAGTGCAAAACACCCGGGACTGAAAAAATGACGGTCGGCCTCCGCAGCAGGAGGCACTCTCCAGCCTCTGCCGCCATCAGGGGATTTCGTCCTGGATGGGAGAGCTCTTTCCAGTGTGTCTACCTTTTCGCCAATTGCAAGATACTCTGTTCTATCGTTTTTATATCTGAAGTTGATAACTTCACTTTTTCTTACTTTGATACCATTTGCCTCGGTTCCGCCCATTGGCTCAATCTACAGGGGTTGCAATAACTACTGCCTTGATATTGTTGGCATACTTGTATACGTGGATTTAACCCATCATCTTAGTGGTTAATATATACTGTCAATGATTGAAGACTTAACACCCTGTGTTACATTTTGAAAATTCGAGTTCCTGTCCATTTTGTATACTTTTGATTTTATGAGACCCCTTAAGTTTCCAGATATCCATGATTATTTTCCTTTGTCAAGTGGAGCTCTTGTCCTTTTGATGTGTGGGTTGGTTCTTTAAGACATGAATACCTTTTTTGAACACCTACCACTGACATTTCCTCCTTTTGCTCAGCCTAGGATGAAAAGTCGTTCTCTTATAGCACTGGCATTAGATTTACTTACATTTGGAATCTTTGTCACTGTTCCACCTTTCTCCCATTCAGATGTTACAAACAATATGATCTTATTATGATTGTTATGAAATACATTTTCATGCACCGTCAGACTCTTAACTAAATCAGGTTAACTACCAAAACTAGAATATCATGCAACCTTCGTGGTTCTACGATACATTGTTGCAGAAAACCATACTATATACACTCAGTAAATTCACCCTATTCTTGCCATGAGCTATTATGTTTGACCCAATCTATATGACAGTTAAAATCCCCAGGAATGTATTCCCAGGGCCAAGCTGCACAAATTCCAGAAGGAAATTGAAGCAGCTGCCACAAATATTTGTATATTGTACTTATTTCAAGGTGCGGGACTTTGAATTTGGTAAACAGAAGGCCAACAAGTCTTATAAGTTTCTCACAAAACTAAATTAAACCTTCATTAAGATGAGAATTTATTCTAAACACATACATAGATCTGCAAATTACTACTATGACAACCTCTAAATCCTCAAATTAATCCAACACCTAGTTACACCTCCGTTAAGGGAGCAGTAACACACATAGATTTTAAAAGACCCTGGCAGAGTAACACACAATACCCTAAACAGTCGAACTCAAAGTGAGGTTTGCTCTGCTTTCATTCCTTGTAGGCAGCAGCTTGAGGTTTGGATGTGGGAGGCTTTTCACACTTGTGTTAGACTTTAGAATGCCTGCCCTTAAACATAGCCCACTCTGTTTTATACATACTTTCCCTTTCAGTGCAATTTCCAATGCTTCACTACGTCTTTGGATTTTACTTCTCCAATAATAAAATCTATCATACTGCTAAGTTCACCAGCAAACTTTGGGACAAATAAACACACTGTTTCTTAACTTCTCCTGGCTAGGTGTAATATTTTACCCCCTCGTTTGAATTCAAGCTAGTACTGTTGATTTAAAAATGCAAATGTTCCCTTTACACCATACATTCTAAAACTTCCCCCATGTTTACCTAATTAACATTTCAAACTTCTGACCAGCTGCTTTAATTGAATTAAGCCCCACAACCACACATAGGCACAGGCACAGATGCCAATATTACTCTGCTTTGTAATAAATTCCAATAACATTATGACAACTATTATATCTTCCCAACATGCCCCTCCTTATTAAAAAAATGAACCAACATAATTTAAAAGGGTGACTTCATTTTGTGAACCCATCCTACATTACTTCTTGCACTTACTACGCTACTACGTTAGTAGATGCATGCATGAACATAACAATATCTGTACAAATCCTTGATATCAACAGAAATCATTGCCGTCCAGTGCCCAGGATTTTAAATATCCAATTTACCCTTTAAGTGTCAAACGCCAACAATGCACCTGCCATCAGATTTTCTCAACTTGCCACATGTATAATCTGCAGATGAAATAGTTGCATTAATAAACTCCACCAAAATAGCCTTGCACTTCTGTTTCGAATTTTTTACAGAAACCTACAGGTATTGTGGTCTGTATAAATAATTTTTCCTGACAAATTGTTTGCAACATAAATTTTAAAATGCTGCACTGCTAACACCAACCCCAGATTTTAAAAGACCAAGGCAAAGTGACCAAGGCACAATAACCTGAATGGTCGAACTCATAATGAGTTTTTCTCTGTTTTGGTTCCTTGTACACAGCAGTTTGAGGCTTAGATGCTGGAGGCTTTTCGCACTTGTATTAGATCTTAGAATGCCTGCCTTTACACACAGCCTTCTCTCCTTTATACAGTATTTCTCATTTGAAAGCAAATTCCCATTGATTCACTGTGTCTTTGGAATTTATCTCTCTAATAATAACATCTGTCTAATTTTACCAGCAAGCTTTGTGACATTAAACATACTGCTTCAGAACTTCTCCTAGTTAGGCATAACATTTCACCCCTTCTTTTGAATTCCAGCTGGTCCAGTTTATTTAAAAATGCAAATGTTCCCTTTACATCTTACATTCTAAAACTTCCTCCATGTTTACCTACTTAACATTTCAAACCTAGGTTACCTTCTGGTTCATGAAAACCTTCAGATCAGCTGCCTTTAATTCTGCTAAGTCTGCCCCCCTTCCCCAAACACCCACACATAGACACAAGCCCCACTATACTGTACTTCATAATAAATTCCAATAACATAATGAAAATTATTATATCTTCCTGACAAGGCCATTCCGCTTTTGCTACACTTGTTCGAAAAATTAGCATTTATATCGATGGCACCTTTGCAGCTAGTTGTGGTGGTGATGGGAACATACGAACATGCAGCAGGAGAAGGCCATTCAGGCCCTTGAGTCTCCTCTGCTATTTAATAATAACATGACTGATCTGATGGTAACCTGAAATGCACATCTCACTTACAGCCGAAATCCTATCACCTCCTTCCTTATGAAGATTCTATCCACCTCTCCACTAAAAATATTCAAAGACTCTGCTTCCACTAACTTTGCAGGTATGGAGGAGGTGGGGGTTGGGGTGCTTCAAATAAAGCTCACTGCAGGATTAAATGTTTTCTTAATTCTTAATTACACCCTTGAAGGCTCCATTTTTGTCTTTTGGATCCTCTCTCGGAATTTAAGTGATTTCATCCTTAATCACTGAGGCTACTGCGGATGCCCCACCTCCTTTATAACATTCAGAAGCCTCCCTGTAGATCTTATAATTTGCGACATTTGGCTTCGATTCCCCATTGTCTTGTAGCGATGCCCCAGTAATTACTACCATGTTATACTCTTCAATTACAATGTGTGCCTGAAATTCGCTTAATTTGTTCCTAATGCTAAGAACAATTAGTTGGACCATATATTCTAATCAGTCCTTCTGCATTTACTGTTTTACTCACACATTTCTTACTCCCTTCTCCTGATTCAATTGAATGATATATTAGTGTCATTATAACTGAAGTTTGGCTTTAGCGACAAGCTTTCCAAGTGTCCAAGAGTGGTATTTAAATTTAAATAGGGGCAATTATGAGAGCATAAAAGCGGAGCTAGCTAAAGTGAACTGGCAAATGAGCTTCAGAGATAGGTCAATAGATGTTCAGTGGCCAACACTCAAAGAGGTATTTCAGAATACACAGAATAGATACATTCCAATAAGAAAGACATATTCCAAAAGGAAGGCCCACGATCCTTGGTTAACTAAAAAGGCAGCGTCAAACTTAAAGAAAAAAAAATATCATTGCGCAAAGACGGGGGGCAGGTCAGAAGATTGGAAGTAATATATAAGGCAGCAAGGAATGACAAGAATATTAGTAAGGAGGGGGAAAAAGTAAGAGAGAAAGTTAGCTAGTATATATAGGTGGGCAATTAGAGTTTCTACAGATATTTAAATAAGAAAACAGAGAACAAAGTGAGCATTGGTCCTATAGAAAATGCGTCGGGAATCGATAATCGAAAGTAGGAAGGTGGTGGATGAGCTAAACAGGTATTTTGCTTCGGTCTACATGAAAGAGGACACAAGTAACAGAGACAGCTGTAAAACAGGAAATGGAGGGGAAGGAGAAACGCTGGATAATTCCAATCACCAGGGAAGTGGTATTGAACAAATTTTTCTGGCTGCGGAATAACAAATCCCCAGGATATTATGGACTTCAACGTAGGACCTTGAAAGAAGTGGCTAGTGAGATAGGTGAAGCATTGGTTTGACTTTTCCAAAATCCCCTAAATTCGAGGAAGATTCCATTAGATTGTAAAATAGCAAATGTAACTCATGTATTCAAAAAGGGAGTGAAAGAGAAAGCATGAAATGACAAGCCAGTTAGCCTAACACCTGTCAGGGGGAATATGTTAAGAGTTATTATTAAGATAGTAGGACACTTAGAAAAATTCAAGGCTATCAGGGAGAGTCAACATGGTTTTGTGAAAGGGAAATCATGTTAACCCAATTTATTGGAGATCATTGAAGATGTCCCATGTGCCATGGATAAAGGTTGGATAAAGGTGGACATACTGCCCTTAGATTTCCAGAAGGCATTTAATAAGGTGTCACATCAAAGGTTATGGCAGAACCTAAAAGCTTATTGTGTAGGTGCGAACATATTGGCATGGGTAGAAAATTAGCTTGGTAACAGGAAGCAGATAGTTGGCATAAATGCATCTTTCTGGTCTGTCAAGTAGTGTTATACAGGGATCAGTGCTGGGGCCTCAGCATTTTACAATTTATATAAATGACCTGGTTGAAGGGATTGAAGGCATGATGGCTAGATCTGCTGGGGACATAAGAATAGGTAGGAAAGTAAATTATGAAAGCGACATACAGAGGTTACAAAGGGACACAGGTAGGTTAAGTGAGTGGGCAAAGATCTGGAAAATCGAGTATAATGTGGGCAATGGTGAAATTGTCCATTTTGGCATGAAGAATTACAAAAATAAGCTTATTTTCTAAATAGCGAGAGATTGCAGAGTTCTGAGATTCAGAGGGATCTGGATATACTGATTTTTTTTATTTATTCACGGGTTGTGGGCTTCGCTGGCTGAGCCAGTACTTATTGCCCATTTCTAGTTGCCCTTGAGAAGGTGGCTGTGAACTGCCTTCTTGTACTGCTGCGGCCCATGTAGTGTTGACACACAGTTCGTGCTGTTAGGAAGTGTGCTGCAGCGGCACTGAAGGAGCAGCAATTATTTCCAACTCACGATGGTGAGTGACTTGGAGGGCAAATTCCACGTCGTGGAAGTTCCCATCTATCTGCTGCCCTTGTCCTTCTAGATTTTAGTGGAGCCTTGGTGAATTCCTGCCATGCATCTTGTAGATGGTACACACTGCTGCTACTGTGTGTCGGTTGTGGAGGGTTTGCATGTGTGTGGATGTGGTGCCAATCAAGCGGGCTGTTTTGTCTTGGATGGTGTCAAGCTTCTTGAGTGTTTTGGGAGCTGCACTCATCCAGGCAGTGGGAAGTATTCCACCATACTTCTGACTTGTGCCATATAGATAGTGGACAGGCCTTGTGGAGTCAGGAGGTGAGTTACTCGTCGCACAGTCCCTAGCCCCGACCTGCTCTTGTAGCCACAGTATTTATACAGCTAGCCCAGTTCGGTTTTTGGTCAATGGTAGCCCTCAGGATGTTGATAATGTGGGATTCAATGATGGTACTGCCGGTGAACATCAAGGTCAATGGTTGAATTCTCTCTGGTTTGAGATGGTCATTGCCTGACACTTGTGTGGTGTGAATGTTAATTGCTACTTGTCAGCCCAAGCCTAGATATTGTCCAGGTCTTGTTGCATTTGAACATGGACTGTTTCAGTACCCGAGGCGTCGTGAATGTTGCTAAACATTGTGCAACAATCAGCGATCATCTCCACTTCTGACCTTATGATGGAAGGAAGGTCACTGATGAAGCAGCTGAAGGTTGTGGGGCCGGGGTAACTACCCTGAGGAACACCTGCAGTGATGCCCTGGAACTGAAATGATTGACCTCCAACTACCACAACCATCTCCCCCTGTGCTAGATATGACTCCAAACAGCAGAGGGTTTTCCCCCAATTTCTATTGAGTCCAGTTTTCCTTGGAATCCTTGATGCCATGCATGGTCAAATGCTGCCTTGATGTCAAGGGTAGTCGCTCTCACCTCACCTCTGGAGTTCAACTCTTTTGTCCATGTTTGAACCGAGGCTGTAATGAGTTCGGGAACTTAGTGCCCATGGCAGACCCTAAACTGGGCATCAGAAAGCAGATTATTGTTAAGCAAGTGCCGCTTGATAGCATTGTTGATGACCCCTTCCATTACTTTATTGAGCATGGAGAGTAGACTGAGAGGATCATAATTGGCCAGGTTGGATTTGTCCTGCTTTTTCTGTAAAGGACAAACCTGGACAATTTTCCACATAGCCAGGTAGATGCCAGTATTGCAGCTGGAACAGCTTGGCTAAGGGCACAGTAAGTTCTGGAGCACAGGTCTTCAGTACTATTGCTGGAATATTGTCAGGGCCCATAGCCTTTACAGTAACCACTCCCTTCAGCCGCTTCTTAATGTCATGTGGAGTGAATCGAATTGGCTGAAGACTGACATCTGTGATGCTGGCGACCTCTGGAGGAGGCTGAGATGGATCACCCACTCAGCACATTTGGCTGAAGTTTGTTGTAAATGCTTTAGCCTTAACATTTGCACTGATTTACAGGGCTCTTCCATCATTGTGGATGGGGATATTTGTCGAGCCTCCTCTTCCAGTGAATTTTTAAATTATCCAACACCATTCCCGCCTGGATGTGGTAGGGCTGCGGAGCTTAGACCTGGTCCGTTGATTGTGGGATCAATTAACTACATCTATCTTTTGCTGCTTATGCTGTTTGGCATGCAAGTAGTCATGTGTTATAGCTTCACCCGGTTGACACCTCATTTTCAGGTATGTCTAGAGCTGCTCCTGGCATGCCCTCCTGCACTCTTCATTGAACAAGGGTTGATCCTCTGGCTTGATGGTAATGGTGGAGTCGGGGATATGCCGGGCCATGAGGTTATAGATTGTGTTCGAGTGAAAGTCTGCTGCTGCTAATGGCCCACAGCACCTCATGGATGCCCAGTCTTGCTAGCTCTGTTCGAAATCTATCTCATTTAGAATGGTGGTGCTGCCATACAAGGCAATGGAGGGTATCCACAATGTGAAACCGGGACTTCATCTGCACAATGACTGTGTGGTGGTTACTCCTACCGATACTGTCATTGATAGATGCATCTGTGGCAGGCAGGCTGGTGAACATGAGGTCAAGTATGTTTTTCCTTATTGTTGTTTCCCTCACTACCTGTCGTAGTCTAGCAGCTATGTCCTATTGAACTCTGCCAGCGCAATCAGTATTGAATTCACCCACCCAGAATGCATTCTACACCCTTGCCACCCTCAGTGCTTCCTCCATTCGTGTTCAACATGGAGGAGCACTGATTCATCAGCTGAGGGAGGATGGTACGTGGTAATCAGCAGGAGGTTTCCTTGCCCATGTTTGAGACTTCATGGGATGTGGAGTCCATGTTGACTCACAGGGCAACACCCTCCCGATTGTATACCGCTGTGCCACCACCTCTGTGGGGCCTGCCCTTCTAGAGGGAAAGGAGATACCCATGGATGGTGATGGTGGTGTGTGGGATAATTCTGTGAGGTCAACTATATCAGGCTGTTGCTTGACTCGTCTGTCAGACAGCTCTCCCAATTTTGGAACTAGTCCCCAGGGTCCACTGGACTGAGTTTTCAGTTGTCTTTTCCAGCTCCTAGGTTGATTCTGGGTGGTCTGCCCATTTTCAATCTTTTTCTGTGGCTTTGTCGCTGTTTGAAACAACTGAGTGGCTTGCTAGACCATTTCAGAGGGCAGTTCAGAGTCAATCACATTGCTTTCTGCCTGGAGCCACATGAAGGCAAATTTCGTTCCCTTAAAGGGCATTCATGAACCAGTGGTGTTTACAACAATAGTTTCATGGTCATTCTTAGACTTTTAGTTCCAGATTTTTATTGGATCCAAATTCCACCACCTGTCCTATTGGGATTCAAATCAGGCTCCCCAGATTAGCCTGGGTCTCTGGATTGATAGGCCAATGCCATCGACATCGCCATCACCACTCCCACCCCCCACCCTCCTCATGAATCACTAAAGGTTAATATGCAGGTACAGCAAGTACTTAGGAAAGCTGAGACAATGTTATTGTTTATTGCGTGGAATTGTTTACAAGAAGTAGGGAGGTTATTCTTCAGTTGGACAGGGCCCTGATGAGATCACATCTGGAGTATTGTGTAAAGTACTGGCCTCCTTATTTAAAGAAAGATGTATATACGTTAGAAGCAGTTCGGAGAAGGTTTACTAGACTAATGCCTGGAATGGGCAGGTTGTCATGTAAGGAAAGGTTGGGCCAGTCTCCACTGTGACTCCACTGTCTCCACTGGAGTTTAGAAGAGTAAGAGGTGACTTGATCCAAACCTTTATGATCCAGAGTCATCTTGACAGGATGGATGTGGAGAGGATGTTTCCTCTTTCTGGAAAGTCTGGAACTCGGGATCACTGTTTAAAAATAAGTGGATGCTCAGTTAAGGCAGAGATGAGGGGGAATGTTTTCTCTCAGGCGTTCACGAGGCTTTGGAACTCTCTTCCTCAAACGTCAGCGGAACCAGAATCTTTAAATATTATAAATGTAGATCTAGATAGATTCTTCATTAACAAGGGTGTGAAAAATTATCGGGGGTAGGCAGGAATGTGGGGTTGAGGTTAGAATCAGATCAACCACGATCATATTGAATAGCAGAGCAGGCTCAAGAGGCCGAGTGTGCTACTCCTCCTCCCAGTTTGCATTTTCGTATGTTTCATGGCCTTGAAAGGAAGTCAGCGAATATGGAAATCAAATTTTCAGGGTTGCGACATTTCAGAGGCTTCACATCGAAGCAAAACCGATCACTAGGCGATTCTAATAACTGAATGCATTATTCCACTGAAACGAGGTACATTTTCGTTGCTCATACAGTTCCTTTGGAGAGATATAAGCACGAGTATTTTGAAACAATTTGAATTGCCAGAGGGTACACTTATGGCAGACCGGGGGAATTTACTATATGGGCTAATTCTATCATAGAGGACAAAGAACGTAGATAAGAGTTTGCATTTTCTCTATAAGAGTCATTTTACATGTTGGCTTGATTTGGTGGAACACGACGGCTGATAACCTGTGGTCAGAGTTTAAGGAGCTAAGAGGAAATTAAAACAAGACACGAAAGTTGGTAATCAATGTATTACTGTGCAAAAGTGCCTTGCCTAGTGTTATAAAGATTCGTTATATAAAATATTAATTTATAATGTCATCAGCTATACATACAGAAGTATTGAAGTTTTTGAAGAGAACACTTTTCCTCAGCAAAGGAGACTGACTTACAGCAGCTGCTCTGCTGCATTTCAGAAGGAGACACGCTATTTTTATTGGGGCACAGACTCTATGCAGCTCTCAGCGAGGCGTTACCTGATCCAGCTCTTCCTTGAAAAGATGCTGGTCAGAGACAGTCTGCCACAGCGGCAACAGCCTTACCCCATCTTTCTTCCTTCTGAATTCTCTCTCGTAAAAACTGAGCTGTTTGTGATTTGAAAAACCTACCAGAAGATGTAATTGCTGCAGAGCTCTTAAAGGAGAATTCCGAATCAACACCACTGTCTCCAGTGAGAAACACCAAGTACCAGTAGCTACTGTGGAAATTGGCCCTTCAGCTGTAAGAAAGCCTCTGAACAATGCGTGAATACTTTTTTCCCTGACTTCACTTGTTACTTGACCGAGGATTTTTAAGTGTGATGCTCTGCAGAGTTGTATTTCTTTTTGCATGCTGTGCTGGGGAGTGGCGAAAGGGGTGTGCGGCGTTGTGCAAGTGTTTATTTTAGATTAGTAGGTAGTTGAACATATTTATACCGTCTAAGCTTTTTGCTAATAAGTTTCACATGTTTGCCTGAGTGAGTTTTAGCAACTAAATAAACTCTTGTTAACTTCAGGAAAATGTCAGGCTTATTCCTTGCTCCGAACTCTACGCAGTTAAATATATATTACATTGGCAATATCACCTAATTTTTAAATGCAAACTCTGTTATAACTAACTCAAATAAGACAAATAGAGGGGTCATTTCATCCCTGTTAACCTCGTCATAATATTAGTCTCACTCCCCTACCTTTCCCTCCTGCCCCTGCACCGATCCCCCTTTATCTGCTTATCCAATTGCTTTTTCAAAGTCGTGACAGTATCTGCCTCCTTTCTGATGTGACCAGATCATATAAAAACATAGGGTTAAGTTAGGTTTAGCGGGCCTGTGTGTACATCCACAAAGTTTGCTTAAGCGAAATTTGCCAGGTAGGGATATGCCATACTGGGATCTGGCTCAACAAAAGGAACGAATTGGAAGCGTAATATTCCTGGGTGCCGGGTATTCAAGAAAAGCAAGGAAGGAATGAAGGAAGAAGGGTTGTTGTTTTGATTCAGGAAAGTATGGCAGTGCGAGAAAAGATATCCTTAAGGCGTCAAAGTCCAAATCTATTGGGTTGGAGTTAAGAAATGAAAACACTTAATGTGTTTAAGTAGTTGATTAATAGCATTAGAGTGATAAAGGAACAGGTTTTCTGGGAAATTGTTGAGATCTGCATTGTCTGTAGGGTCGTGATAACGTGAATATATTAACTACCAGAAAATTGAATGGGTTATTCATTATGTTAGAAGGAGAGACTTTCTGATCATGTTCAGATGAACATTCTGGATCATAATTCCTTGCCCAACCAGGAGAAGGCATTGATGTATTTAGTCCTGCAGAATTATGCAGATCAATCGGGACACCTTGGGTAAAAATGATAATCGTATCATAAGCTTTATTTTTCTTACGAAGGAGGACAAGGCAGAATCTGGAATAATAAAAAAACAAAATCAGGTGGAAGGTGGAAGGGTCGTAAATCAAATACTGGTGGACAGACATGCAATATAGCAACGTTTTGAAGAAGAAATGATTTGCATACAGACTAGATACATTCCGAATTAAACAACGAAAGTCAGAACTCCCTGGCTAATGGAGCAGTTAAAGAGTGCGGTGAAGCAGAATGACCAACCGAATGACCGATGCCAGCTTGGTAATGCACGGGAGAATCAGGCTGGGCATAAACTATAGAGGGGAACCGAGAAAGGAAAGATGGGGAGGCAAAGAGAAAGTGCTAGAATAGGAAGGTGGCAAATATTGAAAAATCTCCAAATACCTTCCTTAGGAATATAGGTTGTTAAAATGTTATAATGAGTGGTGGGTCGGATTAGGGACTAAACTGGACATCTACTGCTCGATTCAGAACGCATGACTTATGTAGTAAATTAGTACATTACCTCGATGTTCACTTCAGCTCCAATGAGAGCGTGAATCTCTGCCTACCAGACCTAGTGGAGCCCAGGCTAAAACCATAGTTGACACGTAATGCAAGTAAGTGGATGGAGATAGTGTTTTTACCGATCATGAGATGAATGGAACTATGAACGATGCAATCCAGTTCAATCCAACGATCATCAAAATGAGCAGGAGATTTACTGTGACTATAAGCGGAGAATGCTCGAAGAGGGGAAAGGGAATGGGAAGGAGAGTGCTAAGATCAGGATTTTGACCATGCAAGACATGGATTCACATGCTGAAGAGCTTGAGAAGACGTTAGACTTGCGGTGGGAATGACGGAGTTATGAATTGGCAATAAGGAGCAATGACAGAATTCAATGGGTCACAGTGGGTCTGATGAGCGAATCTCGAAGGAGGGTGGTGAAATCAACTCCCTTTGGGTGCTCTGGGGTGGATTGTGGAAGTTTCAAAATGGTCACTGTTAATTGTGCTTTGCAGAGCAAGCTTAAAGCACAGAGACGATCTATCAGCTCACACAGGGAATGATTCAAGCTGAGACAGTGACAGGAGAGCTGCAGTTCGGGACTGGCGGAGGCCGTCCAAAGGACAGGACGCACAGAACACCATTCATGCCCACTGGAAAAACGCTGACAACAGAAAATCATAGATGCAATCAGTATCAAGGCCAGAACCAGCAGGATCACAGTGGAAGGGGGCCAGTATGAAGACTTTTAAAAATCCAAGGAAAATTAGCCTGGAAAAGCACTTCAACCAATGAAATATGAGCATTCCGGTAGATAATGCTCTCCTTGCAAGGCAGTAGCAAAAAAAATAGACTGCTGTAAATCTGAGGAACAAGCGATGAAATAGCATTCAGTCCAGGAGAAAATGTGTTTTTACCTCACGCTCAAAAGAGCAGTGGTGTATAGTGGGGGGAGAAAACAGCAGCAACTGATGTGCAGCTCAGCTTGCAAATGGCGTCTTCAGGAGACAACATAGCAGAGCAGATATATAGCAATTGAAGACTATGGTGGAGACTACCAAAGCCCAGGTGGTGGAAGGGTCTAGGAAAACAATTGAAGCAGAGTCCTGGATCTCCTGCACACCACATGAAAAGTAAGTAACAGAGCCTGGATGAGCACCGCACTGTTAGAAGCAAGGCATCTAAGTCGCTGAAGTGTAGAGATGGCAAGGTGAGCAGGGTTGGGGAAAGTGGCAATGGATAACCTGGAATGGAGTTGCGAAGGAGGGCTCATTTGGAAGATGCCCGCCAATGGAGACCAATGGTATTTCAAGTTTTACATGTTTGTTTGCAATGGCGTTAAGTTGCCATGCCACCTCAATGTGTTTGTCTTGATTTTCCAGGCCAGACACCCATATAGCTTTACTCTGGGGAATTGCAGTTAAAGTTATTATTATACAACAAACTTAAATTCGCACACATGCTGAACATTTTTCAGGGACAACTGGGAAGACATTCAATTGCCTGGCTATCTGCTGAATTAAATAGTCCTGTATGTGAGCAGTTACCACCTACTTTCCTTTTTTGTAACACATAAATAGAATGCAATGGCTTGGCAGGCGAATGTGACATGCTCAATCTGAGAAAGCTCAAAAGGCGAATAATCTGGAATGTTAATGATTCTGTTGATAACACTTGTCATTAGTGAATCTAAATTCAGAGCTACGTTTTTAAATTTGAGTATTTGCCAGTATCAGCGCTGTATATTCTGAACAGGGTAGACTGTTTCTAGGTTGTGAGAGTTGCATTCAGAGATATGCAGGATTCAGCAATTGTCAATGAATAGAACACTGGACTGTGAAAACATTTGTCAACTCTATTAATATGTGGTCTTGGGATTTGGGAGTCGCAATCAAGGCTACATTAATTATTATAAAAGTGATATACTGCGGATTCTGGAAATCAGAAATTAAAAAAAGGTGGAAAAACTCAACAGGCCTGGCAGCTTCTGTGGAGGGAGAAACAGAGTTAACGTTTCAATTCTGAAGAAAAGTAGTACGGACTTGAAACGTTAATTCTGGTTCTCTCTCCACAGATGCTGCCAGCCTTGCTGAGTTTTTAAACCTGGCAAACCTGGTAAATCAGTCAGTTAAGGTGCATGAACCTTTCACATGATTGTGGTAAAATATCAGTCAAAGATGAAACAATTTACCAAAACACTTCGAATATAGGCTTCCTTCAGCAGATTTGCTTTCATGACGATTTGATCAGCAAATAAGTACATTAGACAAAAAGTGCGGCTCCGAGAGAGATACAACATAATAGTCATTCGATTGAACGTTAATTGTTAAAAAGATAATAAAGCAAACCATATATGAATATCGGCCAGAAAAGACAATTAAAGTTGCACAACTTAAATCTACAAAGCAATTCCTCCGTTGTTCAGTAGAGGCACTGTTGCTTTAAGATAATGTACTGTTATTATTGGCCGAGTCTCTTTGTGTCGCTGTCTACCAATGAGAGGAAGAAATGTGGCCAGAGATCCAGCCACTCCCCCTACACCGTAGAATGAACGAGCAGGATCGTTGTTCCGCACTCTTAATTCGCAACGGAGAAATAAAGGATAAGTCTCGGGGTTCTTGCAAATGAACTTGGAAATCGTGGCAAAAGCGAGTGGACGCTAAACGTGAAATTTAGCATTTCCTTTGGGTGAGTAAGGTAATGAACGAATAGCTTCCCTGTCGAAAATCATCGGAGATTCCGCAGTACTCTGACAAGAATGGTCCACTGCTTAAACCGCCATTTGTCGCAAAGGCCTGTTCTTTATCTGATATTAATATTTGTTTCGGGTTCAGTTTGTGTAAAAATTCGCTACTCAATTCCGGAAGAATTGGATGCTGGTACCGTTGTTGGGAATATTGCCACGGATCTGAGATTAGATGCGAAGCAGATGTTGGGGCGCAGATTTCGAGTTGTATCTGAAGGCAAAAAGCAATATCTCGACGTGAATTTAAACACTGGAGCTCTCATTATAGAAGAAAAAATGGACAAAGAGCAGCTTTGCGAGGACGGCCTCTCATGCGTGCTGGTGTTTGAAGCTGTGATTGAGAACCCGTTAAAGCTATATCATTTAGAAATAGAGATTCTCGACATAAATGACAACGCGCCCGCTTTTAAGGCAAGCGAGTTAAACATTGAAATCCCAGAATTGCAACCAGCAGGAACGAGCTTCCCGCTCCAGAGCGCTATTGACCCGGACGCTGGAACCAACAGTGTTCGTTTCTATCAACTGAGTTCAAGCGAATATTTCACTTTGAAAACACATTCCGAGAACGAAAAGACTGAAATCCCAGAACTCGTGCTGGAACGACCCCTAGACCGAGAACAACAAGCCGTGCATCAGTTAACACTGACGGCGTTTGATGGAGGAAGCCCAGAGAAATCTGGAACCACCCAGATTAAAATTAATGTGCTCGACGTGAACGACAATGCCCCTTCTTGCGAACAGAACATTTATCAAACCACTACTGCCGAAAACATACCCAAAAACACTTTGATTGTGAAGGTAACTGCAATTGATTTGGACGAGGGTCTAAACGGTGAGATAATCTATGCTTTTAGCGAGCAGACGCCTGATAAAGTACGTGAAGTATTTAGCTTAGATTCAACAACCGGAGAAATCAGAGTAACTGGAATTTTGGATTTTGAAGAAGCAGAAAATTATCAGATTTCGGTACAAGCTAAGGACCGAGGTGCACGTTCATTGTCAGTATACTGCAAAGTTTTGATAAAGGTTACTGATGTTAATGATAACTGCCCTGAAATAGTAATCACGACTACATCCAGCTCTATTCCAGAGGATGCTGCAGTGGACACAGCAGCAGCTCTTTTCCGAGTTACAGATCGGGATTCTGATAAAAAGGCAAATATCTATTGCCGAATCACCAGAGACATCCCATTTAGGCTTAATAGCTCTTTTAATAACTATTACACGTTAGTTACAAGTGGCCACTTAGACCGTGAAAAAGTGCCAGAGTACAACATTACCTTTGTATGTACGGATACTGGCTCCCCTCCGCTCTCGGCAAACAAAACCATTCGAATTCAAGTCTCAGATATAAATGACAATCCGCCGCTTTTTACACAGCCTTCCTTCACCATGTATGTATCAGAAAATAATGTTATCGGTGCTTCAATTGGTTCTGTGTCAGCCTTTGATCCGGATTTCAAACAAAATGCCGAATTGTCGTATTCTATTTTGGATAGCCTCATACACGGCTTCCCTGCATCCACTTTGATTTCAATAAACGCAGCCAGTGGCGTGATGCTTGCACAACGCTCGTTTGATTTTGAGCAACTAAAAAAAATTCAGGCCCATGTGCAAGTGAAGGATTTTGGATCCCCTCCTCTGAGCAGTAACGTAACAGTGAATGTAATCATCGTGGACCAGAATGACAACGCCCCTGTTATCGTGTCACCTCTGCCAGTCAAAGGGTCTTCAGCAGAGGACACAATGCCAAGATCTGCAGAGCCAGGTTACTTGGTTGCAAAAGTGACATCCACTGATGCCGATACTGGATTGAACGCTCAAATGTTTTACCAACTGCGTCAGCCGACTGATGAAAGTTTGTTTACTGTGGCTTCAGAAACTGGAGAAATTTGGACGATTCGTCGCTTTGGGCATAAAGATTCACTCAGGCAAAAAATCATAATTTTGGTGAAAGATAATGGAACCCCGTCCCTTTCATCAACTGTCACCATCAATGTATCAGTACAGGATGATATCACAGAAAATACATCTAATATCGGTACCTTGGGTAACGCTGGGCCATGGAAATACGATTTAAAATTCTATTTAATGTTGGTTTTTGGCTCAATCTCGATCCTGCTGCTTGTGGCGATTGTAATCCTCGCTATTAATGTGCTCAGAGGTAGAAATGGAAGTAGCAGCTACTCTTGCTGCTGGCAGCCGCCTTACCTTTCGAGGAAATCTTCTCATCATGGAATCCAAAAGGCTAGTGCAAGTCTTCAAATTCCATCCAATTACACAGAGGTGTATGAAAGCGGGACAGGCCAGCAAACATTTGACTATGGCGCACGTCAAGGTTGTGCCTTGACCGATTTCACCTTCCTACAGTTACAAGGTTTGGCCGGCCCCAAGTTTGATATCAAGAACGGCGCATGTCACCCCTCAGAATATAGAAAGGCATCAAACTCTACGAACAAGGATACAGCTAAATTTCAGGAGGTGAGTGTTTTCCAGGTGAAGTATTAAACTTCATTTATGTGATACGTTAGTGACAAAAGCAAGCACTGTGGTTGCTTGAATTCCGAAACGAAATGGAAATGCTGGAAATATTCATCAAGTTTGGCAGCCTATGTGAGGAGGGAAAAGGAATTCATGTTTCAGGATGCGACCTGTCCTCAGAACTGGGATTGCTTAGAGAATTTAACAGTTTTTCTTGATGATGGCAGGAGAAGGGAAGGAAAGATTAAGCGAAAATATCTGTGAGCGGGAGGGATGGAGGAGAGATCAAATGGCAAAAGGTAGAATCGTCCAAGGCACTATTAAAAGATGGTAATAGAACAAGGACCATAACTTGTGCCCAGCGATGGTCTGCATGACAGAATCAGAATGATCACCAACTGATGTTGCCCAAAAAAGATGGAGCGGGGTGGCAGAGGGGTAGATATGATCTGATACTGTGAAACCGCGTATTGAGTACGAAATGTGGTGCAGTGTCCAGAAGAGCCATAAGGTGCTATTCCTTGAGTTTATGTTGAGCTTTATTGGAACAATGCAAGCGGCCACACACCGAAAGGTCAGATTGGGAATGGAGGACAGAAATAAATTAAGAACTGACCAGTATCTCTGGGTCACGTTTGTAGACTGAAAAGTTGTATTTTGCGAAGATTTTCGGCAAACTGCGTCTGGCCTTCCAAAAGTAGAGCATGCCATTATGTAAGCAACGGACGCATTATACTAAATTGAAATCGCTATTACATCTGCCATCAATGATTGTGGCCTTCGAGAGCGAGCGGAGAGCAAGTAAAATTTTAGATATTGCATCTCATGCACATGCATGGGAAGGTGATATGAGAAGGCACTGGGCTCGTTATCCAGAGGCTTGGAGATATAATTGAGGGAGCCTGAGTGCAAATCCTAAAATGTTACTTTTAGAAATTGCATTCACTTAAAAATAAGTATTGAAATAAGTAAAAGCAAAACACTGTTTTCAGTACAAGTGACCATAAAAGTGTTGAAATATCATAAAACCCCAAATTGTCATTAATATGCCGCGTCTCATTTAGGGGAGAATAGCTACAATCTTTAGCAGCTATTGCCACATGAGGTTTTAGCCATATAATAATGCATTTGACTGTCTACTGCCATGTTGTCATTGTCTAGCAAGTCACTCAATCAGGTTATGTATGGATAGATACGTACGAGAAAAAGCAAACATACACTGCCTCAGATACATTGCAACTTTCCACTGAATTTTTCTGACTTGTACCTTAACTGTGTTTACCCGGCTTTGGTCCATGTTCCCTGATGGCGTTATTTAACAAAAATATGCCAATTGTAGACTTGAAAATTTCAAGATATTTCAAACATATCATTTACATTCCATACGCTGATCTAATTAAAAGGCCCAGTCTGCAGAAAACGGTTAAATCCGATGATTACATTGTTAGAACGTGAATTTCACACTAGCATACCTTTGGTATAAGAAATTAATTTTCGTAGAAAACGAAAAGGAAGAGGACGACAGGGCGTTTGAATTGCAATGGTAAGTCAAGAAAACATTAGATGTTAGCTAAGAGAAGAGATAAGAAAAATAATAGTTCGTTTTTAACACAGAACTTGAGTATTGATGAAGAAAGACATTTTGTCGAAGCTTTTCATGTTGCACTCATGAGGACAATCGCCAGAATACCAATGTCAGGGGAAGCAATAATTTTATACTATATAAGAAGAGAGTGCTGATTGGTTCACGATTGAACTCTGATTGGTAAAGGCGTTTCTATGGAGAATTCACGAGTTAACGGTTACTGACAGTTAACTGCCAAGCATTCTTTGAAATTTAAACCGAACAGCTTGCAGTGTGACATATTTGTGTGTACTGGAAGCTATATATATTAACAAAGAGGGGTCTGTTCTTTCCAAGCAGAAAGAACAGGCACGTACATGGTGCTTGTTTCAGCTAAACAAAATAAGTGATAGCTATTCGCTGGTCCATTCCTCAGGGCAATGCCTTGACCAATCAGAGTCGAGCTGCCTGGTTTAAATTTCAGGCAATGCTTGGCAATTAACAGTCAGTCACCATTAACTGTGACATTCCCCCCGGCAACGCTTCTACCAATCAGAATCCACTCTTCAACCATTCAGCACTCGCTTCTCACAGAGTATAATGTTGTTGTTTCCCCAGACGTCGGTATTCTTGTGGTTGTCCTGATGAGTACAAGACGAAAAGCGTCGACAAAAAGTCTATTTTAACAACACTCAAATCATAATAATGAAGGGACATGAAATGTAAATCTGTATTGTAAGCAGACGAGTTTGATTCGAAGTACCTAGGAAATAGGGATTAAGAAAAAGATAATGAACAATTCAATAATAAAAATACAAACTGCTGAATGAATGTTTAAAGCGCCATAGGGACATAAGAATACGAGTGGCCACATGGTCTAGTGAACCTATCCCACAATGCAATGATCTCTGACATAAACTGCCCAAGTTGCCCCATATCACTTACTATCTTTGCCTAACATAAAGCTATCAATCGTGAAATGATCAATTGATCCAACACCAGTTCCAATTTCTCGAAGAGAAATGTTAAATTCTACCACCCTTTGCTTGCGACTTCACTCCAAAAACTTTGGGCATACTTTTTAGGCTATAGCCCAAGTTCCAGATTCAATGCCCATTGGGAATTTTATTTCTAGCAATCCTAACAGCTTCCATTAATGCCTTGAAACCATCGATCAAGTCACACCTTTCCTGCTGACATAATGAAAAATCGTGCCTGGGGTGGTGATTCCGGTCCGGCCTTCATCTGCATCCATTGGCGGGTGCAAATGGGCTTCACGCTGAGCTCCAGCATTATTCCCGATCCGCTATGGCAGGCAGCGTCGGGAAATCCTGTCGGAAATTCACGCCGACATGAAACACTGCTAAATTCCGAGGATTACAATCTAGTTTATGCAATCTCTTCTCTTAATTTCATAGATTCTAATAGATGCACGCTGAACTCCCTCCAAAGCGAGTATAACCGTCCGAAGGTTCGGTGCTCACAACTACTCAGTTCACCGGTGTACTCGAACCAGCTGTAGTACAATATGTGTTTAACAATCTGAATAGTGTTTTAACAATCTGAACAATCAAGCCTTATTGATTATTTTCATATTTGCCTGCCTTTGTAAATGGATCATCAAGTCCTTTTGGACACACTGAGAATTCTCCCATGTCCCCGCCGCCGTCATCAATGGCAGGTGGTTGGGAGCATTCGGCAGGAGACCCTAAAATCGATTTCATGTCGGCGTGAATTTCCAACAGGATTTCCCGACGCTGCCTGCCATAGCGGATCGGGAATAATGCTGGAGCTCAGCGTGAAGCCCATTTGCACCCGCCAATGGATGCAGATGAAGGCCCGACAGGAATCACGACCCCAGGCACGATGTTTCATTATGCCAGCAGGAAAGCACACTGGTCCACAACGCGCCTGGACAAGCGTGACGTGCAGACGTCGGGAATTATCTTTAGAGCCTTGCTCAGGCATAGCCGGAGAATTAGGTGTTGAAGGCCTCCAGGTACCGGGCCCTGGAGGAACACTGGGACCACATGGTGGGTGGATCTTCATGCACGTGGCTCCGCCACAAAGCAGCTGTCAGAAGATAGGGGTACTCCACTCAGCAGCTTCGAGTTTGCTGAGACTTTGTATCTTAATGGAATTCGCTGATGTTTCGGACATGCTTCAGAGCTTCACAGACTTCACCATTTTTCATAGTCTTGGCTCATGCCTCAACCTGTTTCAGAAGTTCAGGCACTTCGCCATGGCCTGGTAAGAATGTGGTGGAGGACAGGTGGTGAAGAGGTATGATTGGGAGAGGAAGGTTTTTGGGGGAAGGTTGAAGCGGGTGGGGGAGGGGGCGAATGTCTTTGGGGGGGGGGGGGGTGAAAATGAGAAGGGGGCAAAAGTGTCAAAGGGGTGAAGCTAGGATTACGGGGATAGGTTACGGTGGGGAAAGGTATTCAGTGGAAGGGAGGAGTACACGGAAGGACGAAATTCATAGGGGAAGGTGTAATGGTGGAGAATGGTGCAAATGGGGAATTAGGTATAAGAGGTGAGAAAGGTGTAAGGGAGGGAATTCGGGGTGTTGGGGAGATGTGTAGAGGGGGGAAGGATTGAGGGTGGTGGAAGGAGTAAGAAGGAGGAAGGTATCGGGGCGGGGTTGAATGGCTAACTGAATGTGCAAAGGGGGAATGTGTAATGTCGAATCAATGACTGTCTCCTGAGGACTGAACTCAGGGTGAGCATGGTAGGAGGGGATGGTTAAATTAACAGGGGGAAGAGGCGCTGGCAGGTAGGTGGAGTTATCCTGTAACAGGGTATACCTCTTACAGTAGGACAAGCAGTGAGGCTGGTTGATTGTGACACAAAAGCAAACACAGACACTGAGGGTGGGAAGGAGGAGGTCGGGGAGTTCAATGTGGACGGGTTGAGGTTCACTTGACGGTATGGACTGTGCACCTTCACCTGGACATCCTGGAATGTCAAGAGTTCCGGCTGAAATGTGACAGCAGGGAGGTCGAATGTTATACTGGGACGGGGTGGGGAGTATATTGCAATGGGGGAAAGGACATGGGTAACTGGGGAAGGTGAATTTGTGGGGAAACTTATCAGAAATATGGCTACAGCAATTTTTGCAATATCGAATGTGAGCAGAGCCTCATATTGCACAGGCCCAGGTGCTGCATGGGAGTGCAATCAGTGAGCGGGCAGAGATGCAGTTCAGCTCAGCTGGTCAACCTAAACTGAACCAAATTAGGTAGCTTCGAAAATTCTCAGGACTCTGAGATTAGTGTGATAGATGAACGCTCTGCTAGTACGGGAGAGTGCTTGCATGAGGATCTGAAAGGCCTTGCCAGATACACTTCTCCCTCCAGAATCATCCATGATTTAGCCGCATGCTGCTTAACTGCTGATGTTGGGGAGGGTTTGCGGGAGGTGAGTGGTAGGGAGGTCTCGCAAATCTTATATAATGAAGCTGAAAGTCAACAGTGTAATGTAATGCAATGTAGTGAGAGTTAATATGTTTGCAACTAATACAGTGTCAGTGTTCACCTGTGAAACTAGTTGAGCTTAAATATTCTTGATTTTATGTTGCCTATCACTTCTTCTAGGTGCTAACCTCATATTCGCAGTAGGGATGGAGGCAGACTGTGGAGTTCTTTGCCCTGTTCCCTTTGATGACCTTGGCGGTTGTTCCCTGGACAGCCGAGGCCTGACGGGCCCAGGATTACTTTGGCTGCCCCTCTGTGGGCCAGATGCTTCCTGTGAAGTTAATATTTAATGTTTATGTCATTCTGTACAAAGACATTTTAATTAAAAAGAATTGTTATATAATACCTAAAAGTAGTGTGCTAAGTCCCGGTAGTGCCCTCTGGTGGAGAATAAGAAACAAATGAATCTTTCGTTTTTTCACACAGAAAGTTGGAGTTTAGAAGCAGATAGCTTTGTGTGTATTCTTAATGGTTAAGAAGTGACAAAGCATGTCACTCCCTCTGCAGTGAAAGAGGACAAGGCTGAATGGGTCGCAGGCAAAATGCATTTGGAGGGAGCTGACAGCATCTAAGAGTCCTGAGTGGATGCCCCAGGACTGATCCACTGCTTCCCCTCCTCACCTTGGGTGCCCAAAGGATCCGGCCAAACTCCTTGAAGGGAAGGGGCACCTGGAGCGACACTGAGGTGTCCCTTTCCCCTCTCACATGGCCACTGCATGAACTCACCCACGGGAATTGCGATGGAGTGCAGGTCTGCAGTCATATCCAGCAGAAACCAAGGGTTCTGCTGGACGAAGTTTTCATGGTGTCCAACATCCTCTCCATGGAGACCTCCATGCGCACACCTGCCGGCACCACTTCAGCAGGGAGCAGGTGGATGGCTCGGCCTGACTCAAGTGCAACTCTTCTGAGGGCTTCCAGCAGCTCTGCGTGATGGTCCCCCACGTCTTGCGGACTCTCGAACATGCGGTTGAAAGCCAATTCCAGACACCCTTCCTTAATTAACACTAGTACACACCGGAATGTGCATTCCTGAGCTGATGGAGGGCGCAAGTCACGGTTATAACTCCTCTACAGGTGTGGAGCTCTCCTCTTCCGCTTCCTTCAGTCGTGTTTCTGGGCTGAGGCTGGGCTGACCACTGAGAGGGCGTCCTCCCCCACCTCCTTGGGGCTTGGTCTCTTCCTGGGGGCACCTGTAAGTGAGATGAAAGGATGCAAGTGGCAGTATCAGCATCGTCCAACAGAGAAGCACATTTGACTCTCAGGTTTGCATTGAATATATGAATCCTTACCCAGTGGATGACTACTCTGAGATCTCCATCGCCAATGGCTCTGTGCTGCTACACTCCTGCCAGGTCAGATACCCTCTCCTTAAATTCCGTCAGTGACTTGAAAAACGACCGACACTACCCGCCACCCCCCCACCCCTCCCCCAGTATTCTCGTGTTCTCAGCAACTTTGACAGAGATTCTCCTGCTCAAAGCAGAGAACATGTTTGAGAGGCGTTGCATGTTGCATGGATTAGAGCAGTGCAAATTGGCTCATTTATCATAGCTCCCCTCAGAATATAGCCTACTGTTCTGAAATGCCATTACTAGAGAGAATTGGGTAGAAAGATTGTGCACCAGCTCCCTCTAGAATGCTGATAAGGAGAAGGCTCAGGCAGGCATTGATTTGCAAAGATTGCTGGTTCCTTCTGTGCCTAGGCCAGCCCCCCTCAGCCCAACCCATCTACATTCACAGCCCTTCCAAGAAGTGTTCCAAGTCTGCTGAAGGGTGGAGCAGGCACAGTGAGCAGTCCACCACGGTGTGGATGCACTGAAGTGGAACTGTGAGCTCGGGCATGCCGTTGACACTGAGCCTTAGACCTATGACATATTGGAATCTCATGCGGCTGTCTGATGAGGCGTACTCTGGAGGAGTAAGTCACTGAATTGCCAACCTCGTGTGCACACTATGGGCACTGACAGCATCAGCTACCTGCAGCCACGCAACGTTGGTATCTTTGTTTGGACTCCTCCTCCCATCAGGAGGGCACAGCACATTACTGCATACCTGGACATGGTCCAAGAGACACAGGGAGGCATCACTAAATTTTGGACGGGGGCTGTTGGATGACCTTGCAGACGTCTCTCTGATTTTAATTTGACGTTGTGGGTGTTGACTATCCTTTAATTGTGGCATTTGGATTTGATGCCGGGATGTGCATCATCAAGCCCGCTCTGCAGTGGAAGTCGGCGCGAAACACCCGGCTGCAGAATTAATTACACCCAGGCCTGAAAAAATTGCGTTGTTCACGGTCGGCCTCCACAGCAGGAGTCATTCCTCAGCCTTTGCTGCCACCATCGGATTTAGTCCCGATGGACGAGCTCTTTCCAATCTGTCTACCTTTTCGCCAATTTGCAAGATACTCTGTTCTAACCTTTTTTTTTATATCTGAAGTGGATAACTTCACTTCTGCTTACTTTGACAACCATTTGCCACGGTTCTGCCCATTGGCTCCACCAACAGTGGTTGCAATAACTCCTGCCTTGATGTTGCTGGCATACTTATAAATGTGGATTTAACCCATCATCTTAGTGGTTAATATGTACTGTCAATGGCTGAAGACTTAACACCCTGAGTTACATATTGAAAATTCGAATTCCTGTCCATTTTGTATACTGTTGCTTTTATGTTACCCCTTAAGTTTTCACTTGACAGCCCAAGCCTGGATACTGTCCAGGTCTTGCTGCATTTGTATATGGACTGTTTCGATACCTGAGGAGCTGCGAATGGTGCTGAACATTGTGCAATCATCAGCGAACATCTCCAATTCTGACCTTATGATGGAAAGAAGGTCGTTGATGAAGCAGCATAAGGTGATGGGGCCAGGGACACTACCATGAGGGACTTCTGCATTGATGCCCTGGAGCTGATATGATTGACCTCCTACAACCACACCCATCTTCCTCTGTGCTAGATATGACACCAAACAGCGGAGAGTTTTCTCCCAATTCCCATTGACTCCAGTTTTCCTCGGGCTCCTTCATGCCAAACTTGGTCAAATGCTGCCTTGATGTCAAGGGCAGTCACTGTCAACTCACCTCTGGAGTTCAGCTGTTTTGTCCATGTTTGAACCAAGGCTGTAATGAATTCAGGAGCTGAGTGGCCCTGCCAGAACCTAAACTGGGCAACAGAAAGCAGGTTATTGCTAAGCAAGTGCTGCTTGATAGCGTTGTTGATGGCCCCTTCCATTACTTTATTGATGATGGAGTGTACACTGGTGGGGTCATAATTGGCCAGTTTGGATTTGTCTTGCTTTTTGTGTACTGGGAATACATGGGCATAGCTTTTTGTGTACTGGGTGAATGCCAGTATTGTAGATGGAACAACCTAGCTAAGGGAGCAGCAGGTTTTGGAGCACAAGTCTTCAGTACTATTACCAGAATATTGTCAGAGCCTATATACTTTGCAGTATCCAGTGCCTTCACCCGCTTCTTGATGTCATGTGGAGTGAACCGAATTGGCTGAAGACTGGCATTTGTGTTGCCAGGGATCTCAGGCAGAGGCCGTGATGGGTCATCCAATTGGCACTTGTGGCTGAAAATTGTTGCAAATACTTCAGCCTTATCTTTGCACTGATATGCTGTGCTCCCCCATAATTGAGAATTGGGAGGTTTGTGGAGCCTTCTTCTCCTCCAGTTACTTGTTTAATTGCCCGCCACAAGTCATGACTGGATGCAACAGGACTGCAGAGCTTAGTTCTGAACCACTGGCTGTGGGATCACTTAGCCCTCTCCATTGCATGTTGTTTGGCATGCAAATAGTCATGTGTCATAGCTTCACCATGTTGAAGAATTCTGGGATACTAAATAATCCACTTGGTTAACCTCTAGCACTATTGTTCTACTGCATATGTGATGACAATAAGTAAAATATTTGCTAAACTTATTAAATACCAATTCAAATACCATCAAATATAATTCATTTGGTTTTGCACTGCTATGCGAATTTCGAGTTGTGGACTTTCTAATAGAATTGATAGTCCTTGTTGAACACATTTTAACACGGTCTGCTGTTCAACCCAATGTCAACTCCTGAAATTAACTATTGAAATCAAAACCTTTTATGTTTCTGCCACTCAGTATCTCTGTAAACTCTTCGACCCCCAGAAGTCTGAAAAATATATGTGCTTCTTTAACAAATTTCCCTTGAGCATTCCTGCTTTTAGTTGCTCGAACCATGATGGCCTTGCCCGACTCTTGACTAGACCCGAAGCTGTGCAATGCCATAGAACCAGAGAACAATAGAAAAGCTACGGTACAGAAAGAGGCCATTCAGCCAATCATACCTCTGCCAGTGAGAAAAAAGATGAAAAAGAAACTAGGCGCTCATTTTAATCCAACTTACCAGCACAGGGTCCATATCCTTGCAGGTTACAGTGCTTTAGATGCCGATCCAAGCACCTTTTAAATGAGTTGAGCGTTGCAGCCTAACCCACCGATCTAAGCAATATATTCCAGAGGCCCATTGCTCTCTGAGTGAAAACGATTTTCCTCATCTCCCCCCTAGTCCTTCTACCAATCACCTTAAATCTTTGCCCCCAGTAATTGATCTGTGATGTCGGTGACCTCCAGAGGAGGCCGAAACGGATCTTGCACTTGGCACTTCTGGCTGATATTTGTTGTGAATGCTTCAGCCTTTATCTTTTGCACTGCTTTGCTGGGTTCTTCCATCATTGAGGATAGGGATATTTGTCCAGCCTCCTTCTCCAGTGAGTTGTTTAATTGTCCACCACCATTTCCAACGGAATGTGGCAGGACTGCAGAACCTTAAGATCTGGTCCATTGATTGTGGGATCACTTAACTCTATCTATCTATTGCTGCTTATGCTGTTTGGCACGCAGGTAGTCCTGTGTTATAGCTTCACCAGGCTAATACTTCATCTTTAGGTATGCCTGGCGCCGCTCCTAGCATGCCCTCCTGCACTCTTCCTTGAACTAGGGTTGATCCCCTGGCTTGATGGTAATGGTAGATTGAGGAATATGCCGGGCCATGAGGTTACAGATTGTGTTCGAGTGCAATTTTGCTGTTGCTGATGGCCCACATATTGCCATATCTGTTCGACATCTATGTCTTTTAGAATGGTGGTAGTGCCATACAGGACAATGGAGGGTATATTCAATGTGAAGCTGGGATTTCATATGCACAATGACTGTGCAGTGGTCACTCCTACAGATAATGTTATCAATAGATGCTTCTGTGGCAGGCAGTCTGGTGAGGATGAGGTCAAATATGTTTTTCCCCATTGTTGGTTCCCTCACCACCTGCTGCAGACCCAGTCTAGCCGCCATGTCCTATAGAACTCAACCAACATGTTCAGCATTGAAGTCCCACACCCATAATTCATTCTGTGCTCGTGCCACCGTCAATGCTTCCTCCAAGTCGTGTTCAACATGGAGGAGCACTGATTCATCAGCTGAGGGTGGGTGGTACATGATAATCAGCAGGTTTCCTTGCCCATGTTTGAGACTTCATCGGGTCTGGAGTCCATGTTGGGAACTCCCAGGGCAACTCCCTTCCAAATTGTATACTGCTGTGCTGCCACGTCTTTTGAGTCTATCCTTCTGGTGGGACAGGAGATACCCATGGATGGTGATGTTGGTGTGTGTGATGAATCTGTGAGGACGACTATGCCAGGCTGTTGCTTGACCGGCCTGTGAGACAGCTCTCTCAATTTTGGCACTCGTCCCCAGATCTTAGTAAGGAGGACTTTGCAGTGTCTCCAGGGCTAAGTTTCTAGTTGTCTTTTCCAGTTCCTAGGCTGATACCAGTTTCAATCTCTTTTGTGTGATTTTGTCGCTGTTTGATACAACTGAGTGGCTTGCTAGGCCATTTCAGAGGGCAGTTAAGAGTCAACCACATTGATCTCTGCATGAAGTCACATGGAGGCCACACCAGGTAAGGACGTCAAATGTCCTTCCCTTAAAGGGCATTCGTGCACCAGAGTTGTTTACAACAATCGTTTCATGGTCATTCTTAGACTTTTAGTTCCAAATCTTTATTGAATTCAAATTCCACAATCTGTCCTGGTGGGATTCGAAGCAGGCTCCCCAGAGCATTAGCCTGGGTCTCTGGATTGATAGGCCTGTGCCATTGACATTGCCATCAGCTCCCCTCATGAATCGCTAAAGGTTAATATGCAGGTACAGCAAGTAGTTAGGAACGCTTATACAATGTTATCGTTTATTGCGTGGAATTGTTTACAAAAGTAGGAAGGTTATGCTTCAGTTGGACAGGGCCCCAATGAGATCGCATCTGGAGTATTGTGTAAAGTACTGGCCTCCTTATTTAAAGAAAGATGTAAATACGTTAGAAGCAGTTTGAAGAAGGTTTACTAGACTAATACCAGGAATGGGCGTGTTCTCCTATGAGGAAAGGTTGGGCCGGTTAGGCTTGCCTCTACTGGGGTTTTGAAGAGTAAGAGGCGACTTGATCGAAACCTTTATGATCCAGAGTGGTCTTGACAGAATGGATGTGGAGTGGATGTTTCCTCTTTCCGGAGAGTCTGTAACTCAGGGTCACTGTTTAAAAATAAGTGGTTGCTCATTTATGACAGAGATGAGGAGAAATGTTTTCTCTCAGGGGTTCACGGGTCTTTGGAACGCTCTTCCTCAAAAGTCAGCGGAAGCATAATCTTTAATATTTTAAAGATATATCTAAATAAATTCTTCATTAACAAGGGTGTGAAAGTTATTGGGGGTAGGTAGGAACGTGGGGTTGATGTTACAATCAGATCAACCACGATCGGATTGAATGGTAGAGCAGGCTTGAGGGGCCGAGTGGCCTACACCTGCTCCTAATCCGTATGTTTTTTCGTATGTTTCATAGCCTTGAAAGAAAGTCAGCCGCTTTTTCAGCAAATATGGAAATCAAATTTTCAGGGTTATTAAATTCCTGAGGCTTTCCATCGAAGCAAAATCGATAGATAGACGATTCTAATAACTGAATGCATTATTCCACTGAAACGAGGTACATTTTCGGTGCTTATACAATTCCTTTGGACAGATATCAGCACGAGTATTTTGAAATAATTTGAATTGCCAGAGGGTACACTGTAATAGGTATATGGCAGACCTGGGTATATGGCAGACCTGGGTAAGTTACTATATGGGCTAATTCTATCATAGAGGGCAAAGAACGTAGATGACAGAGTTTGCATTTTCTCTATAGGAGTCATTTTACACGTTGGTTTGATTTGGATGGAAGTCGATGGCTGATAACCTGTGGTCAGAGTTTAAGGTGCTACGAGGAAATTAAAACAAGACATGAAAGTTGGCAATCACTGAATTCCTCTGCAAAAGCACCTTGCCTATTGTTATAAAGATGCGTTATATAAAATATTAAGTTATAACGTCATCGGCTGGACATACAGAAGTATTGAAGTTCTTGAAAATAACACTATTCCTCAGCAAAGGGCTCTGACTTACAGCAGCTGCTCTGCTGCATTTGGAAAGGAGACGCACTGTTTTTATGGCAGCATGGAGTCTATGCAGTTCTCAGCGAGAACTGATCCAACTCTTCGTTGAAAGATATTGGCTTTAGCATAGTCAGAGAGAGTCTGCCACAGAGGCAACGGCCTTACCCCATCTCTCTTTCTTCTGAAGCCTCTCTCATACAAACTGAGTTGTTGTGATTTGAAAAACCTACCAGAAGATATAATTGCTGCAGAGCTCTTAAAGGAGAATTCCGAATCAACATCACTGTCTCCAGTGAGAAACACCAAGTACCAGTAGCTACAGTGGAAAGTGGCCCTTCAGCTGTAAGGAAGCCTCTGGACAATGCGGTAATACATATGCCCTGACTTCACTTGTTACTTGACCGAGTTTTTTTTTAAAGTGATGCTCTGCAGTGTTGTATTTCTTTTTCCATGCTATGCTGGGGATCGGGGAAGGGGGTGGGCGGCATTGTATATGTGTTTATTTTGGATTAGTGGCTAGTTGAACATATTTGTACAGTGTAAGCCTTTTGTTAATAAGTTTTGCATGCTTAACTGAGTGAGTTTTAACAACTAAATTAACTCTTGTTAACTTAAGGAAAATGGCAGGCTTATGCGTTGCTCAGAACTCTACACAGTTAAATATGTATTACATTGGCAATATCACCTCGTTTTTAAATGAAAACTCTGTTATAACGAACTGCAAGTAAGAGAGAAGAGGAGTCACTTCATCCTTGTTAACCTGGTCATAACACTAGTCTCACTCCCCTAGGTTTTCCTCCTGCCCCTGCACCGTTCCCCCTTTATCTGCTTATCCAATTGCTTTTTCAAAGTCATAACAGTATCTGCCCTCTTTCAGATGTGACCGGATCCTATAAAAAACATAGGCCTAAGCTAGGTTTAGAGTGCCTGTGTGTATATCCACAAAGTTTGCTTAAGCGCAATTCGCCAGGTAGGGATATGCCATAATGGGATCTGGCTCAACAAAGGAACGAACTGGAAGCATCATATTCCAGGGAGCCGGGTATTCAGCAAAAAAATAGGAAGGAATGAAGGAAGAAGGGTTGTTGTTTTGATTCAGGAAAATATTACAATGCGAGGAAGGATATCCTTGTGGGTGTCAAAGTCCAAATCTGTTGGGTTGGAATTAAGAAATTAAAACACTTATTGTGTTTAAGCAGTTACTAAATAGCATTACAGGGAGAAAGGAGCAGATTTGCTGGGAAATTGTTGAGACCTGCATAGTCTGTGGGTTTGTGATAACGTGAATGTATTAACTACCTGAACATTGGATGGGTTATTGATTATGTTAGAAGGAAGAATTTCTGATCATGTTCACATTAATGGCATTGATCTATTTAGTCCTGCAGAATTATGCAGCTCAATCGGGACACCTTGGGTAATAATTATAATACTGTCATAAGCTTTATTTTGCTTACGAAGGAGGACAAGGAAAAATCTGGAATGAAAAAAAAATCGGACGGCGGAAGGGTCGTAAGTCAAATACTGGTGGACAGACATGCAATATAGCAACATTTTAAAGAGGAAATGATTTGCATACAGACTAGGTACATTCCGAATTAAACAACGAGAGTCAGAACTCCTTGGCTAACGGAGAGGTTAAAGAGTACGGCAAAATAGAACGAGCAACCGAATTACCGATGCCAGCTTGGTAATGCACTGGAGAATCAGCCTGTGCATAAACTATAGTGGGGAACCGAGAAAGGAAAGAAGGGAAGGCAAAGACAAAGTGTGAGAATAGGTATGTGGCTAATATTGCAAGGTCTCCAAATACCTTTCTTAGGAATATAAATTGTTAAAATGTTATAATGAGTGGTGGGGCCGATTAGGCCTTAAAATGGAGATCTACTGCTTGGGTCTGAACGCATGACTTATGTAGTAAATGAGTTCATTGCCCCGATGTTCATTTCAGCACCAATGAGAGAGTGAATCTCTTCCCACCAGACCAGGTGGAGCCCAGACTAAAATCGAAGTTGATACGTGATGCAAGTGAGTGGATGGAGATAGTGTTTTTAGCGACCATGAGATGAATAGAACTATGAACGATGGCCAGTTCAATCCAGCGATCAGCAAAATGTGCAGGAGATTTACTGTGACTACGAGTGGAAAATTCTTCAAGATGAGAAAGGGAATGGGATGGAGAGTGCTGAGATCAGGATCTTGACCACGCAGGATTCACATGCTGAAGAGCTTCAGAAGACGTTAGAGATGCGCTAGGAATGACGGAGTCATGAATTGGCAATAAGGGACAACGACAGAGTTCAATGGGTCACAGTGGGTCTGATGAGCGAATCTCGAAGCAGGGTGGTGAAATTAACTCCCATGGGGTGCTCTCGGCTGGATTGTGGAAGTCCGAGCAGTTGTAAAATGGCCGCTGTTGATTTTGCTTGGCAGAACAAGCTTAAAGCACAAAGACGATCTATCAGATCACACAGGGAATGATTCAAGCTGAGACAGTGACAGGAGAGCTGCAGTTCCGTACTGTCGGAGGCCGACCAAACGACAAGACGCACAGAATAACATTCATGCCCACTGAATAAACGCTGACAACAGAAAATCAGAGATACGATCAGCATCAAAACCAGAACCAGCAGGAACACAATGGAAGGAGCCCAGTATGAAGATAAAAACGCCCAAGGAAATATAGATCAAACAGTGAAATATGGGCAATCGGGTAGATAATACTCCCCTTGGAAGGCAGGAGAGAAAAAAATTGACCACAGTAAATTTGAGTAGAAAGTGATGAAATATCATTCAGTCCAAATGTGTTTCTGCCTAGCGCTCATGACAGCAGCGATGTATAGTGGAAAAAAAAAACAGCAGTTGACGTTTCAAGTCCTCATGACCCTTCAACAGAACTGACTGAATATTAGTAGAGGGGTGAAATATAAGCTGGTTTAAGGTGGAGGATGGGGGTTGTAGGGACAAGCAAGCAGTGATAGGAGCAGATAATCAAAAGATGTCACAGACAGAAGAACGAAGAGGTGTTGAAGGTGGTGATATTATCTAAACGAATATGCTAATTAAGAATGGATGGCACGACACTCAAGATACAGCTCTAGTGGGGGTGGGGTGGAAAGGCTAACAGGGCTAAAAGATATAGATTTTAAAATAATGCAAATAATTGGGAAAAGAAAAATCTATACAAGTTATTGGAAAAAGCGAATGGAAGGGGAAAAAAAGGAATGTGGGTGGGGATGGAGGAGGGAGCTCAAGATCTAAAGTTGTTAAATGCAGTATTCAGTCCGGAAGGCTGTAAAGTGCCTAGTCGAAAGATGAGGTGCTGTTCCTCCAGTTTGCGTTGGGCTTCACTGGAACAATGCAGCAAGCCAAGGACAGATATGTGGGCAAGAGAGCAGGGTAGGGTGTTAAAATGGCAAGCGACAGGGAGGTTTGGGTCTTTCTTGCGGACAGACTCTGCAAGCCGGTCGCCCAGTTTATGTTTAGTCTCTCCAATGTAGAGGAGGCTGCAGTTGGAGCAACGAATGCAGTAGACTAAGTTAGGGGAAATGCAAGTGAAATGCTGCTTCACTTGAAAGGAGTGTTTGGGCCCTTGGATGGTTAAGAGAGAGGAAGTGAAGGGGCAGGTGTTGCATCTTTTGCGTGGGCATGGGGAGGTGCCATAGTTGGGGGTTGAGGAGTAGGGGGTGATGGAGGAGTGGACCAGGGTGTCCTGGAGGGAACGATCCCTATTAATGCTACCAGGGGTTGAAGAGAAGATGTGTTAGGTGGTGGCATCATGCTGGAGTTGGCAGAAATGGCGGAGGATGATCCTGTGAATGCAGAGGTTGATGGGGTGATAAGTGAGGACAACGGGGACCCTATCATGTTTCTGGGAGGGAGGAGAAGGTGTGAGGGCAGATGTGCAGGAGATGGGCCGGACATGGTTGAGGGCCCTGTCAACGACCGTGGGTCGAAAACCTTGGTTAAGGAAGAAAGAGGACATGTCAAAGGAGCTGTTTCTGAAGGTAGCATGATCAGAACATATGCGACGCAGGCGAAGGAACTGAGAGAATGGGATGGAGTCCTTACAGGAAGCGGGGTTTGAGGAGCTGTAGTTGAGGTAGCTGTGGGAGTCGGTAGGCTTGTAATGGATATTGGTGGACAGTCTATCACCAAAAATTGAGACAGAGAGGTCAAGGAAGGGAAGGGAAGTGTCAGAGATGGACCATGTGAAAATGATGGAGGGGTGGAGATTGGAAGCAAAATTAATAAACTTTTCCAGGTCCCGATGAGAGCATGAAGCAGCACTGAAGTAATCATTGATGTACCGGAGAAAGAGTTGTGGGAGGGGGCCGAAGTAGGACTGCAACAAGGAATGTTCCACATACCCCATAAAGAGACTGGCATAGCTGGGCCCATGTGGGTTCCCATAGCCACACCTTTTATTGGAAGAAGCGAGAGGAGTTAAAGGAGAAATTGTTCACTGTGAGAACAAGTTCAGCCAGACGGAGGAGAGTAGTGGTGGATGGGGATTGTTCAGGCCTCTGTTCGAGGAAGAAGCTAAGGGCCCTCAGACCATCCTGGTGGGGGATGGAGGTGTAGAGGGATTGGACGTCCATGGTGAAGAGGAAGCGGTTGGGGTCAGGGAACTGGAAATTGTTGATGTGACATAAGGTGTCAGAGGAATCACGGATGTAGGTGGTAAGGGACTGGACAAGAGGAGAGAGAAGGGAGCCAAGATAACGAGAAATGAGTTCCGTAGGGAAGGAGCAGGCTGACATGATTGGTCTGCCGGGACCATTCTGTTTGTGGATTTTGGGTAGGAGGTAGAAGTGGGCTGTCCGAGGTTGGGCAACTATAAGGTTGGAAGCTGTGGGAGGAAGATCTCCAGAGGAGATGAGGTCAGTGTCAGTCCTGGAAACAATGGCTTGATGTTCAGTGGTGGGGTCATGGTCCAGGGAGAGGTAGGAGGAAGTGTCTGCGAGTTGGTGCTCAGCCTCCGCGAGGTAGAGGTCAGTGCATGAGACAACAACAGCACCATCTTTGTCAGCGGGTTTGATAACAATGTTTGGGTTGGACCTGAGAGAATGGAGTGCAGTAAGTTCAGAGAGAGACAGATTAGAATGGGTGAGAGGAGCAGAGAAATTGAGACAACTAATTTCACGCCGACAGTTCTCAATGAAAAGATTAAGAGAAAGTGAGCATCCAGAGGGAGGTGTCCAGGTGAAGGGAGAATATTGGAGGTTGGTAAAAGGATCTGTTGAATGGGGAGAGGACTCCTGCCTAAAGAAGTGAGCATGGAGACGAAGACAGCAGAAGAAGAGTTTAGAATTGTGCCAAGTCCGAAATTCATTGATTTGAGGGCGTAAGGCTATGAAACTAAGTCCTTTGCTGAGCACTGAACATCCAGTGTCGGAGAGGGGAAGGTCAGGGGGCAGAGTGAATACACGGCCCGGGCTGGGATTGGATGATGGAGTGGGGACGGAGGGACAGGCAGGGGTGGAGGGTCCTAGGGTATTGGTGTCAATGAGTTGTTGGAGCTTACGTTCCTTATCAATTGAGAGAAAGAGGAAAGGATGAGTTGTTACTGAGAAAGGAGATATGGCTGTGAAAGCAGGTTTTAGTAAACACCTTGTCAAACACCAGGGGAGAAATGGAAAGCAATGAAGGTGAAAAAGGCAAAAGAGAGATACCGACATCTTGTCGGAGAGAGGAGCAGCACTTCTTCAACATTGGCATTTCTTCAAGAGGAATGGCAGTCAATTAAACACAGAAATAAAAAGTGACATCTTTTGATTATCTGCTCCTCTCACTGCTTGCTGGTCCCTACAACCACACCGCCCCCCCCCCACCCCCGACTTCTCTCCGCCCACGCTCCCCCCCACCTTAAATCAGCTTATATTTACACCCCTCTCCTAATATTGACCCAGTTCTGTTGAAGGGTCATGAGGACTCGAAAGTCAACTCTTTACTTCTCTGCCAATGTTGCCAGACCTGCTGAGTTTTTCCAGGTAATTCTGTTTTTGTTTTGGATTTCCAGCATCTGCAGTTTATTGTATTTAAAAAAAAAACAGCAGAAACTGGAGTGCAGCTCAGCTTGCAAATGGGTTCTTCAAGAGATGACATAACAGAGCACATATATAGCAAATGAAAATTATGGTGGAGACTAGTGAAGTCCAGATGGTGCAAGGGTCTAGGAAAACAATGGAAGGAGAGTCCTGGAGCTCCCGCACAACACATGAAAAGTAAATAACAAGCCTAGATGAGCACTGCACTGTTAGGAGCAAGGGGTCCAAGTCGTTGAAGTGTAGAGATAGCAAGGTGAGCAGGGTTGGGGAAAGTGACAATGGATAAACTGGAATGGAGTTGCGAAGGAGAGCTCAGCTGGAAGATGCCCGCCAACGGAGACCAATGATATTTCCAGTTTTACATGTTCCATTGCAATGGTGTTAACTTGCCATGCCACCTCAATGTGTTTATTTTCATTTACCAGGCCAGACACCCATGTATCATTACTATAGGGAATTGCATTTAAAGTTATTATTATACAACAAAGTTAAATTCCCATAAATGCTGTGTATTTTTCAGGGACCACTGAGAAGACATTCAATTGTTGTATGCTGAATTAAATAGCCCTGTATGGGAGCAGTTACCACCTACTTTCCTTTTTTGTAACAGATAAACAGAATGAAATGGCTTGGTGGGCGAAAGTGACATGTTCAATCCGAGAGAGCCCAAAAGGCGAATAATCCAGAATGTTAATGATTCTGTTGATAACAATTGTCATTAATGACTCTAAATTCAGAGCTACATTTTAAAATTTGCCAGTATCAACGCTATATATTCCGAACAATGTAGACTGTTTCTAGGCTGTGATAGTTGCATTCAGAGATATGCAGGATTCAGCAATTGTCAATGAATAGAACACTGGACGGTGAAAGCATGTAACAAACTCTATTAATATGTGTTCTTTGGATTTGGGAGGCGCAATCAAGTCTACATTAGTTTATTATAAAAGCAAAATACTGCAGATGCTGGAATTCTGAAATAAAAAAAATTGGTGGAAAAACTCAACAGGCCTGGCAGCATCTGTGGAGGGAGAAACAGAGTTAACGTTTCAATTCTGATGAAAAGTCATATGGGCTTGAAACGTTAATTCTGGTTTTCTCTCCACAGATGCTGCCAGACTTGGAGTTTTTCCTACATTATTTTAAACCTGGCAAACCTGGTAAATCAGTCAAAGTGCATGAACCTTTCGCATGATTGTCGTAAAATATCAATCAAAGATGAAACAATTTACCAAAATAATTCGAATCTAAGCTTCATTCAGCAGGCTTGCTTTATGGCGATTGATCAGCAAATAAGTACATTCGACAAAAAGTGCAGCACCTAGAGAGATACAGCATAATAGTAATTCGATTGAACGTTAATTGTTAAAAAGATAATAAAGCAAACCATATAATGAATACAGGCCAGAAAAGACAATTAAAGTTGCACAACATTAAATCTACAAAGCAATTCCTCCGTTGTTCAGTAGAGGCACTGTTGCTTTAAGATAATGTACTGTTATTATTGGCCGAGTCTCTTTGTGTCGCTGTCTACCAATGAGATGAAGAAATGTGGCCAGAGATCCAGCTACTCCCCCTACACCAAAGAATGAACGAGCAGTATTCGCCCTTCCATACTCTTAATTCGCAACGGAGGAAGAAAGGATAAATCTCGGGGTACTTGCAAATGATTTTGGAAATTGTGGCAAAAAAGACTTGATGCTATAGATGAAATTCAGCATTTCCTTTGGGTGAGCAAGGTAATGAACAAATACCTTCCCTATCGAAAAGCGAGACACGTATAATTCATCGGAGATTCTGGTAGTTATATCCGCAGTACTTTCACAAGAATGGTCCACTGGTTAAACCGCTATTTGTTGCAATGGCTTGTTCTTTATCTGATACTAATATTTGTTTCGGGTTCAGTTTGTGCAAAGATTCGCTACTCAATTCCGGAAGAATTGGAGGTTGGTGCCATTGTTGGGAATATTGCCACGGATCTGGTGTTAGATGTGAAGCAGCTGTTGGGGCGCAGATTTCGAGTTGTATCCGGAGACAAAAAGCAATATCTAGGCGTGAATTTGAACACTGGAGCTCTCATTATTAAAGAAAAAATGGACAGAGAGCAGCTTTGCGAGAACGGCCTCTCATGCGTGCTGGTGTTAGAGGCTGTGATTGAAAACCCGTTAAAGCTATATCGTGTAGAAATAGAGATTCTCGACATAAATGACAACGCGCCCGTGTTCAGGACAAGCGAGTTAAACATTGAAATCCCAGAATCGCAACCAGCAGGAACTAGCTTCCCGCTCCAGAGCGCTATTGACCCGGACGCTGGAACTAACCGTGTTCGCTCCTACCAACTGAGTTCAAGTGATTATTTCACTTTAAAAATACAATCCGAGAGCGAACAGTCTGATGCCCCAGAACTCGTACTGGAACGACCCCTAGACCGAGAGAAACAAGCAACTCATCAGCTAACACTGACAGCGCTTGATGGAGGATCCCCAGTGAAATCTGGAACCACCCAGATTAAAATTAATGTGCTCGACGCGAATGACAATGCCCCTTCTTGCGAACAGAACATCTATCAAACCACTGCTGCCGAAAATATAGCCAAGAATACTATCATTGTGAAAGTATCTGCGATTGATTTGGACGAGGGTCTAAACGGTGAGATAATCTATGCTTTTAGTGATCAGACGCCTGATAAAGTACGTGAGGTATTTAGCTTGGATTCAACTACCGGAGAAATCAGAGTAACTGGAAACTTGGACTTTGAAGAAGCAGACAATTATCAGATTTCGGTACGAGCTAAGGACCGAGGTGCACGTTCATTGTCAGTATACTGCAAAGTTTTGATAAAGGTTACTGATGTTAATGATAACTGCCCTGAAATAGTGATCACGACTACATCCAGCTCTATTCCAGAGGATGCTGCCGAGGATACAGCAGTAGCTCTTTTCCGAGTTACAGATCGAGATTCTGATAAAAAGGCAAATATTTATTGCCGAATCACTAGAGACTTCCCATTTAGGCTTAATAGCTCTTTTAATAACTATTACACGTTAGTTACAAGTGGCCACTTAGACCGTGAAAAAGTGCCAGAGTACAACATTACCTTTGTATGTACGGATACTGGCTCCCCTCCACTCTCGGCCAACAAAACCATTCGAATTCAAGTCTCAGATATAAATGACAATCCGCCGCGTTTTACGCAGCCTTCCTTCACCATGTATTTATCAGAAAATAATGTTATCGGTGCTTCAATTGGTTCTGTGTCAGCCTTTGATCCGGATTTCAAACAAAATGCCGAATTGTCGTATTCTATTTTGGATAGCCTCATACACGGCTTCCCTGCATCCACTTTGGTTTCAATAAACGCAGCCAGTGGCGTGATGTTTGCACAACGCTCGTTTGATTTTGAGCAACTAAAAAAAATTCAGGCCCATGTGCAAGTAAAAGATTTTGGATCCCCTCCTCTGAGCAGTAACGTAACAGTGAATGTAATCATCGTGGACCAGAATGACAACGCCCCTGTTATTGTGTCACCTCTGCCAGTCAAAGGGTCTTCAGCAGAGGACACAATGCCAAGATCTGCAGAGCCAGGTTACTTGGTTGCAAAAGTGACAGCCACTGATGCCGATTCTGGTCTGAACGCTCAAATTTTTTACCAACTGCGTCAGCCGACTGATGAAAGTTTGTTTACTGTGGCTTCAGAAACTGGAGAAATTTGGACGATTCGTCGCTTTGGGCATAAAGATTCACTCAGGCAGAAAATCGTAATTTTGGTGAAAGATACTGGAACCCCGTCCCTTTCATCAACAGTCACCATCAATGTATCAGTACAGGATGATGATATCACAGAAAATGCATCTAATATCGGCACATTGGATAACGCTGGGCCATGGAAATACGATTTAAAATTCTATTTAATGTTGGTTTTTGGCTCAACCTCGATCCTGCTGCTTGTGGCGATTGTAATCCTCGCTAATAAGGTGCGCAGAGGTAGAAATGGAATTAACAGCTACTCTTGCTGTTGGCACCCGCCGTACTTTTCGAGGAAAAATTCTCTCCATGGAATCCAAAAGGCTAGTGCGAGCCTTCAAATTCCACCCAATTACACAGAGGTGTATGAAAGCGGGACAGGCCAGCAAACATTTGACTATGGCGCACGTCAAGGTTGTGCCTTGAACGATTTTACCTTCCTACAGTTACAAGGTGTGGCCGCGCCCAAGATTGATATCAAGAACGGCAGATGTCACCCCTCAGAATATAGAAAGGCATCAAACTCCCTGAACAAGGATACAGCTAAATTTCAGGAGGTGAGTGCAATGTTGGTAAAATTATTAGCTTTCGCTCAAGTGATACTTTAATAATAAGAGCAAAGTACTGTGGTTGCTTAGCGCCTGAAATAAAAATAGGATATGCTCGAAGTATTGATCAAGTTTGGCAGTCCAAGTGGAGAGAGAAAATGTTTTTGCAGGTCAGTGAGCTTTCCTCAGAACTGGGATTGCTTAGAGGCGTATGTTTTTAATGATGACAGCAGAAGCGAAGGAAAGAACAAACGCGGAGGCCTGTGATCGGGCAGAAGACAGGAGACATGAAGACAATAGGCAGGATAATGCAAGGCAAAGTAAAAAGATGGACCTGAGCCCAGCGAATGTTTGAATGACAGAATCAAAACAATCGCCAAAGGCTGCCTTCTGAAAAGGGGAGAGTCAGAGCTGAGTCCAAAATGTGGTGTCATGCCCAACAGGGCCATGACAGTTTGCGCTGAGCTTAATTGGAGCAATCAAAGAAGCCACAGACAATGGTGCCACGTTGGGAATGGATGAAAGAATTTAAACGAGAGGTGACCAGTATCTCTGGGTCATACTTGCAGACAAAAAAGTGGTGTTTCACAAAATGAGTTGGCAAATTGTGTCTGGCCGGCCAGAAATAGAGGGGAGCAATGAATATATTGCACTAAGTTGAAAGAAGTGCAACTAAATTGCTATTGCATCTGAAATGTGTGATTATGGTCTTCGAGTGTTAGTGGGGAGTAGGTGAAATTTTAGATTCTGAACCTCCTGTGGGTGCATGGAAATGTGTAATGGGAAGATACTGGACTCTGCAACAGTGATAGCAATCCAGAGGTTTGGAGCAACAATTCAGAGAACCTGAGTGCAAATCCTAAAATTTTACTTTAAGAAATTGCATTCACTTAAAAATAAGTATTGAAGCAAATTTTGAAAACCCACAGTTTTCATTAAAAGTGACCACCAACTGTTGAAAGGTCGCAAAATCTCAAATTGTCATCAATCTACTTCACCTCATTTAGGAGAAAATAGGTACCATCTTTAGCAGGTTTGGCTTACATTAGGCCCCAGCCCCATAATAATACACTTGAGTCTCAACTGCCATGTGGCCACGGTCTCACAAAACACTCATTCAGATTAGGTAAGGATAGGAACATACGAGAAAGCGAAAGTCATTCACCGAATCAGATAAATTCCAAATTTCCACTGCATTTTGCTGACTTGTTTACTCGGCTTGGATTAATATTCCCTGATGGTGTTATCTAACAAAAGGCAGTCAGTCTCAGACTTGAAAGCTTTAAGATATTTCAAATATATCCTTTATGTTCCACTAGCTGATCTAAATTAAAGGCCCATTCTGGAAGAAATAGTTAAATCCGGCGATTATATAGTTAGAACTTGAATTACACACTAGCACTCCTTTAGTACAAATAATTCATTGTATTTTCACATAGAATGAAAAACTAGACCAGTGTGCTTCAATTGCACTGGCAAGTCAAGAAGACTAAAATTTTAGCGTGGCAAGGGGGTGAAATAATGATAACGATACTGAAAGGATGTGAAATGTAAATGTGCACACTAAGCATACGAATCTGAAATGAAATACCTAGAAAATACGGATTAAGGATAAGCTGATGAAAAACTTGAGAATAAAAATGTTAACAGCTGCACGTTAAAGCACCATAGGGATAAAAGAACTTGAGTGGTCATTTGGTCCTGTGATCCTGTTCCACTACGCATTGAGATGAGGGCTGATCACTGATATAAACCAACTAAATTGTTCTATATCTCTTACTTTCTTTGACTAAAATCAACAATGGCCTAATATCAGTTCCCATTTCTCGAAGAGAGTTTTAAAATTCTACCACATAGCACACTTTATTTTCGACAACCCCAGTTCCAGATTCAGTTCCCAGTGGGAATGCTTTACTTCTAACCATCCTATCACCTTCCCGTAATATTTTGAAAATATCGAACAAGTCACCCCTTACATTCTAACTTCGAGAGAATGCAATCTTAGTTTGTGCAATTTCCTCATAATTTTATTCAGATTCTAGTAAACATTCACTGCACACCCGCCAAGGCTACTATAGCCATTCAAAAGTCTGGTGCTCAGAACTACTCACAGTTCGCCGGTGTGGTCTAACAAAGGTTTTGTATTGCTCGAGTAAAACATCTTCCCCTTGTGTTTTAGTACTCTGGATATAAAAGCAAGCATTTAATTAGCCTTTTTTTCTATATTTCTCCATGTGAACATTGTGATGTTTGCAAATGGATCACTAAACCCATTTGGACACACAATGTGTCTAGCTTTTCGCCAATTGCAAGGTATTCTGTTCTATCCCTATTATATCCAAAGTGGATAATTTGCCCACATTGGCAGCCATTTGCCATAGTTCTTCTCATTTACTTATTCTATTTATATCTCGTTGAAACTTTTATGCTTCTATCTACATTGTTTACAATGACACCCATCTTGGTATCGTGGGCTGTTATGACCACAGCAGATGTTATTGGTGAGCAAGCCAGTTCCCAGAGGGACACCTCTCTTACTGATCATAAAGCTTTAAATTTTCGTATATTGTAAACGAGAAGGAAACACTACTGATCCCAGAAGCATAGAACTCCAGCAGCACCTTTAGAAATTAAGAACAATAAGTATTTATTTTTAAACAAACCCATAATTAACGCTGAACAGTTCAAAACAGTCCCACAGAACAACTCCCAACAAATCTACTTGGTCAAACCAAATACGTAAACGACCTTCTTGGCAACAATTCCCACATAGGTTTTTAACCATTATCCAAAGCAAAGCAAAGAATTGGTGTCACTTTAGTAAAGGTGTACTGCACGACTCCTCAAGCAATTCCGCTCAGAGCTGGAAATCCACAAAGAATGTTCAGAAACAAACTTCTCTGAAAACAAAGATTTTCTGGCTTGAAACCAAATGACTGCTTCAAATTCAAAACTTGCACACCTTCTCAGCCCACCAATTTAGTTTTCAGGACATTTACCCACACAGCCACCCCAACTCAGATAAACATATTTCCTTTCATCTCAAATTCCATTGTCCTTAAACCCCTCTTTGGTCTCAATCTCTCCAAATATAACATCTGTTATGTTTTCTTATTGCCTCTATGTTCGGGTCAGTAACATTTAATATACTTTCTCTATTTACCTCTGAACCATTGCCACTTCCTTCCTCTGAAATTAAGCTGCTGAAAAGCCAACTTATCTTATAATGCAAGTTTTAAATCCAACCTATCTACTTGTAACTCAAACACATCCTAACCCCTCATTACAAATGCTTGAACCTCACACCTTTACCCTATCATCTCTCAGTTCTCATAGATAAGCTGTCTGTACTAACCTCCCGCAGTTTAATGAATCACGGACTCGCATTCGCACACACACACATAAAATGTGCGCGCACACGCACGCACACACACACACGTACACATCATCCTTTACAGAATACCACCATAATCCCAAAGATACATATATAAAAAGAAATATTTATCATCACACCACCCTCAACGCAAAAAAAGGAAAGGTCACATTTTAAAGACGTTTTCGTAATCCATTTCCTATTACCTACCGTACTTTTAAGCTCTTCATAACACATCTGCAATTAAATTCTCACTTTCCAGCCACATGAATGATTTTCAAATTGAACAATTGCAATAATAAAGTCCACCAGAACAGTCAGGCGTGTTTATCCTGAAATTTCTCCAGAATCGTCAAAGGGTTGTGATCAGCATATAGAACTGTCTCTGAAGATTTGTTTGCAAAATACACTTCAAGATGCTGCAAAGCCAGAACCAAACTTAAATTCTCCTTTTCTAAGGTTGAATATTTCTTCTGATGCACATTCAGATTCCGTGAGAAATGCCTACACTTTGCTCAAGTCCGGATTCATCTTCCTGTAGTAACACAACACCAACACTAACACTTGCGTCAGCAGCCATTTTAAAGTACTTTGTTTAATCAGGTGCTGATAGAACAGATTTAGTCATCAGCACAGTTTCTATGTTGTCAAACGCAGTCTGACACTCCTGAGTCCATTCAAATCTTTTGTCCGTTTTTAACAGTATGGTCAATGGAGCAAGTATACTGCTAAAATTTGACATCAGTTTCCAATTAGGTCCATTTATGACAAGAAATCTCAAAGCTTCCCATTTTGTTGTAAGCGGTGGGAACTCCACAATAGCTTTTACTTTCGCATCCTGTGAGGCCACTTGACCATGTCCAACAGTGTGGCCTAACTATGTAACTTTTTCACAAACTCACTTTTAACTAAATCTACGACCAAATTGGTTTCCTGTAGTTGGTCAAACAGTTCCTTTAAATGTTTTAGATGTTCCTACCAGGTTTGACTCAATACCACTAAGTCATCAATATAGACAGCACAATTGTTCAGTTCATCAGTCATCATATTTGTTAGTCTCTGAAATGTTGCTGGTGCACTTTGCATGCTGATGGGCATTGCTTTATATGGATATGGACCATTTGGGTTCACAAAAGCTGAGATCTCTTTTGCCCTTTCCTATAAAGGTACTTGCCAGAATCCCCACAGTGTCAATTTTTGTGAAACATGCTCACTGTTCAACATTCTTGACACAATCCTCCAACCGTGGAACAGGATATGAACCAACCTTTCTTACTGCATTTACTTTCAAAACACAGTCGTTGGGATCCATCTGTTTTAAGTACCATTACAATTGCAATGGGTGAACTCCAATTACTGTGATTGGGCACTATGATGTCATTTTGAAGCATAAATTCAATTTTTTCTGCACTTGTGCCAATGTTGCTGGACTTAACCTATATGGGTGTTGCATAATTGAAATTGAAACTGCCGTATCAACATCATTATGATGTTATGAAATTTCTCTGGTTTATTGTGAAGTAGGTATATGGGGGTAAGCATAGTTGGGTCTGTGTGTTATTTAATTACATTGGGGTGCAAGCTTGAAATCAGAAAAAGAAACTAGGTGCTTGATAGGCTAATGAGTAAACATGGATGTTGATGCAGCATGTAAGTTGTGAAGGGATTGTTGGATTTCAAAGGGATCTTAGCCTGTTTAAAGCTAGCCTGAAAAGCAGGACTAAAAATCGTGTTTATTTTCAAAAGAGCACTGATAATTTTGGCAACATGAACGTTTTTATATTATGATGAATATACAGTTTAAAAGACATATGGAACAATAAAAATTACACATTAAAAGAAAGAAACATATATAAGGGAGAATGAAAGGCTACGTGGGAAGAAGGCCATGCAAGACCTCACAGAAGTGTGTGAATTAGCCTTAATGAAACCTCCAACCAAGTGTACATGAGTCTGCCAAATAACAAAACTGAAGTTGGGGAAAAGGCATTTGGATTTCCACTGTCAAGTGGGTATGTTATTAAATTGCTGGTGCTGTTCTAAATCTAAAATCTATTTTGGACTGTTGTCTTAAAGGGAGTATAACTGGGGGTCAGGTTGATTTGGAATTGTAGGAGTTATTTTAGTAGTAAGTAATGTGTAGTCTTATGTATGTGCTTGAAATCTTTTATTTTGTTAATAAATATTTAATTTAATTTTTAAAGCCTCTAAAGGCCTTGCTGGACTTGCTACTTCTGAATTCAGTGCACACATCTTCTCATAATAAATAAAAATAGAAAAACCATTGTGATAGTGCGTTAACTTTCCCTTGTGGATTTTGTCCATCTGGTACACATCATCCGCCATGACATAACACCATGCAAAGCCAGATTTGCCTTCTCTGGCCTATCATCACAATTTGCTTTGTGTGACAGCAAAAGTTCATGTGAACCACTTCAACATTTTTCTGGAAGGTAACATAATTTAGATTCTTAATTACTTCCTCATTGTCCAATTTAATCAGATGAATGTCAGTTTCAGAATCTTTAAGTTCTGTTTCCTCCTCCTTACCTACAACTACCAGTAACTGCTTCTGTTTATCCTCCCTGTCAAAGTACCTTTTGAGCATGTTTACATGGTACAGTCGCTGACTCTTTCTTCTATCTAGGGTATTCACTGTATAGTTTACTTCACTCAGTTTATTTCGATCTGGTAAGATCCACTAAACCTTGGTTTAACAGTTCACCTGAAACTGGCAACAATATAAGCACTTATTCCCCAGCCACAAAATTATGAGCTTTTGCCCTTTTATCTGCAATTACCTTCGTTACCTGCTGAGATACTTTTAAATGTTCCCTAGCTAACACACATGTCCAACATAATATTTATCTGAATTTTGTCACATAATCCAGGAGAGTAATTTCAGAACTCTGATGCACTAATTTCTCCTGAATCACAATGAGTGGCCCCCTTAAATTATTATCATAAATCATTTCGAAAGGACTGAACCCTGTGGACTCACTAGGGATATTCCTTGTACCAAACAACAAGCATTAGATTCCTCAATCCAAATCATGCAGGTAATCTTGACTATATGTTCTAACCACAGTCTTCAAGGTTTGATGCAACCTTTCTAAATCCCCTCGAGATTCAGGGTGATAGGCTGGAGACCTAAATCTATTCTTAAACCTACATTTATTCCTAGACAGTTCATTGCTTCTATAAACAACTGTGACATAACATTAAAAGCCTGATAAGACTGTATTTCGTTTGACAATTCATATCTTGTAAAGAATCTGGTGAACTCTTCTACAATCACATTTCCTGTGAATTTCCATAAATATACTGCTTCTGTAAACCTTGTGGATACATCCATGATTGTTAGTAAATGCTAATTTCCACTTTTAGTTTTAGGAAGGGGCCTGACGCAATAAATCAGGAACCTGTTAAAAGGTTCCTCAAACCTGGAATAGAATTAAAGGTGTTGGTTTAGTCACTGCTTGAGGTTCTCCTAGCTCATGACATGTGTGACATGGCTGAAAAAAAAACTTAAATTTTATGTAGTCCAGGCCTATACAAAATGTTTTTGCATCTTATCCTGAGTTTTGCTAATTCCCCAATGTCCAACCATTGGGATTTCATGATCCATTCTTAAAGCTTCATTCCAGTACCCAGATGGTATCACTACTTGAACTATTGCCTTGTTTCCATCTGCAGAGACATGAGGCGGTCTCGATTTCTTCATTAATCCATTGCTTTTAAGGTAATAACATTCTAGAAAGTGTTTTGCCTCATGTTCAGAATAAGCTGTCTGGTATAGTTGCTTTAATTCTGGATCCTCCTGCTGTAGCTCCACTAACTACAATCAACTAAAGACCTCTGCCTCATTCTCCTTAATTTTCTGCTCCTGAGTGATCCTTTCAAAAATGCATCCAACCAACTGAGTTGCAGCATTCTCCCCCAACTCCCCCCCCCCCCCACCACCCCTGTCTTTTAGGTTTTTCCCTCTTTCTGTTCAGGGTTATCTGTTTGTATTCTCGTCACAATACAGCCTGGAAATAATCCAGGATGCCCCTATCTTAAAAGACCTGTTGATTGCATCTCAACAGGTTCCTCTACCTCTGTAGGCATTGTCAATATTTGGGATCCATTTATATCATTTCCTAGAATAAGTTGACCCCGGAAATGGGAACGTTTGCTACCACTCCAAGGATTAACTCTGCTGTGTCCAATAAATTTTCAAATTTATCTTGTATAATGATATAGGTCTAAATGCTCAATGTATCCCAGTAACATGTTCTGCTGCAATATTCCTTCTAGGTAGCGGAAGGCACTAACCTATAACATTAATTATTGACTGGCACCTGCAACCCTTAGAATTTTGGCAGTATTTCCTGATTTCCCCGGAAAACAAGACTATACTTTCTCTTCACATAGAAAAAAATTGTACATGTCTGTAACCTGCCCTTCAGAACGCCCTTGAGTAGGTTCAGAACACATTCACACTTCTCTGGTTAATTCTGACTCTTCCCTTTTCATCTGTACAAAGGCGACTGGTTTATATTTCACTTGAGCTCACATGCAAGTATACGGACATACGAATTAGGAGCAGTGGTAGGCCATTCTGCCCCTCGAGTGTGCTCTGCCATTCAATAAAATCATGGCTGATCTGCATGAAATGCCAAGCCTACATTCCTGCTTACTCCTGATAATCTTCCCCCATCTCCTTGTCAATAATTAATCAAGAATCTATCTATGTCTCACTTAAAAATTTTCAAAGACTCTGCTTCCAATGCCTTATGAGGAAGAGAGTTCCAAAAACTCACAGCCATCTGAGAGAAAAAAAAAATCTCCTAATCTCTAGACCCATTATTTTTAACCAGTGACTCATGGTTTCAGATTCTCCTACAAGAGGAAAAGTACTCTCCATGTCCACCCTGACAAGACTTCTCAGCATCTTAAAGGCTTCAATTAAGTCACCTCTTGCTCTTTCGAGTTCCAGTGGATATAAGCTTAAACTGTCCAGACTTTCCTCATAAAACAACCCACCCATTCCTGTCTAGTAAACCTTCTGTGAACTGTTTCTAATGCAATTGCATCTTTCTTTAAACAAAGAGACCAGTACTGTACACAATACTCCAGATGTGCTCTCACCAATGTCAATGACAACTGAAGCATAACCTCACTACTTTTGTAATCAATTCCCCTCACAATAAATGATAACATTCTATTCGCTCTCCTAATTACCTGCTGTATCTGCATGCTCACCTTTCGTGATGCATGTACTAGGACACCCATATCCACCTGAATGTCGGAGCTCCTCAATTACTCAGATTTACATAATAAGATTCTTTTTTATTCTTCCTGTCAAAATGAACGATTTCTCATTTGCCCACATTATACTCCATTTCTCAGATCATTGCCCATTCACTTAACCTATTACTGTCACTTTGTAGCCTCCTTACATCCTCGTCACAATTTACTTTCTATATATCTTTGTGTCATCAGCAAATTAAGCAACCATTCCTTCAGTCCCTCCATCCAGGTCATTTTCATAAATTGTAAATTGTTGAGGCCCCAGCACTGATCCCTGTGGCACACCACTTATCACATCCTGCCATCCAGAAAAACAGACCCATTTTACCAATTCTCTGCTTTCTGTTAGCTAGTCAATCTTCTATCAACGCAAATATGTTACTCCCTGCACCATGAGCTTTTAATTTCTGCAATAACCATTGATGTGGCACTTAATCAAATGCCTTCTGGACATCTAAGTACAGTACATCCAGCTTTATCCATAGTACATGTAACTCCTTCAAAGATCTCTAATAAATTGGTTAAACGTGATCTCCTTTTCACGAAACCATTTTGACTCTGCCTGTTTGCCTTGTTTTTTGCTATATCAGCTTTAATAACAGACTTCAGCATTTTCCCTTTGACAGGTGATAGGATAACTAGCCGATAGTTCTTCTTTCTGTCTTCTTCCCTTTTTAAAAAAAGCAGTTTTATTAGCAATTCCCCATCTAATGGCGCCTTCCCCGAATCTCGGGAATTTTGGAAAATTAAACTACCTAACTAGTCACTTCTTTCGAGACCATAAGGTGAAGTCCATTCAGACCTGTGGATTTGCCAGCCCGCAGCCCCGAAATCTGTTTTATACAACTTCCCTGGTGATTGTAATTTTTCCTGAGTTCATCCCTCCCTTCCATTTCCTGATTTGCAATGATTTCCAGAGTGTTACTTGTATCATCTGCCGTGAAGGACAAAGCAAAATGTCTGTTTAATTCAATCTATTTCTCCCTACCTTCCATTATCAATTCCTCAGAAGCACTTTCTGTAGGACCAACATTCACTTTGTTAACTCTTTTCTTATTTAAATATATATATAGAAACTCTTGTTTTCCATCTTTATGTTACTAGCTAGCTTGCTCTCATAGTCTGTCCTTATTCTCCTTTTTCTCCTTTATCTCCCCTTATTAATCTTTTTGTCATCCTTTGCTGCTATTTATATTCTTTCCAATCTTCTGACCTGCCATCCGTCTTGGCGCAATTATGTGCCTTTTCTTTTAGTCTGATATTGTCTTTGATATTTTAGTTAACCATGTATGGTGGGCCCTACCCTGGAATTTTTATTTCTTATTGGCATGTAATGTATCTATTCTGTGTATCCTGATATATCCCTTTAACTGTCTGCCACTGGACCTCTATTGACCTATCCCTTAACCCCATTTGCCAGTTCACGTTAGCTTGGTTCACGTTCATGGTAACTGCCCTTATTTGAATATAAAATGTTAATTTTGGACGTACTCGTTTCACCCTCAAAATGAATGTGAAATTACATCATATAATGATCGCTTTTATTTGCAGAACTCTTCTGAGTTCTGATCACTGCAATTGTCTCATTTAACTTCCAACAATTTGACCTCGTAGGCCCAACCTTGTTACAATAGTAACATACCAACTTTTTCCCTTCACCTTTAGAAGACTGGCAACCTTCGTCTAACTCCTTGTTACTAACACTTTTACCATCCCTAGGTTTTCTGAATCTCCAATTTCCTTGCTGACTCTCATGTGATCCTTTTCCCACACTCAGCAGCCTATGTAAAATATCATAAGTATCAGTTAAGCCAGCAGCTTCCGCGAACCTTTTCCTTTGCCTTTCATGTAAATTTGTTCTGGTGATTACTGGAATACTATTTCTAAATTCTTCCATAATCATAAGTTCTCTTACATTTCTATTGTGCAAACCCTAAAAATGTCTGATTACATCCCTTTCTTATGGCTCTTGTAATGGTGCAGCAGATGGTGTGAGCCAGTTGGATCAAATCCACGAGAGAATCTGGATTGCTCTATTACAACGGTTTTGCAATTTTTATTTCTTTCGAGATGATTCACCGAATTCAAAAGTATTAAGTCCACCAAGGCATTTTAGGGTTAAAAAAACTACATTAAAATATTTATGAACAAAAAAAGAATTTCAGGCACATACATGGTACTACAAATTAGCACTGTAATAACTCCTAAAATTCTGAATTAACCTGACTCCCAGTTAAGTCTGGTCCCTTTAAGGCAACAGTCCAAAAAATAGATTTCAGACTTGAAGTGCTGATGTTACTCTCCAGGGCGCACCTTGGTAATGACGATCTGTGAAAAAATATAGCATAGTGCTAATTGCTGTATTTAATAAGCTGTTCGTCGATTCCTTCCCGGGAATGCCAAGGAACACCGATAACATTCATCAAATAATAGTCAGGATATTCAAGCCCGAGATAGTGGGAGAAGGACAATGGATTAGGATCTGCAGGAGAATCTGAAAGATTTGGTCAAAGCAGCTGCTTTTCAAAATGAAATGTTTTAGAAGCTGTCCAAACTACAAGTGGAAAAGGACATATCCAATAACCGCGGGGAGTAGGTAGAGAGGAGAGAAACAGTGATAGGGTGAGCATCAAGAGCAGTGTCAGTGGGAATGAGGCAGAATTGTTACAGAATGGAGTGAAAAATTCTAGAGCCTAGCTGGAAATGTGCCTGAAGAAGCAGAACAAATATGGGATTAACAGCAATCTAGCAAATGATGGGCTCTGGAATGTAGCGATGCAGATAGAAGTCAGTGAAATCTTATCCAGCCCATTAGAGAATAATTTTCTACCAATTGTATATGGTTCAGCTGACAACCCAGTCGTGCAATAGAATAAACCTAAGCATGTATGTTGATTTTTGAAGCGATTGGATAACAGTGTAAATTCATGGCAGACCAGAGCAATTCTCCTGGCGGAGGAGTCCAGAAAATTAAATGAGAGCAGGGTCATGTTCTCTACAAGTGCCCAAAATGAATGTAGAAGAGTCAGACTGGGCAACCTGCTATTAAGCAAAGAGTCTACATAATACGGGATAAAAGGCTGAAGCAGAAGCAATGGATGGCCCTTGCATGGAGCTGAGAAAGAGAGCAAATTTAGAAGTTGCATCGGAACAGAGTTGAGTGGTCCTCCACGTTGTCTGAATTTGTGTTTCACGAAGCTGCCATGGTTCTGCAAAGTGGTTGTCTGGTTTTATCACACGATATCTTCATATGCTGTTACTCTGGCAAATTACAGCTAAACGTAGTACTATAAAGCAGCTCTGAATTGCGACACTAACTAGACATATTTCACATAAATATTTGCATGTGCAAGATATTCAATTCCTTAAATTTATGTAGAATAGAATAACCTCGTATGTATCGTATGTCAGCAGTTCTCCAGCTCAATTTAATTCGTTTTGTTGACTGATAAAATGCTTCTTAAGGTTTGATTGATGAAAGCAATACGTCCAGTCACATTGAACGAAATAGATTATCTTGAATGTTAATGAAAATGTGTCAGTGTAGATGCCCATGGTCAGGGATGGTTCCAGATTCAGAATTGTAATTTTGCCTTTGAACATTATATCTACTTTGCATAACATGTACACAGTATATGTCTTTGGCTCTAGGTTGGGAGCGTTGCATGAATAGAGATGCAGACTTCATTAGCAAAAAAAAAATCAGAAAATATATCTGACGAACACTTCATACACAACTCCCTACCTAAATGTTGTTTTCGTAATAGTTATTATATTTTTACTATTACTGTGTATGCTCTTGGAATTTGACCATGCCTTCATCACCACCTCTACTATCCACCCCTGGCTGCCCTGGTAAGGTCCTGGTAGGCATTCCTTTTGTAACATGCATTAATTCTGCGTAAGAACAAATGCGAGAAAATGAAGCACTTTACTGAAGCAAAATTTTATTAATTGTTGCACATGATTCCAATTAATTCTACTCAAAGTTAGCAGATAAAGCGGCCAGTCAGGCCTGAGAAACTTTTGACAGTATCTACGTGACATATCAAGCATTCTTTTAGATGATCTACCAAAGTAACTCGAATACATAGATTCATTCAATTAATTGTTTTTGATTGTGACACTCCCAGGTTTGAAGAATATATAAATACATTTGTCGAAAGAAATGATTTTCAGACACAGTTGACATATGGTAATCACATTACACCTCAACGAGGAAATGAAATAAACCTTATTAGAAATATAGAACCGCAACGTCAATTAAAGTTGCACAACCTTAATAACACAACGCAGTTCTTCTGGTGTTCAGTAGAGGCACCATTGCTTTAAGATTGTGTGGTGTTATTATTGGCCGAGTCTCTTTGTGTCGCTGTCGGCCAATGAGGTGAAGTAATGGGATTGGAGATCCAGCATCACGCCCCCCGTCACGAAACAGTGCGCAGTGCCGAAGAAACGAACAACGCTGAGCGTTCCAAGCTCTCCATTCGCAGCTAAGCAAAGGCCGAGAAAAGATGGGACTATTTGCACAAACATTCTTAGCGATCTGGACAAAAAGCAACTCAGTGTTCTAAAGAAATCACAACTGTTCATCTTGATAACCAAGGTAATGAACAGTTACGTTATGGACTATCTTAAGGAGTGTATAATTTATCGGAGAACCTGGCAGTTATATTTGCAGTAATTTGATTCAGAATGAACTCCTTGCTATATAGCAGAGGGCTGCAATGGCCTGTTTATTACGTGATACTCGTATGCGTTTCATATTCCGTTTGTGAGAATATTCACTACACAATCCCTGAAGAGCTGGAGCTTGGTGACTTCGTTGGTAATATCGCTTCGGACCTGGGATTGGATACTAAACAGCTTGTGGCCCGGGGATTTCGAATTGCATCTGAAAACAAAATACAATATGTAGACGTGGATTTAAAGACTGGAATTTTGTTCATAAAAGAAACAATAGACAGAGAAGAGCTTTGTGAACAAAGCTTCGCATGTGTATTGATGTTGGAGGCTGTGCTTGAAAACCCGCTTCAGCTATATCGTGTACAAATTGAGATTCTCGACGTAAATGACAACGCGCCCGTGTTCCAGAGAAAAGAGGTTAACATAGAAATCTCAGAACTGATGCCGGCTGGGACGACTTTCCCACTGCAGAGCGCGATTGACCCGGACGTTGGGCCCAATAAGGTTCGCTCCTACCAACTCAGCCCAAACGAGTATTTCATTTTGAAATCACAGTCAGATAGCGAAATAACTGGCATCCCAGAGCTGGTGCTGGAGCGGCCCCTCGACCGAGAGCAACAACCGACACATAGGTTAACACTCACAGCATTTGATGGAGGGATTCCACAGAAATTCGGCACCACGCAGATTAACATTACTGTGCTTGATGCGAACGACAATGCCCCAGTTTGTGAACGAAACGTCTATCACGTCACCACTGCCGAAAACGTGCGCAAAAATACTTTGATTGTGAAGGTAACTGCGGTGGATATGGACGAAGGCTTAAATGGTGAGGTAATCTATTCTTTCAGCGATCACACACCTGATAGAGTTAGGGAAATATTTAGCTTAGATTCGCTAAACGGAGAAATTAGAGTAACCGGTATCGTGGACTTTGAAGAAGCAGATAATTATCAGATTTTGATACAAGCTAAGGACAGAGGTAAACACCAAGTACCTGCATACTGTAAAGTTCTGATAAAGGTTACTGATGTCAATGATAATTATCCTCAAATAATAACAACATCTACATCGAACGGTGTCCAAGAAAACGCGCCTCCGAACACTGCAGTAGCTCTTTTCCGAGTTACAGACAGAGATTCTGAAAACAGAGAGAAGGTTCATTGCCGAATCGCTAGAGATATACCTTTTATGCTGAATATTTCTTTTAATAACTACTATACATTAGTTACTCATGGTGAGATAGACCGTGAAAATTTGCCAGAGTACAATATCACAATTATATGTACAGATACTGGTTCCCCTCCCCTGTCGACTACGAAAATCATCCGAGTTCAAGTCTCAGACATCAACGACAATCAGCCACGTTTCACGCAGCCTTCGTACACCATGTATGTCACCGAAAATAATGTAATTGGTTCTTCTATTGGCTCTGTATCAGCCTTTGATCCAGATTCAAATGAAAATGCCGAATTGTCGTATTCCATTGTGGACAGTCTGATAAACGGTTTACCGGCATCTTCACTTGTCTCAATAAACGCAGCCGATGGTGTGATATTTGCACAGCGCTCATTTGATTTTGAACAAGTGAGGACGTTGGAAGTCCATGTCAAAGTAAAGGATGCTGGATCGCCACCGCTCAGCAGTAATGTACTTGTGAATGTGATCATCGTAGATCAGAATGACAATGTTCCTGTGATCGCGTCACCTTTGCCAAGGGAAGGTTCCATAGTAGAGGAAACAATACCAAGATCCGCCGATTCGGGTTACTTGGTTGCAAAACTGACAGCCACTGATGCCGATTCTGGACTGAACGGACAACTTTCCTACCAACTCCGTCAGCCCACTGAAGACAGCCTGTTTACCGTGGCTCCAGAAACTGGAGAAATATGGACTATTCGCCGCTTTGGGCTGAAAGATTCATTCAGGCAAAGAATAATGATTTTGGTGAGGGACAATGGAACGCCGTCCCTTTCAGTTACAGTCACGATCAATGTATCAGTGCAGGACGATACTACAGAAAACGCATCTAATATCGGCACGTTGGGGAACTCTGAACCATGGCAATCTGATTTAAAACTTTATTTGATTATTTGTTTTGGTATAACCTCATTCCTTTTACTTGTGGCTATTGTAATCCTTAGTCTTAAGGTGTATAAAGGTAGAAACGAAGCTATCAGTTACTGTTGCTGTTGGAAGGATTCGCTCCTTGGAATTCAAAGTGCAAGCGTAAACCTTCAAATGCCACCCAAATATACAGAGGGGTATGACCGCGAAACTCTCCCACAACCATTTCGGTATGACGTGTGTCAAGATTCAACCACGAACGATTTCATGTTTCTACAGTTACATGGAGTGACAGCGCCCATGTTTGACATCAAGAGTGGCTCATGTGTCGCTGCTGAGCACGAAAAAGCATCAAATGTTACAAACAGTAAAAACACTGAATTTCACCAGGTAAGCACAATGTTACAATGTAAACTTGACTGTGCATTTTAGAAGGTGCTGTAGAGTAGGAGCTGGGGTACAGGACTGGCAATTCAGAATCTGGACTAATAAAGGATTGTACAATGCCAGTTTCAGAAATCGATTTCACTTAAACATATTTCCAGATCAAAAGAAATATTTTTCAGTAAACGTGACCCTCTACCTAATTGAATATTGTGGTGAGCTCAACTGATCATTAATGTCACTAACACTCTTCTGCATTTTTGTTGACATGTGCTGCCAGTTCTACAACACATTGTTCACTCCTAACTGTTAAACTACCGTGGTCTAGCAAACCACTCAGTTAGAGCATATGGCATAGCAGCAAAATAGGCCAGTCAGGCCCTCCAGCCTGTTCCTCAATTGTATTATATCATGGCTGATGTACAAATCTGCCCCATTTACCCACCATCCTTCTAAATTCCTTGACAGACTTTCCCAACAATAATGTATCGATAGTTCCAAGACTTTAAAACTATGCATCAGTTATTGTTCTTGCTTATCTAACTCAAGAGCTTAGAGTGGGCTGGCTAATCGTAGCACCATACCTTTTCATGATATAGACTACAACTGATCATAATTACCTTAAGACCACACACTACGATAGGTTATGATTAAACAAAAATATATTACTAACGAGAAAGACTGGGTATCGCAGGGAAGGAGTTACGCTGCTAAGTGTAGAAAGAGTCAAAGATTAACGTCTATGAGAAATGGGATACGAGTAAATATAGCCGAAAGGGTATGAATGCAAATTAGCCAGGCAAGCAGGTGAATGCGGTGATGGGTACTGAGAAAACATAGGGGGCGGGTTAAGAAAAAAATAACAAACAAAAGCATTAGCGAAATGAAGGAATGCGTTTTTCGAGAATAAATCTGTCAATGGTGATGGATGTACAATGAAGCGCAAAGCATAATAATGAAAGTTACTTTTAATTGCATTAATTAGAATAAAGGAACGCTTTTGCTCCCTTGAATGAAACTTAGCATCTTTTGTAGAGAGCACGAAAACGAAATATTCACAGGTTTCACGTTTTAAGGCTACAAATCACTTAGGTTCTGGTAAATATAAAATGGGAGAGTAATTGCTGACTGATGATATTCTACTGTCGCACTGATTGGCTTTCCTGTTCAATTTCTGCAACAGTTAACTATATTGCAGAATTAATGTATAGCAATAATAGTTATGCTTCATAAAACAGATGATAATCGCACTTTTAATAAGCATATTATCAATATATCTGACACATTCATGAAGCTACTTAAAGGAGACAATAACAGGAATTATTGCATGTTAAACAGAAGATTTTGAAGTTCAGCAACCTGGAAAGCCTTAAGATTTCAGGTATGTTATGAGTAAATGTTAGCGAGATGCTTGATTTATTGAAAATCGTGAGATAAGAAGGAACCCTGCAATAGCGTGATTGCTTTGTTACTGGGCTACTGATCTAGAATAATGATCCATGAAAGGAGCTTAAGTCCCACCATGGCAACTGTGGAGTTTGAGTTCAATTGGTTAAGCAAAAATCTGGAATTAGAAGCTTGTTTCAGTAGTAATGCTGATGAAACTACGGGAATGTTGTGTGAAGCCACGAGGTTTACTAATGTTCCTTGGGGAACGAGCTGTTATCTCCTTACCATGTCTGACCATTATTTAACTCCAGACCCAAGGCATTGTGCTAGACTCTTAAGTGCCCTTTGAAAAGGGGTTCAAGCCATCCAGTTGTATCAAAGCACAATAAAAAATTCTAAGAAAATAAATAAATAAACAGCCTGGATACTGAATATGGCAAATGCACAACCGAACAAGTTGACCAGTCAGCCAGTCCTCTTCACTAACGTGCCTTTGTGCCAACTTGGGAGATCTGTTCCACACACTAGTCAGGCAACAGCGGCTGATTATCACGGAAGCATGCCAGTCAACCAATGTCTCTGGCTCCTCTGTTATTATTCCTGGGTATTTCTTGTCCCACTGGCAGGACCAACCCATCAGAGGACGGGTCACAGTGCGCATACAGTCGAGGCCCCGAGAAATTACTTGCTGTTTAGCGCCTCCCTCCAGCATTCTCGATGTCGAAAAGCACTATGAAGGAGCAGTGAATGTATAAATTGCAGAAAGATTATTCTGGCTGGGAGACTTCAATGTCCATGGCTAATAGTGGTTCAGTAGTATCGCTATTAATCAACTCCTGAAGGGCATAGCTACAAGACTGGGTCTCCAGCAGGTAGCGAGTGAAGCAACACAAGGGAAAAATCTTACTTGACCATACCTTCATCATTGTACCTTTCACAGGCATTATTGGCAGAAGTGACCCATGCGTAATCTTTGCAGTAACAAAGTACCCTCTTCACGATGAGGAAACTCTCTATTGTCTTACCTGGCACTACCACCACGGTATATAGGATAGACTTAGAACAGGTGTAGCAATTGAAAACTGGGCATCCATGAGGCACCATAGGCCTTCAGCAGAAGTTGATTCTAGAACAATCGGTAGCCTGTTATATCCCTCACGCTACGGTCTCCATCAAGACAGGGGTCAAACGTGGTTCAACGGAGATTGTAGAAGATGTTATGTGGGGGTGGCGGGGCTGATCAGTGATAACAATGCTGCTGAATGTAAATTCTTGGTGGCTAGACAACCTCCTGTTGAAAGCTGATATTGCCTGTCATTGTCACTTGTCAGTCCGGGTTTGAACATTTTCCAGCTCTTGATGCATAGCCAGTGAATGCTTCATTATCTGAGGAGTGTTGAATAGAATGGACTGAAATCTGTGCAATTGCCAGAAAACGTCTCCACTTCTGAACTTATGTGTGTCGGGAGGATGAAGCATCACAAACCCAATGATGTTGGAGGTGCACGAACAATACTAGCTCCGCTTGTAGTTGAGCTGCTCCAATATGATTACAATACTAGCTCTTAGCCAACAAAGTACATAAATGTCAACGTATGGCCTGTTCATAGAAAAAGCAGGACAACTGCAATCCATCTACTTACTACCCAGCTCCTAGCCCTATCAGTCCACATTCAATCATCAGACATGTGATGAAAGTTGACGATAGTGCTGTCAAGGGGCACTCAATCACTGATTCTCAGCTTGGATTACACCCAAGAGAGTCCACATTACAGTCTTTGTAAACGTGTACCAAAGAGCTTGATTCCAGAGATGAGATGACAATGACTTCCATTGACAGCAAAGTTCATTTCGTGAGGTGTGGAATCAAGGATATTCAATAAAACTGAAGTCAGTGAAAGTTAGGGGCAAAATTCTACATTGGCTGAAGTCAAAACTAGCGCACAGGGAAATGGCTCTAGTTTTGTAAGACAACCTTCTCAGCTCCAGGATATTTCTGCACGAGCTGCTCGGGGCAAAGTCCTGGGTTCAACCATCTGCCGTTGCTTCGTCAAATATTTCCCCATCAGCACTATTCCTATTTTCCCAAGGCATGCTGATTAAATGTCAAGCTTAAAAGCTAGGTCAAGAGGCATTTTTCCTATCCTACCAGCTCAACCCCTGACCCCCCAAAGCATTTCAGCACCTATTGTAAATGAATCAGAAAAGTGCTGAAATACTCCAACTTTCTTGGATGAGAGCAGCTCCAATAACACGCAGAAGCTATACAGAATCTCGGGCTAAGCAACCCACTACAATGACTCCCCGACCATCCCATTAAGTTTTAATTTCTTCCACCACCAGCGCTTCATGGCTGCACTATCTACAAGGGGCACTGCAGCAACTCGCCAGGGCTTCTTCAATAGCACCTGCTAAACCTGCAAACTTTAGGCGAAGAAGGGCAAGGGCAGTGGGTGCTTGAAAGCACAACCATCCTCAAGTTCTCCTCTAGGTTGCACACCATCGTTGACTTGGAAATGTGGAGCTGTTACTTCATCGTTGCTGGTTCAAAATCCTAGAAGTTCCAATGAACAACACCGTGGAAATGCCTACACCACAGAGATTGCAACAGTTCAAGATGGCCAATGCGGAGCTACCTTTTCAAGAGTAACTCAAGATGTGCAATAAAACTGGCCTTGCTGGCGATGCCACATCGGATTAACAAATTTAAAAAATGACTTTTTTGTTATGGAGGAATGAGCAAAATTACTTGGCACAATTTGAAAATCTAGAATGAGAAGAGAACTTAACACATGATTGTCATCCGACTGTTGATGCAGTTCTAAAATAAGTTATCGTAGAAGGCTAATGGAGAAGAGAATTCTGATGCTATTTGTAAACGAATTAACGCCTGTATAACGAAAGATGAAACTCAGAACATTTAAGTAACTGGATATGTGTGGTTAATGCTTAAACCTATCGGATCCACCTTTCGCTATGTTAAAATTCCTCATGTTGTTACGGTCTTGACATTAGACTGCAAGGATGGAAAGGGATTCTTAACGACTTTTAAATCCGTTCCCTGAAACTTCAGTAAATTTTCCACTTTTAAAAATAAGGCTAAGTTGTGTGTTCATGAGTAGCAAGGATCTAGTTATTGATGAAAACAATGGTCAATGTTTAACTGCATGAATAGTTTAACTAACATGACTATCTTAGATTTCCAAGTAGATAAAAGCTCAAAGACACAGAGAAGAAAATGGACACAGAATCAAATATGAAGAAGTAGGAAGTAAGGCCAAAATGTTTGTGCCAAAGGAAGTTTTTAAGGAATCAATTAAATGAGATTTCGAAGATTTTAAGGAATTATGTGAAACGTGTGATGACTAATGCATCGTGGAAAAATGATTTATGGATTTGGGCACAACTTTTGCAGGTCAGGGGAAGATTTGAGATGGGGGTCCTCCTTTGCAAGAGCAGGGCATCCGCAGTCGATTTTTTAATGACCTGGTATGATGTACCTGGTTTTAGAAGGGGGAGGATTTGTTATTATCGTTCGATGGACCATTTGCAATGAGAGCTGGCGTGAGAGCCAAGAAGTTCAGCAATATTCGGTTTAGTGGTAAAACGATCAAATGAGTTTCCAAGGACTTGGATAGAAATGAGACAAACTAGAGAGAGAGGGGTTTATGGCAGCTTGATGGGGGTGGGGGGGGTGGTGGGGCAAGGTTGGGAAAGGGCTGTCTTTGTTCATTCTTAAATGGGATGTGGGCATCGCCAGCTAGGCCAGCATGTGTTGCACATACTTAAATAGCAGGTTTCATGGTAAGGCTTTTTAATAAGCAGTTGAGACTGATGAAAGGGTGGTCTCTGAGTTGTGAATCTCGGATCTGAGTCAAAAAGTTCAAGGTTCAAATCCAGCTCCAGGGTTAGGGCCCATCATTCTATGCTGACATTTCAATTGAGTGCTGGAGCAGCGCTGAACTGAGGGAGTGCTGCACTGTTTGAGGTGCAGCTTTTGCATGAAACAATAAACTGATGCCCCATCTGCCTGCTCGGGTGGATATAAAAGGCCACATGGAAATATTTAATAGAAAAGTAAGGCAGTTATCTCCGGTCTCCTGACCAATATTTATTCCTCAATCAACATTGCAAAAACAAATTATCTGGTCATTATACATTGCTGCTTGCGTGAATTTGCTGTGCAGAACTTGGCTGCCGTGTTTCCTACGTTACAATAGTGACGTACCAAAGAACTTTGAGACGTCCGGTAAAAAGCGCTATATAAATGCAAGTCTGAATTATATTTTGGAACAAAAATATTCACGAGTCCCGAACACTTGTAGCTTTTTGTGACTGGGTGGTGGGATGGAAGAGAGGCGTAAGGAGGTGGGTGAGAATTGGGAAATCGAACCATGGACTATTTTGGCACAAAACGATGATCCCACACTCATGCTAATGAGCATGGTTTTGGAAGAGAAAATTGAGGTCTACTATGGATTGATATATTGCAACCGAATCTGGTGATATTCTGCGAGTCCAATCTTTGCAACAGGCACGCTCAGTTTTGCAACCCCTGGACATCTGGAAGCAATTATATGCTATGTGGTGAGTAACGAGGACCTTGAGGCAGTGTTGGTCTGTCTGAGGGTTACCATATCTAAAGTGCAAAAAAAGAAGAGGTTTAGAACATCCACATGTGCAGAGGTTACGCCATGAAGGCAGGGCCAAAAACAAGGCCTCTGGGAGTTTGCAAGCGTAGTTTATACATTTCATATGTACAAAAAAAGTGGCGTTCAAACTGGTTAGACCATGTGGGTGATAAGAGATACAAGAATGGGGTTGCACATGGGCATTTCAGTGATCAAGGCTGTGGAAGCTATGAGGTCATGTCAGCTGGCGCTTTCATTGGAGAGCCACTCATATGGGTGGATAATTTATACCGGAGACATGGAAGCAGTAAATTCAAAAGGCAGATAGAAAGCGGAGCTGACATGCACATTTACTTACCGCTAAGGAGGATGTACTGCAGTGAGGTAGCGGAAAAGCCAAATGTATTGATAGCAAATTAAACAGTGAAACAACTAACTGGAGCAGGGGGCTCCACAAGTACCCCCATAATCAATGCTGGGGGAGCACAGCAACTAAGTGAGAAGGGCAAGGCTGATGCATTTTTCCCCGTCTCCTTCCAGAAGTGCCGAGTGGATGATCCAATTCGGCATGATCCTGAGGTCCCCAACATCACAGATGCCTGCCTTCGGCCAATACGATTCAGTCTTAGTGATATCAAGATATTCCTGAAGGCACTGGGTATGCCCTTCTCTCCATCATAAGATCAGAAGTGCAGTTTGTTGATGATGATTACAAAATGTTCAGCATCATTCACAACTCCTCAGGTATTGAAGCTGTCCATGTCCAAATGCGTGGACAATATCCAGGCTTGGGCTGACAAGAGGCAAGTAACATTTATGCTGCATAAGTGCCAGACAATGACCATCTCCAACAAGAGAGAATCAAACAATCTCACCTTGACATTCAATGGAATTAACCTCACCGAATTTCCCAATGTCAAACTCTGGATCAGCCATATAATTGCTATGGCTACAACGGCAGATCAGCAGCTTGGAATTCTGCAGTGAGTAACTCACCTCCTAACTCCCTAAAGCCTGTCCACCATATAGAAGGCGCAAGTCAGGAGTGTGATGGAATGCTCTCCACTTTCCTGGGTGAGTGCAGCTCCAATGGCACTCAAGAAGCTCAACACTATCCTAGACAATGCAACCTGCTTCATTGGCACACCGTCCACCACCTTAACCACTGATGCACAGTGGCAGCAATGTGTACCATATACAAGTTGCACTGCAGAAACTCGTCAAACCTCCTTGGACAGCACCTTCCAAATTACCTATTTCTACAATTTGGAAGTAAAAGAGGCAGCAAATGCATGGGAAAACTACCGCCCTCCCCGTCCAAGCCATGCACTTTCCTGACACAGAACTATGTCGCCTTTTCTTTGCTGTCATTGGTTCAAAATCCTGGAGCTCCCTTTCTAACAGCACTGAGTGTGCACACACCATATGGGCTAGATTAGGTCTAGAAGGCCGCTCACCATCACCTTCTCAAGGCAACTCTGCATGGGCAACAAATACTGGGCTAGCCAATGATGCTCACACCCGATGAAAGGTTAAGTGAAAAATAATTATGTCTATACTTAATAATAATAATAATAATAACAATAATAATGTTAACAATTATATATTAACAACTGATGGCCACACTTGGGACAAGGTGATGAGGTCACTATCAAAACATCCATTCTGGTAGGCATCACACTGAACTAAACAAGGCAAAGACCTAGGGGAGATATGGTTACTAATCATCCACCAGCCGAAGGAAATATTGTAGCTACATTAAGAGCGAAAGGAGATACATTCTTGAGGTTAATCCTCAACGAGCACCCTGAAATCTAAACACAATGAGAAACAGACTGAGTAGCTGCTTTTGCTTTTTTTGAAGGAGGCAGTTGCCATTGCCCACATGTAGCTGTAAGAGAATGCCAAGAATGCCATATAAAATGATGATGTAAGCCTGAAACTGAAGCAGGAACATTCAAGATAAAGATCAGCAATAGGAGCTTGAAGTGTTACTTCAGTTAGCTCAACGATAAAGACCCCAGAGGTTCTAAATGGCAATGGAGTAGAATACAGTCAACAGTATCTGGAGCAAGTAGATTCCAGAAAAACAGAAATAAGAGCAGGCGAAGATTAGAGCTACCCAGTGGAAAATGAAAAATAACAGCACAGAAGCGGAACATGAACGTACAGAAGAAAAATACGCAGTTGAACATAGTCAATCATGCCGGTAATAATGCTCTAAAACAGGAAGCAAAAGTGTAAATCACAGCCAGAAGCCAACGGATAACTGGTAGATGAGGATGGGAAACTAACAATGGTTGGGCATGAATGAATCAAAAAGGGAAACAGCTAGTCGGAGATGCAAGACGATATTAAAAACATAAATTTTTAAAAGTTGGCTGCACAGACGTTCAAAGTCCTGAGGCAGAAAACAGTCGGAAGAACACAAAAACACAACGTAGAGCAGATGTAGACCATAGAGCCCATCGAGCCTGTTCTGCTATTCAATATGATTATGGTTAATCTTGAGCTTCGAATCCATTTTCCCTCCCGCTCCCCATATCCCTTGATCCCTTGACAGACCAAAAAACTACCAGACCACAAATTATAAATTATGTATTATGGCCTCGTTCGAGGATAAATCAACAACTTCCGAGGTAATTCTCCCTCTTGGTGAAAAAGCATAATCTTCTCTACCTAACTGAAAACGAGTACAATGTTCAGGATGACTCCAAAATGCCAATGCACTGCATTGAAGTAAAGACGCAATGGTGCTTCAGTGGTGTTGTGTGGATTTAGGGCGCTGATCACCCATTGAATGTTCATCTGAAATTTCAAATAATTGTATTGCTTATCTGCAGCTATGAACTTTGGAGCAGAATAAACACATTCAGGTAAGTATGCGTGTCCGCCAAGATACTCCGTTTCCTCACTCTGCGATTACTACAATATGCTTTTACAAATGTGAGAAAAAACTAGTTGCCGTTTTGAAAATTATTTATAAACTGATCAATGCCTTTCGATGGCATGGCTGATGAATGCAACGTCTTCAACCTTATACATACAGCAGATGTCTGATATGCAATGATATTGAAAATACATCTGGTTAAACAACCATTCCGAGAAATTACCAACACTCAGAATTAATTGGGACCGTTATTATGAAATTATTCAAGCCTGTATCACAGTTAAGGCTGCAATAATCGTGGGGCTTACGAATATGACAGCACATATTGCCGATCCCTAATTGTCTTGTGAAAGTGGTTGTGTGTCTTCTTGAAACTATGAAACGCTCGTGTCCCAGGAGCGATTATTACAAGTATGACCCTGGCAAAATAAATAAAAGTTTTTATTTTTTTTCTGAAGGCATTATTTAAACCTGACAAAGCAGCCAGTCAGGACTGAGAACCATATTATATGAACAACATGACGGTGTAGACGGATGTTAAAGTTATTATCTTAAGAAGGTGATAAATAGATTACCCAAGCAAGCGTGTGAGCAATCCGCCAAAGCAATGCGAATAGGCAGTTTCATTCATTCGATTGTTATTGGTAACAGAGCCAAGTAGTGATGAACAATATTCGGCAAATGAATGGTGTTCAGGCCCGTGAAATTTATTGTTAATTGCCTTACACGAGAGTGAGGACATCCTATTAATCATATAACAGATATTATACAGAAAAATCAATTGAAGTTGTACAACTTTAAATACGCAAAGCAATTCTTCCGGTGTTCTGTAGAGGCACTATTGCTTTAAGATTATGTGTTGTTATAATTGGCCGGGTCTCTTTGTGTCGCTGTCTACCAATGAGGTGAGGAAATGTGGCTGAGGATCCAGCACCACGCCCCCTACAACAAAAACTGCGCAGTACCGAAGAAAGGAAGGACATTCATCTCTCCAGGCGCTTGATTCACATCTAAGAAAGTGTCGGAGAAAATCGAGCGGAATTTGTACCACTAACCTTTGCGATTTTCAGAAGGAGCACTCAGGGCTGGACGAACAACAGTTTTTTTTTAAATCTGGAAAACCAAGGTAATAACAATTATATTCTCGTCCTTACAATAAGGAGCGTAAAATTCATCTGTGAATCAGTATTATAGTTGCAGGACTGTTCTCCAGAATGGCCTACTTGCTAAATAGCCGATTATCGCAATGGCCCATTCTTTTCGTAACTCTCCTGTATGTTTCCGATTCGGCATGTGGGAACATTCGCTACACAATTCCTGAAGAATTAGAGCTCGGTGCCTTTGTTGGAAATATTGCCAAAGACCTCGGCTTAGATGTTAAACAGCTATTCGAGCGCAGCTTTCGGATCGCCTCTGAAAACAAGAAAGACTATTTAACCGTGAATTTAAAAACTGGAATTTTGCTGATAAAGGAAAAAATAGACAGAGAGCAGCTTTGTGAACAAGGCCTCAGTTGCATGTTAATGTTAGAGGCTGTGATCGAGAATCCGCTTGAGATATATCGTATTGAAGTTGACATTCTCGACATAAACGATAATGCGCCCGTTTTCCAGAGAAGCGAAGTTAACTTACAAATATCAGAATCAACGCCAATTGGATTGTCCTTTCCACTCCAGAGTGCGCTTGATCCGGACACTGGAACCAACAGTCTCCGCTCTTATCAGCTGAGTCCAAATGAGTACTTCAGTTTGAAATCGCAGTCAGAGGACGGGCAAGCTGGCATCCCCGTACTCGTGCTGGAGCGACACTTAGACCGAGAACAAGAGCCGACCCATCGACTAACACTGACAGCGTTTGATGGAGGGAACCCGAAGAGATTCGGGACCACGCAGATCAAAGTTACTGTGGTTGATGCAAACGACAATGCGCCAGTTTGCGAACAAAACATCTATCAAATTACCACTGCAGAAAATACACCCAAAGATACTTTGATTGTGAAAGTGACTGCAGTGGATATGGACGAAGGCCTGAACGGTGAGGTAGTCTATTCTTTCAGTGATCACACTCCTGATAAAGTGAGTGAGCTATTTAGCTTGGATGCGACAACTGGAGAAATCAGGTTAACGGGTATCCTGGATTTTGAAGAAACGGACAATTATCAGATTTCGGTACAAGCCAGGGACAGAGGCCCATATCCGTTGGCAGTGTACTGTGAGATTTTGCTAACGGTTACTAATATAAATGATAATTCTCCTGAAATAATAACAACCTCAACGTCAAGCACGATCTTTGAAAATGCTTCGCTGGACACTGTAGTAGCTGTTTTAAGAATTACAGACCGAGATTCTGAAACCACAGCAGATGTTCATTGTACAATCCCCAGAACTATCCCGTTTAAGCTTACCACGTCTTTTAATAACTATTATACATTAGTCACTGATGGTGGTATAGACCGTGAAAAAGTGTCAGTGTACAACATTACTATTATATGTACGGATGCAGGTACCCCTCCCCTGTCGGCTACGAAAACCATCCGAGTTCTAGTCTCAGATGCAAATGACAACGCGCCACGTTTTACGCAACCTTCCTTTACTATGCATGTATCAGAAAATAATGCTATTGGCGCTTCAATTGGTTCTGTGTCAGCCTTTGATCCAGATTCCAATCAAAATGCCGAACTGTCCTATTCTATTTTGGATAGCCTGATACACGGTTTGCCTGCATCCACTTTCGTCTCGATAAACGCAGTGAATGGTATGATATATGCTCACCAATCTTTTGATTTTGAACAACTAACAAGTTTTGAAGTGCGTGTGGGAGTGAATGATGCTGGGTCCCCTCCACTAGGCAGCAATGTAACCGTTAATGTGATCATCATGGACCAGAATGACAACGCCCCTGTGATTGTGTCACCTTTGCCAATCAAAGGCTCCGCAGCTGAGGAAACAATACCGACATCGGCCGAACCAGGTTACTTGGTTGCCAAAGTGACAGCTACTGATGCGGATTCTGGTCTGAACGCTCAAATAGTTTACCAACTCTATGAGCCCACTGATGAAAGCCTCTTCACTGTGGCTCCAGAAACAGGAGAAATCTGGACTATTCGCCACTTAACACATAAAGATTCAATCCGAACAAAAGTCGTACTTTTGGTGAGGGACAATGGAACCCCATCACTTTCATCTATAATCACTATCAATGTATCGGTGCAGGATGATACAACAGAAAATGCATCAAATCTTGGAATGTTGGGGACCACTGGACCGTGGAAATCGGATTTGAAATTTTATCTCATGATTTTATTTGGCACAACCTCATTTGTTTTACTCGTGGCTATTTTATTCCTCGTTATAAATGTGTACCAGGGCAACAAATATAGTAATAGTGGCTTTTGTTGTTGGAATACGTCATACCTTTCCCGGAGGAACTCGCGCCATGGAATTCAAAAGGCGAGTGTAAATCTTCAGATACCAACCAATTATATGCAGCCGTATGAAAGCGAGACCCTTCCACAGCAATGTCACTATGATCCAGTTATGAATGATTTAATGTTTCTAAAGATACATGGATCGGCTGCATCCATGGTTGATCTCAGGAGTGGCACATGTGTCGCTGCAGAACATGGAAAGCCAATTTCTCCGAGCAAGAACACAACTCTGGAGGTGAGAGGCGCCTTACTAAATGCGTTTTGCAAATATTTAACTAGAAAACATCGAGGGAATCTAAAAACGTAAAGGAGGAAGCGGAGGTTACCTTATTACTAAAATAACGTTTCAGACGCGTTCTTTTTTCGAAACAATGTGTCGGTCTTGGTGCTCAGAGAGATGCTAGAGTCTGCCAGCGGTATAGCTAACCTGTGTCAATCCACACATAAGTTGCGCTCAATGCCAAAGGAACACAACAATTTAAGTGGGGGCTGTTATGGGAAGGCACGATATTGCATTCATAGGACTAACTTATACATACTTAACAACATATGAATTAAGAGCAGGAGTGAGCTACTCGGCCCCGGAAGCCTGCTCCACGGCGCAATACGATCATGCCTGTTATAATTTTAACCTCAATTCCACATTCCTGCCCACCCCCGACCAGCCTTTCACCCCCTTGCTTATGAAGAATATATCAACCTCTGCTTTACAGATATTCGGGGACTCTGCCTCACCCACATTTTGAGAAAGAGAATTTCAGAGTCTCACAAGACTCAGAGAGAGAAAAAAATCCTCATCCCTGACTTAAATGGGTGAACCCTATTTTTTAAACAATGAGCCCCATGTTGTAGTTTCTCCCACCAGAAGAAACATCGTTTCCACATTCAACCTGACAACCTCCTACAGGATCTTTCTGGTTTCAATGAAGTCGCCCTTACCCTTCTAAACACCAGCAGATACAAACCTAGCCAGTTCAGCCTTTCCTTGTAAGACAACTTGCCTGATCAAAGTATTAATCACATGGACATCCCTGAACTGCTTGCAATGCATTTGCATTTTTCCTTAAATAAGGATATCAATGCTGTACACAGTACTCCAGATGTGACCTCTAATTCCCTATATAACTGAAGCATAGCCTCCCTGTTCTTGTATTCATTTTCCCTTGCTATAAATGATAACATTCTATTAGCTTGGTTAGTTACTTTCTGCACCTCCAAACTAACTTTTTGAGATTCATAAACAAGGACACCCATGTCCATCTGCTCCTTAGAACTCTGCAATCTCTCACCATTTAAGTAAGAATTTTTTTATTCATCCTGTCAAAATGGACAACATTACACTTTATCACTTTATGCTCAATTTGCCAGATCTCCTCCCACTCACCTAACTTATCCATATCCTTTTGTTGGTTCCTTATGTCCTCTTCACAACTTACTTTCCTACCTATATTTAGAAACATTAAATCATTCATAGCTGTATCTAAGTGAAATTGCTCATCGGTAAATTTAGCACACACCCAAGTAATTTATATAAATTGTAAAAAGTTGAGAGCCCACGCTGAACCCCATGGCACACCACTTTTCACATCCTGCTGATCCTGCCTACTCTCTGTTTCCCGTTAGCTAACCAATCTTCCATCCACCCCAATATGTTACCCCTACAACATGAGCTTTTACTTTCCTCAATAACTTTCATGTGGCACAAGCACAGTACATCTATTGTTTTCCTTTATCCAAAGCAAATGTAACATCTTCAAAGAACTCCGTTAAATTGATTAACCATGATTTCCATTTCACAAAACCATGTTGACTCTGCCTGATTACCTTGAATTTATCTAAGTGCCCTGCTATAACTTCCTTATTAATAGCTTCTAACATTTTCCCTTTTACAGATGTTCAGCTAACTGGCCTTCCTGCTTTCTGTCTCCCTTCATTTTTGAACAAAACACTATTTTCCAATCTAACAGGCCTTTCCCCGAATCAAGTGAACTTTGGACAATTAAACCAACGCATCAACAACCTCACTAGCCACTTCTTTTAAGATCCTAGGATGAAGTCCATCAGGGCATGGGGACTTGTCGATCTGCATTTCCAACAATTTGCTAAGTAGCACTTCGCTGGTGATTGTAATGTTCTTGAATGCTTCCCACCCAATTCCCGATTTATCGTTATTACTGGGGTGTTACTTGTATTCTATGTACTGAACATCGATGCAAAATACCTGTTCAATTCATGTGCCATCTCCTATTTTCTTCTATTAATTCCCCAGACTCATTTTGTATAGGACCAACACTCACTTTGTTAACACTCTCTTTTCAGTATCTATAGAAACCCTTATTGTCTGCCTTCATATTTCTAGCTAGCTGTCTCTTGTACCCAAATCTTTCCCTCAATACTATTTTTTGGTTACTCTTTGCTGTCCTTTTTTTAACATTTTGTCCAATCTTCTGACCTGCACCCATTTCTGCACTATTATATGTTTTTCTCTGAGTTTGACACTGTCTTTAACTTTTTTAGTTAATCACAGTTGATGGGTCTTGCCCTTGGAATTTTTATTTCTCGTTGGAATGTATCTATTCAATGTATTCTGAAATATCCACTTAAATGTCTGCCACAACCTTTCTATTGACCTGTCGCTTAACCTAAATTGGGAGTTCACTTTGACTAGTTCTGATTTCATGCCCTCATAACTTCCCTTTTTTATTTTTAGAATACTAGACTTAGACCCACTCTTCTCTCCCTTTAACTGAATGCAGAATTCAATCACGTTATGATAACTGCTCTCTAGGAGTGCCTTCACTATGAGAACATCAAGTAACATATCTTCTTCCACAATACCAGGTCTAGTATTGCCTCCTCCCTGCTTGGCTCCCAAACATGTTGATCTACGAAATTATCCCAAAAGCATTCTGTGCATTCTTCATCTATGCTACCTTTGCCCATCTGATTTTCCAGTCGATATGTCAGTTAAAACCCCCATGATAATCACCGTACCTTTCTGACAACCTCTGACTATTGTTCCTTTGACACCCTGTCCTGCTGTGTGATTACTCTTGTGTGGTCTGTACGCTAATCCCACAAGTGACCTATTGCATTTATCATCCTACATCTCTAACTAAACCACTCTTATATCTTCATTTCCTGAACTTAGGTCATCACTGTCTATTGTGCATGTCGTCTTTAATTAAAAGAGCCATTCCTCCACCATTCCTTGACATCCTTTCCTTCCTAAATATTACATAACTTTAAATCGATGCCATACTGCAGCAATGTTTCTGTAATACCTATTCAATCGTACTTTTTAATCTCTATTTGCATAATCAGCTCATCTCTTTTATTCAAATGCGACATGCCTTACATTTTTCATTTTATATTTTTGTAACCGCTAGTCTTATCTGTTGATTGACTCTTAGACTTGTACTCTCTGCCCTACCTGTTATTGCATCCTTATGAATTCCCATATTAATGCCTTCCTTTCGTAACTTATCCCTCGTCTTTAATATACCACATCTTCCCACATTTGATCTTTTCTCCCCGTTATTCAGTATAAAACGTCTCTACCTCTAGTTATGCAGTTCACAAGAAGGGTGATCCCAGCATGGTTCAGGTGTAGACCGTCCCAATGGTACAGACCCTACTTTCTCCAGTACCAATGCCAGTGCCCTCAGAACTGGAACCCATTTCTCCCACACCAGCCTTTGAACCAAACATTTATCTCTTATTTGCCCTAAGTGAATTTGGATGCGGTTCAGGTAATAATCCAGAACCTTTGGGTCTCTTAATTTAGTGCTTAGCTCTCCATTCTGACTACTCAGAACCTATTTCCTTCCACTTCCTTTGCCATTGGCAACTACATGGACCACGATTTGCTTTGCTAAGCTTAAAGCTGTGATTTCTCAGTGAATTGAATAGCTTGTTAAGGCTGAACGTTCCAACTAAAGAAACATATCTGCCGAATGCATTGCTTAATTAAATCTACTATTTCAGCATATTCTATAAACTTAGAGAAGCGAGGAATCAATGCTACAAGACAAGAAACCCTGGTATATATAAAATGTAGTGCAGAATAAGTATTGTAAAGGTGGAAAATATAAAGTGAGAGGGAGTGCTGTGGAGAAAATTGTCTCCATCTGGTAAGGGAGCATTTAAGAACAAAACCTGTGAGTAAGGGATCAAAAGCTTGAAATGGAGACCTGCTGGTGATTTGAAATCAGCAAGGTTGGAAGTTCTACATGCAAAACATTGGGTAAAATTAGGTGAACTCCATGCACTCAATCAAATTATAGACTTCACAGAAACCTGGCGTTGCCAAAAAAGACACTGAGCTTGATAGATATGGTAATACACTTTGGAAGTGGTAATTTGACAAGGAAGTAGTCAATGAACGGCATGACAATAGGGAGCTCTGAGGAACAAAGGGACCTAGGCATGTGTGTCCATTGATCTCTGAAAGCAGAGCGGCATGTTAGTGGGTTAGTGATAAAGGCATATGGGACATTTGCTTTGTCAATCGAGGCATAGATTACAAAAGTATGGAGGTCATGTTGGAGTTGTATAGAACCTTGGTGAGGCCACAGCTGGAGTACTGTGTACAGTTCTGGTCGCCACATTATAGGAAGAATGTGACTGCACTGGAGGGGATGCAGAGGAGATTCACCAGGATATTTCCTGGGATGAATCATTTAAGTTATGAAGAGAGGTTGGATAGTCTTGGGTTGTTTTTGTTGGAGCCGAGAAGACCGAGCTGCGACCTGATTGTGGTATTTAAGATTATGAGGGGCATGGACAGGGTAGATAGGGAGCAGCTGTTCCCCTTAGTTGAGGGGCCAGTCACAAGAGGGCATAAGTTCAAGATGAGGGACAGGAGGTTTTGGGGGGATCTGAGGAAAAACATTTTTACCCAGAGGGTGGTGACGGTCTGGAATGCGCTGCCTGGGAGGGTGGTGGAGGCGGGTTGCCTTACATCCTTTAGAAAGTACCTGGATGAGCACTTGACACGACATAATATTCATGGCTATGGGCCAAGTGCTGGTAAATGAGATTAGGTAGGTAGGTCAGGTTTTTCACACGTGTCAGTGCAGACTCGATGGGCCGAAGGGCCTCCTCTGCACTGTGATTCTGTGATTCTGTGATATAACGTGAAGGAAATATAAAGACCCAAAAGACTAGTGATGTTGGCGCATTAATTCAAAAGCATTGCCAGGCATAACAGACAATTCTTGCTTGTTATTGACAAAGATTGCGCTTCCCAATATGTCTGATAGTGGTCGATATTAATGTGGCAGATAGAAGCTTCAACATAAGCGGGTAATGTGAAAGGTAGTTAGAGAGGCGTGTGGCAACAAATGAGTCTCATTGAATTTTCTGTTGATTACAATGCTATCGTTTGCAAGTGAAACAAAACTTGTCTCAGAAACATCAGCATTTTAGCACATTTGTATATCCCCTGTTTGTCATTTAAATGCCCTTATCTTGGATTGACATTAATCCAATAATCGGGTTGTCATAGAATGCAATATGAATGATGACCATGGATAACTATTTCACTATAATCACATATCAAATTAATTAAACGCATAAGTGAATATATGTTTAAGCGTAAAAACTAGCATTAGATATGTGTAATGTTTGAAAGTTTGAAATTAGCACACCATTTTGGAACGAATTGCTTATTATCATACTTTCAGAATGCCTGGAGGTGTAAAGCCAGAAGCTGTCAGGTTTAAGACTCAAGTGCCACCATCACCCTCGCTGTCCTCCTGAACTCTGCTGCAGCTGTTCTTGCTGCGGTACCTGCCATCATGTAATCCTTCCGTTCTTATTCCAGACTAAGGGAGAACCCCAGCAAGACACCAATGATCAAACATTCTTTTTCTCTTGCTGTCTCTTATAGATACTCAATAAAGTGGAGCAGCACAGCACATAATCTTTTTACGTGAGGTCCTAAGAGAATTTCAGGAATAAAAACATCATGAATGTCGGTGAAGTGTCCCATAAAGCATGCTCATGTGTTCAAATTATCCTCTTCACAACTCCAGAGGCAGTATGTACTTCAAATGGCGAGCGTAATTTTAAGTCGAAATCAATGCCGTAATTGCTCCTAAGCAGCTGCTCTCTGTTAGGAGAGGGTATTAGTTGAATTGTTAAAGATAACGTTATGTGCAGACTGTTTAATCCGTGGTAGTAGATATTTTCCGACAATCAGCAGTTTAACAATTCTTTCCTACCCGTGGCATCAACTCTTTTACCCAAGATGCCGTCTCGCTGTGAATGCACGTTAATGTGTGATGCAGATTATGACCACATCTTGGCAGCTTCTTAGAGTTTGCAATATTCCGTAAAAATTGTCCATACAAAATTTCACAATTAGCTATCTGAAATGTGTTAGCGCGTTTCCATGAAGGGTGGAAGCTTTATTAATTTATTGCCAAAATAGTAGCTACCTTTGCAGTTTGTAAGTGCAGGAAACATGCCCTATACTATTTAGGTGATTAAACTGGTCATATCGAAGAGTAATGGTAATGGTTGTAAATATTCCTTTACTGTCATGACAACATATGCTTGAGAGCATGTACTTGAAAAAAATCTAGTTTATAATTTCCACCACGTTGTTCAAAGTTGCAGCATTTAAAGAACGTGCATTTTGTCTCTACCATGGAAGACAGTTTTTTTTTTCTAAAAGTCTATTTCACCATATCAAAACAGTGTATTGTTTTGTGCAAAATGTTCATTATAACAAACTAAGAAGACATTTCCGAAATTCTTGAACCATTGAGAATAATTGCACCAATATATTACTTATTCCTATGTAAAAATTAATTGTAGCAATGAAAACGCCCGACATCTGCTTAAACATCAGGAATGGCAATGGCACACCCAGCCATGTCAACCATGCCAAGTCTCCTTTACTCACATGTGGAGGCCTGTGCCAAATTTGGGAGAGCTGTCACACAGAATGGTCAAGCAACAGCCTGACACATTCATGCTCAATGAATCAAACATTATGGAAAAAGTCCAAGGCACCACCACCACAATCCCTGGATAGGTCACATCCCACCGATAGGACAGTCCCAACATTGGAGGCGGAAAGGTGTTTTGCAGTCAGGAAGGAATTGAACTAGGTGTACTCCACAGTGACCTTATACCCCATGAAGACTCATGGCATTAGGTCAAACATGGGCAATATTACTGCTGATTACTAGTTGCCAGTTTCCCACTCCACACCTCTCACTGTGTGAAGCTTTCATTCCTCCAAAGGGAAAGGTGTTACGAAATACAAATAGTTTAAGTAAGTTATATTGGTATTTGTAGGTGTTAGGAATGAGTTGCTGCTTTAAAGTTTGTTTGATTTGTATTTCTCTATCTCTGTGTTAAGAAAGGTCAAATGGAATCTTAGTGGCAATCTAAAAAGGTGCTTGCATTTCTAATGAGGAGTTTTACAAGCCCTAAAGAGAAGATAAACATACAAGGGTAGAAGAATTGGACTGTTGCCTAGCAACAGGGGCACAGAGAGGCAGGTCCCTCCCACAGACACACACACAGAAGAAGAGAAACAGCGGTTGCTTTTGGAGCTGTTTTGAATGCAGTTGGTTCTGAAAGTTGCTGCAGGCAGGACAGTCTGGAGCATAGGGGTCAGAAATCCAGGCCTAAGCTAAGGGAAAACCCCAAGAAGTCCAGGGGAGGGGAAGAAGAGAAAGAATAAAGAAGAGTTTCTAAACAAAGGAAGGGCAGGGACCTAGGAGAAGGTCCTGTTAAGTGAATTTAAGACATAAATGACAATGCGCCTCTGTTAAAAAAAAAACTGAAATCTGGAGCCCGGAGCGCTCTTTCCGCTTCAGAACGCGTATGGCCCAAAAGTTGGACCTACGTCTGCCAGTCTAAAAACTGAAGAAAGCCAGCATTTCTTATTAGAAACAAAACAGAAATCGAAAAATCTGGCATCCCAGAACTCGTGATTGAGCGACCTCTAGGCCATGAACAACACCCATTCACCAGTGGACACTGACGGCGCCTTAGAATTTCGGGAGCGCCCAGGTTATAATTACTCTGTTAGATGTCTCGGATTGCGAAGTGAACGTTTCCGAAGTCACCACTGCCGAAAACGCACTCAAAGGTACCGTGGTTGCGAAAGTAAATGCTGTGGATGTGGATGAAGATCTGAGCGGGGAGATAATATGTTATTTCAGATGAAGTAATTGAGCTTGGACATAGCAAATTGAGAAATCAAAGTAATCGGAATCGTAGATTTTGAAGGAGCCGAGTACTATCATATTTCGGTTAAAAAAAAACTCAGGGCGGAGGATTAAATGCACTGCCAGCATGCAGTAAAGCTCTGTTACAAGTTACTGATGTTATTGATAATGCTCCTGAAATAATGATAACGGCAGTATCGATTTGGATTCCAAAGGAGACTCCTTCAGGAACGACGGTAGATATTTTAAGAGTAACACACAGACATCCCGGAGAACTGGGAAATGTTTTTTGCCGCATCACGTTTTAAACTTGAGACTTCTTTTAACAATTATTACACAGTGCTCACTGTTGGCCAGATGGTCACGAAAAGGTGTCCCAATACAGCATTACCATCACGTGCACAGATGCAGGCTCTCCGCCCCTCACTACCAACAAAACAATCCGAGTGCAAGTCTCAGATATAAATGACAACGCGCCACGCTTTACGCAACCTTCGTTCATCATGTACCTCACACCAAATAATGCCATTCATGTTTCAATCTTTTTTTTTTAAATCTGCATTTAAAACACAGTTTAGTAAAAATGTCATTATTTCTTATTCCATGACGGATAAATATTTTTTTGAATTCCCTGATTCAAAGAACTTTGTGATGTTTGCGCAGCGCTCTTTCGATTCCGAACAGCTCTGTAGCTTTCATATTTCCTTACAAGCAAGGGACGAAGGATCTCCTCCACTTAGCAGCAACGTAACTCTGAACATGATCGTCGTAGATCAGTGATAATGCCCCTGAAAACCTATCGCCCATGACAAATATAAACTCAATAGCGGAGGCGACCATGCCCAGATCTGCCGATCCGAGTTAATTAGTCACTAAGGTGACAGCCACGGACGCGGATACTGGACAAAACGCCCGTCTTTCCTTTCAACTTCTTCAGCCCCCCCTGACGGAAGTCTGTTTACTGTGCCTTCCGGAACTGGAAAGATCTGGACAACTCGCCGCTTTCAGGGTCAAAGATTCATTCAGACAGAAACTCACAGTCAGGGTGAGGAATGATGGAAAACCATTGCTTTGATCAGCAATCATTATGAGCTTACATGTTGGGGAATAGGGGACCATCGACATCTGATTTAAGATTTTATTTAATAATATATTTTGGAATGATCTCGCTTGTTTTGTTTCTGCCTATTATATCGTTACAATTACGTTGCACAAAAGTGGAGGTGAAATTGGGAATTACAGCTGCTCCAACAACGCGCTATATGGAGCTGGAAAGCCTGGCAAATATCCGGAAAAACATCTAATGACAAGGATGTGTATGAAACCGGAAATCTGCAGAGCGATTTTGCTGGGAAATATATCCAAGTTCAGATTTAACCGTGACTGATTTCAGGCTTTTAAATTTAAATAAACCTGCTCCACCTCAGATTAATATCAAAACTAACCCATTTGCAGTGGAGGAGAATGAGGCTGAATCATACGGTACAAATACGGTAATCATTGAATCTCATCAGGTGAAATAAATATTTCCATTGTCAAGTTATGTTACTTGCAAACTACCTACTAACTCTGTTCATAATAGAAGCTTTAAATGGTTGAATAGCATAACATGTAAGATCCATGTAAAGAGAACGGGAAATCAAAGTGTCGATTGTCTCAGCTGAATCTGTGGATTACTTGATTAGCAATGTTTTGTTATTATTGTTATCATTAATATTATTTATTTCCTGGATGTGAGTCGCTGGCTAAGCCAACCTTTATTACCCATCCGTAATTGCCCTTGAGAAGGTGGTGGTGAACTGCCTTTTTGAACCACTGCAGCCCATTCAGTGTAGGTACAGCAACTGTGGTTTTAGGGAGGGAGCTCCAGGATTTTGACCCAGAGACAGTGAAAGAAAGGCGATATATTTCCAAGTCAGGATGGTGAGTGGTTTGGAGGGCAGCGTTCAGGTAGTGGTGTTCCTACGTGTCAGTTACTCTTGTCCTTATAGATGGGAGTGGTCATGAGTATGGAAGGTGCTACCGAAGGAAACTTGGCGAGATTCTGCAAAGCTTCTTGTGGATGGTATACACTGTTCTCGGTAGTGGAGGGAGTGAATGTTTGTGGCCAATAAAGTGGGCTGCTTTGTCCTGAATGTTGTCAAGCTTCTTGAATGTTTTCGGCACTACACACATCAAGCAAGTTGAGACTATTCCATCACACTCCAAACTTGTGCCTTGAAGAGGGTGGACTGGCTTTCGGGTGTCAAGAGGTGAGTAACTCACCGCATGCTTCCCAGCCCCTGACTTGCCCTTGTAGCCTCAGTATTTATATGGCTAGTCCAATTCAGTTTCTGGTCAATGGTAACCACAGGAATTATACCAACAACGCAGTGATTTTGCACCATCTGTAATAGAAGCATTGATATCAAGTGAAAGGTACCAAGAGAATGCTGAAAATTTGGAGTAAAAATAGCAAAACTTTAAAATACTAAAGGCCAATTAGCCTTTCACAAAAAATATTATTTGCTTTTCCAAATTAATTCTATTGTTCAAACAATACTGATGAGGTATTGCCTAGGAAATTGTAACTTATCTTGCCTCCTATTGTTGATGAACCTTAAGTCTATTTCTAGAACAGATGCAATAGCATTTTTATGTTTTTTCTGCCAGAGATAGAGTAGGATGTACATACATAAACACACATGAATTAAGAGCTGTAGTAGGCCATTCCAGTCTCGAGCTCACTCCACAATTCAATATGATCATGGCTGATCTGATTGTGGCCTCAACCCCACATTCCTAACTGCCACATCCCACACCCACACTATAACCAATGACTTACTTGCTGACCAAATATCTAACGCAGCCTTGAACCAATTGAAACAACCAATCTTCGCTCCCTGGGGCAGAGACCTCCAGGTTGACGGCCCTCTGAGAGAAAAAAATAAATCTCCTTACCTCAGTCTTAAGTGGGAGACCTCTGGTTTTTAAACAGTGCTCCCTGTTTCTAGACTTCACCACATCCTCTCAGCATTAGCAGTGTCATGCCCAAACTCTCTAACCATCCCTGTTAAGATAAACCCTTCATCGAAGCAATTGATCGGGTGAACCTTCTCTGAACTTCCTCTAAAGCAATTGCATCATTTCTTAAAGAAGAAGATGAAAACTCTGCTCAGTATTCCAGATAAGCAACGCCCTGTACAACTCTAGTATAACCTCCCTACCATTACACTCGGTTCTCCTTGGAATACTTCATAACATTCCATTGGCCTACTAAATTGCTTGCTGCTCCTGAATACCAACGTTTTGCTGTTCCACTTCTAGACACACAGATCCCGCGATACCGGAGAAATTTGCACTCTCTCTGCTTTCAAATGATGGACTAGTTTTCTATTCTTCATGCAAAGTGGACAAGTTCACATATTCCCACATTATAGCCCATCTGCTCAAAATTGCAGCAAACATTCGTGGTGTGTGCTGCATTGAAATAAATATGCAGTGCTACTTCAGTAGTGTTGTTTTGATTTAACGCACTGACCATCCATTAAATGTTCCTCCGTAATTCAAAATAGAATTATAGCTGATTTGCAGCTATGTATTTTCGAGCAGGAATAAGCACAATCAGCTAGGCATACACATCCGCCAAGATACTCTGTTTCCTGACTCCTCTCTTGATGCAACATTATTTTACAAAGCAAGCAGCAACCAGTTGCTGCCCTTTTAAAAATTATTTATGCACCAAAAAGCATCTTTCCATGGCATGTTTGAGGAAAGCACCATCCTCTGCCTTATATATACAACAGACGCCTGATAGGGAACGATTTTTAAAAAGCATCTGGTCATATGACTATTCTGAGAAATGACAAAAACACATAATTTACTCTGAATGGCGCATAGTTGGTTAGAACTAAATTACTCCGCAATGTGCATCACAGTGCAAGCTACAATAATCGTGCACGGTACGGAATAGTCAGCATTTCTTGCCCATCCAAAGTTGTGTAAATGGTGATGTGTCTTCTTGAAACTCTGAAGTGCTCGTGGCCCAGGAGCATTTATTACAAGTACAACATGACAAAAGAATTTTTTATTTTTTTTTTAATGGCATTCGCTTTAAATCTACGACACTTTATTTGAATCTGAGATCGCATCTGCCCAGGGCTGAGAACCGTATTATATGAATGACATTACTGGTCTGGATTGACGTTAAAGTTATTACCTTTATCAGGTGGTAAGTAGATAATCCAAACAAGCGTGTGAACCATGCGCCAGAGCAAAACCAAAGGACGGTCTCATTTATTAGATTATTTTTCTTGACATATCCAAGTAGTGATGAGCAATATTAGTCAAATTAATGGTGTTTAGACCCGAAGCATTTAATGCTAATTGCCTTACACGTCAGCGAGGGCATCATATGAATCATACAATAATACATACTGAAATGCCAATTAAAGTTGTACAACAATAAATACACAAAGCAATTCTTCCGGTGTTCTGTAGAGGCACTATTGCTTTAAGATTACGCACTGTTATTATTGGTCGAGTCTCTTTGTGTCGCTGCCTACCAATGAGGTGAGGATATGTGGCCCAGGATCCAGCATCACGCCCCCTACAACAAACACTGCGCAGTATGTAAGAAAGGAAGAACATTTCATCTCTCCAGCCGCTTGATTCACATCGAAGAAAGTGTCCGAGAAAATCTAGCAGAAATTGTACAAGTAATCTTTTTGCGATTCTGGCAAAGAACACTCGGGGCTGGGTGAATAGCATTTTTTTTAAAAAATCAGGACTACCAAGGTAATGAAATATATATTACGTTCTCGCCGTTACAATTAGTAGCGTAAAATTCATCTGACAATCTTTTGCAGTACTTGGATTCAGAATGATCTTCTTATTAAATAGCCGAGAACCGGTTTGGCCCATCCTTTACGCGATCCTCCTGTTTGTTTTCGATTCGGTACATGGGAACATTCGCTACTCAATTCCTGAAGAATTAGAGCTCGGTGCCTTTGTTGGAAATATTGCCAAAGACCTCGGCTTAGATGTTAAACAGGTTTCGGACCGCAGGTTTCGGATCGCATCTGAAAACAAGAAACAATATTTAACCGTGAATTTAAAAACTGGAATTTTGCTAATAAAGGAAAAAATAGACAGAGAGCAGCTTTGTGAACAAGGCCTCAGTTGTATGTTAATGTTAGAGGCTGTGATCGAGAATCCGCTTGAGATATATCGTATTGAAGTTGACATTCTCGACATAAACGATAATGCGCCCGTTTTCCAGAGAAGCGAGGTTAACTTACAAATATCAGAATCGACGCCAATTGGATTGTCCTTTCCACTCCAGAGCGCTCTTGATCCGGACACTGGAACCAATAGTCTCCGCTCTTATCAGCTGAGTCCAAGTGAGTACTTCAGTTTGAAATCGCAGTCAGACGGCGGGCAAGCTGGCATCCCAGAACTCGTGCTTGAGCGACACTTAGACCGAGAGCAGAAGCCGACCCATCGACTAACACTGACAGCGTTTGATGGAGGGAACCCGAAGAGATTCGGGACCACGCAGATTAAAGTTACTGTGGTTGATGTGAACGACAATGCTCCAGTTTGCGAACAAAACGTCTATCAAATTACCACTGCGGAAAATACACCCAAAGATACTTCGATTGTGAAAGTGACTGCAGTGGATATGGACGAAGGCCTGAACGGTGAGGTAATCTATTCTTTCAGTGATTACACTCCTGATAAAGTGCGTGAGCTATTTAGCTTGAATACAACGACCGGAGAAATCAGGATAACTGGCATCCTGGATTTTGAAGAAACAGACAATTATCAGATCTCAGTACAAGCCAGGGATAGAGGTCCACATCCATTGGCAGTATACTGTAAGATTTTGCTAACGGTTACTAATATAAATGATAATTCTCCGGAAATAATAACAACCTCAACGTCAAGCACGATCGCAGAAAACGTTTCGCGGGACACTGTGGTAGCTGTTCTAAGAATTTCAGACCGAGATTCTGAAGGAGCAGCAGACGTTCATTGCAGCCTCCCCAGAGATATCCCGTTTAAGCTTTCCACTTCTTTAAATAACTATTGTACGTTACTCACTCATGGTGATATAGACCGTGAAAAAGTGTCAGAGTACAACATTACTATTATATGTACGGATGCAGGTTCCCCTCCCCTGTCGGCTACGAAAACCATCCGCGTTCAAGTCACAGATATAAATGACAACGCGCCACGTTTTACCCAACCTTCCTTCACTATGCATGTATCAGAAAATAATGTTATTGGCGCTTCAATTGGTTCTGTGTCAGCCTTTGACCCAGATTCCAATCAAAATGCCGAACTGTCCTATTCTATTTTGGATAGCCTGATACACGGTTTGCCTGCATCCACTTTCGTCTCGATAAACGCAGTGAATGGTATGATGTATGCTCACCAATCTTTTGATTTTGAACTACTAACAAGTTTTGAAGTGCATGTGGGAGTGAATGATGCTGGGTCCGCTCCACTAGGCAGCAATGTAACCGTTAGTGTAATCATCATGGACCAGAATGACAATGCCCCTGTGATTCTGTCACCATTGCCAATCAAAGGGTCCGCAGCAGAGGACACAATACCAAGATCGGCCGAGCCAGGTTATTTGGTTGCAAAAGTGACAGCTACTGATGCGGATTCTGGTCTGAACGCTCAACTTGGTTATCAACTCTATCAGCCCACTGATGGAAGTCTCTTCACTATAGCCCCAGAAACAGGAGAAATATGGACTATTCGCCACTTAACACGTAAAGATTCAGTCCGGTCAAAAATCGTAATTTTGGTGAGGGACAATGGAACCCCATCACTTTCAGCTACAATTACTATTAATATATCGATGCAGGATGATACAACGGAAAATGTGTCGAATATTGGAATGCTGGGGGCCACTGTACCATGGAAATCGGATTTGAAATTTTATCTTCTGGTTTTATTTGGCACAACCTCATTTATTTTACTCATGGCTATTTTATTCCTCGTTATAAAGGTGTACCAGGGTAACAAATATAGTAATAGTGGCTTTTGCTGTTGGAATATGTCATGCTTTTCCCAGAGGGTGTCGCACCATGGAATTCAAAAGGCGAGTGTAAATCTTCAGATACCACCCAATTATATGCAGGCATATGAAAACGAGACCCTTCCACAGCAGTTACACTATGATCCAGCTATGAATGATTTAAGGTTTCTAAAGATACATGGGTCGGCTGCATCCATGATTGATTTCAAGAGTGGCACATGTGTCACTGCAGAACATGGAAAGACATCAATCTCTAGGAGCAAGAACACAAATCAGGAGGTGAGAGGTGTCTTACTAAATATGTTTTGCATATATTTAACTAGAAAATATTGAAGAGATCCAAATATGTAAAGGATTAAGCGTAGGTTACCTTATTACTAAAATAACATTTCAGACAAGTGTTTTTTTTCAAAATAATGTGTCGGTCTTGGTGCTCAGAGAGATTTTAGAATCTGCCAGCAATATAGCAAACCTATGTCAATCCACACATAGGTTGCGATCAATGCCAAAAGAACACAATAATTTAAGTGGGGGCTATTATGGGAAGGCACGATATTGCATTGAAAGGAATAACTTATGCTTACTTAAGAACATATGAATTAGGAGCAGCAGTGAGCAACTTGGCCCGTCAAGCCTGCTCCACTACGCAATACGCTCATGTCTGTTATATTTTTAACATCAATTCCACATTCCTGCCTACCCACGAGAGCCTTTCACCCCTTTGTTTATGAAAAATCTATCAACCTCTGCCTTACAGATATTCGGGGACTCTGCCTCACCCACCTTTTGAGAAAGAGAATTTCAAAGTCTCACAAGACTCTGAGAGAGAAAACAATCCTGATCCCTGCCTTAAATGGGTGAACCCTTACTTTTAAGCAATGACCCCCTAGTTCTAGTTTCTCCCACCAGAAGAAACATAATTTCCACATTTAACCTGACAAGTCCCCTCAGGACCTTTCTTCTTTCAATGAAGTCACCCTTACTCATCTAAATGCCAGCAGATACCAACCTAGCCAGTTCAGCCTTTCCTCGTGAGACAACATGCCTATTCAATGAATTAATCTCAAGAACATCCCTGAGCTGCTTCCAATGCATTTGTATTTTTCCTTAAATAAGGAGACCTTATTAAATAAGGAGGCTGTATAAAGTACAGCAGATGTGACCTTACTAATTCCCTATATAACTGAAGCATAGCCTCCCTACTCTTGTATTCAATTCTGCTTGCAATAAACGATAACATTGTATTAGCTTTGCTAGTTAATTTCTGCATCTCCAAGCTAAACTTGTGAGATAATGCACCAAGACACCCAGATCCATCTGCACCTTAGAACTCTGCAATGTCTCACCATTTAAGTAATATGTTTTTTTTACTCGTCCTGTCAAAATGAACAACATTACATTTTACCACTTTACACTCCATTTGACAGATCTTTTCCCACTCACCTAACGTATCTATATCCTTTTGTAGGTTCCTTATGTCCTCTTCACAACTTACTTTCCTACCTATATTTAGAAACATTAAATCATTCATGGCTGGATCATAGTGAAATTGCTCATCAGCAAATTTAGCAAACACCCAAATAATTTATATAAATTGTAAAAAGTTGAGAGCCCAAACGGATGCCTTTGGCACACCACTCGTCACATTCTGCAGATCAGAAAATGACCCATTTATGCCTACTCTCTGTTTCTTGTTAGCTAGCCAATCTTGCATCCATCCCAACATGTTATCCCTACAACATGAGCTTTTATTCTCCTCAATAACCTTTCATGTGGCACGAGCACAGTACATCTACCATTTCCCTTTATCCAAAACACATGTTATGTCTTCAAAGAACTTCAGTAAATTGATTAAACATGATTTCCATTTCACAAAACCATGTTGACTCTGCCTGATTACCTTGAATTTATCTAAGTGCCCTGTTATAACTTCCTTCAGAATAGCTTCTAACATTTTCTCTTTGACAGATGTTCAGAGGACTGGCCTATAACGTCCTACTTTCTGTCTCCCTCCATTTTTGAACAAAATATTATTTTCCAATCTAATAGGACTTCCCCAAATCGGGTGAACTTTGGACACTTAGAACCAACACATCAACAACCTCACTAGCCACTTCTTGTAAGATCCTAGGATGAAATCCATCAGGCCGTGGGGCCTCCTCACCCTGCAGTTCCAACAATTTGCTAAGTAGCACTTCGCTGTTGATTGTAATTTTCTTGATTAATTCACTCCCAATTCCCGATTTATCACAATTTCAGGGGTGTTACCTGTATTCTCTATACTGAACACCCATGCAAAATATCTGCTCAATTCATGTGCCATCTCCTATTTTCCATTATTAATTCCCCAGACTCATTTTGTGTAGGACCAATGCCCACTCTGTTAACACTTCTTTTTTCAGTATCTATTAGAAACACTTATTGTCTGCCCTCATATTTCTAACTAGCTGTCGCTTACACTAATCTTTCCCTCGATACTAATTTTTTGTTACTCTGTGCTGTCCTTTTTAACATTTTGTCCAATCTTCAGACCTGCCACCCATCTCTGCGCTATTATATGTTTTTCTGAGTCTGGCATGGTCTTCAACTTTTTTTGTTAATCAAAGTTGATGCGTCTTCCCCTTGAAATTTTTATTTCTCGTTGGAATGTATCTATTCTGTGTATTCTGAAATATCCACTTAAGTGTCCACCACAACCTCTCTATTGACCTATCCCTTAATCTAAATTGCCAGTTCACTTTGACTAGCTCTGACTTCATGCCATCATAACTGCCCTTTTTATTTTTAAAATACTAGACTTAGACCCACTCTTCTCTCCCTTTAACTGAATGTAAAATTCAATCGTGTTATGAAAACTGCTTTCTCGGTGTGCCTTCACTATGAGAACATCAATTCACCCATCTCCTTCCACAATACCAGGTCTAATATTGCCCCATCCCTGGTTCGTTCCTGAACATGCTGATCTAAGAAATTATCCCAAAAACGTTCTGTGCATTCGTCATCTATGCTACCTCTGCCCATCAGATTTTTCCAGTCTATTTGTCAGTTAGACCCCCCGTTATAATCACCTTACCTTCTGACAACCTCTGACTATTGTTTCTTAGATACCCTGTCCTAAAGTGTGATTACTCTTAAGTGGCCTGTAGACTAATCCCACAAGTGACTTATTGCCTTTATTATTCCACATCTCTAACCAAACCACTCATATATCTTTGATTCCTGAACTTATGTCATCACTATCTATTGTGATAATGTCACATTTAATTAGCAGAGCCATCCCTCCACCTTTTTCCCACATCCTTTCCTTCCTAAATATTACATACCATTTAAAATTCAGCTTGAAATCTATGCCATCCTGCAGCAATGTCTCTGTAATGGCTATTCAATCGTACTTTTTAATCTCTATTTGCATAATCGGCTCATCTCTTTTATTCAAATGCTACATGCCTTACAGTTTTCCTTTTACATTTTTATAACCTCTAGTCTTATCTGTTGATTTCTACTTAGAATTCTACTCTTTGCCCCTACCTGTTATGTCATCTTTATGATTTCCCATATTAATGCCTTGCTCTCTTAACTTATCCCTCTTCTTTGACATAACACATCTTCACACATTTGTTCTCTCCCCCCCCCCCCCCCCCCACCCACTCATTATTTAGTTTAAAACTTTTCTACCTCTAGTTATGCAGTTCGCAAAAACACTGATCCCAGCACAGTTCAGGTGTAGACCATTCCAGCAGTTCAAACCCTACTTTCCCCAGTACTGGTGCCAGTGCCCCAAGAAATGGAACCCATTTCTCCCACACCAGCCTTTGAACCAAACATTTTTCTCTTATTTGCCCTATGTGAATTTGTACGCGGTTCAGGTAATAGTCCAGAGCCTTTAAGGTTCTGTTTCTTAATTTGGTTCTCCATTCTGACTACACGGAACCTATTTCCTTGCACTGCCTTTGCCCTTGGTACCTACATGACCACGATTTGCTTTGCTAAGCTTAAAGCTGTGATTGCTTTGTGACTTGAGTAGCTTGTTAAGGCTGAAAGATCCAACTAAAAACAAACAAATTTGCTGAAGGAAATGTTTAAATGAATCTACTATTTCAGCACATTCTATAAACTTAGAGAAGCGAGGAATCAATGCTATTACAAGACAAGAAATCCTAGTACGTATAAAATGTGGTGCAGAATAATTATTGTAAATGTGGAAAATATAAAGCGAGAGGGATTGGTATGGGAAAAATTGTCTCCATCTGGTAAGGGAACATTTAAGAACAAAACTGTGGACAAGGGATCAAAAGCTTGAAATGGAGACTTGCTGGTGACTTGAAGTCGGGCAGGTTGAACGTTCTACGTGCAAAACATTGGGTAAAATTGGGTGAACTCAATGCACTCATTTAAATCATCGACTTCACAGAAACCTGGCGTTGCCAAAAAAGACACTGAGGTTGATAAATATGGTCATACACTTTGGATGGAGTAATTTTACAAGGAGGTATTCAATGAACGCATTTCACTAGGAAGTTCTGAGGAACAAAGGGGCCTTTGTGTGTGTGTCCATAGATCTCTGAAAGCAGAAAGGCATGTTAGTGGGGTGGAGAAAAAGGAATATGGGACACTTGCCATTATCAATTGAGGCATAGATTACAAAAGTAGGGAGGTCATGTTGGAGTTGAATAGAACCTTGGTGAAGCCACAGCTGGAGTACTGTGCGCAATTCTGGTCACAACATTATAGGAAGGATGTGATTGCACTGGAAGGAGTGCAAAGGAGATTCACCAGGATGTTGCCTGGAACGAAACATTTAAATTATGAAGAGAGGTTTTATGGACTTGGGTTGTTTACGTTAGAGCAGAGAAGACTGAGGAGCGACCTGATCGAGGTGTACAAGATTGTGAGGGTCATGGACAGCGTGGATAGGGAACAGCTGTTCCCCTTAGTTGAAGGGTCAGCCACAAAGGGGCATAAGTTCAAGTGGGGGGAGCAGGAGGTTAGGGGAATGTGAGGCCAACCTTTTTTACCTAGAGGGTGATGATGGTCTGGAATGCACTGCCCGTGAGGGTGGTGGAGATGGGCTGCCTCACATCCTTTAGAAAGTACCTGGATGAGCACTTGGCACGTCATAGCATTCAGGGCTATGGGCCAAGTGCTGGTAAATGGGATTAGGTAGGTAGGACAGGTGTTTCTCACGTTTTGGTGCAGACTCGATGGGCCGAAGAGCCTCTTCTGCACTGTGATTCTGTGATATAACGTGAAGGAAATATAAAGAGCCAAAAGACGAGTGATGTTGGCACATTAATTCAAAAGCCATTCCAGGCATAACAGGCGATTTTTGCTTTTTATTAACAAAGATTGCACTCCCAGTCTGTATCATAGCGGTTGATATTAATTTCGCAGATAGAAGCTTCAACATAAGCGGGTAATGTGAAAGGCAGTTAGAGAGACGTATGGCAGCAAATGAGTTTCATGGAATTTTCTACTGTTACAAATTTATAGTTTGCAAGTGTTACTAAACTTGTCTCAGAAACATCAGCATTTTAGCGCATTTGTATATCATTCCACTGTTTATCATTTAAACGCCCTTATCTTGGATTGACATTAAACCAATAATTGCATTGACGTAGAATGCAAAATGAATGATGACTATGGATAACTATTTCACTCTAATCGCATATCAAATTAATTAAACACATAAGTGAATATATGATCAAAGCATAAAAACTAGCATTAGATATGTGCAATGCCAATAAGATCAGCCTGTTGAAAGTTTGAAATTAGCGCACAATTTTGGAAAAAATTGCTTATTATCATACTTTCACTTTTCCTGGAGGTGTAATGCCAGAAGCTGTCAGGTTTAAGACTCATGTGCTAACTGAATGCAATTTTGACAGAGCAGTATTTGCGGTATCCTTGCAACCATTGCTCCCGAAAGTGTGGGCACCCATTTTGACATGTTATAGGATGATTAAGGGACTGGGAGCGATGTTGCACAAGTTCCTGGATGTGGCAGTGGATATCCTTGTGAAGAATATACAGGACAGGAGAGATGCCTTGTAAAAAGGGCGGGAAGGAATCCACCTTCACCCTCACTGTCTTCCTGAACTCTGCTGCAGCCGTTCTTGCTGTTCTATCTGTCATCATGTAATCCTTCTGTTCTTACACCAGACCAAGGGAGAATCCCCACATGATACCAATGATCAAGCATTCCTTCTCTCTTGCTGCCTGCTATAGGTACCCAATAAAGTGGAGCAGCACAGCACATCTTTTTATGTGAGGTCCTAAGAGAATTTCAGGAATAAAAACAGCATGCATGTCGATGAAGTGTCTCATGAAGCATTGTCATGTGTTCAAGTTCTCCCGTTCAGAACTCCAGAGGCAGTGACAATATGTACTTGAACTAGCAAGGCTAATTTTAAGTCGAAATCAATGCTATATTTGCTCCTAAGAAGCTGCTCGTTGTTAGGAGTGATTGTTAGTTGAATTGTTAAAGACAAAATTGCGTGCAGACTGTTTAATGAGTAATAGTAGACATTTTCCGACAATCAGCAGTTTAGCAGTTCTTCCCTGCCCCTGGCATCAACTCTTTTACCAAGATGCCATCTTGCGATGAATGCAGGTTAACGTGAGATGCAGCTTATGACCACATTTTGGTAGCTTCTTAGAGTTTGTAATATTCCATAAAAAATGTCCATGCGAAATTTTACAGTTGGCTACCTGGAATGTGTTAGCATGTTTCTAAGAAGGGGGAAAGCTCTATTAATTTATTGCCAAAATAGTAGCTACCTTTGCACATTGTAAGAGCAGGAAACATGCGCTATACTATTTAGTTGATTAAACTGGTCATATCAAAGAATAATGGTAATGCATTATAAAAATTCCTTTGCTATCATGACAACATATGCTTGAGAGCATATAATTTAAAGGCTTACAGTTTATAATTTTGACAAGCTTGTTCAAAGATGCAGCATTTAAGGAACGTGCATTTTGTTTCTACCACGGAAGACAGTTGTTTTTTCTAAAAGTCTATTTCACGGTATCAAAACACTTTATTATCTTCTGCAAAATGTTTATTATTACAAACTGAGAAGACACTTTCGAGACTCTTAAACCAATGAGAATAATTGCACCAATATATTACTTATTCCTATGTAAAAATTACTTGTAGTAATGAAAGTGGACGGACATCCCCACATCTGCCTAGACACCAGTGTCCTTTCAACGCCGCCAATTCTTCGTTACTCACATGTGGAGGCCTGAGTCAAAATTGGGAGAGCTGTCACACAGAATGGTCAAGCAACAGCCTGACACATTCATGCTCATTGAATCAAACATCATTGGAAAATGTCCAAGACACCACCACCACAATCCCTGGGTAGGTCCAATCCCAGCGATAGGACAGTCCCAACATTGGTGGTGAAAAATTGATTTGCAGTCTGGAAGGAATTGAACTAGGAGTGCTCAACAGTGACCTTAGACACCCATGAAGTCTCATAGCATTAGGCCAAACATGGGCAAGGAAAAAATTCTACTGATTACCATTTGCCACTTTCCCACTCTGTTCCACCCACCCACCTCAGCTAACAAATCATTACAACTCCATGTTGAGCATCAGTTAGAAGAAGCATTGAGGGTAGAAAGTGTACAGAATGTATTCTGGGTGGGGGAATTCAATCTCAATCACCACGAGTGTCTCTGAAGCCCCACCAGTGACCGAGCTGGCTGTTAGGAAATAGAGATAGTTTAGCTAAGTTGTATTGATATTTGTCGGGTTTAGGACTGAGGTTTAGCTTTAAAGTTAAAGTTTGATTTGTATTTCTGTATCTCTGTGTTAATAAAGACCAGATGGAGTTTTAGTTTCACTTCAAAAAGGTGCTTTCATTTCTAATGGGGAGCTCTATGAGCCCTAAAGGGAAGGTAACATACAAGGGTAGAAGTATTGGACTGTTGCCTAGCAACAGGCATCCAGGGAGGTACATTCCTCCCACAGACACACACAGAGAAGAAAAAAAAAAACATTAGTTGTTTTGGAAGTTGTTGGAGTGCAGTTCGTTCTCAAAGTTGCTGCAAGAGAGACTGAAGTAAAAGGGACAATTATCCAGTCCCAAGCTGAGGAAAATGCAAAGTGGAAGAAAAAAAAGACCAAAGAAGACCTTCTGATCAAAGGAAGGACAGGGACCCAGGAAAAAGACCTGTTAAGTGTTGTTAAGATCGAGGGCATAAATAAAGGCTCAGTGCTTCAGATTTAAAGTGACAACAGCTTTCAAGAGACAAGAAGACCCAACGGAACAACAGAATTTCTGTAACTGTTTGATACGCCATGTGAAGCAGTGATGTGCTGTTGACGGCTGAGTCAGAGAGACAAAGTGTGTGGAAGACAGCTTGAATGCATGTGGTGACCCAGGAAAGAAGGAAATCAGAAGGAGGATTTGAACCCCTGCAGGTTGACCCTTATGGAATTCATCTGAGAGAATGCATCGGCTTGGGAGAAGATTCGAAGGTGAGGTCCTGGATAGTGGACATTGGAAAACCACGTGTGAAAGAAGGAATGCATGAGACTGTTTGTTGACAGTGTGACAAGCGTCTGGGGGTTCTTGAGGAGAGCTCCATAGCATCTGGTTGAGGTGGCATCTGTCACTTGATTTCAGAGGCAGGTATGTCTGAACACAGGGTGCCATAGGTTTATATGGGCTGTGTGCTTACTGTGTACATTGGACTCTAAGATAGCTTTTGTAACCTGTGCTATCCTTACATATTTGTATACATCTGTACAGGCTTAGTTTTCCGTGAAGGAGCATTGTAAAATACTTCATCTTTTCTTATTGAATAAATGTTTTATCCTTTTGTTAAACGTTCATCAACTGACCTCGTGCCTCAGTTCAGTAGCTACGCTCTACGTAGCTAAGTAAACAAATAAAAGTTATGATCAACCAAACTTTCGACTCTGGAATCAGGCTTCTCCAAGGCTAAACTCACCTGTGATGATAACAAAGCGGGAGCTTTTGCAAGATTTGAAAAGTGGACAGTGAGTGATTGGACCTGGAATAATAATTGCTCTGTGATTGGAAACCCTTGAACATTGGTAGGACTTGTGAACCCTTTTTAAAGAGTACAGGGAGGTAAAGAGGTACTGGAAATAAGACTTGGGGTTGTTGTGACACAAATTATACAGGTTGGAATTCAAAATGGAGCTGGAGGTTGCAAAGATACTTTTACAGATGGAAAATGTAACTCTGACTGATTTACACAAACTAACCAAGAATAAGCTGATGGAATTGGTGGATAAGGTGGAGTTAAGTTATCTGAAGGGGTGAGGAAAGCAGCGCTAGTTGAGATAATAGCACAGCATCTAAACCTGGAAGAGATAACAGAGAGACCACGTTTTCCAGGGAGTGAGTTACAGCTGGAAGTAGTGGGACTTTAGTTACAAATGAAGAAGCTTTAACTTGAAAAAGCAAAAGAACTGAAGGAAATTGAATTAGAGGCAATTAAAAAAGAAAAATAAAGAGAAAAGGCATTTCAAAGGAAATAACTAGAAAGGCAGGTGAAAGGAAAGAAGCTGGCACTCGAACTCCAGCCAAAACAGAATGAGCAAGAAAGGGAATACCAGCTTAAATTGTTGGAAGTTAAAAAAGAGATCTTAGGTTTTGAGGAAATTTCTGATCAGGAAAAATACCTTCAACCTACAACCTAGTGATGAAAAGTTTATGTGTGTGCAAGCTCTCCCAACGTTTGAGGAGAGAGATGTAGAGGTATTCTTTATTTCATTTGAAAAGGTAGCTTGGTAAATGAAATGGCAAAAAGAAATCTGGACATTACTTTTACAGTCTAGAATGGTAGGTAGGTCTCATTAGGTCAAAGATTCACTTTAAAAGAGGTATTGGTGGATTGTGATGCAGTAAAAAAAGGCTATTCTGAGTGCATTTGACTTAGTCGCTGAGGCATAGAGGCAGACATTTTGGAATATAACGAACCAGCTTTTTCAGATCTATAATGACGTTGAAAAGTTAAAGCAAAGTAATCTTGACCATTGGGTAAGGGCATTAAAGGTATAGACAATGTATGAAGTTTTTAGGGAAATAATCCTCTTGGAGAAATTTGAAAATTCACTTCCTCTTGTAGTTAGAACCCATGTTGGAGGCCTTAAAGTTAAAACAGCTGGACAGGCAGCAGAGAGGGCTGGCGATTATGAACTGGTCCATAAATCTAAACCATTTTTCTTTCATCCCCATAAACCCCAGAAAGATAAACAATGGGAAGGTGAAAGGAAGGCAATTAGTCAGGGCAGAAAAGAGTCAGTTAGGGATTCTCAAGAAATTATTCCTCAAGCTAGAAAGGAAGGTGCTGAGGGTAGAAATGATACTTGAAAGCCCAAGTGTTTTCATTGTAATAAGGTAGGGAATATTAGGGCAGACTGCTAGAAATTAGGCCTATTGCAGGAGCAGGAATCCACAAGCAATTGTTAGAAAAGGTTGAATCAGGAAAGGAAATGATTGTTTAAGCTGTAGCAGCAGTGAAGTGTGTATTCTCAGAACAGGGGGAAATGGGGATATGGTTCAGAATAGTCCAGAGAATTCTCCTTTGATTACTGGTGAAGGAAATCAGGCTAACAGAGGGTCTGGGTGCTTTGTGTTGAAGGGAGAAGTGTTCCCTTACTCCTCCAACAAAATAAGCAAGCTGATTAAAATTTTGAGAGATACAGGATATATCTCATCAGTGGTGGCAAATGATACAATTTGTCTTCCAGGTTGTTTTATGAAGGAAAAAAGTGTTAATAAAGAGGTATTAGTGGAATTTATGAACCTGTTCCTTTGTGCCAATTTAACTTAAAGGAACTTTGTAAATGGGATTGTTATGGTGAGAATTATTCCTAGCTCACATAATGAAGGGATGGATTTTATTCTGGGTAACGATTTGGCTAGTGGAGACAGTGATGTGGTACTGACCATATTGCAGCAGGTAATTGATTATACTGAACAGAACAATCTTCAGGAAACTATTAGTTACTTATTGTAGACAACAAGCAACTGAAGGAAAACCTGATCTAAGTAGAAAATCAACTTTCATGTACGCAAGAGTGGTTTGTTAATGAAAGAAGAGAATTGGTGAGAACAATTGAAAAACAGGCACAGAAAGTGAAACACGTGACTGAGGACTTGAAATATCTAGATGATAAACTTGTTGAAGCAACCTTAAAAATGGTCAATCTTCAGTTCAAACTTGATGAACTTCAAGCAGCAATAGTTGCTCTGAAATATTAGGGAAATAATATTGAACAAGAAAAATGAATTGTTGGTAAATCAGAACAATTTGTTGAATGCTGAATTAATAACTAAAACTAACAAATTGTTAAAAACTCTTCAAGAAAGGAGCAATGAGATTCTCGAACTTTGAAGCAAACTGAATGAAAGGCAAAAGATGTGTGATATGGAGTGGCACAGTTCCAAAGTTGTTCCTGTGAATAAAAACTCTTTGCTGAATTGTGGTGCAGTTGAGCAAAGAACTGATCCAAGTAAAGGTGCTGATGTACCAACTTCAGTAATGGACAACATGAAAACAAGTAAAGGGCATGCAGAATTGGAAGTCAAAAATTGTCAACAAGAAAGACTGAAAGTGCAAAATGTCTTTTCCAAGTCAATGACCAGAGACACTGATTTATAAGTGGTTGCTGGTGTTAATATACTACACACAGCAGTTGGAATCAAGGCAAGTGGACAATTTACAAAAGACCATTTAAAACCTGGAAAGGAGTGGAACGATATTGTTCGTGGGATATATAAAAGAATTGAAGGGTTGGAACAAAATATGAAACTTCACAGGGAGAATATAACTGACACTGTTCAAAAAGAATTGGAACAGACCTGTTTGAAATGGGGTTTGAAGAAACAACAATATAACAATAAGTTTAAAGATCAAACCAAGCAGGATTATAAAACACTTTTGTATGAACATAAAAAGCATCGCCATAACATCGTTGAAATGGCAAAAAGAGATTTTGACCAGAGAAGAAATGAGATTTGAATGCAAAAGGAATGTGATTTTGAATTTGCTAAATCGACATGGGAATTTACGACATTTGGGTTCGGAAACTGAGCTTGAGAATGGAATTACTCCCATGGCGAATGAAAAACATGATTGGGCTGTGGACTTAAAATAAACATTTTTTGCTGCTTTAAAGACTGGTAATAAGAAGGGAAAGAAATATAAAAGTTGAGTTATGATAATGCTATGATGTCTAAATTCTGCTAATCTTGTTACATTTATTGACTTTAAGCATGTTTTTGTAATAGTACGATATAACGTATGTAATTGTGAAAAGAAATGGAAAATTAATTTGAATAATAGATAATAAGCTATTGCTAAAGGTTTATGATGTTAAGATTGTGTGAGGAGGATGGAGATCCATTGTTAAAAAAAACCCTCACTGTATGAATCTTTCTTTCCTCCAAAGAGAAAGGTGTTAGGAAATAGAGATAGTTTAAGCAAGTTATATTGGTATTTGTAGGTGTTAGGAATGAATTTTAGTTTTCAAGTTTGTTTGATTTATATTTCTCTACCTCTGTGTGAAGAAAGGTCAAATTGAGTTTTAGTTTCAGTCTAAAAAGTTATTTGCATTTCTAATGAGGAGTTTTAGAAGCCCTAACAAGAAGGTAAACATACACAGATGTAAGGATTGGACTGTTGCCCAGCAACAGGAGCCCAGAGGGCCAATTACCTCCCACTGACGCACACACAGAAGAAAAGAATCAGCAGTTGCTTTCGAAACTGTTTTGAGTACAGTTGGTTCTGAAAGCTGCTACAGGCAGGAGAGGCTGGAGCATGAGGGTCAGAAAGCTAGGCCCAAGATAAGGAAAAACCGCAAGGATTCCAGGGGAGTGGAAGAAGAGAAAGCCCAAAGAAGACTTTCTAGTCAAAGGAAGGGCAGGAACCTGGGAGAAGGTCCTGTTAAGTGCATTTAAGAGTGAGGGACAGAGATAAAGACTCAATGCTTCAGGTTTAAAGAAATAAAAGCTGCAGAAAACTGATTTAAAGTGAAAAAAGCTTTCAAGAGGCAAGAAGGTCCCAAAGAGACAATTGAAGTCAGTAACACTTTCAATGGGCATGCGAAGAAATTGTGTACAATTGACGGCTGAGTCAGAGTGACAGAGTGCGTGGAAGACAGCTTGAATGCATGTGGTGACCCAGGGAACAGTAACTTCAGAAGGAGAGTTTGAATCCTTGCACAAGGCATCAGAGAGAAAGCATTGCTTTGGGAGAAGATTCCAAGGTGAGGTTTTGGAGAGTGGGGTTTGGAGACTCTCGTGTGAAGGACATAATTCAGTGAATCTGATTCGTTCACATTTGGGCAAGTGCCTGGGGGGGAGTCGGGGACAGATCTGGTTGCAGTGACATGTGCCATTTGATTTCAGGGAATGGTGTGTCTGACCACCACAGGGTCCATAGATTTACATGGACTGTCTACTTACTGTGTACATTGGAGTAGAAGATACTTTATCAAACTTTGTTATCCTTTCAAATTTGCATACATCTGTAAAGATATAGTTGTGGTTGAAGGAGTATTGTAATATAATTCATCTTTTCTTTTATTTATTCATGGGATGTAGGCGTCACTGGCTTGGCCAGCATTTATTGCTCATCCCTAATTGCGCTTGTTCAGAGGGCATTTTAAGAATCAACCACATTTTTGTGGGTCTGGAATCACATATAGGCCAGATCCTCGTAAGGCTGGCAGATTTCCTTTCCTAAAGGACCTTTGTGAACTAGATGTTTTTTTATGACAATGGTTTTATGGTCATCATTAGGCTTTCAATACAAATTTCACCATCTGCCATGGTGAGATTTAATCGCCAAATCATTACCATGTGTCTCTGAAATACCAGTCCAGTGACAATACCATTATACCATTGCCTTCCACTTCTTGTTGAGTGTGTGTTTTATTCTTTTGTTAAAAGTTCATCTGATGACCACTGTGCCTCTGTTCAGTAGCTGCTCTCCAAGTATCTAAACAAACAAAAAATGTTAGGATCGATCAAGTTGGTTTCCACTCTGTGATCAGGCTTGTCCTGGGTTACCTCAACTGGGATTGTAACATTGCTCAAACCCTAAAGGACGAAGCAGCCAAACTGGATCTCTGGCAAGAGATGAGGGAATCAATAAAAGGGAAAACCCTACTTGACATTGTACACACTAACCTGCCTACCGCAGATGTACCTGTCCATGACAGCATTGGTTGGAGTGACAACCGCATAGTCCTTGTGGAGGCGAAGTCCCATCTAAACATTGAGGATACCTTCCATTCTGTTCTGTGGCACTGCTGCCATGCGAAATGGGATAGATTTCGAGCAGATCTAGCAACTCAAAGCTAAGCATCCATGATTCACGGTGGGCTATCAGCAGCACTAGATTGTATTCAACCACAATCTGCAACTTCATGACCTAGAATAACCCCCACTCTATCATTATCATCAAACCAGCGGATCGTTGCTTGTTCAATGAAGTTTGCAGGAGAGCAAACCAGATTCTTTACTAGGTATACATAAAAAGGGGATGTCAATCTGGTTAAACTGCAAGACAGGGCTATTTTCATGTGAAACAGAGGAAGCAGAATACAACAGACAGAGCTGAACGATCCTACAAGCGAAGGTCATATCTAAACTCTGCAGTGCTGTCCTATCCAGTGATGAATGATGGTGGGCAATTAAGCAACTTTTAGGAAGAAATAATAATTTTCATAATGTATTAGAATTTATGTATAAGAAGAGTAATACTGGGCCCTGTGTGTGTGTGTGTGTGTGTGTGTGTGTGTGTGTGTGATTAAATCAAAGGCAGCTGGTCTGAAGGCTTTATTGTATTAGGAGATAAGCTAGGTTTGAAATGTTAAGTAGGTAAACATGGGGGAAGTTTTAGGATGTAAGGTGTAAAGGGAACAATTTCATTTTTAAGTGAACCAGGCTAGGTTGAATTTAGAAGAGGGAGTGAAATATTACACCTAGCCAGGAGGAGTTAAGAAACAGTGTGTTAATTTTCTCCCAGCGATTACAGGTAAAATTGGTGCTATGAGAGATTATTTATTATGAGAGAGGTAAGGCCAAATAACATGCTGAAAAAATACGAATTTGCATTCAAAGGGGAAAATATATGCAAAGGAGAGAAGACTGTATGTAAGAGAAGGCATTCAAAGATCTATAACAAGTATGAACAGTCTCCAGCAACTAAGCCTCAAGCTGCTGTCTGCAAAGAACTGAAGTTAAGAAAACAGACTTTGGATTGCTCAGGGTATCATGTTTCTTTGCCTGGATCTTTTCAAATCTATGTGTCTTACTATTGCCTCAATGAAAGTATAACAGGGAGTTAGATTAAACATGGGAATTAGAAGCTATCACAGTAGTAATTTGTAGATATATGTGTGCTTAAGTCGTTTCTTCCATTCATAAAAGTTTAGTTTTGTAAGATATCTATAAGAATCGGTGGTCTTATTACTACTGAATTCAAGGCATGTATCTGGGATTGCAAATTGCAAAAACAAATTGCAAAACAGTTTTGGCAGTTGTTTAAGTTTCCCTTTGGTATTTGAGCAACTGGGCATTTACCATTGGCTGCGCCATATCACAACGAACTGGAGGATTAGGGTCCAGAACTATCTACATTCTCAATGATGGGGAACCCAGAAAATCACTGCAACGACAAGGCTGAAGCATTTGATAGAACCTTCAGTCAGAATAATTAACTGATGATCCATCTTGGCCTATTTGTGTGGTCCCCAACATCACAGATGCCAGTCTTCAGACAATTAGATTCACTGCACATGATATCCACGTGATATCAAGGACCTACTGAAGACATTGGATACTGGAAAAGCTCTGGGGCAAGTCACCATTCCAGCAATAGCATTGAATACTTTTGCTCAAGAACTCGTCATGATCCTAGTGAAGCTTTTCCAAAACTACAACTCCAGCATTTACCTGAAAGTGAGCTAAATCCCGCAGGTTATGTTCTGTTGACAAAAACCAGGATGGATCAATTGCTTATTTATCACCCCATTAGCCCACTTGCGATCATCAATAAGATTATTGAAGGTATAGTTGACAGTGCTTCCAAGCGACAAATACACAACAATAACCTATTCACAGATGCTCAGTTTGGTTTCCACAAGAGCCACTCGGCTCCTGACCTCATTACAGCTTCACCAAACATGGACAAAAGCACGAAAGATGATTGGCTGTGGTTGTTTGAGGCCTGTCATCTCGGTCCCAACATAGCTGCAGGGGCTCTAGGCCCAATCCTTCAGCTGCTTCCATCATGAGACCAGAAGTGGGGATGTTCGCTGATGGTTGCACAATGTTCAGTGGCATTCGCAAATCTTCAAATACTGAAGCAGTCCATGCCAATATTCAGCAAGAGCTGGACCGCATTCAGGCTTGAGCTGATAATTGGCAAGTAACATTCGCGCCACACAAATGCCTGGCAATGAACAACACAAAGAGCACCTACTCATCTCTCCTTTACTTTCAATGGCATTAACATCGCTGAAACTCCCCACTGTCAATAGCCTATGATTTAACAATGACTAGAAACTGAACTGGGCTTGCCATATAAATACTGTGGCTCCAATACCAGGACAGAGGCTGGGACATCTGCGGCGAGTAACTCATCTCCTGACTCCCTAATGCTGTCCACCATCCATAAGGCGCAAGTGAGGAGCATAAGGCAATACTCTCCAAGTGCCTGCTGCTCCAGTAACACTCAAGAAACTTGGCACAATTCAGGATAAAGCAGCCCAGTTGATCGGCACTCCATTTAGCCTTGTAACCATTCACTTCCTCCAGCATGGATGTACACTGGCAACAGTATGTTTTGGACATAAGTGCGCCGCAGCAACTCAACGAATGTCCTTCAATAACGGCTTCCAAACATAAGAACTCTATCATTTAGGTCAGCAAGGTTAGCAGACGCATGGGAACACCGCCACCCACATGTTCCCGTCCACACATCATCATGATGTGAAACTACAGGCAGGGAAAAGCTTTGTAAGCAATGGATCATTTGTTCTTTGATGTTGGAGGCTGCGATTCAAGATCCATTAAAGGTAACTCGAGTTGCACTTGAGATTCACGACAAAAATGACAATGGGCTTCTGTTCACAAGACACTGAATTTCGACTCGAAATCTCGAGCTCTTTCCGCTTCGGAACGCGTATGGCCCAAAAGTTGGACCCAGCAGTCTGCGAGTCTACAAACTGAGCCAAAACGAGCACTTCGTATTAGAAACAAAACAGAAAGCGAGAAATTTGGCATCCCAGAACTTGTGATTGAACGACCTCTAGACCATGAACAAGGTCCATTCACCAGTGGACACTGACGGCGCCTGAGAATTTCGAGACCACCCAGATTATACTTACTCTGTGAGATGCCTCGGATTGCGAAGAGAACGTTTACCAAATCACCACTACCGAAAACGTACCCAAAGGCACCGTGGTTGCGAAAGTAAATGCTGTGGATGTGGATGAAAATCTGAGCGGGGAGGTAATATGTTCCCTCAGCAAACAGACTCCGGATAAAGTGCATTAACTATTAAGTTTGGTCACAAGAAATGGAGCAATCAAAGCAATCAGAATCATGGACTTTGAAGCAGCCGAAAGCTATGAGGTTTCGGTAAAAAAAAACTCAGGACAGAGGATTGCAAGCACGGCCAGCATACTGTAAAGCTCTGTTACAAGTTATTGATGTTATTGATAATGTTCCTGAAATAATGATAATGGCAGTATCGAGTTCGGTTCCAGAGGACACTCCTTCAGGATCGCCAGTAGGTTTTTTTTAAGAGTAACAGACAGAGATTCAGGAGAACTGGGAAATGTTATTTGCCGCATCACATTTTAAACTTGAGACTTATTTTAGCAATTATTACACTGTGCTCACTGTTGGTCAGATTGATCATGAAAGGGTGTCCCAGTGCAGCATTACCATCACGTGCACAGATGCAGCCTCTCCGCCCCTCACGCCCAACAAAACCATCCGAGTTCACGTCTCAGATATAAATGACAACGCGCCATGCTTTACGCAACATTCGTTCACCATGTATCTCACAAAATAATGCCATTGGTGCTTCAACCGTTTTTTTTAAAGCTGTATTTAAAACACAGTTTAGTAAAAATGTCATTATTTCTTATTCCATGACGGATAAATTGTTTTTGTCTTTCCCCCTCCCACTTTCGTCTCAACTGATTGAAAGAACAGTGTCATGTTTGCGCATTGCTCTTTGGATTGCCAACAGCTCTGTAGCTATCATATTTCTGTACAATAAAGGACGAAGGATCTCCTCCACTTAGCAGCAACGTAACTCTGAACATGATCATAGTCGATCAAAGTGATAATGCCCCTGCAAACCTATCACCTATGACAGATATAAACTCAATAGCAGAGGCGAACATGCCCAGATCTGCCGACCCGGGTTAATTAGTCACTAAGGTGACAGCCACGGACGCGGATACTGGACAAAATGCCCGTCTTTCCTTTCAACTTCTTCAGCGCCTCTGATGGAAGTCTGTTTACTGTAGCTTCCGAAACTGGAAAGATCTGGACAACTCGCCACTTTGAGGGTCAAGGATTCACTCAAACAGAAACTCACAGTCAAGGTGAGGAATGATGGAAAACCATTGCTTCGATCAGCAATCATTATGAGCTTACATGCTGGGGAATAGGGGACCGTCGACATCTGATTTAAGATTTTATTTAATAATATATTTTGGAATGATCTCACTTGTTTTGTTTCAATCTATTATAGTCGTTACAATTACCTTGCACAAAAGTGGAGGTGAAATTGGGGGTTACAGCTGCTCCAACAACGTGCTATGTGGAGCTGAAAAGCCCACTAAATATTCAGAAACACATCTAATGACAAGGATGTGTATGAAACTGGAACCCTGCAGAGCGGTTTCACTACGAAATATATCCACGTTCAAATTTAATCATGAATGATTTCATGCTTTTAAATTTAAATAAACCTGCTCCACCTCAGATTAATATCAAAACTAACCCACTTGCAGTGGAGGAGAATGGGGCTGAATCTTACTGTACAAATAAGGGAACCATTGAATCTCATCAGGTGAAATAAATGTTTCCATTGTCAGGTTCTGTAACTGGCAACCTATTTGCTAACTGTTTATAACAGAAGCTGTAACTGGTGGAATAGCATAACATTTAAGATCCAAGTAAAGAGGACGGGAAATCAAAGTGTCGATTGTCTCAGCTGAATCTGTGGATTACTTGATAAGCAATTTTATGTTATTATTGTTATTATTATCATTATTATTTATTTCCTGGATGTGGGCATCGCTGGCTAAGCCAACATTTATTGCCCATCCCTAATTGTCCTTGAGAAGATGGTGGTGAACTGCTTTCTTGAATCACTGCAGCCCATATGGTGTCGGTACACACATTGTGGTGTTAGGGAGGGAGCTCCAGAATTTTGACCCAGAGACAGTGAAAGAACAGCGATATATTTCCAAGACAGGATGGTTAGTGGCTTGAAGGGCAGCTTCCAGGTGATGGTGTTCCCATGTATCTGTTGCTTTTGTCCTTCTAGATGGGAGTGGTCGTGAGTATGGAAGGTGCTGAAGGAACCTTGGTGAGTTTCTGCAATGCATCTTTCAGATGGTACACACTGTTCTCGGTAGTGGAGAGAGTGAATGTTTGTGGCCAGTAAAGTGGGCTTTTCTGTCCTGGCTGGTGCCAAGCTTCGTGAGTGTTTTTGGAGCTGCACCATCAGGCAAATCGAGACTATTCCATCACACTCCAAACTTTTGCCTTGAAGATGGTGGGCTGGCTTTGGGGAGTCAGGATGTGAGTAACTCACCGCATGCTTCCCAACCCCTGACCTGCTCTTGTATCCTCAGTATTTATATGGCTAGTCCAGTTCAGTTCCTGGTAAATGGTAACCCCAGCAATGCAGGGATTGTGCACCATCTGTAATGGAAATTTTGGTAACAAGCGAAAGGTACCAGGAGAGTGGCTTGCTGACCAAATATCTAACGCAGCCTTGAACCTATTGAAACAACCAACCTTCACCGCTCTCTGGGGCAGAGACTTCCAGGCTGACGGCCCTCTGAGAGAAAAAAATAAATCTCCTTACCTCAGTCTTAAATGGGAGACCTCTAGTTTTTAAACAGTACGCCCTGTTTCTAGACTTCTCCACAAGGAGAAACATCCCATCAGCATCAGCAGTGCCATGCCCAACCTGTCCAACTGTCCCTGTTAAGATAACCCCCTCTTCCACACAATTGAACGAGTGCAGCGTCTCTGAACTACATCTAAAGCAATTGCATCATTTCTTAAGTAAGAAGATCAAAACTCTGCTCAGTATTCCAGATGTCGTCTTAGTACAACTGTACTATAACCTCCATACTGTTACACTCCATTCCCCTTGGAATAATTCATAACATTCCATTGGTCTTCTTAATTGCTTGCTGCTCCTAAATGACAACGTTTTGCTGTTCCACGTCTAGACACACAGATCCCTCGATAATGGAAGATTTGCAGTCTCTCTCCTTTCAAATAATGGACTACCTTTCTATTCTTCATGCCAAAGTGGACAAGTTCACATTTTCCCACATTATAGCCCATCTGCTCAAAATTGCAGCAAACATTCATGGTGTGCTGCATTGAAATAAATATGCAGTGCTACTTCAGTAGAGTTGTTCTGATTTAACGCACTGACCATCCATTAAATGTTCCTTTGAAATTTCAAATAAAGCTATAGCTTATTTGCAGCTATGTATTTTCGAGCAGAAATAAACACTTACAGCTAAGCATACATATCCGCCAAGATACTCCGTTTGCAGACTCTGCGCTTGAAGCAACATTATTTTACAAATGCAAGCCACAACCTGCTGCTGCCCTTTTAAAAATTATTTATACACCAAAAAGCATCTTTCCATGGCATGTTTGAGGAAAGCACCCTCCTCTATCTTTATACATACAACAGCCGCCTGATAGGGAATGACTTTGAAAATGCACCTGGTCATATAACTATTCTGGGAACTGAAAAACACCCAGAATTAACTCTGAATGATGCATAGACAGTTGGAAGTAAGTTTTTCCGCAATGTGCATCACAGTGCAAGCTACAATATTTGTGCACGGTGCAGAATAGGTAGCATTTCTTGCCTATCCTTAGTTGTGTAAGTGGTAATGCGTCTTCTTGAAACTCTGAAGTGCTCTTGGCCCAGGAACATTTGTTACAAGTACGACCTGACAAAAGAAATATATATTTTAATGGCATTCGCTTTAAATCTATGACACTTTATTTGAATCTGAGAACGCAGCCGCCCAGAGCTGAGAACAATATTATATGAATGACATTACTGGTCTGGAGTGACGTTAAAGTTATTGCCTTTATCAGGTGGTAAATAGATAATCCAAACAAACGTGTGAACCATTCGCCAGAGCAAAAGAAGTGCACGGTTTCATTTATTCTATAATTTTTGTTGACATAGCCAAGTAGTGATGAATAATATTAGTCAAATTAATGGCGCTGAGACCCGTAAAATTTAATGCTAATTACCTTACACGTCAATGAGTGCATCATATGAATTATATTATAAATATAAACGGAAATACCAATTAAAGTTGAACAACAATAAATACACAAAGCAATTCTTCTGGTGTTCTGTAGAGGCACTATTGCTTTAAGATTACGTACTGTTATTATTGGTCGAGTCTCTTTGTGTCGCTGTCTACCAATGAGGTGAGGAAATGTGGCTGTGGATCCAGCACCACGCCCCCTACAACAAACACTGCGCAGTGTCGAAGAAAGGAGGAACATTCATCTCTCCAGCCGCTTGATTCACATCGAAGAACGTGCCCGAGAAAATCTAACGGAATTTGTACAAGTAATCTTTTTGCGATTCTGACAAAGAAAACTCGGGGCTGGATGAACAACTTTTTTTTAAAATCGTGTCTACCAAGGTAATGAAATATTACGTTCTCGTCGTTACATTAAGGGGCGTAAAATTCATCTGAGAATCAGCCTGCTATATTTGCAGTACGTTGATTCAGATGGCCTTCTTGTTAAATAGCCGAGAGCCGCATTGGCCCATTCTTTACGCTATTCTCCTGTATGGTTCCAATTCTGTATGTGGGAACATTCGCTACTCAATTCCTGAAGAATTAGAGCTCGGTGCCTTTGTTGGAAATATTGCCAAAGACCTCGGCTTAAATGTTAAGCAGCTAATCGAGCGCAGGTTTCGGATCGCATCTGAAAACAAGAAACAACATTTAACCGTGAATTTAAAAACTGGAATTTTGCTAATACAGGAAGAAATAGATCGTGAGCAGCTTTGTGAACAAGGCCTCAGTTGTGACTTAATATTAGAGGCGCTGATCGAGAATCCGCTTGAAATTTATCGCATTGAAGTTGACATTCTCGACATAAACGATAATGCGCCCGTTTTCCAGAGAAGCGAGGTTAACTTAGACATATCAGAACTGACTCTGCCTGGAACATCCATTCCACTCCAAAGCGCTCTTGATCCCGACGCTGGAACCAACAGTGTTCGTTCCTATCAACTGAGTCCAAATGAGTACTTCAGTTTGAAATCTCAGTCAGACAGCGGGCAAACTGGCACCCCAGAACTCGTGCTGGAGCGACACTTAGATCGAGAGAAAGAGCCGACCCATCGACTAACACTGACGGCGTTTGACGGAGGGAACCCGAAGAGATTCGGGACCACGCAGATTAAAGTTACTGTGGTTGATGTCAACGACAATGCCCCAGTTTGTGAACAAAACATCTATCAAATTACCACTGCGGAAAATACACCCAAAGATACTTTGATTGTGAAAGTGACTGCAGTGGATATGGACGAAGGTCTGAACGGTGAGGTAATCTATTCTTTCAGTGATCACACTCCTGATAAAGTGCGTGAGCTATTTAGCTTGAATACAACAACCGGTGAAATCAGGGTAACTGGTATCCTGGATTTTGAAGAAACGAACATTTATGAGATTTCAATACAAGTTAAGGACAGAGGTCCATATCCGTTGGCGGTGTACTGTAAGATTTTGTTAATGGTTACTGATATAAATGATAATTCTCCTGAAATAATAACAACCTCTAAGTTAAGCACTATCCCAGAAAACGCTTCGCTGGACACTGTAATATCTGTTCTAAGGATTACAGACCGAGATTCCGAAAACACGGCAGATGGTCATTGCAGGATCCCCAAAAATATCCCTTTTAAGCTTAGCACTTCTTTTAATAACTATTATACATTAGTCACCAATGGTGATATCGATCGTGAAAAAGTGTCAGCGTACAACATTACTATTATATGTACGGATGCAGGTACCCCTCCCCTGTCGACCACGAAAACCATTCAAGTTCTAGTCTCAGATGCAAATGACAACGCACCACGTTTTACGCAACCTTCCTTCACTATGCATGTATCAGAAAATAATGTTATTGGCGCTTCGATTGGTTCTGTGTCTGCCTTCGATCCAGATTCCAATCAAAATGCTGAACTGTCCTATTCTATTTTGGATAGCTTGATACACGGTTTGCCTGCTTCCACTTTCGTCTCAATAAACGCAGTCAATGGTATGATGTATGCTCACCAATCTTTTGATTTTGAACAACTAACAAGTTTTGAAGTGCATGTGGGAGTGAATGATGCTGGGTCTCCTCCACTAGGCAGCAATGTAACCGTTAATGTAATCATTATGGACCAGAATGACAATGTCCCTGTGATTGTGTCACCATTGCCAATCAAAGGGTCCGCAGCAGAGGACATAATACCAAGATCGGCCGAGCCAGGTTATTTGGTTGCAAAAGTGACAGCTACTGATGCGGACTCTGGTCTGAACGCTCAACTTGTTTACCAACTCTATCATCCCACTGATGAAAGCCTCTTCACCGTGGCTCCAGAAACAGGAGAAATCTGGACTATTCGCCACTTAACACATAAAGATTCAATCCGAACAAAAGTCGTAATTTTGGTGAGGGACAATGGAACCCCATCACTTTCATCTACAATCACTATCAATGTATCGATGCAGGATGATACAACAGAAAATGCGTCGAATATTGGAATGTCGGGGACCACTAGACCGAGGCAATCGGATTTGAAATTTTATCTCATGATTTTATTTGGCGCAACCTCATTTGTTTTTTTTGTAGCTATCGTAATTCTCGGTACTAAGGTGTACAAAGGCAGAAATTATTTCCATAGCGGCTTTTGTTGTTGGAATACGTCATACCTTTCCCGGAGGAACTCGTGCCATGGAATTCAAAAGGCGAGTGTAAACCTTCAGATGCCACCCCATTATGTGCAGGGGTATGAAAGCGGGACTCGTTCACAGCAGTTTCACTTTGATCCACCTATGAATGATTTCATGTTTCTAAAGATACATAGTTCGGCTGCATCCATGATTGATCTCAAGACAGGAACTTGTGTTTCTGAAAAACATGGAAAGACATCAATCTCTACGAGCAAGGACACAACTCAGGAGGTGAGGGCCGCCTTACTAAATATGCCTTGGCCATGTTAACTAGAAATTATTGAGGGGATATAAAAATGCAAAGCAGGAAATAGCGCTTGCCTTATTCACAAAATAACAATTTAGAGATGTTGTATTAAAACAAATGTCCGTGTTGGTGCTCAAAGAGATCCTGTATGAAACCTAGAACCTGCTCGTCGTACTGGAGACCATGTCAATCCATACATTGGTCGGTATGTACGCCAAAAAACGTAATAATTACAGTGCAGTTTATTACTGGAAGGCACGGTATCGCATTCATTGGATTAATCTGTTTAATCGCCAGTTTCGATATATTTATATATGCTTTGCTGATCTTAAACTAGCAGTGATTATTTGATGAATTGAGTAACTTGTTAAGGCTGAGCGATCTAATTAAGTTAAAAAAATACAAATGTAGAGATTGCATTATTTGAGCGAATCTATTATTTCAACACGTCCTATAAACGCACAGATATATTGGACAAGATATTTATATTAGCACCAAATTAAAAGCGCGGCGAGGAATCAATATTTCTGCAAGAAATGGTACCGTAGTACAAATAAAATATGGGTTCATAATAAGTATTACATAGTTGGAAAATATAAGGTGAGAGGGAGGGGTATGGAGAAAATTGTCTCCGCCAGGTAGGGGAGAGTTTAAGAAAAATGTTTCTGAACAAGGTATTAAAAACCTGAAACGGAGACCAGTTGATGACTTGGAATCGTGAAGAGTGAAATCTATATGCACAAAATATTGTGTATTAAATTGGGGGGCCTCCATACACTCACATCAATTATAGACTTCACAGAAACCTGGTGCTGTCAGAAAGACTATGAGCTTAACGCATATGGTGATAACATGTTGAGGAAATCTAAAGAACAAAAGACTAGGGAATATTGATGTATTAACAATAATAAAAAAAACAATTCCAGGCATAAAAGACGAACTTTGCTTATGGTCGCAAAGTTTGTTCTCCCAGTCCGTCTGTTGGAGGTATATATTCATTTGGCAGATAGAATCTCCGACATCGACAGTCGATATAAAAAAGCATATGAGAGGCATGTCGTAACCAATAAGTTTCATGGGATTTTCTACTGCTTACAATGCCATAGTTTGCAAATGAATTCAAACTTATCTCAAAAACATCAGAATGTTAGAGCATTTATATATTATTCCTCTGTTTACCATTTTAAAAATATATTCTTGTATTGAAATTAAACCAATAATAATTGCATTAAAATAGAACGTAAATGAATGATGACCATGGATGCCCATTTCACTATAATTACAAATCACATTATTGAAACACATATGTGATTGTGCAATCAAAGTGCAAAAATTAGCATTATTTGGTACAATGTTAATATAACCAGCTTCTTTGAAAGTGACTAAAATGATGATTAGATTCAATATTGGTGGAAGAGCATTTGTGGGCTCCTTGCAAGCATTTCTCCTGAAAGTGTAGCTGTACATAGTGACATTTTTTAGGATGGTTCACGGCTGGGAGAGATAGTGCACAGGTTCTTGGATGTGACAATATATATCTTGATGAAGGAAGTTCAGAGGCACAGAGATGTCCCCTATCCAGAGAGACGAAGTATGCCACCGTCACCCTCGCTGCACTCCTGTCCCTGTCTCCTGCAGCAGTTCTTACTGCTCTCCCCGGCCTTGTGAAATGCTTTTATTTTTCATGCAGACGGAGGGAGACCTCCAACATGATACCAATGATCGAACATTCCCTTTATCTTGCTGTGCTTTATAAGGTACCCAAGAAGGTGGAGTTGCACAGCACATAATCTATTTTTTTACGTGAGGTGCGAAGAAGATTTCAGCTATTAAAAGTTGCATTAATGTCGGTGTAGTGTCCCATGAAGCATTTTAATGTGTTCCAATAGTCCTCTTCACATTCCAGCGGCAGTGACGATATGAAAATGAAATGGTGAGCATAATTTTAAGTAGCTCTTCAAGTCCAAATTAATGCCGCATTTGCTCCCAAAGAGCTGCTCCCTGTTAGGAGACAGCATTAGTTGAAGAGTTAAAGGCAAAATCATGTGCAACCTCTTTAATCAGGCAATCTCTGAGAATCAGCTGTTTAACAATTCTCCCAGCGGCAGTTTCAACAACAAGTACCAAGATGCCGTCTTGCGTTTAACGCAGGTTAAGTGAGAGTTGTGGCTTAAGATCCTGCCTTGGCATCACTTTAGCTTTTCAACGATAAAATATTTAGTAAAAAAACGGCTATTTGAAATTTTCCAATTAAATAATTTATTACTGTTGACTTGTTTCTAAGAAGGGGAAATGTTTATTTTTAATTTATTGACAAAATAGTAGCAATTTTAGTAATTGCTAAATGCAAGAAGCATGCACTATACTGTTTGGATGATTATCCTGGTCATATCTAAGAACAATGGTAATGCGTTGCAAAACATTTTGTTTGCTATCATGACAACGTATGCTTGTGCGTATGCATTTATAAAACTTGCTGCTTATAATTTTGACAAGTGGTGAAAAAAATGGGACATATAAAGGATGTGCATTTTGTCTCTACCATGTAAAGCAATCTTCTTTCCAAAATTCTATTTGACAACATCAAAACTGTTTATCATTTTGTGTAAAATCTTTATGGTAACCAATCAGGAAATCTTTTTTGAGATGAATAACCAGTGAAAAGCTGTGCCAATATAGTGCTTATTTTTATGTAGAAATTACTTATAGCAATGAAACCGGGACAGGTGGTGGCATGGTGGTATTGTCACTGAACTAGTAATCCAGAGACAGGATAATGCTCTGGGGAACCGGGATGGTGGAATTTGAATTCAATCAAAAAATATCTGGAATTAAAAGCCTCTTGATGACCATGTCACCATTGTCAATTGTCATAAAAATGCACCTGCTTCACGAATGTCGATTAGGGAAGGAAATTTGCTGTCCTTACATGGTCTCGCCCACATGCGATGGCCTCACAGCCACTTAGTTGCATCAAGCACTAGAAAATCTATAACTAATGAAACTGGAAGGACCACATGGCATCGACCTGGACACCAGAAATGACAAAGGCAGGCTCAGCCCTGTCGATACTGCAGAAGCTTCCTTACAAGCAGTTGGTGGCTTGTGCCAAAATTAGGACAGCTAGTCAAACGAAAGCCTGACATAGTCATATTCACCGAACCATACCTTACAGATAATGTCCCAGTTACCACCATCGCCATCCATGGGGATGGCCAATCCCACCAGCAAGTCAGACCTAGGATGCACAGTGGTATTCAGAAAGAAAGAGATGCACTGAGAGTCCTCAATATCAACTCCGGACACCATTAAGCCTCATGTTATCAGGTCAAACATGGGCAAAGTAACCTCCTACCGATTACCATATAACCCACCGTAACCTGCACTGTCACCACTCCCGACCCCAGCTGATGAGTCAGTACTCCTCCATGTTGGACACCACTTGGAGGAAGCATTCAGGGTGGCAAGGGCACATAATGCACTATGGGTGGGGGACTTCAATGTCCATGACTAAGAGTAGCTGGTTATGCCATGACTGACTGAGTCCTAAAGTTCATAGCCCCTAGACCGCGTCTGCACAGGAGGTAAGGTAACATCCAAGAGGGAAAAACAATTACTTGACCTCTCCCTCACCAATCTGTCAGCCACAGGTGCATCTGTCCATGACAGTATTGGCAGGAGTGACCACCGCACAGTCCTTGTGGAGATGCAGTCCCATCTTCACATTGAGAATGCATTCCATTGTGTTGCGTGGCACTACCCCCGTGATAAATGGGATAGATTTTGAACAGATCTGGCAATGCAAGATTGGACATCCATGAGGCGCTGTGAGCCAACAGCAGCAGCAGAATTGTCCTCTACCACAATCTGCAACCTCATGGCTCGGCATATCTCCCGTTCTGCCATTACCAGCAAGCCCTGTGATCAACCTTGATCTGATGAAGAGTGCATGGAGACATACCAGGGGCAGCAACACGGATATCAAAATCTGAAGTGTTGGCCTGGTGAAGCTACAGCGCATGAATAGTTGTGTGCCAAACAGTGTAAGCAGCATATGATAGACCGAGCTAAGTGACCCCACAACCAACGGATCAGGTCTAAGATTTGCAGCCCTGCCACATCCAGTCGTGAATGGTGGAGGACAATTAAACAACTCGCTGGATGCTCCACAAATATCCCCGTCCTAAATGGTGGGAGAGCCCAGAACATCAGTACAAAAGATAAGCCTGAAGCACTTGCAATAATCTTCAACCTGAAGTGCCAAGTGAATGATCTAACAACTTTAAAAGTCCCCAGCATCAAATATGCTCAAATCAAAGGTCTTCAGCCAATTTGGTTCATTCCTGGTGATATCAAGAAATGGCTGAAGGCACTGGACACTGCAAACGCAGGCCCTGACAGTATTTTGGATATAGTACTGAAGACTTGTGCTTCAGAACTTGCCACATCCCTAGTCAAGCTGTTCCAGTACAGCTTCAACAATGGCATCTACCCAGCAACGTGGAAAACTATCCAGGTGTGCCCTGTACACAAAAGCAAGACAAAATCAACCAGGCAATTACCGCCTCATCGGTCTGAACTCATCTGCACAGTAAAGTGATGGAAGTGGTCATGAATAGTGCTACTAAGTGGCACTGCTTAATAATAACTTTCCACCGACGCTCGGTTTAGCTTCCACCAGCATCATGCAGTCCCTGACCTCATTTCAGTCTTGTTTCAAACGTGGACAAAGGGCCTGAACTCAAGAGCTGAGAGTAAGAGCGACTGCCCTTGACATCACGGTAGCACTTGACTGAGAATGGCAACAATGAACCCTAGCAAAACTAGAGTTAATGGGAATGAGGGGGGAAACGCTCTGCTGGCTGGAGTCATACTGGCACAGGGAAAGGTTGTTGTGTTTGTTGGAGGTCAATCATCTCAGTCCCAGGACTTCATTGCAGGTGCTCCTCAGGGGAGAGTCCTAGACCCAGGCACCTTCAGCTGCTTTATCAATGACCTTCCTTCCAACATGCACAATGATTGCACAAGGTTCAGTGCCATTCACGACTCTGCAGATACCGAAGCAGTCCATGTCCAAATACAGCAAGACCTGGACAATGTCCAGGCTTGGGTAGACAAGTGGAAAGTAACATTCGGACCACACAAGAGCCAGACAATGGCGATCTCCAACAGAAGAGAATCTAACCATCATTCCTTTACTATATTGGCATTACCATCGCTGAATCCCCTCTACCAACATTCTGGAGGTCCTTATTGATCAGAAACTGAACTGAACTAGCCATATAATTACTGTGGCTACAAGGGCAGTTTAGAGGCTAAGAAGCTTTTTTTTCACACTGCTGTAACTGTGTTCGAGCAAGTTGGTTAGGGGCGTAACGATTTCTGCAGCACAAGTGTTCAATAATATTGCCTTTATCACCACCTGACTCCCCAAAGCCTGTCCACCAACTGCAAGGCGCAAGTCAGGAGTGTGATGGATTGCTCTCCACTCGCCTGGATTAGTGCAACTCCCACAACAGTCAAGAAGCTCGACACCATTCAGAACAAAGCAGCCTGCTTGATCAGCAGCATCCACAAGCATTCACACTCTCTACCACCAACGCATAGTGGCAGCAGTGTGTACCATATACAAGATGCACTGCAGGTACTCCTTCAACTGCAACTTCCAAACCCATGACTCCTACCATCTAGGAGCACAAGAGCAGCAGACACAAGGGAACACCACCACCTGGAAGTTCCCATCCAAGCCACTCACCATCCTGACTTGGAAATATATCACTGTTCCTTCACTGTCGCTGGGTCAAAATCCTGAAACTCTCTCCCTAACAGAACCGTGGGTATACCTATACCACACGGACTGCAGTGGTGCAAGAAGGCAGCTGAGCACCACATTCTCAAGGGCAATTAGGCATGGGCAATGAATGCTGGCCTCGCTAGTGATACCCACATCCCATGAATTAAAAAAAACTGGCTAAGACACCACCACCACAATCCTTAGGTCCACCTGACCGACCTACTGTCGAGCCGTGCAAAATTGATATACAGTTGGATAGGAATTGCTCTGGGAGCCCTCAACAGTTCCTCCAGATCCCAAGAAGTTGCATGGCATCAAGTCAAACATAGGCTGCTTACTACCACCTACCCACCATCCCACTCTCTCTCAACGCCAACCCCCACCTCTGCTGATTAATCAAACTCCTCAGTGTTGAACATCAATTGCAAGAAGCATTCAGGGAGGCAAGGGAACAGACTGTACCCAGGATCGGGGACTTGAACCTCCATCACCAAGAGTGGCTCGATAGCGCCTTTACAAACCGAACTGATTGACTTCTAAAGGACTTCATTGCTAAACTGGATGTTCGGCAAATGATCCTTTAAAAGTGTCCGAATACAGCATTATCATCATGTGCACGAAGCAAGCTGTACTCCCCTCAGTCCAAATAAAACCATCCGAGTTCAAGTCTCACATATAAGTGACAACGCGCCCCGCTTTAGTCAGTCTTCGTTCAACATCTATCTGACAGAAATTAACGCCATTGATGTTTGAATCGGCTCTACATCCGCATTTGATGCAGATTTTGCTCAAAATGCCATTATTCCTTATTCCATGACGGGTAAAATCTTTTTTTGACTTGCTCCGTCCACGTACGTCTCAATTGATTAAAACAACAGCATCACGTTCGTGCAACGCTCTTTCGATTCCGAACAGCGCAGGAGTTTTCAGCTTTCCGTGTAAGCAAAGGATGAAGGATCTCATCCGCTTAGCAGAAACTTAACTGTAAATGTGATCATTGTCGATCAACGTCGATCAAAATGATAACGCCCCTGTATTCCTATCGTCCATGACAAATAAAAACTCAGTAGCAGAGGAGACCATGCCCAGTTCTGCCGATTCGCGTTACTTGGCTGCTAAGGTGAGATCCAAGGACCCCGATACTGTATTCTTTTTATCAACTTCTTCAGCCCATTGATGGAATTCTGCTTTCTGTGGCGTCGGAGGCTATAGAAACGAAGATAATTCGCGGCTTTGGAGTCAAGGATTCACTCAAACTGAATGTCATCATGAAGGTCATCGCTTTCATCTGCAATCATTCATTTACCAGTGTCGAATCATGACGCTGCAACTGACGTCCAGGAACACGGAGCCATCGACACCCGATTAAAGATTTTATTTAATAGTACTTTTTTGAATAAGTTAGTTTGTTTTGTTTATCTTCTTAAAGTCCTTACTATTACTCCCCATAGAAGTGGAGTTGAGATTAAGGGTTACAGCTGCTCCGACAACACGCTATATGGAATTGAAAAGTCTACTGTGAATATTCAACTACCATCTATATGGATGTGTACGAAGCCGAAACCCTACCTGAACGATTTCGGCTTGAAATGAAACAAAGTTCAAGTTCAGCCGTGAGTGTTTTCATGCTTTTAAATTTAACAAACAAGCTCCACCTCAGGTTAATATATAAAATGACTCGTGTGCCATGGAGGAGAATAGGGCTGAATCTCACCATAAGGAGATCATTGAATCTCATCAGGTGAAATATAAGTTCATTTTTTCAAGTTCTATTACTTGCAATCTATTTGTCAACTCTGGAGCAGCAGCTGAAATTGAATGAGTCGCACGATTCATTCATGTAAGATCCAAGTAAATTAAGCGGGAAATCAAAGTGCCAATTGCCTAACCCGAATCAGGGGTTAATTGATTAACAAAACGTTGCACACTATATCAACGGCGCACAGATTTTGCACCATCTATAATGGAATTTTTGGAATGAGGAGGAAGGTACCAGGAAAATGTTGAAAATCTTGGGGGGAAGATGAATAATTTAAAATGTATTAGTGGTTAGTAAGTCTATGGCAAAGAATTAGGGTTTGCATTTCCAAACTAATACATGTTTCCAACAATTCTGATGAGGTATTGTATGGGAAAAATAACTTTTTTGCCTTCAGTTGTTGATAAAACTTCAGCTAATTTCTGAGACAAACACAATAACACACTTCTGTTTTTTCTGTCAAAGATCTAGTAGCCTGTAAACACATGAACATGCAATAATTAAGAGAAATGCAAAATGCTGTGGATGCTGGAAATCTGAAACAAAAACAGAAAATGCCGGGAAAACTCAACAGCTCTGACAGCATCTGTCCTAAATGACATAACCGCTAAACTGGGATTGTGACAGGTGGTGGGGGAACCAACAAGAGGGAAAAATACACTTGACCTCATCCTCACCAGCCTGCCTGCCGGAGGTGCATCTGTCCATGACAATATCGGTAGGAGTGGCTACCACACAGTTATTGAGAAGACAAAGTCCTGCCTTGACATCGAGGATACCCTCCATCATGTTGTGGGGCACTGCCACCATGGTAAATGGGATAGATTTTGAACAGATCTAGCAACTCAAGACTGGACATACATGAGGTGCTGTGGGCCATCAGCAGCAGCAGAATTGTACTCGAACACAATCTGTAGCCTCATGGACTAACATATCCCCCACTCTACCATTACAATCAAGGCAGGGGAATCAACCCTAGTTCAATGAAGAGTGCAAGACAGCATGCCAGGTGTAGCATCAGGCATGCCTAAAAATGAGGTGTCAACCTGGTGAAGCTATAACACAGGACTATTTGTGCACCAAACTTCATATGCAGCAAGTGATAGACAGAGCTAAAAGATCCCACAACCAGCGGATCAGACCTAAGCTCTGCAGTGCTGTGACATCCAGTTGCGAATGGTGGTGGACGATTAAACAAGTCAGTGGAAGAGGTGGCCCCACAAATATCCCCATCCTCAATGATGGAGCGGCCCAGTATTGGAAAAAATCTTCAGCTAGAAGTTCTGAGTTGATGATCCATCTCGGCCTCCTCCGGAGGTCCCCAACATCACAGATGCCAGCCTTCAGCCAATTCGATTCACCTCACCTGTTATCAAGAAACGGCCAAAGGCACTGGATACTGCAATGGCTATGGGCCCTGACAACATTCTAACAATGGTACTGAAGACTTGTGCTCCAGGAATTTCCATGCCCCTAGCCAAACTGTTCCAGTAAGGCTGCAACACTGGCATGTACCTACCTATGTGGAAATTTGCCCAGGTATGTCTAGTACACAAAAAGTAGGACAAATCCAACCCTGCCAATTACTGCCCCATCAGTCTATTCTCGATCATCAGCAATGTAATATAAGGGGTCATTAGCAGTGCTATCATCTGTTCTTGCTTAGCAATAAACTGTTCACTGATGCCCAGTTTGGGTTCTGCCAGTGCCACTCAGCTCCTGACCTCGTTGCAGCCTTAATTCAAACATGGACGAAAGAACTGAACTCCCGAGGTGAGGTGAGAACAACTGCCCTTGACACCAAGGCAGCATTTGACCGAGTGTGGCATTAAGGAGCCCTAGCAAAGCTGGAGTCAATGAGAATCAGGGGGGAAACTCTCAATTGGTTGGAGTCATACCTGGCCCAAAGGAAAATGGTTGTGGTTGTTGAAGGTCAGTCATCTCAGTTTCAGGACATCACTGCAGGAGTTCGTCAGGGTAGTGTCCTCTGCCCAACCATCTTCAGCTGCTTCATCAATGACCTTCCTTCCACCATAAGGTCATAAATGGAGATGTTCACTGATGACTGCACAGTGTTCAATGCCAATCGTGACTCCTCAGGTACTGAAGCAGTCCATGTCCAAATGCAGCAAGACTTCTGCAATATCCAGGCTTGGGCTGACAAGTGGCAAGTAACATTCACGCCACACAACTGTCAGGCAATGGCCATCTCCAACAAGAGAGAATGCAACCATCACCCCTGGATGTTCAATGATATTACCATCACTGAATCCCCCACTATCATCATCCTGGGGGTTATCATTGACCAACAACTGAGCTGGACTAGCCATAGAAACACTGTGGCTACAGAAACACGTCGGAGGCTAGGAACTGTGCAACGAACAACTCGCCTGCTGACTCCCCAAAGCCTGTCCACCATCTACAAGGCACAATTCAGGAATGTGATGGATCTTACCTAGATGCGTGCAGCTCCTACAACACTGAAGAAGCTGGACACCGTCCTGGACAAAGCAAGCTGCTTGATTGGCACCACATCCACAAAAATTCACTCCAATCACCAGCTACGCGCAGTAGCAGCAGTCTGAACCATCTATAAGATGCATTGCACCTTCCAAGCCCACACACACTACGACCTAGATGGTCAAGAGCAGCAGATAAATGGGAACACCACCACCTGGAAGTTCTCCTCCAAGTCACTCACGATCCTGACTTGGAACAAATTGCAGTTCCTTCATTGTCGCTGGGTCAAAATCCTGGAACTCCCATCCTGACAGCACTGTGGGTGTACCTACACTGCATGGACTGCAATGGTTCAAGAAGGCAGATCACCACCACCTTCTGAAGGGCAGTTAGGGTTGGGCAAGAAATGCTGGCATAGACAGCGAAGCCCACATCACATGAATGAATTTAAAAAATGAAGAAAAAAAACAAGAGTTAACATTTCGAGTACTTATGATTTCTTCAGAGCTAAAGAGAAGTAAAAAATGTAATGGAATTTATACTTTTTAATGGGGTTGAGCAGGTGATGCTGTATAGAAGGCCAGTGATAGATGGAGGCAAAGGAGGGGTTGCCAGAGATGCCATGGAGAAAAGGTCAAAGGTGTGTTAATAATAGTGATACTGGCTAAAGGAGGTGCTGATGGTGGCATTAAGAGCAGAAAGCAGAATGTGATAATGGCAGGACAAGTGTAAGCACTATGGAAAGAACAAAATGAACAAGTGACAGGTGGTCCTTGTCGGGGTGGAGCGGGGGAGGGGGGTGGGGTGGGGGGGGACGCTGGTGAGAAAAAAAGATTAAAAATAGGATAAAAGATGGGAAAAAACAGCGAATAAAAATGAAAATAAATAAGAATAAAAATAAGTGGTTAAAAATAATTAAATAATGAAAAAATAAAAATTATGGAATGAGAATGTATATTGGAAAAAAGAAGGTAATAATGGGGTCAGGATGGAAGAGAGAGTTCATAGTCTGAATCTGTTGAACTCAATGTTAAACCCACAAGGCTGTAAAGTGCCTAATAGGAAGATGAGGTGCTGTTCATTCGTTTTGCATTGGGCTTCACTGGAACATTGCAGCAGCTCAAGGGCAGACATGTGGGCAAGAGAGCAGGATGGGGTGTTGAAATGGCAAGCGGCAGGAAGGTCTGGGTCATGCTTGCAGACAGACTAAAAGTGTTCCACAAAGCATTCACCCAGTCTGCGTTTGGTCTCTCTGATGTAGTGGAGAACACTTTGGAAGCAGAGAATGCAGCAGACCAAATTGAAGGAGGCGCAAGTGAAGCGCTGATTCACCTGAAAGGAGTGTTTGGGCCCATGGATGGTGAGGAGGGAAGAGGTAAAGGGACAGGTGCTGAAACTCCTGCAATTGCGTGGGAAGATGCTTGGGAATGATGGAGGAGTGGACCAGGTGTCCCGGAGGGAACCATCTCTAAGGAATGCAGACGGTGGGGGTGAAGGGAAGATGTGTTTGGTGGTGGCATCTTGCTGGAGTTGGTGGAAATTGTATAGGATGATCCTTTGAATGCGGAGGCTATTGGGATGGAAAGTAAGGACGTGGGAGGGCTCTATCATGGTTCTGGGAGGGAGAGGAAGGTGTTAGGGCAGAAGTGTGGCAGATGGGTTGGACAAGGTTGAGGGCCCTGTCAACCACAGTAGTTGGGAAACCTCGGTTAAGGAAGAAGGAAGGCATTCTAGAAGCGGTGTTTTGGAAAGTGGCTTCATTGGAAAAGATGCAATGGAGGTGAAGGAACTGAGAGAAGGGGGTAGAGTCCTTACATGAAGCAGGGTGTCAGGAGCTGTAGTCAAGGTATATGTAGGGGTCGGTGGGCTTGTAGTGAATATTGCTGGACAGTCTGTCACCAGAAATTGAGACAGAGAGGTCAAGGAAGGGACGGGAAGTATCAGAGATGGGCCATGTGGAGGGGTGGAAATCGGAAGCAAAATTGATAATTTGTTCCAGGTCCAAAGGAAAGCATGAAATGGCACGGAAACAGCCATCAATGTACCAAAAAAGAGTTGTGGGAGGGCCTTATGCTACCATCAGCTCTTTATTTAGACAGTACCACTATCATTAACACCCCTTTGTGCTTTTGTCCATGGCATCTCTGGCAAACTCTCCTTTGCCTGCACCTATCACAGGCCTTCCATCTAGCTTCACCTCCTCCAGTCCCCTTAAACTCTATATTTTTCGTTTGATTTTTACTTCTTTTTAGCTCTGAAGAAGAGTCATAAGAATTTGAAACGTTAATTCTGTTTTTTTTTCTCTCTCCACAGGTGCTGTTAGATCTGCTGCCTTTTTCCAGCATTTGCTGCTTTTCTGGCAAGAATTAAGAGCAGGAGTAGGCCATTCGACCCCTTAAGCCCGCTCTGCCATTCGATAAGAAGATGGCTGACCTGATTGTGCACTCAACTCCACTTTTTAACTTGCCATCCACCACTGCAACCCCCACTGCCCCCCCACCAGCCCCCACCACCACCTCCACACGTTGACTCCACCGGTCTCTTGGGTAGAGAATTCCACAGCGTAATGACTCTCTGAGGGGTAAAAATTCTCCTTACCTCAGTCATAACTTTAAACCTGTGTCCCTTGAGTCAAGATTCCCGCCCCCCCACCGTCTCCCCCGCCCCCCCACCCCACAAGGGGAAACATCCTCTCAGCCGTCAACCTGCCAAGTTCCCTCAGGATCTTATATGTTTCAATAACATAAGCTCCAATTCTTCTAACCTCCAAAGGATAGAGACTCAACCTGTCCAGCCTTCACTCATAAGATAACCCCTTCGTCCCAGGAACCAGTCGAGTGAACCTTCCCTGAACTGCTTTGGTTGCAATTACACCCGTTCTTTAGCAAGGAGACCAAAACTGTACACTGTATTCCAGATGTAGCGACAGCAACGTCCTGTACAACTCCAGTATGACTTCCCTACTTCTACACTCGATTCCCCTTGCAATAAATGTTAACAATCCGTTGGCCTTCCTAATTGCTTGCTGCACCTGCATACCAACCTTTTCTGATTCATGTTCCGGGGTACTCGGATCCCTTTATACCGCAGAGTTTTGCAGTCTCTCTCCTTTAAAATAACGCACTGCTTTTCTATTTTTCTAGCCAAAGAGGGCAATTTCACATTTTGCCAAATGATAGTCCATCTGCCCCAACTTGGAACCATTTCAGATGAGAGGTATTGAAGTAAATATGCAGTTGTATTCCAGTAGTGTTATTCTGATTAACACAACAACCATCCTTAACGTTTTCCTCCCCAATTTTGCATAAAGTTATAACTTGTCTGCAGCTATGAATTTTTGAACAGAATTAACACATTCAGATAATTATAGAAATCTGCTAAAATACCCAATTCCTGACTCTGCACGTTATGCAATATTCTTTTAAAGATGTAAGTCACAACCAGTTGTTGCCCCTTTAAAAATTATTTATAAACCATTAAGCACCTTTCCATGGTATGTTCCTCAACCTTATACAAAAAGCAGATGCCTGATGTGAATTGAATTTGGGAAAAAAATCTGGTTAGAAAAATATTCAGAGAAATGTCCAACACTGAGAATCCGAATGATGCATAGATAGTTAGAATGAAATTACTCCAAAATGTGTATCACAGTGCGTGCTACAAGAATTGTTTACTGTACGATATAGGCAGCACTTTCTGTCCATCCTATGCTGTTCTGTGAAAGTGATGGTGCGGTTTCTTGAAGCTTTGAAGCCTTCGTGGTCCAAGTACGACCTGGAAAAAATAAATAAACGTCCTTTATTTGTGTTCCTGATAGCATTCTCTTTCATTTTATGGCACTTGATTTAAATCTGGCAAAGCAGGACCAGGAAAAATGCTGCATGAAGAACTACACTCATGTTAAAAGTGTCACATTTAGTAGGTGATAAATAGATAATTCAAGCAAGCTTGAAAAACAATTCACCAGAGCAATGACACTAGACCTTTCATTCATTAGATTAACGTATTTTAACATACCCAAGCAGTGGTGAACAGTATTAGTCGAATGAATGGGATACAGACCCATGGAATGTAATTCTAATTACCTTAAACGTCAATGAAAGCATCATATGAATAAGATAATACGTATTACACAGAAATGTCAATTGAAGTTGTACAACATTAAATGCACAAAGCAATTCTAACATTGTTCTGTAGAGGCACTATTGCTTTAAGATTATGTGGTGCTATTATTGGCCGGGTCTCTTTGTGTCGCTGTCTACCAATGGGGTGAGGAAATGTGGCTGAGGATCCAGCACTACGCCCCCTACAACAAACACTGCGCAGTACCGAAGAAAGGAGGAACATTCATCTCTCCAGGCGCTTAAATCACATCTAAGAAAGTGTCCGGGAAAATCGAGCGGAATTTTACAAATATTCTTTGCAATTTTGAAAAAGAACACTTGGAGCACGATGAAAACATTTTTTTAAATCTGGAAAACCAAGGTAATGAAGGATTATGATGTTGTCGCGACAACAAGGGGCGTAAAATTCAACTGAGAATCAGCCTGTTAGATTTCCAGCACTTTAATCCAGAATGGCCTTCTTGTTAAATATCCGAGAGAGGCTATGGTCCATTCTTTACGTGATTCTCCTGTATGTTTCCGATTCGGTATGTGGGAACATTCGCTACTCAATTCCTGAAGAATTAGAGCTTGGTGCCTTTGTTGGAAATATTGCCAAAGACCTCGGGTTAGATGTTAAACAGCTAATCGAGCGCAGGTTTCGGATCGCATCTGAAAACAAGAAAGAATATTTAACCGTGAATTTAAAAACTGGAATTTTGCTAATACAGGAAAAAATAGACAGAGAGCAGCTTTGTGAACAAAGCCTCAATTGCGACGTAATATTAGAGGCTGTGGTCGAGAATCCGCTTGAGATCTATCGTATTGAAGTTGACATTCTCGACATAAACGATAATGCGCCCGTTTTCCAGAGAAGCGAGGTTAACTTAGACATATCAGAATCGACTCCGCTTGGAACATCCTTTCCACTCCAAAGCGCTCTTGATCCCGACGCTGGAACCAACAGTATTCGCTCCTATCAACTGAGTCCAAATGAGTACTTCAGTATGAAACCACAGTCTGACGGCGGGCAAACTGGCACCCCAGAGCTCGTGCTGGAGCGACACTTAGACCGAGAGCAGAAGCCGACTCATCGACTAACACTGACGGCGCTTGATGGAGGGAACCCGAAGAGATTCGGGACCACGCAGATTAAAGTTATTGTGGTTGATGTAAACGACAATGCTCCAGTTTGCGAACAAAACATCTATCAAATTACCACTGCGGAAAATACACCCAAAGATACTTTGATTGTGAAAGTGACTGCAGTGGATATGGACGAAGGCCTGAACGGTGAGGTAATCTATTCTTTCAGTGATCACACTCCTGATAAAGTGCGTGAGCTATTTAGCTTGGATGCGACAACTGGAGAAATCAGGGTAACTGGTATCCTGGATTTTGAAGAAACGGACAATTATCAGATCTCGGTGCAAGCTAAGGACAGGGGCCCATATCCAGTGGCAGTGTATTGTAAGATTTTGATTATGGTTACTGATATAAATGATAATTCTCCTGAAATAATAACAACCTTTACATCAAGCACGATCCCAGAAAACGCTTCTCCAGGCACCACAGTAGCTGTTCTAAGAATTACAGACCCAGATTCTGAAAACACAGCAGATGTTCATTGCAGGATCCCCAGAAATATCCCGTTTAAGCTTACCACTTCTTTTAATAACTACTATACATTAATGACCCATGGTGATATCGATCATGAAAAGGTGCCAGAGTACAACATTACTATTATATGTAGTGATACAGGCACCCCTCCCCTGTCGACCACGAAAACCATCCAAGTTCTAGTCTCAGATGTAAATGACAACGCGCCACGTTTCACGCAGCCTTTCATCACTATGCATGTATCAGAAAATAATGTTATTGGCTCTTCGATTGGTTCTGTGTCAGCCTTTGACCCAGATTCCAATCAAAATGCTGAACTGTCCTATTCTATTTTGGATAGCCTGATACATGGTTTACCTGCATCCACTTTCGTCTGGATTACCAGACCGAGTGGTGTGATCTATGCTCACCAATCTTTTGATTTTGAACAACTAACAAGTTTTGAAGTGCACGTGAATGTGAACGATGCTGGGTCCCCTCCACTCAGCAGTAATATAACGGTCAATGTAATCATCATGGACCAGAATGACAATGCCCCTGTGATTCTGTCACCTTTGCCAATCAAAGGGTCGGCTGCTGAGGAAACAATACCAAGGTCGGCCGAACCAGGTTACTTGGTTGCAAAAGTGACAGCTACTGATGCGGATTCTGGTCTGAACGCCCAACTTGTTTACCAACTCTATCATCCCACTGATGAAAGTCTCTTCACGGTGGCTTCAGAAACAGGAGAAATCTGGACTATTCGCCATTTTACACGTAAAGATTCAGTCCGGACAATAGTCGTAATTTTGGTGAGGGACAATGGAACCCCATCACTTTCATCTACAATCACTATCAATGTATCAGTGCAGGATGATACAACAGAAAATGCATCAAATATTGGAATGTCGGGGACGACTGGACTGTGGAAATCGGATTTGAAATTATACCTCATGATTTTATTTGGCACAACCTCATTTGTTTTACTTGTGGCTATTGTATTTCTTGGTACTAAGGTGCACAAATGGAGAAGTGATATGAATAGCTGTTTTTGCTGTTGGAATTCTTCATACCTTTCCCGGAGGAACTCGCACTATGGAATTCAAAAGGCGAGTGTAAATCTTCAGATACCACCCAATTATACGCAGGCTTATGAAAACGAGACACCTCCACAGCAATTTCACTGTGATCCAGCTATGAATGATTTCATGTTTCTAAAGGCACATGGTTCGGCAGCATCCATGATTGATCTCAAGGCTGGCACATGTGCCCCTTCAAAATATGGAAAGAAATCAATCTCTACGGGCAAGGACACAACTCACGAGGTGAGAGGCATCTTATATCTTTTGGGGATGTTACCTAGAAAATATTGAGGAGGTGTAAGAACATAAAGGAAGGAATAAAGCGTTATTATATAGAATAAAATTTCGGACTAGTTTTTTTTTCGAAAAACAACTGCTGAGAAAACGTATGAATGAAACCTCGAGTCTGCCACTAATATAGGAGACCCGTGCCAATCCATACATTGGTTGCTTTCAACGCCAAATAAACTACAATAGTTAAAGGTTGGCTATTACTTAAAGGCAGAATAGAATTTGTATAAGTACCAGACTCAATAAGTATATACTTTGATGAACTTCAACTAGCAGTGATCATTTGGTGACTTGAGTTAAGTCTGAGCAATCCAACTAAGTAGGAATTAAGAAATCCGCTAAATGCTCTGTTTGAATTTACAACGAATCTGTTATTTCTGCACGTTGTAGAAATTTATAGCTTTATTGGAGAAGCCATTTATATTAGCGTTAAACTAAAAGCGCCGTGATTTTTACGAGACAAGGAATCGTAGTACATATAAAATATGGGTTCAGAGTAAGCATTGTAAAAGTGGAAAATATTAGATGAGAGGGAAGCGAGTGGAGAAAATTGTCTTCATCAGGCAGGGGGGAGTTTAAGAGCAACAACTGTGAACAAGGGATCAAAAAGTTGAAATGGAGACCTGCTGTTGATTTAAAATCGTCATGATTGAAAGCTACATCTGCAACATATTGGGTGAAATTTGGGAATACTCTGTATTTATGTACTCACATAAACTATGGACTGCACAGAAATTTGGTGTTGCCAGAAAGATTCTGAACTGAATGAGGTAATATAAACAAGCTTTGCATGTTATTTACAAAAATCACGCTGCCAAATTGCCTGGTAGACGTCTATATTCATTAAGCATTAGAAGCTTCAACGTAAACAGTTAATGTACAAAGCAGCATGAGCGACGCACGTTAATAAATGAGTTTCATGAGATTTTCCACTGCTTACCGTGCTGTAGGTTGCAAATTAAATTAACTTGTTTTACGCACATCAGGATGTTAGCGCATTTGCCGATCATTCCTCTGTTCACCATTTAAACTGGCGCAGTGGAATTAAAGCAATAACAATTGGAATAAAATAGACTGGAAAATTATAGATTTAAAAACCAGCCCTTGGTTTTACCCAAAAACAATTTCTGGTGTATTTTACGGGGACTGTCTGGTTTCTACACGAAAGAATGGAATATTTTAGTTTTCAGTCTATGTTAGATGACCATTTCAGCACAATTACATGTCAAATTAATTAAACACGTGTGTTTATACGGTAAAAGTGTAAAAAACGGCATTGAATGGCTGCAGTGGCAATAAGACTGGATCTTTTGAAAGTCTTAAATGAACACATAATGTTGCACACAATTGCTGATTACTAGAATCTGAGTGTGACTGGATGTGTCAAGCCAGAATCTTGCAGCTCTAACACTCAAGAGCTGATTAGATGCAATTTTGGTTTAGCAGCATATGTGGGCTCCTTCAACCTTTCTCCTGAAAGTGTGGCTGCCTACAGTGGCATGCTATAGGCTACGTCAGGGACTGGGGAGATGATGCACAAGTTATTGGATGTGGCAATGGATATCCTGGTGGAGAAAGTCCAGAAGAGAATTCCTGTATCCATAGAGGTGAAGGAAATGAAGTAACCTTCACGCTCGCTGCCGCCACCAGTCCCCCTCCCCCCGCGACCCCCCTCCCCCCGCCACCCCACTCCCCCCCCCCCCACAACCCGTCCCCCTCTCCTCAGCAGTTCTTACTGCTCTATCTGACATCACATAATGCTCCCATTCTTTATACAGATCAAGGGAGACCGCCAGCATGATACCAATGATCTATTTCTGTCTTCCATAGATATGCAATAAAGTGAACTAGAATAACACATAATCTTTTTACGTGAGTTCACAAGAGAGCTTCAGGAATAAAAGTTGCTTGAATCTCTGCGAAGTGCCCCAGAAAGTAGTTTAATGTGTTCAAAATCTCCTTTTCACAAACCCAGCAGCAGTGACCATATGGACATGAAACGGAGAGCATAATTTTAAATGACTCTTGAAGTCGAAGTCAATGCCGTGTTTGCTCCAAGAGAGCTGCTCGCTGTTAGGAGAGTGCATGAGTTGAATTGTTACGTGCAATCTCTTATAATGTGATTGCAGTTGTTTTCCAACTATCAGCTACTGAACTATTCTCCCAGCGGCAGCTCTTACCCCTAGCTTCAGCTGTTTTACCAAGTTGCCAACTAGCATGAACGCAGGCTGAAAGGGAATTGCTTAAATCTTATCTTGGCATCTCCTTAGCTCTTTGGTGCTTAAAATTTTCAGTAAAAAAAAAAGGCTCCTATGAGATTTCCCAATTAAATATTTGTATTCTGTGAGCATGCTTCTAACAAGGGTTGCGGTTTTGTTCATTTTTTGCCGAAATGGTGGCCACCTTGTTACCTTCTAAATGCAGGAAACATGCCCTATACAGTGTAGATGATAATCCTGGTCATACCTAAGAGCAATCATAATGCATTGTAAAAAATCATTTTCTAACACACTTGTGCATAAGTATTTACAAAACTTAACTTATAATTTCAACAAACAGGCTAAAACAAGGCGGCATTGAAGGAACATGCATTCTGTCTCTACCATGTAAGACCTTTTTTCAAAAATTTCACAATTTCAAAACAGTTTGTTATTTTGTGTAAAAAGTTTATGGTAACCAATTAAGAAGACTCTTTCGAGATTATTGAGCCATGGAAAATAATTGCACGAATATAGAACTTATTCCTATGTAGTGCTTACTTACAAACTGAAACTAGATGGACGATCCGACGTTGGCCTCAGCACTGGAAATGACAATAGCACACCAAGTCCTGTCGACCCTGCAATGACCCCTTTGGAAGGTCTGGGGTCTTGTGCCAAAATTGGGAGAGGTGTCACATAGACATGTCAGGCAACAGTCTAACATAGTGATACTCATGGAATCATAAGGAAGCAAAAGTCCAATAAACCACTATCACCATCCCTGGCTATATCCTGTCTCACCGCCAGGACACAACCAGCAGAGGTGGCAGAAAAGTAGTGTACACCGTGGAAGAAGGTACCCTTGAAGTAATCAATAGTGACCCCGAGCCCCAGGAAGTCTTATGGTGCCAGGACAAACATGGCCAATTAACCCTCCTGCTGATTAAATCTGCCACTTCCCCTCTGCCCTCCCCCACTTCTGCTGGTGAACCAACACTCCTCCATGTTGAAGACCAATTGGAAAAAGTACTGAGCGTGGCAATGTTGAATAATCTCCTCTACATGACATACATCCACCTCCAACACCAGTGGTGGCTCTGTAGTCTCACTACTGACAGAGCTGGTCGTGTGCAAAAGAACATAACTGCTAGACTCGATCTGCAGCAGGTGGTAAGGGAATCAAGGGGAGAGAAAACCTTATTGACATCGCCCTGGCCATTCTACCTGTCACAAATGCATCTATGCATGACGGTATTGGTAGGAGTGACCACTGCACATTCCTTGCGGTGATAAAGTCCCATCTTAACATTGAGGATACCTTCCATCTTGTTGTGTGGCACAACCACCGTGCTAAATGGCATATATTTCAAACAGATCTAACAGCTTAATATTGGGCGTCTATGAGGCCCTTGGGGCCATGAACAGCAGCATAACTGTATTCAACCACAACCCATAACTTCATGGCCTGGAAGAGCCCCCACTCTACCATTGCGAACAAGCAGAGGGATTGATCCTCGTTCAATGAAAAAGACATGAAAGAAAAAGCAGCAGGCATACCTAAAAATGAGGCGTCAACCTGGTGAAATTACTACATAGGGCTACTTGCTAGCTGAACAGGGGAAGCAGCATGTGATGAACAGAGCTGAGCAATCCCACAAACCACGGATCAGATCTAAGCTCTGCAGTCCTGCCACATCCAGTCGTGAATTGTCGTGGATGATTAAACAACTAACTACAGGAGGAGGAGTATCTACAAATACACAAATTCGCATTGTTAGGGAGAGCTCAGCACCTCAATGCAAAAGACAAGGTTGAAGCACCTTCACTCAGAGATGCCTCCCCGATGATCTAGCTCAGCCTCCCCTTGAGGTCCCCAACATCAGAGATGCCAGTCTTCAGACAATTCAATTCACTTCACGCATTCTCAGAATCTGCGGAAGGCAGTGGATACTGCAAAGGTGTTTGGACCTGACAACATTATGGAAATTATACTGGACACTTGTGTTCCAGAACTAGAGGTGCCCCTAGCCAAGTTTTTCTAGTACAGGTGCAAGTCTGGCAATGTGGTAAATTACTCAATTATATGCTGCCCACAAAAAGCAGGAAAAATACAACTAGGTAATTTACCACCCATCTTCAATAAAATGATGGAAGGTGTCGTTGATAGTCCTAACATGCGACAAATATACAGCAATAACCTAATCACTGATGCTCAGTTTAGATTCAGTCAGGGTTACTCAGTCCATGACATTTTTGCAGCTTTGGTCCGAATGTGGACAAGAGATGCAAATCAAGAGGGGAAGGAAGAATGCTTGCGCTTAACATCAAGGCAGCATTTGACCAAGTGTGACATCAAGGAGCAGTTGAAAAATCGAAGTCAATGAGATTCAGGATGCAAACGCTCCATTGGTTGAATTAACACCTAACACAAAGGAATATGGTTGTGGTCACTGGAAGCCTGTAATCTCAGTACTGGGATAGTGCTGCAGCAGCTCCTCAGGGTAAAGTCCTAGGAACAAACATCTTCAGCTGCTTCACCAATGACCTTCCCTGCAGCATGATGTCAAAGTGAGGATGCTTACTGGTGATTGCACAATGCTCAGTAGCACTCACAACTCCTCAGATACTGAAGCAGTCTATGCCAATATGTATCAAGAGTTAGATAGCATTCAGGCTTGAGCAACTAAGTTGCAAGTAGCATGTGGGCCACAGAAATACCAATAAATGAGCATGATATAGAACATCTAATCATCTCTCCTAGACATTCAATGGTATTAACATTGCTGAAACCCCCACTATCAACATCCTGCAATGCACCATTGACCAGAAATTCAACTGGACCAGCCATTTTAAAACTGTGGCTAAAAAAGCAGGTCAGGGCCTGGGAATTCTGTGGCGTGTAACCCACCTACTGATCCCTCCGAGTTTCTCCACTAACAATAAGGCACAAGTCAGGAGGTTAATGAAATAATCTCCACCTGCGAGGATGAGTGCAGCTGCAACAACATTCTAAAAGCTCTCCAGAAGCCAGGAGAAAGCAACCCATTCGATCAGCACCCCATACACCAGTGTAAACATTCACTCCCTCCAGCATGGACACACATGACAGCAATATTTACGCACATGGCAGCAAGGTGCATCACAGCAACTCAACAAACTTCCTTTGATAATATCTACCAAACCGGCCACCTGTACCAACTGGAAGGACAGGCTCAGCAGACGCATGGAAATGCCACTATTCACATGTTCCCATCCAAGCCTTGTCACTATGTCGCAGTTCCTTCACCCTGATAATCCCTTCTTAACAGCACTGTGTGTGTATCTACACCAGATGGATTGCAGCGATACAAGATGGCGGCTCAGTCCATTTTTCCCATGAACAAAATCGACCATGTTAATTAAATGTTGTGCCACGTGAGGGTAGGAGGCCTTCCAGGTGTATTAGAATGTGTGGATCAATATTTCAGCAGTAGATAGGCTGAGGTAGGCCTTGGGAAAGGTAATGTTTCCAAGATGGTAAGAGGTAGCTTTTGTGCTTGAGAGCTTTTGTGTAAATCGAGGAAATTCTTAAATGGGAAATCATGCTTTTCATTAGCTGTGTACAATGATTGAAATCGATCAATTCCAGTGGGTTTCACACAGGACATTTACAGTAATCAGTATGAAGCTATTCTACAAGTACTGACAAGAAACTGATCCAAAATTTGAAATGATAAAGACCACCTGCCCAACCGACCTACCTGAGTCATGGAGGATTGATGTACAGTTGGGAAGGTGTTGCTCTGGGAGACCTCTTCAGTGAATCCAGACCCAAGAAATCTCATGGCCTCAGGTCAAACATAGGCAACGAAACCTGTTGCTTAATACCATTTATCACCTTCCCCCCACCCACTACCCCCATTGTTCCCACTGCTCCTCCCACAACCTCTGCTGATTAATCAGAACTCTTCAATTTTGAACACAAATTGCAATAAGCATTGAGGGAGGCAAGTGCACAGAATGTACTCTAGGTTGAGGACTTCAATCTCCATCACCAAGAGTGGTCCTATAGTGCCTTTACTAACCGAGTAGTCTGGCTCCTAAAGGACTTTGTTGCTAAATGTGTGGCCGATGGTGAGGGAACCACAGAGGGGAAAATGCCTACTTGACTTCGCCCTCACCAATTCACCTATTGTAGATGCAACTATCCATGCCAGTATTGGTAGGAGCGATCAATGCACAATCCTCGTGGAGACAAGCCCCGTCTTCACATTGAGCATCTCCTCCATTGTGAAGTTTGTCACCATAACTGAGCAAAATGCGATAGATTATGAAGCAATTCAAAACTGAGCACCCACGACTTTCCCTGAATAGTGCCCAATTCTTCAGTTAATGAGCTCCATCAGGAGACCAAAAGTGGGGAATTTCGATGATGATTGCACAATATGCAATAACATTCAAAAATCCTCAGATACTGGCGTAGTCTGTGGCAATATTCAGCAAGAGCTGGACAACATTCAGCTCACAAGTAATATTTATGCCACTCAAATGGCGAGCAATGTGCATCATGTAATTTACCAATGACCAGACACTGACTTTTTTTTGCCCTTGTTCAGACGGTATTTAAGAGTCAACCGCATTGTGGGGTCTGGAGTCACACGTAGGCCAGGTAGGAACAGAAGGGCATTAGTGAACCAGATGGGTTTTTATGACAATCGATAATGGTTTCATGTTAATTCCAGGTTTGGGTGTTGAAATCAAATTCCACTACCTGCTGTAGTGAGATTTTGAACCCAGGTCCCCAGAGCTTTACATGGTTTTCTGGATTACCAGTCTATTGACAACACCACTGCGCCCTGGGCCAACCATGTAAATATAAGAGTAGCTACAAGAGTGGCTACAAGAGTAGGTCGGAAGTTGGGATTTCTGCGGTGAAGAACTCACCTGCTGACTCTCCAAAGTCTGCCTAGCATCCATAAGGCACAATTCCGGAGCGTGATGCCATACTCTCCAATTGCCTGGATGAGGGCAGCTCCAACAATGATCAAGAATCTCGACACAATCTAGGACAGAGTAGCCGTCTTGATCGGTACTCCATTCACCAATGTAAAATTTCACTTCCGCCAGCATGGACGTACGGTAGCTGCAGTATGTATTACACACAAGATGCACTGCAGCAACTCACCAAAAACCCTGTCGATAGCACATTACAAATCCGCGATCTCTACCGCCTGGAAGGAAAAGGGAAGAAGGCGCAAGGCGACACAGCCACACACATGGTCCCATCGAAACCATACACTGCACTGACTTGGAATTGCAGACAGAGAAAAGCTTTGTGAAAAAAGAGTTTACTTGTTGGAGGCTGTAATTCAAGATCCGCTAAAGGCAATTTGTGTTGTTGAGATGCTCGACATAAATTACAATGCGTCTCTATCAAAAAACTGAATTTCAACACGAAATCTCAGGATAGGAGTCGCCTGGAGCGCGCTTTCCACTATAGAACTCCTATGCTCCGGATGCTAGAACCAACAGTGTGCGAGTCTAAAAACTAAGCCAAAGCGAGCATTTCACATTGGAATAGCAAACAGACAGCGAACAAACTGACATATCAGAACTCATGATTAAACCTCTAGACATGAACAACAAGCCATTGACCACTTAACACTGACAGTGTTTCAAGGAGGGAAGGCCGAGAAATTCGACACAACCCAGATTACATTTGCTCTGCTTGATGTGAACTACAATGTCCCGGTTTGCGAAGAGAACCATTACCAAATCATCACTACCGAAAATATACTCAAAGATATCGTGTTGCGAAAGTAAATGCTGTGGATATGGATGAGGCTTGAACGTTGAGCTGATATATTCTTTCAGCAATCGCACTGGGGATAAAATGAGTGATATATTTAGCTTGGATATAACAAATGGAGAAATCAGTCGGATCCGCATCGTGGAGTTCCAAGCAGACGACAATTATCAGATTTCGGTACAAGCTAAGGACAGATGTTTGCATACAATGTCAGTATAATGTAGAGTGCAGGTTAGTGGTGTCGATGTTAACAGCCCTAAAATAATGATAACGTCAGTATCGAGTTGGATTCTAGAGGACGCTTTTTCAGGAACAACAGTAGCTCTCTTAGGAGTTATAGAGATTCCAGAGAACTGGGGAATATTCATTTCCACATCACCATAAATATCTGTTTTAAACTTGATACTTCTTTTTAACAATTATTACAGAGCTCACTATTCGCGAATTTGATCGTGAAAAGCTGTCCGAATACAGCGTTACGATCACGTGCACGAAGCAAGCTGTCCTCCCCTCAAAACCAACAAAAAATTCCGAGTTCAAGTTTCAGATATAAATGACAAGCGCTCCGCTTTATTCAATTTTCGTTCACCATCTGTCTGACAGAAATTAACGCCATTGCTGTTTCAATCGGGGCTAAATCTGCAATTGATGCAGATTTTAGTCAAAATACCATTATTTCTTATTCTATGATGGGTACATTTCTTTTTTGACTTGCCCCCGTCCACGTTCGTCTCAATTGATTAAAACAACAGCATCATGTTTGCGCCGCCCTCTTTCGATTCCGAACAGCTCAGTTGTTTTCAACTTTCCGGGTAAGCAAAGGGTGAAGGACCTCCTCCGCTTAGCAACAACTTAACTGTAAATGTGATCATCGTCGATGAGAGTGATAATGTATTCCGATCGTCCATGACAAACAAAAATTCAGTAACAGAGGAGACCATGCCCAGTTCTGCCGATTCGCATTGCTTGGTTGCTAAGGTGAGAGCCACGGACGCCGATACTGTACAAAAAGCCCGTCTTTCTTATGAACTTCTTCAGCCCACTGATGGAAGTCTGCTTACTGTGGCTCCTGAGACTGGAGAAATCAGGACAATTCGCCGCTTTGGGGTCAAGGATTCACTCAAACTGAATGTCATCTTGATGGTCAATGATGATGGGAAACCATCGCTTTCATCTTCAATCATTAATTTACAAATGCCGAATCATGATGCAGAAACTGCTTCGAATGACGACAAGACGTCGGGGAATACGGAACCATCGACACCTGATTTAAGGTTTTATTCAACAGGAACTTTTGGAATAATCTCGTTTGCATTTTTTATACCTTTTAAAGTCCTTACTTTTACTCCCCATAAAAATAGAGTTGAGATTAGGGGTTACAGCTGCTCCGACAACACGCTATATGGAACTGAAAAGTCTACTGTGAATATTCAACAGCCATCTAATTATATGGATGTGTACGAAACCGAAACGCTGCCTGAACGATGTCGGGTGTGAAATGTATACAAAGTTCAGCTCCAGCCGTAACTGATTTTATGCTTTTAAATTTAAGTAAACCTGCTGCACCTCAAATAATATCAAAACTGACCCATGTGCCGTGGAGGAGGATGGGACGGAATCACACGGTACAAATAAAGGGATAATTGAATCTCATCAGGTGAGATATATGTTTACATTTTCAAATTCTATTACTTGCAATTCATTTGTCAACTCTATTTATAGTAGCAGCTATAATTGATTGAATCGCGCAACATGTAAACTCCAAGTAAAGCGAACGGGAAATCAAAGTGCCGATTGCCTAATCTGAATCAGTGGTTAACTGATGAACAAAATCATACACATTATTTCAACGGTGCACTGATTGCACTGATTTTGCACCATCTGTAATGGAATTTTTGGTATCAAGGAGAAGATACCAGGAGAATGCGGAAAATTTTGGGGGAAAGATTAATAATTTAAAATGCATTAGAGGTTAATAAGTGTATGGCAAAGAATTCGGGTTTGTATTTCCAAATAAATACATGTGTTCAACAATTCTGATGAGGTATTGTACAAGAAATTGAACCTTTTCTCGCCTTCAGTAGCTGATAAAAGTTCAGTTAATTTCTAAAACATATGCAATCACACTCTGCTGTTTTCCTGTCAGAGATCCAGTGGGTTGGAGAATTAAGAACAGGAGTAGGCCATTCGACACCTTGATCCCGCCCCACCATTCGATAAAAGCATGGATGATCTGATTGTGCACTCAATTCTACAACCCCGCCCAAACCCCTCCCACCCCCGCCCTCCACCACTTCCAACACATAACGCTTGCCTCCACCGCTCTCCAGAGTAGAGAATTCCACAAAATAATGAATCTCATAGGGGGGGAAATTCTCCTTACCTCAGTCTTAACTGGGAGGCTCCTGAACTTATAATCTCTGTCCCTTGATTAAAGATCACCCCCCTCCCAACCCCCCGCGCAAGGGGAAACATCCTGTCAGCTTCCACCCTGCCCAGTCCCCTCCAGATTTTATATGTTTCAGTAATGTAAGCTCCCATTCTTCTAAACTCCAAAGGGTAGAGGCTCAGCCTGTCCAACCTTCACTCATAAGGTAACCCTTTCACCACAGGAAATGGCCGAGTGAACCTTCTCTGAACTGCTTCGATTGCAATTACATGTTTTCTTAAGCGAGGAGACCAAACTTTAACGCAGTATTCCAGATGTGACCTCAGCAACATCCTAGTATGACTTCCCTACTTTTACAATCGATTCCTCTTGCAACAAGTGATAGCTATCCATTGGCCTTCCTAATCGCTTGCTGCACCTGCATACGACCTTTTTCTGATTCATGTTCTGGGGTACTCAGGTCCCTTTATATCGTAGAATTTTGCAGTTTTTCTCCTTTCAAGTAACGCACTCCTTTTCTATTTTTCCCACCAAAATGGGCAATTTCACATTTTCGCAAATGATAGTCCATCTGCCCCAAACTGGAACCATTTCTGATGAGTGGTATTGAAGTAGAGATGCAATTGTATTCAAATAGTTGTTCTGATTTAACACAACAACCATCCTTAAAGATTTCCTCTCCAATTTCACGTAAAGTTATAGCTTATCAGCCGCTATGGATTTTTGAACAGAATGAACATATTCAGTTAAGTATAGACCCTGCTAAAATACTCCATTTCCTGACTCTGCTCTTGATGAAATATTCTGTTACATTTCTAAGCCGCAGCAGTTGTTGCCCCTTTAAAAAATATTTATTGACCAGTAAGTAGCCTTCCATAGGCATAGTTGAGGAAAGCATGTTCCTCCACCTTATACATGGAGCAGATGCCTGATGTGAAATGAATTTGAAAAATAAATCTGGTTATATAACTATTCTAAGAAATGTCCAACACTTCGAATTAATTCTGATTGATGCATAAGTAGTTAGGATGAAATCGCTTAACAATGTCTATCACAGTGCAGGCTACAATAATCGTTTACCGGACGATATAGGCAGCATTTCTTGTCCTTCCCGAGTTGTCCCTTGAAAGTGGTGGTGCGTCTTTGTGAAGCTTTGAAGTGTTTCTGTGGTCCAAATGCGACCTAGAAAAATAAGTAAATGTGTTTCTTTTTGTTTCTGATGGCTTTCTCTTTGAGAGACTTGATTTAAATCTGGCAAGGCAGCTGGTCAGGGCTGAGTTCTATATTACATGAATAACCACACTGATATTAAAGCTATTAGCGTTAGTAGGTGGTAAATAGATATTTAAAGCAAGCGTAAAAAATAATCCACCAGAGTAATGAAAGTAGACCTTTCATTCATTAGACTAACTTGTGTTGACATGCTCAAGCAATGGTAAAGAATATTAGTCAAATGAATGGTTCACAGACCCTTGGAATTTAATGCTAATTATCTTACACATCATTAAGAGCACCATATGAATAATATAATAAATATTACAAAGAAATGTCAATTGAAGTTGTACAACATTAAATGCTCAAAGCAATTCTACTAATGTGCTGTAGGGGCACTATTGCTTTAAGATTATGTGGTGCTATTATTGGCCGGGTCTCTTTGTGTCGCTGTCTACCAATGAGGTGAGGAAATGTGGCTGAGGATCCAGCACCACTCCCCCTGCAACAAACACTGCGCAGTATCGAAGAAAGGAGGAACATACATCTCCCAAGGCGCATAATTCGCATCTAAGAAAGTCTCCGGTAAGACCGAGCGGAATTTGTACAAATAATCTTTGCGATTTTGATAAGGAATACTGGGGGCCTGACGAAAACAATTTTACATCTGGAAAACCAAGGTAATGAAGGATTACGTTGTTGTCGTTACAAAAAGGAGAGGAAAATTCAACTGAGAATCAGCCTGTTAGATTTCCAGCACTTTGATTCAGAATGGCCTTCTTGTTAAATACACGAAAGACGCTATGGTCCATTCTTTTCGCGATTCTCCTGTATGTTTCCGATTCGGTATGCGGGAACATTCGCTATTCAATTCCTGAAGAATTAGAGCTTGGTGCCTTTGTTGGAAATATTGCCAAAGACCTCGGATTAGATGTTAAACAGCTATTCGAGCGCAGGTTTCGGATCGCATCTGAAAACAAGAAACAATATTTTACCATGAATTTAAAAACTGGAGTTTTGCTCATTAAAGAAAAGATAGACAGAGAGCAGCTTTGCGAACAAGGCCTCAGTTGTGTATTAATGTTAGAGGCTGCGATCGAGAATCCGCTTGAGATATATCGCATTGAAGTTGACATTCTCGACATAAACGATAATGCGCCCGTTTTCCAGAGAAGCGAGGTTAACTTAGAAATATCAGAATCGACTCCGCTTGGAACAACCGTTCCACTCCAGAGCGCGCCTGATCCCGACGCTGGAACCAACAGTGTTCGCTCCTATCAACTGAGTCCAAATAAGTACTTCAGTTTGAAATCTCAGTCAGACGGCGGGCAAGCTGGCATCCCAGAACTCGTGCTGGAGCGACAATTAGACCGAGAGCAAGAGCCGATCCATCGACTGACACTGACGGCGTTTGATGGAGGGAACCCGAAGAGATTCGGAACAACGCAAATTAAAATTACTGTGGTTGATGTGAACGACAATGCACCGGTTTGCGAACAAAACATCTATCAAGTTACCACTGCGGAAAATACACCCAAAGATACTTTGATTGTGAAAGTGACTGCAGTGGATATGGACGAAGGGCTGAATGGTGAGGTAGTCTATTCTTTCAGTGATCACACTCCTGATAAAGTGCGTGAGCTACTTAGCTTGGATGCGACAACTGGAGAAATCAGGATAACTGGTTTCCTGGATTTTGAAGAAACGGACAATTATCAGATTTCAGTACAAGTTAAGGACAGAGGCCCATATCCAACGCCTGTATACTGTAAGATTTTGATTATGGTTACAGATATAAATGATAATTCTCCGGAAATAATAACAACCTCTACATCAAGCACGATCCCAGAAAACGCTTCTCCAGGCACTGCAGTAGCTGTTCTAAGAATTACAGACCCAGATTCTGAAAACACAGCAGGTGCTCATTGCAGGATTCCCAGAAATATCCCGTTTAAGCTTACCACTTCTTTTAATAACTACTATACATTAATCACCCATGGTGATATCGATCGTGAAAAAGTACCAGAGTACAACATTACTATTATATGTACAGATGCAGGTACCCCTCCCCTTTCGACCGCGAAAACCATCCGAATTCTAGTCTCGGATGTAAATGACAACGCGCCAAGCTTTACGCAGCCTTTCATCACTATGCATATATCAGAAAATAATGTTATTGGCGCCTCAATTGGTTCTGTGTCAGCCTATGATCCAGATTCCAATCAAAATGCTGAACTGTCCTATTCTATTTTGGATAGCCTGATACACGGTTTGCCTGCATCCACTTTCGTCTCAATAAACGCAGTCAATGGCGTCATGTATACTCACCAATCTTTTGATTTTGAACAACTAACAAGTTTTGAAGTGCACGTGGGAGTGAATGATGCTGGTTCTCCTCCATTAAGTAGTAATATAACTGTCAATGTAATCATCATGGACCAGAATGACAATGCCCCTGTGATTCTGTCACCTTTGCCAATCAAAGGCTCCGCAGCTGAGGAAACAATACCGACATCGGCCGAACCAGGTTACTTGTTTGCAAAAGTGACAGCTACTGATGCGGATTCTGGTCTGAACGCTCAACTTGTGTATCAACTCTATCCGCCCACTGACGACAGCCTCTTCACTGTAGCTCCAGAAACGGGAGAAATATGGACTATTCGCCACTTTGCACGCAAGGATTTAGCCCGGACAAAAGTCGTAATTTTGGTGAGGGACAGTGGAACCCCATCACTTTCAACTACAATCGCTATCAATATTTCGGTGCAGGATGATACAACAGAAAATATATCGAATATTGGAATGTTGGGGCCCACTGGACCGTGGAAATCGGATTTGAAATTATACCTCACGATTTTATTTGGCACAACCTCATTTGTTTTACTTGTGGCTATTGTAATTCTCGGCACCAAGGTATACAAATTGAGAGGTGATATCACTGGATGTTTTTGCTGTTGGAATCCGTCATACTTTTCCCAGAGGAACTCGCACCATGGAATTCAAAAGGCGAGTGTAAATCTTCAGATACCACCCAATTATACGCAGGCATATGAAAATGAGACACTTCAACAACACCTACACTATTATCCAGCCATGAATGATTTAATGTTTCTAAAGATGCATTCTTCGGCTGCATCCACGATTGACCTCAAGGCTGGCATATCTGTCGCTTCAAAATATGGAAAGACATCAATCTCTACGAGCAGGGACACAACTCACGAGGTGAGAGGCGCCTTACTAAATATGTTTCGGACATGTTAACTAGAAAATATTGAGGAGGTGTAAAAACTCAATGGAGGTAACAAAGCCTTATTAACCAAAGTTTCAGGCTAGTTTAAAAAAAAACTAGTACGGGCGTTGATGCTGAGAGAAATTATGTATCAAACCTCGAATCTGCCAGTAGTGTAGGAGACCTATGCCAAGCCATAAATTGGTTGCTATCAACACCAAAGGAACCATAATATCTGAAGTGTGTGCTCTTACAGTTTTATTGGAGAAGCCATTTACATTATTATTAAACAAATATCGCCGTGATTTTAACAAGAGAAAGAATCATAGTACATATAAAATATGGGTTCAGAATAAACATTTTAAAGGTGGAAAATTTAAGCTGAGAGGGAAGGGTGTGGAGAAAATTGTTTCCATCAGCTAGGGGGGAATTTAAGAGCAATAAGCATGAAGAAGGGACCACAAACTTGAAACGAAGGCCTGCTGATGACTTATGATCGTCAGGAATGAAAGCTATATTTGCTAAATATTGGGTAAAATTTAGGGAATGCCACGTACTCACATAAATTATGGGCTACACAATAACGTGGCGTTGCCAGAAAGATTGTGAACTGTTTGAGGAGATATAAAGAAACAAAATACGAGGGAAAGTTGGTGCATTAATTAAAAACAATTCCAGGCATAAACGACAAGTTTTACATGTTATTAACAAAAATTATGCTGCCAGTCTGACTGGAGGAAGCCTATATTCAGTAGGTATTAGAATCTTCAGCATCAACAGTTAATGTGCAAGGCAGCATGAGCGACGTACGGTAACAAACGAGTTTTATGCGATTTTCCACTGCTTACCGTGCTGTAGTTTGCACACTGCGGAAGACGTTGCCCTTGAAGTTATCAACAGTGAGTCCGGACCAATATACTGAAATGTCGGCGGCAATTATGGGTTCGTGTCTCTGTGGCTTTATTGGAAACCGCACGCTTCTGGCTTAGAGGTGAACAGTTCGGTTGATGCCGAGTTAAGGATTAAGCATTATCCAAAATCATCTCTGAATATGACACAAACTGGTTCTGAGAAACATATTGCAGCGATGTAAACTGTAGCAGTTGTAAACATACAACACGTTTGTGTAATAAACTTCAGTTGCAGAACGGAGTAGCTTTTAATGTACTCAGGAAGTCAACACAGGAATTATAATTATATAATAATAAGTTCTTACGGGATCAAGAGCCAATTATTTGTAACTAATAATTCGTTCACATTCGGATCTATTTATAAGGAGTCTATCCACCTCCTCTTGACATTCAAAGGCATCATCGCGGCAGCCGTGTCTACTGTGTGCTTAATGCAGGACAGCATCTTGCCAAGGCATCTTAGTGTGTATCATACAAATCAACGGCCTCAACCAACTAGAAGGACATGCTCAATAGGTTCTTTTATAAGTCACATATTATTACAAATATATATTACTGTTATAGTTTTGTGACTTGGTCAAAATCCTGCATTTCCTATTCAACTGCACGTCGACGTACGTTCACTGCACAGACTGAAGCAGATCAAGATACACACTCAAGGACAAATAGAAATCGGCAAAAGCTAGCAATCCAATTAGTCATGGATGAACAAGTAGTTGGGACTGGCATATACTTGTATAACTAGATATTTACCTTTAGTGATTAAAGGTATTCATTAAAGTCAACAAAGTCAAACGAGCAGCTAAACAACCAGAGTGGAAAGATTAGGAGGTTTGACCAAAATATTAATCAGAGGAGAGTCTGACCAGAGTTTATGGGACAAAGAGGTCTAGCTGGATAAGTTGGGGAAGGAATTCCCGTGAGTCAGCTCTGGCTGACTGAAAGTACAGTCGCCAGTAGGGGATGAAATAAGGTTAGGACAATCAAGAACTGGGATTAGAATAACTGAAATTCTAGGAAGATTTCCTAGGCCCACAGGGGTTTAGAGAGAAGGATGAATGTAGTGTTTGAGGGAGTTAAACCAGAAGATGACAACATTCAATTAGGCAACAGCCATGCATTGTAGTTCACCCTATACAGGGGTCATGGAGATCAGGATTAGCGGCAGATAAAATATCAGAAGAGATTTCAAAGGGCAGATTCTCATGACGGGTGGACCTTGGGACGTTAGCCAGAATGCTAAATTGCAGTAGTCAACTTCAGTGGTGTAAAGGTAATAGAATTATAGAACCATTGATTACTAAAACTCAAGCAATCGCAGAATGGTTATAGCATAGAAAAAGACCATTCTGTTCCTCGCATCCAAGCTGGCTCTCCGAAGGAGCAATTTATCTAGTGCCAGTCCCTGGGCTTCTCTCCATAGCCCTGCACATTCTCATCCTTTTCAAATAATAAAAATCTCTCTTTAATGCCTCGACTTAACCTCCACCATACACTTGGGCAGCTCATTCTAGATCCCAACCACTGGCTGCATGAAACATCTCTTCCACATGTCACCATCGCTTCTATTGTCAACTACCTTCATTCTGTGCTCTCTTGTTCTCGATTTTTCCGCCACCAGAAATATATTTTTTCCTTTTTTTTTATTAATTCACGGTATGTGAGCCTTGCAGGCTAGGCCAGAATTTATTGCCTTCTCTAGTTGCCATTGAAAAGGTCATAGTGAGCTGCCTTCAGCCGCTGTAGCCCATGTGGTGTAGGAAGGGAGTTGCAGGATTTTGACCCAGCGACAGTGAAGGAACAGTGATGTATTTCCAAGTCAAGATGCTGAGTGACTTGGAGGGGAATTTCTAGGTATCGGTGTTCCCATCTATCTGCTCCCCTTGTCCTTCTAGATGGTAGTGGCCATGGGTTTGGGTGGCACTGTCAAAGCAGCCTTGGTGAATTCCTGTAGTGCATCTTGTAGATGGTACACACTGCTGCAATTGTGCGTCGGTGGTGGAGGAAGTGAATGCTTGTGATTGTGGTGCCAAAAAAGTGGACTGATTTGTCCCGGATGGTATCAATCTTCTTGAATGTTGTGGGAGCTGCACTCATCCAGGCAGGTGGGAAGTATTCCATCACATTCCTGACTTGTGCCTTGTAGATGGTGGACAGGCTTTGGGGAATCAAGAAGTGAGTTACTCGTCGCAGGATTCCTAGCCTCTGACCTGCTCTTGTGGCCACAGTGTCTATATGGCTGTTCCAGTTAGGAATCTGCTCAATGGTAATCCCAGGACATTGGTGGTGGAGCATTGCGCTTTGGTAATGTCGTTGTATGTCAAGTAGAGATGGATATATTCCTTCTTTTTGGAGATAGTCATTGTCTGGACTTGTGTGGCGCAAATGTTGCTTACCATTTATCAGCTCAAGTCTTAATGCTGTCCAGGTCTTGCTTCATATGGAAATGCATTGTTTCAGTACCTGTGGAGTTGAGAATGCTATTGAACACTGTCAAACATCAATGAGCAGCCCAACCTCCGGCAATACAATAGCGGGAAGGTCACGTTGAAGTGGCGGAAGATGGCTGGGCCTCGGGCACTACCTTGAGTAACTCTTGTAACAATATCCTTTGTCTGAGATGACTGACATACAGTAACTGCATCCATCGTCCTTTGTGCTAAGGATGATTCCAGCCAGTGAAGAGATTTTATGCTGGTTTTCATTGACTTCAATTTTTCTGGGGCTGACTGTTGCCACATTACCAAAGGCACCTTAATGTCAATGGCAACCATTCTTAGCTCACCTACTGAACTTAGTTATTGGCTCTATGTTTGAACGAAGGCCACAGTGATCATAGGAGCCAAGTCACACTGTCGGAACACAAGCTTAGTACCAGTGTGCTTATTATTGCTGTGTTCATGCTGCTTGATAGCAATCTCCATTAAACCTTCCAACAACTTGCTCATGGGTGAAAGTATACTGATGGGGCTGGATTGAATTCCAACCAATGCCATTGGTTCCAACATGCAGTACAACTTCTGAACCTTCTCGTTTTCCTGCAAAATGTTATTTACTTTGTCCATGATATCTCTTATCTATCAGGACGGAGCAGCATAATGTATGTTGACGATAGGCAAAATTCCTGTCTGTCATATGAGGAATGATTAAATAGTCTGGGCCTTTTTTTTCGGGAGTTTAGAAGAATGAAAGATGATCTCATTCAAACATACAAAAATCTTACAGGCCTCTAGATGCAGGAAAGGTATTTTCCCTGGTTGGGGTATCTCGAACCAGAAGACACATTCGCAGAATACGTGGCAGGCCATTTAGGACTGAGGTGAGGAGGAATTTCTTCACTCAGAGATGGTAAAACCTTGGAATTCTTTTCCCCAGTAAGCCGTGGAGCCTCAGTCAATGATAATATTCCAGATGGGTTTCTAATTATTAAAAACATCAAGGGGCTCGGAGATAGTGCAGGAAAATCCTGTTAAAGTAGAAGATCAGCCATGATCCCATTGAATGATGGAGCGGGCTCGAAGTGCTGAATGACCTACTGCTACCCCTTTTTCCTATGTTCCTGAGTCCCCCTGGCTAATGAATTACCAATCACCAGTACATTCCTGCACTTTGCTTTGCCCTCCTGGCCAGTTCTTTTCCCCACAGTGCCAGTTTCAGTCCTGAATTCCTTTCAGCATCGTTACACTTACCAGGATTCAATGCTGGACATTGCTTTGAGAATCTCGCTGTCCCAAAGGATTTTGCGCTGTCTAACTCTTATTACTTTTCCAGGTGGCCACTCGCTTCCTATTCTGAAATAAGCTGTATCATGCTTTCAAGGATACATGTTCTAGGTGAAAGTGAGTGCTGTGGAGTTGAGAATTGGAAGTAGATGTTCTTTGTGATAAGAAGCACATAGACTCAGATCATAATATCCGGGTTGACGTTTCAAGTCCTCATGACCCTTCAACAGTTCTGTTGAAGTGTCATGAGGACTCGAAATGACAACTCTTTTCTTCTCCGCCGATGTGGCCAGACCGCTGAGTTTGTCCAGGTAATTCTGTTTTTGTTTTTGTTTTTGGTTTTGGTTTTTTTTTGTTTTTGTTTTGGATTTCCAGCATCCGCAGTTTTTTGTTTTTATCGTAATATCAGGGTTAACTTGGTAATGAGGATACAAGCAATGTGCCTCTTCCTGGGGAAGTGACTAGAATGATCGATGAAGTTAGTATATGTAACAATGAGTTCAATAAGGTTTTGTGGGAATAATGGTAATTAACCCAAGACTGAATTTTGGCCATGCAGCCTGACTGCCCAGAAGCTGTCAACGGATTGAAGCAAATAGTAAGTGGGTGGGTATGAATTTCATTGGTGTGCATGGAAGCATTGGAGCATTTCCTGTTGTTATTTATGATTTCCAGCACCTGCAGTATTTTGCTTTTCCATAAGCGGAAATTCGTTACTGGATCTAGTAATGGGGAAGTTACAAGAGCAGATATGAGAAGGAAAGGTGGGGGAACAACTAAGCAGTAGTGGCCATAACATAAGATGCTTTACAATGATGATGTGGAAAAACATACTTATGAGGAAAAAGTCGTTAATAGATGGGAGAAAAGCTAATTTTGAGGGGCTGAGCATTACACTTGGAAAAATAATATAGCCACTTGTTAATACAGAACTTGAATAATCTGTAAAGAGAGACATGTTGCCGAAGCATTTCACCTTGCACTTAGGACAAACACAAGAAAGCTAAATTTCAAACGATCACAACAATTTATACTACTTGGGGAAAGGGTGCTAATTGGTTGGCAAGTCGACTCTAATTGGGCATTGGGTATTGCCATGGAGAAAGCAACGAGGAAATATAACCTTTCAGAATTCCAAAAATGCGCAAGGCTTGAACCTATTAATTTGGTTTGCAGAGTACTGGCCCCTGCGACATATACTCATGTGCAGAGTCATGTCCACTGAAAAAAAAAGAGGTTTGCATCGAATAAACTAATCAAACTTAAGGAGTTAGAAGCCCCTGGTCAGGCTAGGTTCCATCCGTGTATTTTTAAGGAATCTTGGAAACAAATATCAGAGACATTACTGCACATATTTAATAATTCATTTGTAAAAGGCATAGCGCAAGAAGACGATAGGTAGCTGCTGTAATGCTTATGTATAAGAAGGGGAACAAAATATCCATTGTAGGAAAAGTATTAGCATCCTTACAAAAGGGGAGAATAGATAAAACATTTAAAAATGAATAAATTGTTTGCACTGATTTCAAAAAGGGAAAATCTTGCTTGACCAAACTTGATTTTCTGAGGATTTAACAGAGAGTTTAGACAAAGGTAATGCAATAAATTTAATTAATTTGGATTTTCAAAAGGCCATTGAAAAGGTGCCCCATAATGGACCAACGATTAATTCCAAAGATGTGGAGTCAGGAAGCAAGCAGCAGAATAGATTGCTAGCAGGCCTCAAGACAGAAAGTAGAGCGTGTGAGTAAAGGTTAGTTATTGGGAGTGGGAGAATTTGGAAAGTGGTGTTCCACGAGGATCAGTGGTGGGACCACTGCTATTCACAACTTGCCTAAAGATTTGGACTTTGGAATCAAAAACACAATTCATAAATTTGCTCATTGGGAGGATAGTCAATAGCAAGGGCTCCAATAAATTATGAGGATATGAATAAACTTGCAGAATAAGCAAATGATTAACAAATGAGGTTCAACAGAAGTAAATGTGGGGTCATACATTTTGGTAGGAATGTCACATATTAATTGAAAGGTGTAAGTCTAGGTGGGGTAGAGGCTCAAATGAATCATTAAAATTGCGCCCCAGATTGGCAAGGCCATGAAACAAAGCAAACCAAATATCAGGCTTTAAATTATAGTTTAAAAATAAGGAAGTTATGCTAAAACTGCCCCGAAGTTTGGTTCGATCACACTTGGAATACTGTGTGCATTCTGGTTGCAATATTTTTAAAAAGATATAAAAGCATAAAGGGGTTGCAAAGAAGATTTGCAAGGGTGATACGTTCTTGGGTGGGAATGGATTTGGCAGGCAGGTGCTCTTTTCTCCTGATGAAGAAGGCGGATGAGTGAGCTAATAGAGTTCATTTAAAGCTATGACTGCTTTTATAGACTTGAAACAGAGGGAAGTTGTCCATTTGTGAAGAAGAGCATTAAAAGAAACCATTAATATATGATAATCACCAGAAATCCAATAGACAATTCAGAAAAAAAACTCATTTAACTAAATACTGGCGAGAATGTGGAACTCACGACAACAGGGTGTGTTTGAAATGAATAGCATTGATGCAGTTAAGGGACATGTAGACAAATAATTGAGGGAATAGGGGATGGAGAGTTACGATGATAGATTTTGCTGAGGTTGGGGCTCGAGTGAAGCATAAATGCCTGCATGAATTGGCTGGACCGAATGGCCTGTTTCTGTGCCGTATATCCTCTGTAAGTACGTACAGGAAACCTCTATCATGGAATGTAGCATTCTTTCTGGAACCTTATAAAGTCAAGCAAAACTGCATGACGCTAGCGAGGAATTATTTTTCCTAATTATTCCAAACAAATAAGAAAAACTGTATTCATCGTTGATTAAGCATCCACTTAGGCCAAAAAATATTTTGCTCTGTTTTTGTCAGAGGTATGTACTGGTCGCTCAATGACAAGAAATTGCATATCCCATGAGAGCACTAGAACAAATTATCAGCGGAAATCCAACAACTTTTTGTGCTTTTTTTTTTGTTTCTCGTGGATGTACCAACAATTAGATGAAGAATGTGAACGATCAGATTTTTTTCATCAAGGAACTATGCGCAGAAGGCCCCAGTCAAATTCGCAGTAAATTGCATGAACCCAGAAACAACACAGCCGAATCAATAAATTAGAAAATAGAATAACACTTGCAATTAAAGTTGCACAATGGTAAATGCACAAAGCAGTTCCTTATGATTTTCAGTAGAGGCACTATTGCTTTAAGAGTGTTTGCTGTTATTATTGGCTGAGTCTCTTTGTGTCACTGTCTACCAATGAGGTGAAGAAATGTGGCTGGAGATCCAGCACCACTCCCCCTACAGCAAACACTGCGCAGTATTGAAGACAGGAACAGAGCTCCTCAATCCACGGTCTCAATTCATCTCTGAGAGGCTCCGCGAAATTATGAGGTATTTGTACAAATGTTCTCGGTGATTTTGCCAAAGAAAGTCAGCTGGACGGCACACGCCATACATAATTTTTCATCTGGGAAACCAGAGCAATGAACAAATACGATCGAAACGTAGCAAACGCCGAACAGTTCCTCGGAGAGTCGGGCAGCTAGATTTGCAGAACATTCATCCATAAATGGCCTACACGCTAAGCTGCCGTATGTCACACTGGCACGTCCTTTATTTAATGCTGGTGTATATCACGAATTCAACCTGTGGGAATCTTCGATACTCAATTCCCGAGGAATCAGAGCTTCGCTCGGTCGTTGGAAACGTTGCTAAGGACCTGGGATTAGACGTGAACCAGCTTTCAGTGCGCCGGTTTCGAGTTGTATCGGATTATAAACAACAGTACCTAGACGTCAATTTAAATACTGGAATACTGTTTATAAAAGAGACAGTAGATCGGGAACAGCTTTGTGAACAAAGCCTCACGTGTGTGCTAATGTTGGAGGCTGTGATGGAAAATCCATTAAAGCTATATCGTGTGGAAGTTGAGATTCTCGACATAAATGACAATCCACCCGCCTTCCAGAAAAACGAGTTCCACTTAGAAATCGGCGAATATGTGCCAGCCGGGTCGCGCTTCCAACTGCAGAGCGCGCATGATCCGGATGCTGGAACCAACGGTGTCCGGACCTACCAACTGAGCGAAAATGAGCACTTCATCTTAGAATTAAAATCAGGTAAGAAACACACCGTTACCCCAGAGTTAGTACTTCAAAAGCCTCTTGACCGAGAGCAGCGGGCAACCCATCAGCTAACTTTGACTGCAATTGATGGAGGGACCCCTGCAAAATCCGGAACCACCCAAATTATTATCAATGTATCTGATGTCAACGATAATGTTCCAGTTTTCGAACAGACCGCGTATGAGATCACGACGACAGAAAATGTACCGAAAGGTTCTCTGATAGCGAAAGTAAATGCCATTGACATAGATGAAGGTCTGAACGGTGAGGTCGTCTATTCTCTTAGCGAACGAACGCCCGAAAAGTTGCGGCGCCTGTTCCGCGTAAATTCGCAAACCGGAGAAATCAGTGCCGATGGTATTGTGGACTTTGAAGAGACAAAGGCTTATGAAATTTCACTACAAGCTATGGACAGAGGTCCACATGCTGTGCCAGTATACTGTACCGTCCTAATAAAGGTTCTGGATGTTAATGATAACGCTCCTGAAATAACTGTTACTTCAAATTCCAGTCCGATCCCAGAAGACGCTACTCTAAAAACGCCAGTCGCACTGTTAAAGGTAACAGATCGGGATTCTGAAGAAAGGGGAAATGTTCAATGCCATATTCCTAAAAATATCCCCTTTAGCCTTGACAAATCTTTCAATAACTACTACACAGTGGTGCTTTTTGGTCACCTCGATCGTGAAAAAGTGCCTGAATACAACATTACAATCACCTGCAGTGATAGAGGTTCCCCTCCGCTAACGAATCACAAAACTATCTCTGTTCAAGTCTCAGATGTAAATGACAATCCGCCCCGCTTTACGAAGCCTTCGTTCTTTATGTACGTAACAGAGAATAACCGCATCGGCGCTTCCATTGGTTCCGTATCAGCCTTTGATCAAGATTTTAGTGAGAATGCCAATTTGTCTTACTTCATTTTGGATAGCTTGGTAAGTGGCTTGCCTGTATCCACATTCGCCTCAGTCAACTCAGCCACGGGTGTGATTTTTGCTCAACGCTCGTTTGATTACGAACATCTGAAAAGTTTTCAGGTTTCTGTTCAAGTAAAGGACGCTGGGTCACCTCCGCTCAGCGATAACGTAACAGTGAATGTGATCATCGTAGATCAAAATGATAACGCCCCTGTGATCCTATCGCCCTTGGCAAATCCAGGTTCTGAAGCAGAGGAGACAATGCCTAGATCCGCTAATCCTGGTTATTTAGTTGTTAGAGTCACGGCCACCGATGCAGATTCTGGGCAGAACGCACAACTTTTCTATCAGCTACTCCGGCCATCAGATGAAAGCCTGTTTACCGTATCCCCAGAGACGGGAGAAGTCTGGACTATCCGGCGTTTTGGATTCAAAGATTTACCTCAGCAGAAACTCGTAATTTTGGTCAGGGACAACGGAAAGCCACCCCTTTCAGCAACAGTCAGCATTACATTATCCGTGTTGGAGAGTAATGCAGAACATGCATCAACCACCGGCCTTTTGGAGAATTCAGAACAATGGATGTCCGATTTAAGACGTTATTTGATTATATCATTTGCTGCCCTTTCGCTGATTTTCCTGATCGCTATAACAATCCTTGCAATTAAGATCCACAAAGGCAGAGATGGGATGAATGGTTGCAGTTGTTCTTGGCCCATGTTAATGCAGAAGGATGCGCGGCATGGAATTCATAAGTCTAGTGCGAATATTCACTCATCACCAGATTTCACAGGCATTTATGAAAGTGACACCCTCCCTGCAACGGTTCAGTACGAATTGTATCCGGATCCAAACATAAATGACATTATGTTTCTAAAATTGCATGGTCCTGCTGCACCAATGATCAACATCAAGACGGGGTCGTGTGTGCTGCAAGAAAATGGAAAGACACTGAATTCTGCAATTAAGGGAAGTATGGAGTCCACCGAGGTGAGTCGTGCATCAAAGGTTTCGCAATATAAGATCGTATTTGTACTCGTATGAAAACTGGCAATATTGGTAATCGCATTGAAAAGCACCAGCTTTTATTGTTCAACTAAGCCGAAAAAGCAAACAAATGTACTGCCTGATTCTGCAGAATTGAATCTGCTTCTAATATTCTATCAGGCAGTGCAAGCTAGATCATAACAATTCACTGCGTAATTGTGTTTTCCTCATGTCCCCTCTGGTTGGGTTGCCTCTGTTCCTTTTTCCAAACATGCTGCCAGGCTTATTGAGTATTTCTGGAAAATTCTGCTTTTATTTTACATGTCCAACACCCACTGTATTTTGCCCTTCTAGATAAGCAAATAATTATGGTAAATGGAGGAAACAATGTCCCTGCTTGAGAAACATGAATCAATGATGTTCTTTAAGCATCTGCTTTTTTTTCTCCCCAGCAACTATGATACTGCTTAAGCATTCTTCGCCATAGTTTGTGAAACGATATTAATGACAGTATGATTACATTTGTTGAGAAATGAACATTTACTGGGTAGGCTGCAGAATTAAAAAATAAACTGTAGGGAGAATCATAGGTTAATTCGTCAGCCAGTTTGAGAAATGGCAGATTTATATTGATAAAGATAAACATAAGCCATTGGCTGTAAAAACAACATATATGTTAACAAAATGTTTAGCAACAAAGGTTCGGTGTTAAACAATACCCACATTTGTCACAGTCCTCCATTGGTGCAGCTGCAGCTGTGAACAGGCAGCACCTCGACTGAGAAACTAACGTAAACTGACTCAGCTGAAATTCAATTTAAATTTAATTTCTTCCTATTGTATGGGTTCAAAAACATTTCGCCGTAACTGTTTAACCACAAAGCCATCATTCAGTCTAGAACAGAAATGTTATTGTAATAAAACCGGTGAATTCGGGAGCTCGGCAAGCCTAATGACACTAAAGTTCACCTCGACGCTTTCCGTAAAGTAAGTGACACGTCCAAAATTCAGGAAACGCCCGTCCTATAAAGACCCGATATTTGAAGTAAAAATGAACAAGTTAAATTAAAACGTTAAACCCGGAACGTATAGGAGTATCATGCCAATGTTCTTTTTTCCCATTCTCGGGATATAAACACTGCCAGCAACCCCAGCATTTGTTGCCCATTCCTACTTGAGAAGGGGCCGTCTGCTTGAAAGGCTGCAGCTCCTGTGGTGAAGGTGGCCCCGCAGCTCCGTCAGGTCAAGAAAATTTTGTTGCCGCCAAGCCACAGTGGGAGCCAAGTTTTTCTCCGGACTGATAAAACCGATGACCTTATCCACTTGTTACAAAGCGTTAAAAAAAAACCCTTGGCCTGGGTTTTGGTGATTGCACACCTGCCGGGCACTCGGCTGGGAAAGAAACCATTTGCATCTTCGAGTTTGGAATATCTGTTCACCTAATCGGCTTGCCATTGCTAATTGAATCGTAGGTTGGTGCAGCACAGAAGTAGGCCATTCGGCTTGTTGTGTCAATACCGGGTCTCTGGAAGAGCAACTCACCTGCTCTCAAACCCTAACTTTTCCCGCACCCCCGCAATTCCTTTCGCTTCAGGTACTTACCAAATTATATTTTTAAGGCCTCACTTGAATGTACCTTTAAAACGCTCTCAGGAAATGCAATTCCCACCCAAATCACTCAAGGCATATGAAACTATGCCTTCGTGTCGTCTTTACATCTCTTGTCAATGAACTTAAATCAGTGTCTTCTTGACGATTCTGCCAATGCCAAAAAAAAATCTCCCTATGTATTCTGTCCAGAGCCTTCATGATTTTGAAAAGTTCTATTAAATTTCCATTTAATCTTCTCTCCTCCGAAAAGGATAGTTCTGTCAGACAGGAAGCTAATGTCTTCACATTGTGGATACCCTCCATCCCGTTGTGTGCACGACCGTGCTAAATGGGACAAATTTCAAACAAATCTATCAACAGAAGATTGGGCAACCATGAGGCAAAGTGGGTCATCAGCACCAGCAGAATTGTAGTCGAGCACAATCTGTAACCTCATGGCCTGGCATATCCCCCACTCTACCATTACCACCAAGCCAGGCAATCAACCCTGTTTCAATGAAGAGTGTAGGAAAGCAAGCCAGGAGCAGTATCAGGCATAATTTAAAAATGATGTTTCAACCTGGTGAAGCTACAGCGTAGGACTGCTTTTGTGTCAAACAGCATAAGCAGCAAGTGATAAACAAAACTATGGGATTTCACAACCAATGGATCAGGCCGAAAATCCGCAGTCTTGCCACATCCAGTCATGAATAGTGGTGGATATTCGAACAATTCACTGAAAGAGTGTCCACAAATATATTCATCCTCAATGATAGAGGAGCCCAGCACATAAGTGCAAATTTAATGCTGAAGCTTTTGCAATGACCTTCAGCCAGAAGTGCTGAGTGAATGATCCATCCCGGCCTCCACTGGAGGTCCCCAGCAACACAGACAAGTCTTCAGCCAATTGGATTCACTCCAAGTGATAGCAAGAAACGGCTAAAGGCACTGGATGCTGCAAAGGTTATGAGCCCTAACAATATTCTGGCAATTGGACTGAAGACTTGTGCTCCAGGATTTGCCGTGCCCCTAGCCAATCTGCTCCAGTACAGCTACAACACTGGCATCTACCTGGCCATTTGGAAAATTGCCCAGGTATGTCCTGCACACAAAAGGCAAAACAAACTGGACCCAGGCAAGCACCTCCCCATCAGTCTACTCTCGATCACCAGTAAAATAATGGAAGGAGTTATCAACGGTGTTAACAAATGTCATTTGCTTAGCAATGCTCACTGCTCACTGATACTCAGTTTGGGTTGTGCCAGGGCCACTCGGACCCTGACCTCATTAGAGCCTTGGTTCAAACATAGATAAAAGAGCAGAACTCCCAAGATGCAGTGAGAGTGACTGCCCTTGACTTCAAGGTAGCCTTTGACTGAGTATGGCATCAAGAAGCCCTGGCAAAACTGGAGTCAATAGGAATCAGGGGGAAAATCTCTGCTGTTTGGAGTCATTCCTAGCACAAATGAAGATGCTTGTTGTTGTTGGAGGTCAAACATCACAGTCCCAGGACATCGCTGCAGGGGTTCCTCAGAACAGTGTCCTCGGCCCAATCATTTTCCGATGCGTCACCAGTGATCTTCCTTCCAACATCGGGTCACTGATGATTGCACAATGTTCAGCACCATTCGCATTTCCTTAGAAACTGAAGCAGTCCATGTCCAAATACAGTAAGGTCTGGCCAATATCCAGTCTTGGGTTGACAATTGGCAAAGAACATTCATGCTACACAAGTGCCAGGCAATGAGCAGCTCCAAAAAGAGGGAATCTAACCCTCACCGCTTGGCATTCAATGCCATTACCATCGCTGAATCCCCTACTATCATCAAGCTGCAGATTATCACTGACCAGAACCTGAACTGGACCAGCCACATAAATACTGTGGCTACAAGAGCAAGTCAGAGGCTAAAAATCTTGCGGTGAGTAACTCACCTCCTGACTTTCCAAGCCTGTCCACCATCTGTAAGGCACAGTTCACTGCCTGGATGACTGCACCTCCAACAACACTCAAGGAGCTTGAAAGCATCCAGGTCAAAGTAGCCCACATCCACAAACGTTCAGTCCCCTCACCAATGCTCCTTTGACAGCACCTTCCAAACTCACGACTGCCATTATCTAGAAAGACAAGGGCAGCAGACACATGGGAAGGCCACCATCTGGCAGTTCCTCTCCAAGCCACTCGCCATCCTGACTTAGAAATATATTGCCATTCCTTCACTTTCGCTGGGTCAAGGTCCTGGAACTCCCTCCCTAACAGCACTGTGAGTGTACCTATACCACATGGACCGAAGCAGTTCAAGAAGACAACTCACCAATACCTTTTCAATGACAGTTAATGATAAGCAATAAGCGATGGCCTAGTCAGCGATGCCCACATCCCATGAACACATTAAAAAATTCCTAGTGTCCCCTATCTGTCTAACTAGTTGTATGTCCTCACCCCTGGAACCTTTCTCATGAATCTTCTCTGCACCCTCTCTAATTCCTTCACATCCATTCTCAAGAGCAGTCCCGAGAACTGGACACAATACTCCAGCTGAAAACAAGCCTGGGTTTTACAAAGGTCTATCATAATTTCCTTGCATTTGTATTCTATTCCCCTATTTATAAAGTCCATGAACCTGCATGCTTCGTAAAGTGTTTTTTCAATCCGTCCTATTATATTCACTGCTAAGCTTGAAAATTGTACCCTTTCTTTCATAAAATGGGAATTGTATAGGAACATTATCTGAAATAGGGCCATACAGACTTGAAGCGTTAACTCTGTTTCTCTCACCGCAAATGCTGTTAGACCTGCTGAGTTTTTCCAGTATTTTCTGTTTTTGTTTCAAGTTTCCAGCACATGCAGTATTTTGCTTTTATCCCTTTATTTCACATCGCTCCTCCTCGTTCTTCCTACCAAAACTAATCACTTCACACGTCTCTGCATTAAAGTTCACCTGCCACTTGTCCACCAATACCACTAGTCTGTGTAAGTCCTCACGAAGTTTATCACTATCCTCCTCACAGTTTACAATGTCTCCAAGTTTTGCATCTTTGACAAAGTTTGTAACTGGGCATTGTACACCAATGTACACCAATGTCTAGGTTGTTAAGGTAAATCAAGAAAAGCATTGGTCCTAACATCGACCTTGGAGACCCTATATGTCTTTCTCAGTCGGAAAAACACTTTCTTACTTTCCCTCTGAAGTTTTTATATTCAGCCTGGTTCTCAATTGTATTATCCACCAGTCATCTGCACACTTTTCCTGCTTTATTTTGCTCTCAACCACAATCATCTCCCAAGGAACTCCAACTTTGCTTCCTCTACCGTTATCCTTCCTGGGAATGTACCTCTACCACATCCGAATTGTATCTTCTTTGATTGCTCCATTACAGATTTGCAGTCCCACCTTTGATTCCTATTTACCTGGGCCAGATCAATTCTCACTCCACTGAAATTAGCCCTCTCCGAATTAATTCCTCTTACTTTTCCTTTTCTATAGCTAGCCTAAACATGATACTATGATTTCTGTCCTCACAATGTCCCCCGACCGAAACTTAATTCATTTGACCCAGCTCGTTTCCCCAAACCCGATCCTTCCTTCTTCGTTCGACCAACAACATACTAATTAAGAAAATTCTCCTGAACACACATCATAAACAGTTCCCCATCTCTGCCCTTTGCAAGTTTCCATGCGGGTCTATAATACGATTGTTAAAATTTCCCATTGTGACTACACTTCATTTCTTGCACCTCTCTGTGATTTCCTTGTAAATTTCTTCTTGTATATATTTTCCACTATATGAAGGCATATGTAATGCATACAGTAGTGTGATGCCACCTTTATTGTTTCTTAGCTCTCACCAAAGAGATTCTGTCCTTGAGCTCTTGAGGATACCCTCCTTCTCCAGCCCTGGAGCGTTTTCCTTAATCCTTAAACAGCTAGCCTATATCATTTCTGTTATCCCCTATCTTTGCTGAATGCCCCGTTTCGAGGACCATTTAGTACCCAGTTCTGCCTTTTTTTGAATCAGGTCTCAGTTATCGCCACAGCATAATGTTCACCAGCCTCATTTCCTTCTTATTCATTCACGGGATGTGGGCTTCGCTCGCTGGGCCAATATTTATTGTTCATCCCTAGTTGCACTTGAGAAGGTGTAGTGAGCTTCCTTCTTGAACTGGGTGTAGGTACATGCACAGTGCTGTTAGGAAGGGAGTTCCAGGATTTTGACATGAGCAACAGTGAAGGAACGGCAATATATTTCAAAGTCAGGATGGTGAATGACTTGGAGGGGGACCGGAACGTAGTGGTATTCCCATCTATCTGCTACCGTTGTCGTTCTAGTTGGTAGTGGTCGTGGGTTTGGAAAGGGCTCTCTAAGGAGCCTTGATGAATTACTCCAACCCACACATTCCGATACATGATCAGTAAACTTAATGTCCACTTTATTTCATTCAGCATTCGTCTGACCGAATAAAACAGCACGCTATTTATTAGTTTAGTCCTACCTGTCTTTCCGAATTCTTAGTGCAGCTTGTTTTCCAGGAGCATTTATTGGCTTCCATATGCTTGCCAAAATAGTTTAACCCTTTCGCAACAGCAGTAGCAAATCGCCCTGCAGGGATATTGGTTCTGGTCCTGTTGAACTGCAGCTTGACTCCCTTTATAGGCCCAATCTCCCCCAGTTTCGGCCTCAAAATTCGAGGAATCTAAATCTTCCCTCCTACACCATCTTCCCAGTCATGCATTCATCTGTATTGTACTCCTATGTCTACACACCCAAGCATATGGTACTAGATGTAATCGGGTGATTACTACCTTGAAATTTCTGTGTGCTAGTTCCTTTCCGAGCGCAATAATCTGCCTGCAGAACCACATCCCTCGTTCAAGCTATGCCTCTGATACTGACATAGACCATGGCCACTGGCTTTCGCCCTCCCTCCGCAGGGCATTCTGCGGCGGCTCAGTAACATGCTTGCCAGGAAGCAACATACCATGCTGAATTCAGGTCTCTAGCTACAGAAACACTTGTCTCTTCCCACACCAAGCGAATCCCTTAACATTATTGCTTTTCCAATCTTTCCTCTAATCCTTTGTGCAGTTGAGCCAACCACGGTTCCACCTGCACGTAGCGGTTCTTGTTTTAGGAGGGGTGGGGCGGTGGACACCGAGATGCGTAAATGAAATTCGCGGCAATCGTGCAGCTTCCTGCTGTCCCATAAGCGAGTTTTTCTCAGTTAACCGGCGCTATGCACAATAATTTTGCGAAAAACTGTGCATGTCGAACAATCTTAAAAGCTACAACTGCGGGCGAAGAGTCTGACGGTCAGGATTTTTCATCTAAGTAATAGTTTTGTATGGTTGATATTTTGCCAAATTGGACAACGGATTAATAATTTTTTCATGACAATTGATTAAGACCCAAATGATTGCGGCGATACGTGTCAGTAATTTAAGACTTTCCTAAATTCATCAATTACGTAATTCATTGGATATGTAGTACAAGGAACGCTGGAACTAAAATTTATTTTTATCCCAACAGTAAGAATCAGTGAACAAAGTTCTCTTCTTAATAAATCAAAATTCACTTACGCGATTACAAAAAACTGATGCATAAAAACATTCTCAATCAATTAGCATGAATATCAAATATAGTTTGCACACTACTTATCGAGTTTGAACTCTGCATTGCGTTAAAACAGCATGTAGGCATATATGCGCGAATGAAACGTACGTGAGGGCACTTTGAACACAAAATAAATTATATAGGAATTGATACTAGGAAGTTGTTCTCCATATGACTGTATAAGTGGTGAGAGCAACAGAAGACAAGAGGGTCAAATCAGATTGAACATTAACATAACCAGTTATAGTCCCATCCAGAAAGGTGAAAAGATGTGTCACTGAATGGTTCCCATCCATCCATAAATCAGGTTTCCAACAACTAGAACCATATGTCAGGTAAAAACAATCTCGTTAAGTAGAAATGCAAGATGCAGTGAATTTGTATGTCCACTGCAATTTAAGGTCATTTTTGGAAGCTAATAGATGACTAGCCTGAAATAATTAACCATGCTCTCGTGTAATGTTTCCCATGCAAATAGAAATATATGTTAATATTTGTGATAACAACTGTTGTTGTTCGCACAGTAACGTTACACTGCTACTCGAATAGGTGCGCGTGAAAAAAATAATTCTCTAAAGCTTGCTTTCTCATTTTTATTTTCAGATATACGGGAACCGACAGCGGGATTTGGAGCAATCCTCCATTGAAAGATGCCCTTCAGGACAATATGGGATAGGGTTGTTCACTTCGGATAAAAGCGAAGTGGGGCCTGACCCAAGAAGGATCGTAGAAATACATTCTCGCGCCTTATAGGAGCTATGAATGGATTCAGAACGGCTCAAAGTAATATCTTTTTGTGAATGCAGCGAGCAGGTTTATAAAAGATTCCATTTGTTATGCTTTGCCTAAGTTATCTGAATAATATTATGCAACTTTCCATCTTGTGGTGTAACACGACACATCAAATCTGTACAGTCCAATTGCATGTTTCCCAAATGAGCCATGGTGGTGTGTGTCAGAATAACTTTAGCCTGCATACAGACATGAACCAGGGGAATTTCTCGTTATAAAGCTCTTCAGGTACATAACCTTCTCCACAATGTTCTGTGGTGTTGCGCAGAAAGGGTCTCATCTGTCTAATGCAACTGATATTCCTAGTATTCTGAAAAGACAAGCCTTACATGTGACGCACTTCCTGACCGAATTATTGCTAATCCACAATAACTACTTTTTTTAAAGTTCCATAATAGAAGATTCTGCATTGGTCATATTGGAATAGAACCCCAACTTCCAGTCGATTCTTCATCGTCTACACGGAGGAATAGTTCTTGTTGAATGGAACAGAACTGAATTAAGACGATGGCTAAATCGTGAACAAACGTGATAATAGGCTAAATATATTTCACACCCAACTAGGGTATGGAGACAGCTATAGACGCCGTTTTGGAAGAAATTTACAGATGCAAGCGAAGGGCAACAGTGAACTATCGGAAGAGGATTTTAGTACTGTGTTAGAGACTTCAAAAGCTACCATTGACTTGTTTGTGAATTGAAGTTTGATTTTTAAGCTCCCGTTTCAAGCTTTTAATCGGTTGTTGTTATGTCCGATCACCTTTCTATGTTACTTTGCTCGATATCATCGTCTGTCAGGAGCCGCCCGCAGAGGGAAGTAGCATTATCGGTGTTTTGGAAAGTACATGTCGGTGTTAGTGAATCCAATTTACCTAATAAATAAAAAGTTTAGTTCAGAGAAATCTGTCCTCTTGTACATTCTTAAACTCCACTCAAGCTGCTGCTGGCAACGGAATACCAAACAACATTCATTTTAATTTTTATTTGTAAGGAATATGAAAATGCAGGATTGGTTTTCATCGAGGTCACGCATTTAATTGTTGTAGTTTTGAAGGACACAATTAATCGCCATTTACCTGTATAAAAACTTCTAATATCAAAAGTGTGAGATATTACACCCATTTAATAAAGTGTCAACTATTGGTGCAAGAGCAATGGATAATCCAAAAATATATAACTGTTTTGTCGTAGCGGGATGCGCCACATTATAACTGTAAACACGGATATCCCACCACATCAGCGGTGAAAGCCAATTTCATGATAAGACGGTCGACTCTACCCGGCGGTCATTTGAATTGGGTTTAGAATATTTTCATAGGCATTCCACACCTACCAAAAACTTCTCATGATTTCGCATACAGCATACAAATTTGACGGCCACTGTAATAAATTCCAAAAGATTCGTTGTGTTGGGAATTCATTTTGAAAAATGCACAGGTTTAAGGAGATAGAAACTTCTTTAACATTTAAGATTCTTTCTATATATATCCCCTGGAATTCAGAGAGAAATGTTGGCGATCGCACCAGAGAAAATGTGAATATTCTTCTGGATATATGAAAATCAACGACAGACCTGAGGGCCTGGTTATAAGTTCAGTAGTAGGGTATGCATCGTATCTAACTGAGACAAAAAACTAGACAGCTGGGTGTTTGAAAGTATTCCTTTAAGTTACATTGGGAATACGAGAAATTACTTCGATCTGGTCTTGGTCTGTGATTGAGAGAATGGGGTTAGAAAAGCCACGGGAGATGGAAAGGTTGAGAGGATAGAGGTGAATAATGGTAGGAAAGTTCATATGAAGGAAAATATTAAGGGAATACAGGAGGACAGCGAACGCACAAGGGGAAGAGAAAGGTGGGTGGCGAAGAAGATTCAAATCATTGAAGATGAGGAGTCACGCAGTGCAGAAGCCGAAGGGAGAAGGAGTGAATCTGTCTCATTGCGAAACTTGGACTCGGAGTTGGGTGGGCTATATCGAATGAAGATCTTAAACAAGTACCGAGAGGAATGGAATAAGATGAAGGACTTAAATGACGATACAGCCGAAGTAGTTTAGGTCTTTTAAGATGTATAGGCAGGTGGCAGACCTTATCGAGAGTAAAGTGTCGTCACTCATGAGCCATCGTTTCCTTCAAGGCTGTAATAACAATGCTTTCATCCACATTACGATGCAATGGGCGACAAAGGCTTGATTCCCGAACGAGAAGATCTGTGTAGGGGTGTAACTCATTGATCGGTTAAGTAGAATTCCATAGATTACTGCCGAAGGAGGTGATTAATTTATGATGGTGGTTGAATAACTGACCGGAGGGGTGAGTAATATATGATAGTGGTTGGCACATTTCACCCGCAAACAGCAGGCTAATCGAGGAACTTGACGAGTCAGCAGCATTTGATTATTGAGACTGTTTCCGATAAAGTGGCAGAAATGATTGCCTTGATAGGAGCTGCAGGTAATACATTGAGAGTCATACAGAAGGTATACTTATGCAAGAATGGTGTGTAGTTTCTTTTTAGCATTGGAGCAAATAGTACAGAAGTAACTGTAATTTCGTTAGCCGAGGCTTCTTTGCTGTGCATCAGTTTCAGATAAAATGTAATTCATAATTAGCTTTGTATTAATGTCCTTGGTCTAATTCTTTACCATATGCACATGACAACGATCGTTGAAATGCGTGTATTTTAGTTCTCCACGGCACTCTTAGAACGACCAGACTCTCAAGGATTTAATTTCACATGAAATCAACAGAATTAAAAATAAGGAATGATATAAAAAGGACAGCCGACTCTCTATCACCAGTTTCACGCTGTGCCATCAAGTCAAGGTTTATCCTGGTGACACTGCCATTAGTGATTACAAATGTGCCAAAGAACACATCACTGATGGGTCTTCTTCACGTAACACTTAGAGATTCCAGAAACAATGGCCAGATGTTCTGCTAAAGTTAAATAAGGGCATTATAAGGACATAGAAGCAGAGCTAGCTTAATTAGGTTACAAATTATGCTAATAGAGATTCAGTGGCAGACAATTAAGAAGATATTTGGAATACACAGAATAAATACATTCCAACAACAAAGAAAAATTCCAAGGAGGGACCCAACATCTGTGATTAACTAAAAAAGTTAAAGTTGGTCTTAAACTAAAAGAAAAACCAAATTATTGTGTAAAAAGATATGGTAGTCAGAAGAATGGGCCGAATATAAAAAAAGGAACGAACAACTAAAAGATTTATAAGGAGGGAAAAATCAGAGTACGGGAGAAAGCTTGCTAGAAATAGGAAGAAAAATAGATAGCAAGAGGTTCTATAGGTATTTTGAAAAGAAAACAATTAACAAAGTGAGCGTTCGTCCTCTGGAAAGTGCATCTGGGGGATTAATAAGGGAAAATAAGGGAATGACAGATGCATTGAACAGGCATTTTGCATCGGTCTTCACTATAGGGGATACAAGTACCATTCCAGAAATAGCTGTAAATCAGGAAATGTACGGGAGGGAGGAACACAGGAAAATTACAATTACAAAGGAAATGGTGCTGAGCAAATAGTTGGTGCTGCGGGCTGACAAGTCCCCAGGCCCTGGTGGACTGCATCCTAGGGTTTTAACAGAAGTGACTAGTGAGATAGTTGATGTGTTAGTTTTATTTTTTCCAAAATTCTCAAGATCCAGGGAAGGTTCTATTAATTTGGAAAATAGCGAATGTAACTCTTATATTCAAAAAGAGAGGAAGAGAGAAAGCAGGGAACTTCAGGCCAGTTAGCTTAACATCTTGCATAGGTAAAATGTTAGAAACTATTAGTAAGGGCATAATAGCAGGGCACTTAGAAAAATCCAAGGTAAACGAGCAGAATCAACTTAGTTTTGTGAAAGGAAAGCCACGTTTAACCAATTTATTGGAGTTCTTGAAGAAGTAACATGTCCCATGAATAAAGGGGGACTTGTGATTTACTGTGCTTAGATTTACAGAAGACATTTGATAAGATGCCATATCAAAGGTTATTGCGGGAAATGAATGATTATGGTGTAGGGGATAAAATATTGGCATGGATTGAAGATTGACTAGTTAGCCAAAAGCATAGAGTGGCATAAATGTGTCGTTTTCTGGATGGCAAGCTGTGGTGTGGCAAGATGAGTGCTGTGCCACGTGGATCAGTTCTGAGGCCTCAACATTTTATAATTCATATAAATGACTTGGAAGAGGGGACCGATGATATGGTTAGTCAGTTTGCTGACTACATAAAGATAGGTAGGAAAGTAAATTCTGAAGAATACATAGGGAGGCTACGAGTAGATATAGATAGGTTACGTGAGTGGGCAAAAGGGCTGACAAATGGAGCCCAAATGGGACAAATGGGACAAAATGTGAAATCGCCCATCTTGGCAGGAAGAATAAGCAAGAAGCATATTATGTAAATGATGAGAGATTGCTGAATTCTTAGATGCAAAGGAATTTAGCCATCCTAATGCATGAATTGCAAAAGCTTATGTTATGAACATAGCCAATATTATTAGCTGAGCGAGCCAGATTCCAGGGAGCAGTCTGTCTTACTGATCATAACCATTTTTTTTATTTTTGAAAACAAGGAGGAAAAGCTACGGACCCCAGAAGCATAGAACTCCACTCTCACCTTTAGGATTTTAAAAAAGTTAGAAGATTTTTTAATAAGTAGAGAAAAAACTTAAACACATAAGATTCACTTTACACAGTTGAAACAGTCTTAAAAAGCACCTCCCCAAAAGACTCACTTAGTCAGAGCACACAAGTAAACTACTTGGCAGAAACTCCCTTATAGAATTGTTTAAGTATAAAAATCCAGTAATATTACTCCAATGCAAAGCTGTTCTTACTTCAATAAAGACATGCCACAGGACTCCTCAAACACTTCTAATCTGCCATGTAAATCCAAGAAAGTGCAGAAAACAAACTACTTTCTGGAACAAAGGCTTTTCTGGTTTTACTGGCTGGCTGTTTCAGATTTCATACCTTCTATCAGTACAGAGCTGTACTGAGCTTACAGAGGACATTTACACCACACAGCCACCACAACTCAGCTCAACATCTTTCCTTAAATATCCTTTCTCTCCTTCAACCCTTCAATTCAGATTTCATTTCCCTCAGCACCTCTTTGAACTCACCTTTTTCAAAAATAAAGAATCTTTCAAGTTTTCCTAATGCCTCCAGTTTCGGGTCTAATAACATTTAATAAACATCCATTGTTTCCTTATGATATCTTTGAAGTTGTAGCAGTCCCTTAAACACCCTTTTGAAATTCAACAGTAGAAAGCCTAGCCCTTACCTATCTCCTTACGATTTAAAAAAATCCAACTTATCCAATTTAAATCGCTTTTGACGGTGGAGGACACTGTAAACATTCCAAAGATATCAAATAAGCAATGAACCAATGGGAGGAAAGATCTTATAATAGTGTCCATCTCGAGGTACAAAGTATTTGACAAACTAATAGGACTTATGGCAAACAAGTCGCCAGGACCTGATGGCCTGCATCCAAGGGTTTTAAAGGAAGTGGCTGCAGAGATAGTAGAGGCATTGGTCGAAATATTCCAGGACTTGCTGGATTCCTGGATGGTCCCAGTGGATTGGACAACAGTTAATGTGAATCCCCTGTTCAAGAATGGAGGAAAACAAAAAGCAGGAAACTATAGGCCAGTCAGCCTCACGTTTGTCGTTGGGAAAATGCTAAAGTCCATGATTAAGGGAGAAATAGCAGGACGTTTAGAAAAGCTTAACAGAGCAGAGTGAACTTGGTTTTGTGAAAGGGAAATCATGTTTGACAAATCTGTTAGAGTTCTTTGAGGATATAACAAGCAGAGTTGATAAAGGGGAACTGGTGGATGGAGTGTATCTGGGTTTCCAGACAGAATTCGAAAAGCTGCCACATAAAAGGTTATTGCAGAAAATAGAAGTTCACGTTATTGGGGGTAATGTATTAACATGGATTGAGGATTGCTTAACACACAGAAGACAGAGAGTAGGGATTAATGGGCATTTTCAGGTTGGAAAGACATAACTAATGTAACACAAGGAGTAGTCCTAGGCCCTCAATTATTTACGATCTATATTAATGAATGAATGAATTACAACTTGGCGGAGGGGCAAAGTGTAATGTATGCAAATCTGCTGACGATACAAAAATAGTTGGGAGGGCATCTTGTGATGAGGACATAATGAATCTGCAAGGGGATATAGTGAAGTTGAGTGAATGGAGAAAAACTTGGCAGGTGGAGTTTAACAGAGGAATGTGCAAGGTCATGCACTTTGGTGGGAAAAATCAAATACTGACTATTATTTAAATGGAGAGAGAAAGAATTGCAGCACAGAGGGATCTGGATGTTCTTGTGCATGCAACACAAAAACGTTAGCATGCAGGTGCAGCAAGTAATTAAGAAGGCAAATGGAATTTCGGCCTGTATTGCTGGGGGCTGTAGGTTAAAAATAGGAAAGTCTTGTTACAACTGTACTGGGTCTTGGCGGGAGAGTACCTGGGGTACTGTGTACAGTTTTGGCCCCGTATTTAAGAAAGTATATACTGGCGTTTGAGTCAGCTCAAAAGAGATTCACTAGGCTGATCCCTAGGATGAAAGGGTTGACTTATCAAGAACGGCTGAACAGGTTAACGCTTTATTCATTAGAGTTTAGAAGAACGAGGGGTGATCTTATTGAAACGTATAAGATTCTGAGTGGGTATGACATAGATGTTGAGAAGATGTTTCCACTTGTAGGAGAATCTCGAAGCAGGGGGCATAGCTACAGAATAACGAGGCACTCATTTAAAACTGAGATGCAAAAGAATTTCTTCTCTCAGAGGGTAGTGAATGCTTGAAAATCTCTACCCCAGAGAGTTGTGGAGGCTGGATCATTGAAAGCATTTAAAGAGGAGATAGATAGTTTTTGAAATATCGGGGAGTTGAAGGTTATGAGGAGCTGGCATGAAAGAGGATTGAGGCCTGGGAAAGATCAGTCATGATCTTATTGAGTGGCGGGGCAGGCTTGAGGGGAAAAATGGCCTACCTCTGCTCCTATTTCTTATGTTCGTATGTACTTGTAAATCCAACTTGACCATAGCCTCATGCATGCAGCTAGCACCTTTGCCCTTTTATCTCCAACTCTCAAAGACAAGCTGTCTCTCTTAGACTTCCCCCAGTTTAATTAATCATGGACATGCACACAAATACATACATCCTTCTTTACAGAATACAAGCATTTTCCAAAAATATTTTTTAAAAATCCATCTTCACACCTCCCTTAATGCAAAATTATGAAACGTCATATTTCAAAAATAGCTTTCATTTTCTCAGCCCACTTCGTATTACTTACTATATTTAACTTTCAAAAAAAAAACACATGCATCAACCATCAAAACATGTACAAATCTTTTGTAAGAATACCATTTATTCCAGTCCGTTCTCAATTTCCTGACATCCAAGCCCTTCTGAATTTAAACGCTTGACAATGCATCTGAAATTAAACTGTCTCATCCAGCCACATGCATATTGTTTACTTTGAACGGTTGCAGTAACAGACTTCACCGGAACAGTCTGGCATTTTTATCTCGAAACCTCTCCAGAAACGTCAAAGGCAGTTTATACAACTGTTTCAGAAAAGTTGTTTTCAACATACAATTCAAAATGCTGCAAAGCTGGAACCAAGTCTCTTTTTTTTTTGTTTGAATATTTCTTCTGATCTGCATTCAACTTCTGTGAAAGGTACCCTATGGGTTTTCTCAAGTCTTATTTCACCTTCCTGTAGCAACACTGGATAACTGTCTCCCCCTGGTCGGATGCTGGTAGGTGCAGCCATGCAGTGCATTCATCTGTTGCCATCCGAGAGGTGGCCAGCACTCTCCATGAAGCATTTAGGGACCGTCACATAGAAGCTGCAGCGATTGCTCCTTATGGACAAGCTCTACCCGCAGAGGCCGTGGCTGATGACACCCGTGCGGTATAATGAAGCTTATGCTGCAACTCGCAGTTTGGTGGAGCAGACCATTGCAATGGTGAAGATAACGTTCCAGTGCCTGGACCTGTCTGTTGGAGCTTACGGGGATGAGGTCGAGGAGGTCCTCGGAGGCAACGATGACGGGGACGAGGCCCTCACACTGGCTAGGTGAGGGAGGCGCGCTCGGGAGGACATCATAGCTGCTAGATTTGTGGAGGGCTATGCCGACATGCAGTAAAGTTATCCCACAGATCCTCACAATGCATTTGTGATCATTTGACTCCAGTCTGCCTTATGGCAGCACGGAGGCCCTCTCTGAGAATGCTCCTATCATAGAGATACAGTGGAGGCCCTAATAGTGGCTCTATTGCAGGAGGGTAATGATGGCATGCAGTGAGGACACTCCTTAAATTTTCACATAGCCTCTGAGGATGCCTGACGCCTGTCTGGCCAAAGACAGCTCCCTTGCACCCTTTGATTTTGTTCATATCATAGTGACATAGCTAAGAAACCTTAGAAGAATCTGATGCTTTGTCCGCTTTCTGCACTTGAGCACTTCAGTAGTCACAGATGCAGAAGAGTTGGGGGCCAGCCCTTCCTTAAAGTTGCTGAGAGCACATCGAGAGAATGAGAGAACTCTGGGGTGCCTGCCCCCTACATTCTGGCAGCCATGACAAGCACCACAGAGGTACAGGCATCAGCAATATTTCCAGAGAGCGTGCGGCCAGACTATTACTTTAGTCTGAAGACAGAACGCAGAGAAGAGACCCGGGGCTGAGACACCTGCCTTTATTTTGTGCAGAAAGGTTTCACAATTGAGTGACAAGAACACTGTTCATCAGAACAAGGAGTTATCGGCAGGGAAACATTCTTGATGGCATATTGACAATAGATAACAGTAAGTAAAAGTGAGTAACACCCATGCACAGGCAGTGCAACTAATTCTCCTTAAGTGTCCTAACACTGTTGCTACATCATTATGCTCCCCGGGCATTCACAATGAAGGTGGAAGCAGCCGGCTGAATGTGACGCCCTGCCTGTGATGACATTTGCCAACGGTCTCTAGAGGAACCAGCCTTGGACGCCCTGAGCTGCTCTCTGGGTCCTGCATGTGGCAGTGGCAGCCTCCTCAGCCTGTGAAGCTGCAGATGCTGAGGTGACAGGAACAGTGGATTTGGATGGGCTGGTCACTCCTGGAGTCATCTGGGTGGATGAGCCTGGAAAGTGCACCTTCTGGCCTTCCTCCCTATGTGTACCCATGGGCCCCTGGCTGACTCCATGAGGGGAAGGGGTAGCTGGAGTGAGACTGAGCTGCCCCACACCCCTCTCGCATGCACACAGTTGTAGGCCAACTATGGTGTCAGCGATGGAGTTGAGCCTATGCAGCAATGCAGGAGTGACATCCTGGACCAAGATCTCCATGGCGGCCACCACCCTACCAGCGTTGGCCTCGGTGCATTGGCATGCCAGCACTCTCAACTCAGCCTGAAGGTGGACGGACTCCTCCATTGTGCCTTACAATCCGGGGAGTTCAGTGGACATCCCTATCTGGTGTACCCAAGCTTGCCTTTGCAGCTCAGCAACTGTGCCATGGCCGAGTCCAAAGGCCCGTCGTCTGACACAGCCGATTTCTGGCCTCCAGCAGTCCTCCAAATGCTGGGTACTTGGGAAATCCCTGCTGCCGCCTGCTGTGGATCAAACAGTGTGATGTGCTCATCAGATTATGATCCCATATCTATTCCAAATGTGGGTCCCACCGAGGTCTCTGCACTGGTAGAGGGCGTGAGTGAGAGCTGTGAAGGGTCTCCAGGGACATATTTTCAGATTCCCCTTCAGAGGTTTCTTCACGGCTTGATTGGAGGCCCTGCATCATGGACTCTGTTGGCTGTTTGGCAGATGTGCCTGAAAAGCAAGGAGAGATAATTAATGCATCGCAGTGGCCTGTGAAAGGGGACACATAACTCACAGCATGGTTGTCTGATGGATGTTGCACTGCTGGATCCTCAATTGGTAGAGCAGTGCTGACCTCACTGTCAGCACAGCACTGGTCCAGATTCTCACCAGCCAGCTGCATGGCACTGCTTTCAAAGTCCGTGAGGTCCTTGATTTCGGGCATTCCGCCACCAGTCTGCGATTTCTGTCTCTTTTTGTGTGCCAGCATGTGCTGCATGGATAGAGATGGAGAAAGTTTAAGCCAGGCGCCTGCCAGGCCAGATGATAAGCACGCCTGGCCTGTGTGGGTGGTGAGTGGTCCCATGGATAGGACGAGGACAATGAAGGTGTGTGTGTGAGAGAGTAAGAGGTGGTGTCCTTTGAACTGGCAGTAAGTGTCAGTGTGAGTTGAGAGTGATGAAAAGAGTGGCGTACCCTAGTGGGACACATCAGCCTTGGAAATCCCTTGGAATTCCTATTTGCACTTTAACTGCATGCTCTCTCAGCTTTGCTTTAGCCAGAGATTTGAAATATCCTCATCAACCCTTCTGTCATCTCGTCAAAAAATTCCAGCAAGTTAGTTGAGCACAATTTCACCTTTAAGAATCTATGCCAACACTTCATAATCAACCCACATTTTTCCATGTGACGACGAAATCTATCCCGAATAATTGTCTCCAGAAGCTTCCCCATCACTGAAGTTAAACTGACTGCTCTGCAATTGCTGGGCATATCTTTACACCCTTTTTTGAACAAGAGCATAATGTTTGCAATTCTCCACTCCTCTGGCACATCCTCTGAGTCTAGGGAAGACTGAAAGTTTGTGGCTCGTGCCCCTGCAATTTCTGCTCTCACTTCCTTCAATAACTTTGGGTGCATCTCATCTGGTCCCAGTACCTTGTCAAACTTAAGTATCGACAGTTTATCCAACAGTCTCCTTAACAATTTTGAATCCCTTTAGTGACAGAGTTTCCTCCTCTGTCCGGGGCCTCGGTAGCATCTGCTTCCTTGGTAAAGACAGATGCCAAGTATTCATTTAACACCCCAGCCATGCCCCCTGCTTCCATGCGTAAATTTCCTTTTTGGTCCTTAATCGGCCCTACTCCTCCTTTACCACCCTCTTCCTATTTTTCTGCCGAAAGAAAACTTTGGGATTACCCTTTATGTTTCCTGCCAGTCTTTTCTGAATAGGCTTCTTTGCTTCTCTTATTTCCTTTTTCACCTTCCCTCTGAACCTTCTTTATCCCGCTTGGCTCTCAGTTGTGTTTTCCACCTGGCACCTTTCATAAGTACACTTTTTCTTCTTTATCTTAATTTCTAACGCCACTTTGGTCCAAGGAGCTCTGGGTTTGTTTGCCCTGCCTTTCCCTTTTGAGTGACTATGAACTCAAATATCATCAAAATCGGTGGAAATAAACTGAAGCCACTCACTCTCACACACCCATATCAAGCCGGGCGAAAGGCTCTAAACGTCGATTCTCGCACTTGGGAGACAGCGTCTGTGTTATAAGACATATTCCACCTCAGACTCAGTCAGGATGATTCCATGATTCTGCAAGCGTGTGATGCAATATGAATGGAAATGGCACAAATGTTAAATTTTAGAAGAAAGATGCGGTTTAATATCAAATATTGTAAAGAGAGGTAGCGTTGTAGCTGCTGAGGTGAGATTTGTAAAGATTCACGTGTCTACTTAGCTATTATTTCGAAATACTTATTTTTTTATGAGTTTGGACTTGAAGTTCCTTTTATTAACCAGTATTCTCACAATATACGTTCTTAAATCTGCGAAACATAGTTGACGTCCATTTAAGGTTGCTGGCCTGTAGTATGTTGAACTATGCGTCCTCATTGTTAGTCTCATGTTCATGTAGTACGCAGCTGAAAAATGCAACTAACAGGTGGAAAAACACGTGGCATGTTTGAATTGTATTTAATTATAGCAACAGTCTAGTTTATATATTTAACTATTCCCTCAGGTGGAATGTCGTATTTTTGAAAAAAAATTGCACCTGCCTGCTAACACATCAGTTTCGTCTGCAAAACGCATTTCGTGCACGATTCGTCAAATGGAAGATGATCTAAAAAAAACGTTTACTAATAAGTTTGAAGATTCCAATGCTCAAGATCATAAATATTGTAACCTTTAGAGTTTAGAGTTTGTGGACTATTCAATATGAATTGTAATAGGGAGCAGGTCGAGAATAAAGAACCAGTTTTTTCCATGTGTCACATCAAGCTATGGATGCTCGTAACTTCCATTTTGACCAATAATTCGGCGGAAAACTGAGAAATCCACTGTGCTGTTTCTCTATTATACTTGACTGGTTGTGAATAGAAGAGTCACTCGGCAAGTACTGGGCACGGTAGCATCGCGGTTATGTTATTGGTATTAGCAATCTCGAGGCCTGGGCTAGTAATCCGAAAGACGTGAGTTCAAAATTGTTGAATTCAAATTCAGTGAATTAAATACATTTTTAATAAAAAGCTAGTATCTGCAATTATGAAATTTAAACTATCTGATTGTGCCACAAACCCGCTAGACACACCGATGTTCTTTAAGGAAGGAAGTAGGCCATCTTTACTGTGTCTGACCTACACGTGACACCAGCCCCACAGTAACGTGGTTGATTCTCAACGAACATAAGACACCCAGTTGAGTAACTAGCATGGGCAATAAATGGTGTTCTTGCTAGGGCCTTCTAGGTCCCGTCAACATATAAAAAGCATGAAACTCCCGGGTCCATGATTGTTTTAGGAATGTGTATTTTCATCAAAACCGCCGTAATTTACGGTGAGAATGCGCGAAATGTCGCAAACCCACAGGACAATAGCAACTATCAGTAAGGATTCTTTGGCAACTCCTTCCCCCGAATCCTTTTCAGTTACAATGTTTGTAACTTGATCTACATAATTATTCAAGAGCTACTGATATTCCAGCATGTGTGGAGGTATTTATGCAATTTAGTTTACCCAAGAACATGAATAATATTGTGCGTGACTAAAACATACAAATAATATTTTATGCAAAAAATGAATAGGGAATCCATCAAAAGTTAATATGCGCTATATAAACTGATGTTTTCTCATTTGAAAAAATAGTTATTGAACCAATTTTTAAAAAAATTTAAATGCGACAAAGTATCCACAGATGCCTTCATCTAGTGTGGCTTTCTCGTTTCCTTATAATTGCTGCATATTATGTAAATGAATAAAAGCGTGTGGAGGCTACGTTAGTGGAACATACAAGCAACCGTTTTGAGTTCAAATGAAATCTCAGCAAGTTATGAAACCGAATTCAATAAACCTGCCATTTCCGAGCTAGAACAAAATTGCTGTAACTTGTATGACATTGTAAGAAAAGCCAACATGGTTAACTAACGTCTTTAAGGAAAGGCCATATTTAATCTGGCCTACATCTTACTTCACGCCCACACTATATGGTTGACCCTAAACGCCCTCAGGGCAGTAAATGCTGCCTTGCCAGCGTCACTCAAAATCTAAGAAGGATTGGCGAAAATGAATCTAATTTGTTATATGTCAGTTCTAAAAATATTCCAATCATTAATGATATAACAGACGAAATAGTACAATCAGTCCAAGTCAATCTGTATGGTTGGATGCAAGATAATAGATAATCAATTTCTTGTTGATCTTTCTCCCAATCCCTGCAAAATAAATTGTTGCAGTGGTTTGACCGAGTATTATATGGTGGAGATTAACATCCAACTGAATGTCAAAACTACACCGAACAGAGGAGAAAATTGCACCGCCCGATTCTACCAGCAAGACGTACACTTATGCTACGAATTCATTTTATCGGTTTCTCAGTAATACTATTTGTTCGGTGTTTTCTGCATTAAAATCGAAATGTGACACAAGGATAAAACTAGTATGAAGGCAGATGCCACTTTATCCTTTGATGAAGAAATTAAAAACTCTGAAATATTCAAAGAGAGCGTCCAATATCATTTTGATTGCACAACCATATATGTGAGAAGTGGACAGTTGTTAGAACACGCCAGCTTTAAGCAATTTGAAGTGATGATTGGTTAAATGTCTCTGTGTTTGCATCCACCAATCAAAGACTGAAATGTTTCTGGAGATCCAGCTACCAACAGACTCAGTGTGGAGTTAGAATGGCTGCCGTATAACACTGGCAATGTTACGCGTGGAAGCGAGGATTATTCTACGAGAAATAAGCTCACATTCCAGAAATCAACTCGGCGATTCAAGTAAACATGCATATTTTTCGATGTCTGTCTTCTTCGATGAAGGAAAAATATACAATAATATTCCTGAACAAGGCATGGCCGCTCTGCCATACGCGAGATTGGTCGTTGTTGAAATGGCCTTTGTTAAAATAAGTTGGTGGATAAAATGGCAAATATTGTGCTTCATGTTACGTTTTGGCAGGTAATTTCTGGACAGATTCGTTATTCGATACCGGAGAATTTGAGCCTCGGTGCTTTCGTCGGAAATATAGCAAACGATTTGGGATTAGATGCAAAACAACTATCTGCTCGCGATTTTCAGATTGTATCGAGTGCTGAGAAGCAATCTTTGGACGTGAATCTAAATAAGGGGATTTTGTACGTAAACGACAACATTGACAGGGAACAAATCTGTGGGTCGAGCATCAGTTGCATTTTAACTTTACAGGGTGTGATACAAAATCCACTGAATATGTACCGTGTGGAAGTGGAAATCCTAGATGTGAATGACAATGCGCCCAGTTTTCCACCGATTCAGTTCAGCTTGGAAATATCTGAAATGGCAGCTCCAGGATCGCGCTTCCCGCTTGAAAGCGCGCACGATCCGGACGTTGGAACAAACTCCCTACAGACCTATCAGCTGGTTCCCGATTTGCATTTTGCCCTGGATATACAGACGCGTAGTGGGGATGGAAAACTACCGGTGTTAGTGCTACAGGACTTTCTGGACCGAGAGAAACAAGAGACACACAGATTAGTCCTAATTGCCAAGGACGGCGGTGTCCCGCAGAGGACTGGCACTGCTAACATAATGATCACAGTAAAGGATGTTAACGACAATGTGCCTACTTTTGCTCAGTCGGTTTATACGGTGCGATTGTTAGAAAATGCACAGATAGGAACATTGGTAATCAAACTAAATGCATCTGACTTAGATGAAGGTTCTAAGGGAGAGATCGTGTACTCTTTTAGCGGCCACGCGTCCATTAGAGTCCGAGAACTGTTTACCATAGATTCAAAACAAGGTTAACAGAGTTAAAGCAAATCTAAATTACGAAGAATCTACTGTTTATGAGATTAATGTACAAGCTGAGGACCGGGGTACCGTAGCAGTTCCTCCGTATTGTAATGTCCTGGTGGAGTTAACAGATGTTAATGACAACGCCCCTGAAGTGACAGTTACACCTTTGTCAAGTCCCGTACGGGAGGATGCTCCAGCAGGGACTGTGATAGCCCTGATCGCTGTAACGGATGCAGATTCTGGAGATTATGGCGAACATCGCTGCCGGGTTGCAAATAACGTTCCCTTCAAACAAGAGCCCTCTTTTGACAATTATTACAGATTGGTTACTGATCAGCTGCTCGATCGTGAAGCAGTCTCGGAGCACAATGTTACAATCTTATGCAATGATGCTCGTCCCATCTCCGCTTACAAATACATCACGGTGCAGATTTCAGACATTAACGATAATGCGCCCCGCTTTACGCAGTCTTTATATACCACCTATGTGACAGACAACAACGTCATAGGAACATCAATATGCTTAGTGACTGCTCAGGATCTTGATCAAAACGCTCTCCTGTCCTATTCCATTTTAGAGACTTTGGTTCAAGGTTCTCCCGTATCTTATTATGTTGAGATAAATTCGGAAACAGGCAGCATATTCTCTCGGCGCTCCTACGCTTACGAGCAGCTTAAATCTTTTCAGATCCGAGTCCAAGCCCAGGATACTGGGTCACCGCCATTGGAGGACAACGTGACAGTGGAGGTCATCATTCTGGATCAGAATGATAATAGCCCGGTGATCGTGCCCCGCAAGCCGAATATGGATCAACGGTGGTTGAGACAATCCCCGGCTCCGCCCACTCAGGATATCTAGTAGCTAAGGCGACCGCAATTGATGCCGATGCTGGTCAAAATGCACGTCTCTCTTATCAGTTGTTAGAATCTACTGACCCTGGCCTTTTTACTATTGCGCCTGTCACGGGGTAAATCTGGACAATCCGCAGTATTGATAACAGGGATTCTAATAAGCAACGTCTAGTTGTCCTGGTGAAGGACGGCGGTAAACCATCACTTCCGGCCACAATGACCCTCCTCTTAACAGTGACGGATATTGGTGCAGAAAGACTTTCGGATGTCTCTGGTTGGTCAGATGATCCCACGTTTGCTTCTGATTTCAGTCTTTACTTAGTTATAGCCTTGGCGGCAACGTCGTCAGTACTTTTTGTGATTGTAATTGTTCTTGCCACTAAAGTGCTCAGACACAGAATCGGATGCAGCAGCCACAACTGTGCCTACTGCTGTTTCGAACCATGTGATCATCTGGATGGATTGCAAAAAGACAATCGGAATCTACAAATTCCTGAGAATTATGTCGAAGTATTTGGAGGTGACCTTCTCTCTCAGCATTTCCGCTACGAGTCCTATTCGACCTTGCGTTCGGCCAACAGAGACGTTACATTTATCAAAACATCTAGTTTAGGAAAAAATCCGAATGTCGTCAAGGTTGAAAACTGTGTGAATGAAGGACATGCGAAAAATGCGTATTCTGACAAACGGTCTAGCGAGGTGAGACAATTACCAAATATCCGATAAATTTAGGTCACGAATATTCATTTTATAACATTGATGGGTTCCATTGCACCCAGTATTCTTGCTTGATAAATAGTCGTTTGGTAGCACGAAACTTAAGTACTGCTGTAAAAGAGACACGGAAGCCTTTTGGTTTGCACTCATCAAGGCGGATGTAAATTGTCAAATTACAAAGGGAGAAACAACTTGTACTGCATGAGAAAACACTTCCGATCGCACTAATAATTACACTAACAACCAATTTAATATTCTGTCTCGGGCTTGCATGGTAGCATCGCTAGAAGTTACATATATTCATACACAGGGACCTGTCCTCTGCCAGAAGGAATTTTTCCAGGCATTGAATTAATTAAAACCACGAGGAACAATTCCAAATGGCAGCACCTCAACCAATCAGAGCTGACTTGCCATCTAATCAACGCCCTTTCCTCATGCAATATAAATTGTTTCTCGCTTTCAAATTTGGCAGTCTCGCGGCTGTCTTGGTGAGTGCAAGCAAGAAGCTTGGACAATGTGTCATTTTCAGCAATGCTTGTCTGATATTTCGATAATTTTTAAACTTCATCAGCAGAAGTCTGTCCGCTACCCAGTAAGAATATCTTAAAGTGCATTTTGCTAAAGACAAAGATTTGTATCAATTGCTTATTCGTGGCGTCAGCGTTATTAGGACCGCACAGTGAAACATGTTCCATGTCGGAAAGTCAATGTCTACATGCATAGTACACACTGGAATAAAAGCAGAAAGGGTTGGAGCAAAACCTCAGCAAGTCTGGATCGCATCTGAGAGAGACAATGTGAACGTTTTAAGTCGAATGCGACTCTTATGAAGTTCTAAATGACGGCAGAAATCTGACGAGTTTCATGCCATCTAAATGGGGAGGGCAGGGAGGGTAGGGTAGGGTAGAGGGAGGGAGAGATTAATTGACAAATGTGTGCTGGGACAAATAGCAAAGGGAATGGTAATAGCAAAGAGATAAAGCCTTTTCCATAGTGAGAGCAAACGTCAGAATAAGGAACAGGTCTATCTGAAAGCAAAAACATGAAAAACAAGGGACAAACAGCACATTGGAAGCCACTGGAATTCAAAAAGTAAACGTTCACTTGCGGGATTTTTCAGATGGCGGGGTTTCCTGGTTCTCCACTTGAAGAGTCGAAAGGGAATGCACCCCTTCTGGTCACAGCAGCTCCATGATCATTTAACCTTTCGAAGAATTTTGATTGGCTGGAGACAAGACTTCCGACCGTCGCTTGGGCAGACGTCCCGCCTCAAAGAGCTGCCAGTGGCAGCAATGTTCAGAATGGGTAATACAAGCAGTCCCCAGGTTTTCCGTCCCAGAAACTAAGAACAGTTAAGTTCTGAACATCTCATGTCAGGAAGGGGTCATACCTACATAAAACATATGAACAAGGAGCAGGAGCAGGCCATTCAGCCCCTTGAGCCTGGTCCGCCTTTTAATAAGATAATGACTGATCTGATGGTAACCTGAAACCTGTATCCCACCTACCCCTGATGACCTATCACCCGCTTGCTTGCCAATAATCCATCCACCTCTGTCTTAAAAATATTCAAAGAATCTGCTTCCGCCACCCTTCCTGGAAGGAACTTCCAAAGACTCGCGATCATGACTGAAAAAGTTTTGCCTCATCTGTTTTAAATGGACCAACCTTTATCTTTTAACAGTGACCCCAGGTTCTAGATTTTTCCACAGGAGGAAACGTCCTCTCCACATCCACCCTGTCAAGACGTCTCACGATCTTATATTTTTCAATGAAGTCATCTCTTACTCTTCTAAATGTCAGCCAATACAAGCCAAGTCTGTCACCTCAGAAGAACCTTTCCTCAGATGGCAAATCACCCATTTCAGTTACTGGTCTGGTAAACCTCCTCTGAGCTGCTTCCAAAGCACTTACATCCTCCCTTAAATAAGGAGCAAATGCTGTACACAGTGCTCCAGATGTGGTCTCACTAGTACCCTGTACAACTGAAGCATAACCTCCCTACTTTTGTGCTCAATCCCCCTCGCAATAAATGATAACATTCTATTAGCTTTCTTAGTTACTTGCTGTACCTGCATACTAGCCTTTTGTGATTCATGCACTAGGACACCCAGATCTCTTTGCACCTCAGAGCTTTACAATCTCTCACCATTTAGATAACATGCTTCTCTGTTGTTCTTTCTGCAAAATTGGCAATTTCATATTTTCCACATCATACTCCATTTTCCAGATCTTTGCCCACTCACTTAGCCTATCTAAGTCTTTTTGTAGCCTTCTTATATTCTCTTCACAACTTACTTTCCTGCTCATTTATGTGTCATCAGTAAATTTGGCAACCATCCCTTCAATCCCTTCATCCAAGTCATTTATTTGAATTGTGAACAGCTGAGGTCCCAGCAGGGAGGCAAGGCAAGGAATGGGGGTTGGGGAACGGGGTGGGGGCGGGGGGGTGCGGGTGGATGGGCAGAGTTGGCATCGTGTCTTTATGGGGAAGCCAGGAGGAGAAGGCAACTGCGAGGTGCAGATCCTATGGGGGATCGCACAATGTGGAAAGTGGGCCCTTGGGGGACTTCCCTTTCATGCCCAAGGCTTAACAGGTGTCAACTGTCTCAATGGTGGCGAGGATGAATGCACCAGCCTACGCCTGCAAGCTATTTAGCGGAGCACTGTAAAATTCTGCCACAGGCTTTTGACTCAGTGACAGGGAAGGAAGGGCAATGTATTTTTAATTTAGGATGGGTTATGACTTGAAGGAGAACGTGCAGTGTTGGCCTTCCCATGTGCCTATTACCTTTGTTCTTCTGGGTGCTAGAAGCCATGAGTTTGGAAGGTGATTTCGAAGGAGACTGGTGAATTGTTGCAGTGCATCTTATGGATGGTGCACGCTGCGGCCACATTGCACCTGTGGTGGAGGGAGTGAATGTTTAAGGCCGTGGGTGAGATGCCAATCAAGTGGGGTGTTTTGTTTCTGGATGTTATCAAGCTCCTTGTACGTTGTTGATGATGCATTCATCCAAGCAAGTGGAGAATACTTCACCACATTCCAGACTGCTGTGTTGTAAATGGAGGAGTCAGGAGGTGAAATATTAGCCACAGAATTTCCAACCTCTGATCGGTGCTTGTAGTCACAATAATTATATGGCTGGTTCAGTTAAGTTTCTCGAAAATGCTGATGCTCAGGATGTTGATGGTTCGGGAATTCAGCAATGGTAATATTGTTGAATGTCAAAGGGAAATGGTTAGATTATCTCTTTTTGCAGATGATCATTTCCTGGCACTCACGTTGTGTGAATGTTACTTGTTACTTGTGTGTTGTTTGCCACTTATCTGCACAAACCTGAATGTTGCCCAAAATTCGCTCCTTGCCACCATGGACTGCTTCATTATCTGAGGAGTTGCGAATGGTGCTGAAAGTCTACTATCGTCAGCAAACATCTTCATTTCTGACCTTATGATGGAAGAAGGTCATTTATGAAGCAGCTGAAGGTGGTTGGTCCTATGGCACTGCCTGGAGTAATTTCTGCAGTGATGAGATGAATGACCTTTAATAGTCACAACCATTCCTTTGTTTTTGGTATGACTCCAGCCAGTAGAAAATTTTCCTCTTTCTTACCATTGACTTCAATTTTACTCAGGCTCCTGAAGGCCACCCGGCATCCACCCAGTCAAATGCTGCCTTGATATCCAGGGCAACCAATCACACCTCATCATTGGCTTTTAGCTCTTTAACCTATGTTTGGACCAATGCTGTCATGAGCTCTGGAGCCTTGTGACAACTAAACTGGACAGCAGCGAGAAGGTTGTTGCTGAGAAAGTGGCCCTTGATAACACTGTGGATGACGCCTTCCATCACTTTGCTGATAATTAGTAGGGAACTAATAGGACAGCAATTAGTTGGATAAGATTTGTCTTGCTTTTTGTGAGCAAAATGTACCTGGGCAAGTTCCCACATTGTCTTATGGATGCCACTGTTTAAGTTGTACTGGAACACCTTGGTTCGGGTTGTGGCTAGTTTTGGAGCACGAGTCGTCAGATGCGATTTTCAGCTGCATCCATTGCACTCAGCCATTTGTTGAGATCAGGTGAAGTGAATGGAATTGATGAAGGCTGGCATATTTGATGATGATAATGGGGAGCTCAAGAGAAGCCGAAATATGCATCACTCACTCAATGTTTTTGCTGAAGGTGGTGGCAAACTCTTCAGCCAATTGTTTGCACTATCTGCTGTCTTAGCCATCATCGACAGTAGGGGCATCCGTTGAGTCTCCTCCTCTTTGTTTAAGCGCCTCACCACCTGGTGGTCAGTCAAATGTGCCCTTAAGCCAGCCAAGTCAGTAGTGGTGCTATCAAGCCAGTCTTACAAATTGTATTCAGCATTTAGGGACATTAAGTTGAGGTAGGGCAGTTGGCGGTAATCAGCAGGAGGCTTCCTTGACCATGTATAACCTGATGCCATGATACTTCATGGAGTCCCGAGCCAATGGTGAGGATCCCCAGGGCCAATCCTCCCCGACTGCATTTCGCTTATGCTGATGAAACTGTCTAGAATATTGGTTGTAAGCCATTGATTTTGTGTGAATGATTCTATCAGGCTGGGACAGCACCCCCAATTTTGGTGTAAATCCCAAGAGCTGGAGATTCCTTAATATATGGACATCTAGTGAACGGTCTTTGGCAAAGAAGACCGCCCAAACATGTTTTTTAGATGCCTTACCTTTGGAACATCAACAGTGGAAATTGTACAATGCTCCATGCTTCTTGATGCGAATGTATACCATTTTATGAAATCTTATGCGGGCAAAACTAAGCTTCGGACCAAACAAGATTCTAAATAAGGTGGAAAATAAACCATACGACTTGTTTCACCCAATTGAAGATAGGAAATGGATTGGAAGCTGCAACATCCTCTGTGTTTCATATAATCCTAAAGCTCGTGGATGATATGGACAACATTTTCGGAGCAAGCAAGTTTGGCTAGAAGGTGCCAGAGGCCATGCCTTCTGATTGTACAACAGGTGCTTGTAGGATTAGCAAATGCACAGTAAATGGCCAGGTTTTTTTTTCTCCTAAAATTGTTCAGCAGTCAGAAGCATATCTGTACTCTTTATGTTTATTATCAGGCAAGTATTACTCAGCTGTATGCTCAACGTAACAGTTTGTGATAATCTTGAGAGGCATTTTCCGTGCAATAAGAACGAGCAAAATTCCTCTGCAATTGCCACACATGGCTACCACCCTTGTTTTGTAATGGACGGATAAAGGATGCATCATTATACTCAAATTGGATGATTTATTTTTGCCAGGCTAGGTGGGCATGGTCCTTCAGAAACTAAGCGTATTAGTGTACTCCAGCCTGATGTATCTCAGCAAGTACAGCATCGAACCTAATATCTTCTAAATGGAAGAAAAAGCTTGACATTCTTAAAGGCAATGGTGACAAGAGTAAGATAATTGAATTTTGTTGTAGTTAATTGATTATCTCAATTTATTTCCTGAAGTTCCGGTTTATTGCATTCTTAAAATGGATAACCTGTCTGCCAAAAAATGTGGATCCTGTCAGTAAACCAGGGCGAGTCAACGGTGGTACTGTTTGTAGTGCTTCAGAGATAATTATATATTCTGTGTGTTGGTTTAAATACAGATTTCTTAGATTTCGTACTCCAACACTTTTCCTGCAGCTTTCTGCGGAGCTCACTACACATATTATTATATGCAACAGCTACAATGCTAACGTGGGAAGTTATCATCTCGCTCCAAACAACTATTTTATTCTCGACGCCCCGACCTGCAGAATGGCAGTCATTGTAAACATTCGAAAAGTGCTTTGTTATAGAAAAGAAATCAACACGCAGGTTAATATTAACTCATCAATATTGTTGTCCCTGCTCAGATTATAACCGTGGGCATTATTTAATTTATTTTTTTGTTATTCATTCACAGGATTTGGGCTTCTCTGGCTGGGCCAGAAATTCTTGCCCATTGGTAGTTGTTCTTGAGAAAGTGGTAGTGAGATGCCTTCTTGAACCAATGCAATCCCTGTGGCGTAGATACACCCAAAGTTCTCTTAGGGAGTGAGTTCTAGGGTTTTGACACAGTGACACTGAAGGAACGACGATATATTTCCAAGCAAGGATGGTGAGTGACTAGGAGGGGAAATTCCAGGTGGTGGTGTTCCCATCTATCTGCTACCCTTGTCCTTCTTGCTGGTAGTGGTCGTGGATTTGGTAGGTGCTAAGGAGCCTATATGAATTCCTGCAGTGCATCTTATAGATGATACACACTGCTGCTACTGTACGCCGGTGGTGGAGGGAGTGAATGCTTGCAGATGTGGTCCAAATCAACCGGGCTGCTTTGTGCTGGATGGTGTCAAGCTTCTTGAGTGTTGTTGGAGCTGCACTCATCCAGGCAAGTGGGGTGTAATCCATCACATTCCTAACTTGTGCCTTGTATATGGTGGACATGCTTTGGAGGGTCAGGACGTGAGTTGCTCATTGCACGATTCCTAGCCTCTGACCTGCTCTTGTAGTCACAGCATTTATATGGCTAGTCCAGTTCGGTTTCTGATCAATGGTAACCTCCAGGATGTTGATGGTGGGGCAGACAGCGATGATGCTGCCATTGGACGTCAAGAGGCGATGGTTAGATTATCTCTTATCGGAGATGGTCATTGCCTGGCACTTGTGTGGCACACATATTACTTGCCACATGTCAGCCCAAGCCTGGATATTGTCCAGTTCCTGCTGCATCTGAGGAGTCGCAAATGGTGCTGAACATTTGCAATCATCAGCCAACATCCCCATTTATGACCTTGTGATTGAAGGAAGGTCTTTGATAAAGTGGTTGAAGGTTGTTGGGCAGGGGACAGTACCCTGAGGAACTCCTGCAGTGATGTCCTGGAGCTGAGATGACTGACCTCCAACAACCACACCCACTGTGTTTTGTGCTATCTATGATTCCAACCAGAGGAGAGTCATTCCTGTCAACATTCCTGCTCTCTAACGACAAATTTATTGTTTGAGTGCATTGGAGAATGTGCACGCACATGCTAATCATCCAAATGAATATAATTGACTTGGATGATGATTATAATGGCCAAATAGGGTCATGTTTTAGTAGACTTATTACTGTCAGACTGTGTAATTGTGTATTATCAAAGAGGTGGAATTAAATTAAATTCGAACTACGAAGAAAAGGGTGGCTTAAGTTTATTGGTCAGGCAATGGACAAATATCCACAATAAAAACCCAGCACAGCGTCGTGCTGGTGGACATTATTGATGTGAATGATATGGTACCTGTGGTCACCTTGAAGTCTTAGTGACGTCCATTTCAAGGCCTTTCTCTGTCCAGTGCAATTATAGTCTCTATTGGTGGAAGAGAATGATTCAGAAGAAAATAGAAAGGTGCAATGTCAAATAGCAAATAACAAAGATCTATCTTTAAGATAGATATATTCCTAAGGGATTGTTGCCGATTACTTTAGCAACAGCTGTTTAAATCAACATATTACAGTGTACAACTACAGGGTTTCATAATCCCCTAGCCTCACAGAATAAAAAGAAAAGCATCCTGGTAGAATATAAATGACAATGCACCATACACTACGCAGATATTATACAGAGCATAACGATAGAGAATACTGTTGCTGCACCGTCATTTCAGTGACAGCTTTCGATCCACGTTTTAGGAGAACGTTTGGTTTATATGCCCTACAGAGTGCAAGAAAATCAGAGTGAGTAAACATCCTCCCGCGTCTTCGTCAATTCATAAAATCTTGTATTTTCTCAGCAAACTTCTGAATACAAAGAACATTTTTCCTGATATAACTTGTGGTATAAGAGTCCAGGGATCCTCCATTTAAAAGCAACTGCTCAGTGGATGTATTTATTCTGGATTAGAACGTCAACCCCTGAGGTGCCATTAATCCCGGAACCAAGTATAAATCAACAGTGGTAGCAACAACATCGCTTTTCGCTCAGCCAGGTGAACTGGCCATAATGGCGTCTGCCACTGATTGGGATATTGGTTTCAGTGCATGACCTTTCTGACAGATTATGGAGCTGATAGACCTTGGAATATTTACTCTATCGTACCTCACTGGCAAATCTGGACAATTCGGAAAATTGTTGAAGAACATGGTAATAGACAAATAGTTGATTATTTTGATTTTATGACAATGGGGTGTGGGGTGGGGGGGTGGGGAGCACTTGCAGCTTACCATGAGCTAAATCCTTTAATTGATCGCCACCATGGGACACACCTTCTCTAAAGAAGTTGGCTTACCTTAAGATGGCAGACGTGTTTCTAATTGAAACCGGTACTCAGTCAGATGTCTGAGGTCAACCACATATTTTTATTTCCTGTGCTTCTAGTTGATGTTATTGATAGCATCGATAGAAACAAAACTGACCTTCACCACAATGATGTTTTCTGGACATGCTTTGCTGCTGAAAACCAATCAATTCCTTACGGAAAAGTTCCACAAAATTCTCCGAATTACTTTGAACTATTCTGAAGCATTTGTGATTATGCAGTGGCTCAAAGTTTCCGGTACAATTCATATTCTGTTAAAGGATCCAGCAAAATGAACTTCATATTGCCTAAGAGATACTAATCTTACACATTGAGGAAAGCCCCAAAAATTTGAAATCTTAGTGGCTTAAGGGAAAATCCAGGCATAAAATTTCAAAAATGCTTTACAAATATCCATGTATAATTGTAATGTTGTTGTATATGGCTGCTGGCGAAGTATAAAATTGACAATGATTTCTAGCTTTTTTTTGATTCCTTTATATCTTTCCTTCCCAAGTGGAGTTATTCATCCTTGTCCTTGGATATTCGAATATGTCTACTGATCCCAGACAGGAACCACTACCTAGTACTAATACTAATACAAGTTTACAAGATTGCTTTACCACTGATCCAGTTACAGACTGTATATAAACTAGGCGTTTTTTTTAATGGCACTTTTGAAAGTATTTGTTTGGTGGTACAGAACTTGAGAATTGCTGAGAAAAGAGTCATGCCATCGAAACGCTTTGTCTCGCACTCATCAAGACATCAATAGGAAAGCAAGCAACAATTTATACCGCATCACAATAGAGTGCTAATTGGTTGGTAAATGGATTCTCAATGGTAGAGGTTTTCCCATGGAGAATGCACCAGGGAGCAGTTAACTGCAAAGCTTTTGTTCAAATTCAAACCAGGCATGTCGACTGTGATTGGTCAAGCTGTCACCATGGAGAATGAACCACAAGTTTTTTCTTTGGTTGAAAAAGGCACAATGTGTGGACTTGTTCCTTCTGTCGTTGTCAGTCCTCAAACGTGCACAGTCTACCTCAGATTACCCTGGAAGTGTAACGTGTGTCGAAAAATTTGAGCAGCTGGTGAAACTAGCTGTTTTGCTCTGTTACTATGCAGTAGCAACACAAGCAGGATTCGCCACAAACAGCATGCTGCCGCTAAGCTAAAAACACGTTCTGCCTATCACACAAATGAGTAATGTGTAAACAAATTTCAGTGTCAGTGTGATACCAGGTATGTAGGCCATATGTCCCAATGACTGGCGGATCATAATAAATAACACATGGCTCTGGCTCTTCACCAGATCATACTCAACCAGCTCATAGTTGCAAAACTTAAAACATAGTGTCAAACATTATATGTGATTTTACGATTGGACAACGCTTGCTAAACAATCCTGATTATGCTAAGAAATACACTGCAAACCAATTCAAGATTATAGGTCGGGCTTGCAGTGTGGCTCAGGTACAAACGCCAGAAGCTACACATCTGCACACACAGGGGCCTGACTTGCAGACAGAAAGAGCATGTCCACACATTGTGCCTTTTTCAACTAAACAAATGCTTGGGGGAAAGCTATTCCCAGGTTCATTCCACATTGCAATGCCATGACCAATCTGAGTCGACCTGTCTGGTTTGAATTTGAACAAAAGCTTGCTAGTTAATTGTTCCCTGGTGTATTCTCCACGGTAACACCTATATTAATCAGAGTCCACTTACCAACCAATCAGCACTCTCTTCTCATGCAGTATAAATTGTTGCTTCCCTTACTTTTGGTATTCTCATGGACTGTCCCGATGAGTGCAAGACAAAAAGCTTCGAAGCTTTGACAGCATGTCTCTTTTTTCAAATATGTTTCAAAGTATATTATAGCTGATTAGCAGCCGACTTTATACAACAGATAAATCCTCACGAATCTGCTGTCATATTGCACGTGAGGATTTAAGGAGAGTCTTAAGTGATGCAGTGTTCTAGCATGGAGGATAATCAGAACAAGTAGCGCATACATAACTCAGGTCCAATTTGAAAATCCTCGATCACACCTAATGTAAACACATTAGCAATTATGATGCCCCATCTGTATCCGTTCATATTCTAGTATCACTCTACAGCCAAAAGTAGCACTTGCAGATTCTCCTTGGTCGGAAGAGTGTCATTACAGTGTATGACGTTTACAGAGGCAGTTCCTATTATAAATGCGACGATCATCCCCCATCAGGTACCATGCCCTAAGAAGGCATTGGCGACTATGGATATCCATTGGATTGGCCCATCATTACGTTTGTCAAGCTACTACAGTGGCTTGCTGTTACCTTCTGCAGTTTGGCTGACCAGGAAACGCTCACCTGCCATCAGGTTCATTGGAAGGATTTATAGACTGATGGCCATCAAGTTCTGTAGTAGGACTTGAACCTGGCGTTTCTGGCTCAGAGGTAGGAAGGCTGCTAGTGTGCCACAAGATCGCCCAGACTGCGAAGATAGAAATTTATAAAGGAGAACGCTTAACAGAAAGTTTAGTCAGGATATTATATGCTTGAAGCAAGTTGTGAATAAACAGATTTAGCTTACAAGTAGTCATACCATTTGTTTTATAAATACGTGACTTAAACCAGTCCATGCCTATCAAAAAAACCCTAGCTGCCAAACTTATTATCATTAGTACTGATTACTTTAGAAAAAATGTGTAAGAATTTCTCCTTTTTGCACATTTCCCTGTATGCTATTTCCTGATGAATGCGTAAGGTGAAAGGTATTCACGGCAATATTCTATTATTGATAATGATTGATAAGGAAAAGGAAATTTTCCTGCCTGTAATATAATTGTTGCTGATTAGGTGGCCTTAGATTAATGATGAAATAAAATAATTTATTTTGCCTAAACTGTATGTGTGAATGTTACTTGTGTGGATGTACGTACATGTATGCTCTTCATACACACATAATATGGAAAGTGGGAGCATTGTAAATAGTCCTGTTGCTTAATCTATCACATTGAAGAAAAATGCTCAAGAAGGAGGAGATGCAATGTCAGTTGTACAAGTATAAATCCAAGCCATCCACGAAGCTTTGTTAAGGCTTTTCAGCTTTAAGACTTTCGCTACTCCTTGATTGGTTGTGCTTATATCCACCAATGAGAGCGTGAAGCTCTGACTGGCGATCCCTACTGCCCTCTCAGTCGACATTAACAATTAAACTCTGCAATGAGGGAGCAGACGGCGTAACGCTTTGCGAATACACAATATGCAGTTGAAGTTAGAGCTTGAAGTGCACGAGGATATTTTTAAAACGATATGAGCGATATCAAATATTCGCGCAATTGTTTTTGCGTCAGCTCTTCTTTCCGCGGTAACAAAGGGGAGCCCATCAGCTTTATTTCCGGGGGACACCCAAGACTCGATGCGTCGGGCTGAACTCATCATAATTCTGGAAGGCGGCACAGGTCTGTTTTAAAATATATCAGCTGTTTGAGCGGCAACTATTCTTCGTTTTTATCTTCTACATTCTAGTTTCTGGCCAGATGCGGTATTCCATTCCCAAAGAATTACAACTCGGCGCCTTTGTTGGGAACATTGTGAACGATTTAAGATTGGACATAAAACAGCTCTCAGCTCGCAGTTTTCGTATTGTGTCTGGTCCCAAGAAACAATATTTCAAGGTGAATTTAAATAATGGGATTCCGTCGCTAAAGGAAAGAATTGACAGAGAATAGCTCAGTGGACCAAGTCTTACTTGCGTGCTAGCTTTAGATGCCGTGGTGGAAAATCCGCTGTATCTCTACCATATTGAAGTGGAGATCCTAGATGTAAATCATAATTCTCCCAGTTTTCCAAACACTCAGCTGCTTATTTCGGAGGCCACTGCACCAGGAACGCACTTCCGACTCGAGTCCGCGCACGACGCAGACGTCGGTACCAACTCTTTGCAAAGTTACTGGCTTAGTCAGAACAATCACTTTATTCCCGATGTGCAGACAGGCGGTGAGGACGAAAAATTGCCATTCTTAGTGCTGGGCAACCCCCTAGACAGGGAAGAACATTCGACACATGGATTATCTCTAATAGCCAAGGACGGCGGTGTCCCTCCAAGATCCAGGGCTCAAATAATAATTCCAGTGCATGACGCCTACGACAACGCGCTCATTTTTCCCCAGTCAGCTTATACGGTTAGCATTCTAGAAAATGTACCCAAAAGAACATTATTAATGAAACTAAATGCCACTGACTTGGATGATGGCTCCACTGGAGAAATAGTGGACTCTTTTAGCAGTCATACCCCTGCTGGAGTCCGTGAACTATTTGATCTGGATTCTCGAAATGTGAGATTGGTAATCTGGACTTTGAAGAAAATAATGGCTTTAGGATTAACGTGCAGGCAATTGACAAGGGGTTCCATGCAACCGCGGCGTATTGGGATGTCCTATTGAAAATTATTGACCTACGTGATCTGAGGTGACACTGACCTCCCTGCCCAGCGCCGTGCCCGGTGATCCTGCATAGACTGTGGTGGCTCTGCTTCGTACTGCATACCAAGATTCTGGAGGAAATGGACAGCTAAAATTCAATCTCCCAGAAAGGCTTCCATTTAAGTTAGATATTTCTTCAAAGAACTATTATAGAGTGCTTACCAAAAAGCAATTTAAGTTAGATATTTCTTCGAAGAACTATTATAGAGTGCTTACCAAAAAACAATTGGATTTAGAAAACATCTCCAGATATGACTTTGCATGTACTGATTCAGGAACCAGCATCAAGTAACGTAAATAAATGATAACGCACCAAGTTTCACACAACCCTTGTATACAACGCATGTATTGGAAAATAATCAGTTTGGGAGTTCCATAACTTCTGTGACAGCCTTTGATCCAGACGTATTACAAAATGCTCGACTAAATTATTCTATACTGGAGACTCGTTCACAGAATTCTGCAGTTTCTACATACGCATCCATCAGATCAGAGAGTGGTGTCATATATTCTTTTGATTATGAGCAGCTAAAGAACTTTCGGATCCAAGTTCATGTACAGAATTGTGCGGTCCCACCACTCAACAGCAACGTTTCGGTGGACGTTACTATCCTTAATCAGAATGACAACTCACCCGTGATCGTGCATGCAGTACCAGATTTCGGTTCGACAGTCATAGAGACAATGTCCAGGTTTGCAGAACCAGGCTATCTGGTTACCAAGCTATTGGCTACTGATGCTGACTCTGCCCAGAATGCTTGGATTTTTTACAGATTTTCCAAGCTACTGGCCCTGGATTTTTACAATATCACCAGGCACTGGTGAAATATGGGTAATTGGTGGTACTGTGAATCAAGATGCCACAAAACAGCGGTTGATTGTTGTAGTCATGGACAGTGGGACACCAGCACTTTCTGCTACAATGACCATTATCGTGTCAGTGATTGACGACCATACAGAAGGTCTTTCCGACATGAGCAATTTAGCTGAAAATCCAGGATTTATTTAAGATGCAAACGTTTTTTTTAGTCACCTCTTTAGGGGTAATGTCGTCCATTTTCTTCTTGAGTTTAATTATCTTTTCCATTAAAGTGCGCAAGGGCAAGAACAACTTTCCTGTTTGCAACTGTAACCTATACATTTGTTGTTGCTTTCAAGGTAGAAATTCGCTAAGTGGAATTCAAAATGGAAGTCTTCAAATTCCTTCGAACTACGTTGAAGTATTTGGGGGTAACCCACGTTCACAAAGTTACCCCCACGACAAATTCAAATTAGATTGTGAGAGATTTCAGTTGCCCCAAGGTGTGTAATTCATCTGCCGGAAATATTCATGTCAGAAAAGAAACGATGGACAAAGTAAACAACACTGGGCTGTCAAGTCCTGAGTATTTTCAGAGCACTGTACATAATGAGGTGAGGCGATTCTGAACAAAGGCTTTGCGAATTATATTTGCTTCTCTAGCTGCCCATGATTGCAATATTAGAAGGTGAACAACAGAATGGAATAGTTAAGCTTCTAAACAATCAGTTTCCTGTGCGATTTCATTTCCGAAATACCATGATGAGCTCTGACCCATTGAATTGTGTTGTGGTTCTATCACCTTATTTTCATATTCCCTTATTATTACGTAGTTGTAGCTGATAGGCGTATACCAGTCCCTAAACCTATAAAATCGAAGGCTCGGAAATAACCACTTGCAAGCGGTTATAAGTAATGAAAAAAAAGATGGTGTTAAATGGGTAAAGTAAGCATAGCTGCATAGTTGTCATAGATACGGTCGAGAAAAAATAAACACATTTAATAGGTCGATTTCCTTTCGATCCCAAGGTGCATTTCTCTAACAAAACAGTACGTACAAGTAAGTAAATGTCCTATTCCTGATTTACTGAGTAAATAATTATAACCATCGAAAATTGTTAGCATGGTTTATCCTTAAAATAGATCAGCAATATCAAAGTGAAAGAGTATCCAGTTAAAAAAATAAGTGTTTAATCTTTCAATATATTGTTATGGTGGCACCTAATGCACATATCTGAGTCATTAGGAATGGAGAGAGTCTTGAAATAAATCGTGCCTGGGGATACCTTATCGAGAAGTGCTTCATACTGAAATGGATGTCCAAAAAGATGGTGCAGTTATTACAAAGGCAAAATACGGCGGATGCTGGAAATGTGGAATTTAAACAGAAGGTCCTATAGATATTCTGCCGGTATGGCAGCATATGTGGAGATGAAAACAGAGTTAACGTTTCGGATCGATTACTTTTCATCAGATCCTTCCATCGATCTGCAAGACAAACTCTGTTTCTCCACTGACATTCGATATCCTTCAGGACCAAAAGGTCCTTGCTTTAGCTCATCTGCTGCTGGAAGACTTGTCCATATCCTTGTCACCAGCAAACTTGACTATTCCAATGTGCTCCTGGCCTCCATCATTCCACCCCCTGTTTACCTGAAGTTATCTAAACCTCTACTGCCCATGTTCTTATTCGCACCACAGACTAATAGAATCACAGGAATATTACTGCGCAGAAAGAGGCCCTTCCGCCCGTTTTGTCTGCACCATTCTTCTGAATAAGTAATTCACCCAGTACCATCCCCCTGCCATCTTCCAGTAACCCTGCACATTCATCCTTTCCAAATAATCCAATTCCTTCTTGGATGCCTTGGTTGAGCCTGCCTTTGTCACACTCTCAGGGTAGCGCATTACAGATCTTAACCATTCTCTAGGTGAATAAGTTTCTCCTCATGGCTTCATTGTTGCTTTTGTCAATTAACTTAAATCCGGGCACTTTGGTTCTCGATTCTTAAATCAATGTGAACATTTTTCCATTACCTATTCTGTCAGATTTCCTCTCAGTCTTCTCCTCTCCAAAGAGAAAAGTTCCAGCTTCTCTCATTTATCTACGCAACTGAAGATCCTTATCCCTGGAACCATTCTCCTGATTTTTTTTTCTGTACCCCCTCTAATGTCTTCACCCAGGATTGGACACAATACCCAATTGAAGCGGAACCTGTGTTTTATAGAAGGTTATCATGACTTCCTTGCTTTTGTACTTTATGCCATTATTTATCAAGTCCAGGCTTCTGTCTGCTTTATTAATCACAGTGTCAACATGTCCGGCCACACTCAATGATTGGTGCACATATACCCTCAAGTCTCTCTGTTGTCGATCCATTTTGAATTGCAGTATTTTATTTCGTGTCCTGCTTTCTTCCTACCAAAATTAAAAACTTCATACTTCTCTGCAGTAAATATCAGCTGCCGTCTTGGTCCATTCCAACAACATGACCATATCCTTTTGAAGTTCCATACTATCATCCCCTCATTTCACAATGCTACCAAGTTTCCCATCATACACAAATTTTGAAATTTTGCCCTGTACACCAAGAGTCTCCTTGGCTGTATGAGTGCAACTCCAACAATACTCAAGAAGCTCGACATGAAGTCTCATGGCATCAGGTCAAACATGGGCAAGAAAATCTCCTGCTAATTACCACGTACCGCCCTCCCTCAGCTGATAAAGCAGGGCTCCTCCATGTTGAACATCACTTGGAGGAAGCACTGAGGGCGGCAAGAGCACAGAATGTACTCTGGTTGGGGGACTTAAATGTCCATCACCAAGACTGGCTCGGTAGCACCACAGCTGACCGAGCTGGCCGAGTTCTAAATGACATAGCTGCTACACTACGTCTGTGGCAGATTGTCAGGGAACCAACAAGAGGGAAAAACATACTTGACCTCATCATCACCAACCTGTCTGCTGCAGATGCATGTGATCCTGACAACATTGGTATGAGTGACCACCGCGTAGTCACTGTGGAGACAAAGTTCCACCTTCACATTGAGAATACCCTCCATTGTTGTGTGGCACTACCACCGTCCTAATAGATTTCGAACCACGATAGATTTTGAACACATCTAGCATTTCAAGACTGGGCATCCAGGAGGCGCTGTGGGCATCAGCAGCAGTAGAATTGTACTCGAATGCAAACGGTAACCTCTTGGCCCGATATATCCCCCAATCTAACATTACCATCAAGCCAGGGGATCAACCCTGGTTCAATGAAGAGTACAGTAGAGCATGCCATAAGCAGCACCAGGCACACCTAAAAGTGAGGTGTCAACCTAGTGAAGCTATGACACAGGACTACCTGTGTCCCGAACTGCATAAGCAGCAAGTCATAGACAGGGCTATGCAATCACACACTGAACGGATCAGATCTAAGCTCTGCAGTCCTGCCACATCCAGTCGGGAATGGAGGAAGCTCCACAAATATTCTCTTCCTTAATGATGGAGGAGCCTAGCACATCAGTGCAAAAGATAAGGCTGAAGCTTTGCCACAATCTTCAGCCAGAAGTTCCAAGTGAATGATTCATCTCGGCCTCTTCTGGAGGTCCCCAGCAACACAGATCACAGTCTTCAGCCAATTCGATTCACTCCACATAATATCAAGAAACGGCAGAAGGCACTGGATACTGCAATGGCTATGGGCCCTGACAATATTCCAGAACTTTCTATGCCCCTAGCCAAGCTGTTCCAATACAACTACAGCACTGGCATCTACCCAGCTAAGTGGAATGTTGCACAGGTATGCCCTGTACGCAAAAAGCAGGACAAGTCCAACCTGGCCAATTATTTTCCCTTCAGTCTATTCTCCATCAAAAGTAAAGTAAGGGCCAACAGTGCTATCAAGCGGTATTTTCTTAGCAATAACCTGCTCACTGACATCCAGTTTGTGTTCCACCAGTGTCACGCAGCTCCTGACTTCATTACAGGTTTGGTTCAAACATGGCCTAGCACAAAGGAAGACGGTTGTGGTTATTGGAGATCAGCCATCTCAGCTCTAGGACATCACTGCAGGGGTTCCTCAGGGTAGTGTCCTCGGCGCAACCATCTTCAGCTGCTTCATCAATGACCTTCCTTCCAACATAAGGTCAGAAGTTGGGATGTTTGCTGATAATTGCACAATGTTCAGCACCATTCCTGATGCCTCAAACACTGAAGCAGTACATGGCTAAATGCAGCAAGACCGGGACGATGTCCAGGCTTGGGCTGACAAGTGGCAAGTAGCATTCATGCCACAAAAGTGTCAGGCAATGGCCATCTCCAAAATTTCAGCCATCGCCACATGATGTTCAATGGCATTCCCATGACTGAATCCCCCACTATCAACACGCTGGGTGTTATCATTGACCAGAAACTGAACTGGACCAACCACATAAATACTGTGGCTACAAGACCGGGTCAGAGGCTAGGAATCATCCCTCGAGTGCCACACCTCCCGACTCTCTGAAGACTGCTCACCATCTACAAGGAACAAGTCAGGAGTGTGATGGAATAATCCTCACTTGCCGGAATGAGTGCAGCTCCCAAACCACTCAAGAAGCTTGACACCATCCAGGACAAAGCAGCCTGATTGATTGGCACCATGTTCACAAGCATTCACTCCCTCCACCACCGACACACAATAGCAGCGGTGTGTACCATCCACAAAGTGCACTGCAGGAATTCACAGAGGCTCCTTCGACATCAACTTCCAAACCCGTGATGGCTGCCATCTAGAAGGTCAATGACAGCAGAGAGGTAGTAACACCACCACCTGTAAGTTCCCCTCCGAGTTACTCACCATCCTGACTTGGAAATATATTACCATTTCTTCACTGTCGCTGGGTCAAAATCCTGGAACTCCCTTGCTAACACCAGGTCGATGTCGTGGTTTAAGAAGGCAACTCCTCACCAACTTCTCAAGGGCAACCAAGGATGGGTAATAAATGCTAGCCTAGCCAGCGAAGCCCACAACCCATGAATGAAAAACAAATAATGCAGGTCAAGGCAGCCTGCTTTATTGGCACCCCGCCCACCATCTTAAACATTCAATCCCTTCACAGTGGGGAGTACAGTGGCATTAGTATGTAACATCTACAAGATGCACTGCAACAACTCACCAAACCTCCTTCGAAAGCAGATTCCAAATTTATGATCTTGACGACCTAGAAGGACAACGGCAACCTACAAGTTCCCTTGCAAGCCACATCCCATCCTGACTTGGAACAACAGCGCCTTCCTCCAATGACCCTGTGCCTAAATACTGAAACTTCCTTCCTAACAGCACTGTAGGTGTACATACGCTACATGGACTGCAGCAACAAGGCGGCTCACAATCATCCTCTCAAGGACAATTATGGATGGGCAATAAATGTTGTTCTAGCCAGCAACGCCTCGTCCCGTGAAGGAATAAATAAAAATAAATCAATATATATCACTAAAAGCAGGGCTGCTAACGAATACCCTTGAGGGACTCCACTATAAACCTCCCGCAGTCCAAAAAGCAACAAACTTCGTCACTTTTGTATATATTTTGCTGCTGTCCCTTTTATTCCTTGAGTTTCATTTGTTAACAAAATTGTTGTATGGCACTCTGTCAGATACATTTTTGAAGCTTATAAACACCATATGAACAACATTACTGTTATCAACCTCTTCTGTTATTTCATCAAAAAAAAACGTAAGTGCATAGGTTAAACACGACTTTGACTTAACAAAGCCGTGCTGGCTTTCCTTAATTAAAACCCATTTCCCCAAATGACTATTCATTTTGCCCTGAATTATCATTTGTAAACATTTCCCCATCGCCGAGGTTAAACTGACTGACCTGTAATTGTTGGACTTATCTTTACTCCCTGGGCGTAACATTTTCAATTCTCCAGCCCTATCAGAAAATTAAAGAGTGCCTCTTTACTTTCCACCCTCACTTCTCTCAGCATCCTTGGATGCATGTCACCAGTCTTGGTGTCTTGTAAACTTTAAGTACAGACAGTCTTCCAATGCATCTTCCTTATCAACTTTTAAATCTACCAAGTGTCTGAACTACCTCTATATCACTATCACCTAGGTAGCATGTTCTTCGTTGGTAAAGACAAATGCAAACATTTCATTTCGTTACTCAGGCAGGAATCCTGTCTCCATGAGGAAATCCCCTTCTAGATTCTTGTTAGGCCCCAGTCCTGGTTTTATCACCCTTTCTATTGATTTACCTATAGAAGATTTTCGGTTTCCCTTTTATATTAGATGCCAGTCTCTTTTTATGCCCTCTCCTTTCTTTTATTGGTTTATTTTCAGTTCCCCCGAGCCTTCCATGCTGAACCTGATTCTCAATTGAATTATCCACCTGACATGTGTCATACACCACCTTTTCCTGCTTAATCCTGCTCTCTACTTATTTCATTATCCAGGATCTTTAGATTTATTTGCCCTATATTTTTCCTTCATGTGAATGTAGACTGACTGTCCCTGAGCGATCTCTTCTTTGAAGAAATCCCGTTGTCCAATTATACTTTTTGCTGCCAATTGATTCTAATTAATTTGGGCCTGTTCCTTTCTTAATCCCATTTAAGTTGGCTTTAGTATGCTACTAATATCGAAGGCAATGTTTGTATAATTTAAGTTTCTCATTCTAACTACCCTAAAATTCAGGCATCTCTCTATAATCTATTTTCAAATTTGTTCCCCAACATCTTTCCTATTAGTTGATAGCTAATACATGAGCCAGAACAAAGTAATTGTACCTTTTTTGTCCCATAGCTGTAAATTCCGTCCTTCAGCCCCATGGGATATTGTGTCACTCTCCAGTACAGTGGGGATCCAAAAAGAAAGATTTGCCATTACATCATGCCTTTCATGAACACTGGACGTGTCAAAGCACCTTACAGGCAGTGTAGTATTTTGTTGTGTAGTCACTGTTGTAATGTAGTAAAAGGTTCTGGATGGGCAAAAACTGCCTCCAATTAAATATTGAGAAGATTTAATTCATTGCCTTCAGCCCCCGCTTGAGACCTCTGGATTGCAAAGCATAGAAATTAGAATATGGGATATGGCTACCTGGTCGATAGCTATGGATTGCACAGGGTAAAATCAATGGGCAGGTGAGCTGGACAGAAAAGTGATCAGTGATGGTAAATGTAAGAATTGTCAGGTTATGCACTTGGGAGGGGCAAGTAAAGCAAGGGCATCTGCAATAAATGTAATGATCTTGAGAATTCTAGAGGAACAGAAGGAACCTGGTGTGTGTCCCTACAAAGACCTGTAGGTACAGACCAAATAGGTATGTATAGAAGATACTTTCCTTTATTCACCAAGGCACAGAATATAAGAGAAGGGACATTATCCCAACATTCTGTAAAATACTAATTAGAACACAAAAGTATTGCATATATTTCTCATCACCACATAACAGAGAATTATGATAGCACCAGAGAGGGTAAAGAGGGGTTATATGAGGATGCTAGCAGAACTGGAAACATTTTAGCGATGAGGAAAGATTGAATAGATCGGGATTTTCCTTTGGACCAAGGAGGTTTAAGGGGAACTTGATTGAGATTAGGAGCCGAGATTAACAGTTAGGAAGAATTCATGGGCCTTAGCAAAGAGATCAATAACCAAGAAATATAGATTTAGAGTAATTGGTGAAATGACTAGAGGGGCATTGAGAAAAACATTTTTTTTCCATATTCAGAGTGGCAGAGATCTGAAATTTACTGCTTGAAAGGGTTCTTGAGGTAGAATCCATCATCATATTAAAAATACTTGATATGCACTTGAACTGCTATAACCTACAGGGTTACAGACAAAGGGCCAGTGAGTGGTGTTAGGCTAATTAATTCTTTTTTGGTGAACACAGAAATGAACACCTGAATGTGTCATAGATGCTCTCTGTTTCTATGCATACATTTAAAATTCAAAAATGTCAATTCCTTATGATTTTAGGTCCCAGAGGTATTTAACAAGCTATCCGTTTGTCATGATGTAGCACCGCAAGTTGCTTTAAAGCATTACTTGGTGATTACACTGACAATTGGCAATATATCCTGCAAAAGGTGCACGTGTTTTGTAAGGTATAAACTATTTGTATAGCTAATAACACCAGTATTTCACGAAGTGAGATCGCACACTCCCTTCCACAGTGCATTATAAAGGTACAGCAATAGGTGCCGCATACCTTCTGGTAATAAAATACAAACTGCCAATTGTTGTGATAGCTTGGCCAAGTTTTCCTTTGGGAAACCGTCAGCTGGCAATTACCACCTGACATATCATTACACAATGCTGTTCTACCTCACTATTGTCATTGGTAGAAGAATCGTCATGACAGTACAATATCTTAACGTTTTAATTAAGGCAAAATTATTGCTATTGGTTCCAATCAGTGGACATTAATATTTCGATTACAGCAGAGTGAAGTGGTTTTGCGAACAACAAGATTAATTTGCAGTCACTATGTTTCATTGAAGTTGTCAACAGCACAATTGGAGTTATATTATTATCATAGGAGTGAGGCTTCCTCTTTATCTTTGGTGTTTCAAAATTTTAAACGGTTGCATGTAAACATTTTTTGTCATTTTTAATGCCAAACCTACAATGGATAGTCATCACTACTCGTCCATGAAACACTAAATCAAGTTTATTTCAGGGATTTCTGGATATCTTATCCCGGTGGTGTATCTAACGTATGCTCATACAACGAATAGATTGGCAAAGAAATATAAACCATGCAAATTTTGAAAAAAATTTTTTGACTGTACAACCAAAAATATAAACTTGACGCAATGATTTTTCGAGGCATCCTAGCTTTAAGGAATGTTCAAAAACCTGATTGGATGTATGTGAGCATTTTTGAATCCACCAATCAGTAGCTGCGATGGGCCTGGTGATCGAGGCACCCCCTTCTCTTCCGAACCACCACTGCGCAGTTGCAGCCACAGTTCAGTGTGGAACCTCGGGCCGCGCAGCATTGTAAGCGGCGTTGCATTCGAAATCAGTGTTGATTAATCGGATAAATAAGAAGATCGGTAAATAATTTATCTCAACATTTTAAAACGCACAGGTATTTCTGTACAATCTGCTACTTCCATGATACATTAATACGAATATATTATCGAACCCAGCTGTCGCACTGAAACAATTGGGATGCTTTGTGCTGGAAATGAGATATTATAAACGACACTGGCTGTTAAAATGGCCATTGTTTTTCTGTGCATTCTCCTCCTGGGATCTAATTTCTTGCCAGATTCGCTATTCAATTCCTGAAGAGCAGCAACTGGGCGCCTTTGTTGGGAATATCGCTGGGGATTTGGATTTAAATGCGAAGGAGCTGTCAGCTCGCAGTTTTCGGATTGTGCCCGGCCTCAGGAAGCAGTATTTCGAGCTAAATTTGAACATAGGTAATTTATTTGTGAAAGAACGTATAGATCGAGAAGAGCTGTGTGGGTCGAGCGCGACGTGCGTGATGTCTTTAGAAACAGTGATCGAAAACCCGTTCAGCCTTTACGATGTTGAAGTGGAGATACTCGATACAAATGATAATGCACCCACTTTCCCAAAAGCGCAATTCCGTCTTGAAATCTCCGAACGGGCCTCACCAGGGACTCGCTACGCCCTTCAGCGCGCCCACGACCCAGACGTGGGATCCAATTCCCTGCAATCGTATCAACTAGATGCAAACGAGTACTTCGCTTTAAGTGTTGGGAGCCGGAATGCGAATGAAGAAATGCCTGTGTTAGCTTTAAGAAGGTCGCTGGATAGGGAAACAACACCCAGTCACAGGTTAGTGCTGATTGCGAAAGACGGAGGGGTCCCGGCACGATCCGGCACTGCCCTGATAATAATCAGTGTACAAGATGCTAACGACAACAGGCCTGTGTTCTCCCAGTCTGTTTACAATGTTAACCTATTAGAAAACGTACCCAAAGGAACATTGGTCATAAAGTTAAATGCCACCGACTTAGATGAAGGTGCTAATGGTGAGGTTCTGTACTCTTTCAGTAACCATGCCTCCGGTAGAGTCCGTGAGCTGTTTGGTTTGGATTCTAAAACTGGTGAAATCAGCGTCAGGGGAGAATTAAACAATGAAGAGAAGAGTGTTTTCGAGATAAATGTACAAGCAATGGACAAGGGGCAATCTGAAGCTCCTGCTTACTGCCATGTGTTTGTCCATGTTGTGGATTTAAATGATAACGCCCCTGTGGTTGCTGTTCCTACGTTGTTCAGTCCAGTTCCAGAGGACTCGGTGCCCGGGACAGTTGTAGCTCTAATCAGTGCGACAGATAAAGATTCAGGAGAAAATGGACGGGTAGAATGTCAGGTCACGGGAAACCTTCCATTTCAACTGGATTCATCCTCCAAGAAATACTTAACTTTGCGTACAGAACAGGTACTTGATCGTGAAACTGTCTCCAGGTACGATGTCACTGTTCTCTGCAGCGATTCAGGGTCCCCGCGTCTCACCTCCAAGAAAGCCATCCTGGTGGAAGTTTCGGATATAAATGATAACGCACCACGTTTTACGCAGCCTTTATATACAGCTTATGTGACGGAGAACAATGTTATTGGGGCGTCTATATTTTCAGTCACAGCTTTTGATCCGGATTTAAATCAGAACTCTCGATTAAACTATTCTATCAAACCGACACAGGTGCAGGATGAGCCAGTATTTAATTACGTCCATATCGAATCAGAAAAGGGAACTATATTTTCCCAAAAGTCTTTTGACTACGAGAGACTTAAAAATTTTCAATTTGAAATTCAAGTTATGGACCATGGAGTCCCAGCACTCTCCAGCAGCGTCTCTGTAGAGGTGGTTATCCTCGATCAGAATGACAATGCTCCTGTGATTGTACATCCATTGCCCGAGTATGGATCCGCAGTAACAGAGACTGTATCTCGATTCGCAAAACCAGGCTATCTAGTTGCCAAGGTGTCGGCCACAGATGCCGACTCTGGTCAGAACGCACACCTCTCTTACCAGATTCTCCAGACTACTGACCCGGGACTTTTTACCATTTCCCCTGATACAGGTGAAATATGGACCACCCGCAACATTATGAGCCAAGATGGCACAAATCAAAGGTTAATTATTGGTGCAAAAGACAATGGTTCACCGCCGCTTTCAGCTACAATGACAATCATCTTATTACTGACAGACGACGGTACGGAAATGATTTCTGAAATTGACAGTTTGTCTGAAGATCCTGGTCCCGTTGGTGACATCAGCATTTTCTTAGTTATATCGTTAGGAATAACCTCAGCAATTTTCCTCGTCATTTTAATTATCCTCGCCCTGAAGCTCCATAAAAGCAGAAACTTGTATGGTGCACAGAAGTGCGGAAGCACTTGTTGTTGCCTCGAAGCACGAAACTCCGTGAACGGAATTCAAAAAGCTAGCAGGAATCTTGAAATGTTTCCGAACTATGTCGAAGTATTCGGGGGGGATCCACTTTCCCAAAGCTTCCGCTATGACACGTGTTCATTGTCAGGTACAGCCAAGAGAGACGCTATGTTCCCGAACATATACCGGTCATCCAGCTGCAAGAAAAAGATCATGAGCGGGAATGAAGAAGTGCTACGGAATGTCAACTACAAGAACACTATGAACATTGAGGTGAGGTGCTCCTGAAACACGAAACATATTTGAGTTTATTGTTAATGTGCAGGCCTCCAGGGACTCCATATTCCCAATGGCTTTCTCCTGTGTCGTAATGACCCCATGGCGTCCGATTAAATATTTGCACACCAGGGCCTGGCCTTTTCTAGTTGACGGCAGAGAATGCCATATATAGGTTATAGGCTAAATCTGAATGTTATTGCTATTTCTGTTCCAAACAGTCAAATCTAATTATGGTTCCATTCCAGTACTAAACTGAGAATTTTAGGTGAAATGCTAAGAATCATTACGGAAAATAGCAACAAAGTGAGAATTATAGGTGAGAAAGATGAAGTAAGTTCATTATTAGCTAAAGGACGCCGTAATTAGTTTAGTGTAGCATAGAGTGTAGGAAAGAAACTGGAAGAATCAAGATATTTCACACTTCTTAAATTCTGCATGAGAATGACTTAAGGCAGGGAGTGATGCAATTGCCCTGAATTCTGGAAGATGAACGAGTTGTAGATATATACATGATGTTTAGGAACAAGCAAACTATCAGAACACTAAAATAAGTGCAGTGCAATCGATAAGATTGACAGAAAACATTCGTGAACTTGGGGACCGGTGAAAACCGCCCAGCACCTGTAAGCTTCTTCAGTTCGAACATGTCAGATCTGTAACTTAGCTTCAGCTACCCCCCTTGCTCCCATAACCCTAAAGTCTTCTGTACTGCAAAAAATATACCAACGAATCCTTAGTCCGTGATAGCGCAGCTCTAATGTACAATGAACTATCTCTTGATCATTAGCATTTTCAGTTGAGAATCCGCATCAGCATTTCAGGGAGCTGGTTCCTATTTCCACTTACTTTTATGTGAATGATTGCATACTGACATCACTTGAATGTCACTAGTTCTAGTTTGTCAGGTTATGCCTCTTTGTTCTGGAATCCCGCACCAGAAAATATCACTTCTCCCAATCTACTCTTTGAAAGTCTCCACTTGTCTTAAACATTTCATTTAAATCATCGCTTAATATTTTACTTTCCAGTAAATGCAAAATTGAACTATGCAATCGGTATTATTAATTTAGCTCTATTAGGCCTCATATCGGACTGGGGAATCTGCAGTGAACACACTCCAAAACCTAATTATCCTTTCTCAAGTATGGTATGCCCAGTTGAATGTAGTTCTCCAGTTCTCTAACTTGAGCTCTGGAAAGCGCTAAAGCAATATCCATCACTTAGCATTTCAGCTCTTCTGAGAAAAAGAGCAAAATTCTGAAGTGTTGAATGTTATTTTTGTAGCTTTACACTAGCTTTTACTGATGTTTGTACTTGGACCCTTAAATCTCTCTGTTCATTCATGTATCCATGTTTTTTGCCATTCTGAAAATACTGAGAGCCTTATTTTTATATTCAAAGTGAATGAATAGAAAGGAAAGTGTTACATTTACATCGTTATTTCAAGACCACCGGGCGTCACAAAGCACGTTACAGCCAATGAAGAACATATGTAGTTTAGGAAACACGGCACCCGACTTGCACACAGCAAACTCTTACCAACAGCAATGCAATAATGACCAGATAATCTATTTTTGTGATGTAAATTGAGGACACTCGGGCCAGATCCCCTCTTCTTTCTGGAAATAGTTGGACCCTTTTACGATAGCGGCCTTGGTTTAAAGTTTCATCCAAAAGGCACCACTTCTGACAGTGCAGCATTCCGTTAGCACTATGCTGGAGCGTCAGTCTTGTTTTTTTTGTCATTAAGCCCTGGAGTTGTACATGAAGCCGAATCCAGTGATTAAAAAACGAGAATGCTACCAACTGAGCCACAGTCGACCTCACATTTCCCCAAATTGAGGTCAATCGCGTTATTTTCTCCATGCATTAATCTCTCAGTGTGCCTTGAATCTTACCGTTCCATTTGCATTATTTACTGTGCCACATAACTTATTTTCTACAGAGAGACTAGCGAGAGAGGAAGAAAGGTTTGAGACCATTAGTCTAAGAGGACTCATCTATTCTAAAGTTGCTTTTTGGGTGCATTTTGTCATTCGTTTATGCATTCGTTTCCAGTTTGAGAATTCTTTCAGTGGCTTCCTGCACCATGTAAATGTGCCCTCGTGAAAGCAAGCTGCATTTTGTAACACTAATTGAGAAAGTTTTTAAATGCGTATCTTCCACCAAAGCATTGGTCAGTATGGATTTGTAAGTATTCATTGCTGATTCATTTAGGTGTTTAATGCAATGTTGGTTTTATGTTTCGTGGCGGCAGAAATTACAACAATCCATTTCTTAAGGTTTGGTATTGAATTTAAACAAATACAAAGAATTCTATTTAACTTGACCATTCTTGGTTAATATGTGTTCTGGAAGAAGAGCGATATTAGAATTGGAGAATTGGATATTTTTTCCATTTTGTGCAATGCCAACCATTAACGAATCCTTAGTCTGTAATAGCACAGCTCTAATGTACAATGAACCATCTCTTGCTCATTTAATTGAGTGCACTAACCTCATCTTCAAAGCACTGGTCTACAGCTGTAGTGTGATTTTTCACATTAACACATTAACCATGATGGCTGACACTTTCAAAGGAGTGCCAAACCAGAGCCAGCATTCTTTACTGGGACTGCACCCATTTGCAATTGTGTGTCGTCTGTCCAAACACATTTCACATAAGACTCTTACAGCAGGAAGAAGTAAAGGTATTCCCAACGGCCAGAGATAAATTGAACTATTATCTTAAAACGCAATGTGATAATTTACTGTGTCATATTTTCCACAATGTTGTTAACATCAGTAGATAGTGGTCCACCTATTCACTGCCACAGACCAACAATGCTGCCAAGCAGAAATATTATTGTTTTAGATGTAATCAGCAGAACATTAGCGAAAAGATATGTGTTGACTGTTAGACGTATATGTATATATGATGTATATTTTTAATGATAATTTTCAGTGGTTTTTTTATGTGACACTCGGAAAAAACAAAAGAGTGAGACTATTGTTGATGAATAATATTGTTGAGAAATGAAAAGCTCCGTAGTATTAAAATAAAACGCCTGTATTTTTGATAACACAGCAGAAAATTTGGCTAAAGGTTGCAGAGCACTCACGTGTATGATATGCTGATTATGGTAATTGGTTTAAACTGAGAGCTCGTCTTTTTATTAAGGACCACCAGAATCGTGACAAGATATCATAATGACCCACTTTTGTCTTTAGGCACTACTAGACACATGGCAAAACTGAATGGGCAATTGTGTAATGCTAGATCAGGATGATCCACTACCTTTGAGAAATTGACAGAAATAATCTTTTCAAAGAAGGATGGGTTTTTAAACTAACTAACTCTAACTTTTCTGGGCAAAATCCTAACATGAACTTTATTATAAGAAATGCCAGAATGATGTTGTGGAGAGAAGGTACAGATAAAATCACAGATAAAATCGAGTTGACGTACAACTGAACTTCACTTTGAGACTTGCCAAATCAAAACCGTCAGTCTGGCTTCCATCCTTATATACTACCACATCTCAGATAAGTAAAAGCAAGAATCAGCGACTACAAACAAACACTAAAACTCACATCCTTCCTCTACTCATCTCGACATCTCAACTCAAGCCCAAAGATCCTGCTGTTGAGGGCTGAACATCAGAGCCCACAGCTAAATGCAAGTGGAAATTGATGCTAATCATGAACATTTTGGATCAGAATGCTGGCTTTGCAATACCATGTGAAATGTAGTTGGCTCCGAATTGTATCATTATTTCATATGGATGGTCTAACCACCCGCTGCTTAATTAGAAGGTGAAGCATAGCCTGATCTTCTATTTTAGGGAGATTATTCAAAGAATGGGGGCATTGTGTGAGTCCAAGCTCAAAGCTCACTATGGACAGGCTGCGAGATAATTAGAACGTCAACATTTGATGCAGTTTTGCGATCTCAAATGCTCAAGAAAGAAGTCTAAACAAATGCTATGATACCGAAGGATTTGGAAGGCTTGTTTGCTGGGCGTTGAACAGTTAAACTTAAGAGCATTGCTAAAATGGCAACTGCTGTAGGTTATGTCCCATTTCCCCTACTTAGGTTATGGAGGAACACGTTGTTCGATTACTGGAGAGGTACAAATGGTTGGGCTCGTCATACTGCGGCTGATTTAGGTGTGGGTGAGTTACAACTCCCGTCGTGCATTCTTTGGATTGTGTCTGGTACAGGAAATATGATATGTGCATGAATTTAACGATGGAATGTTGTTTATGAAGCAGCCACTTTCTGGAAAGTGTATCGTTGGGATATTGCAGTAAAAGGGACGTGGAAAGTCCAGAGTCTGCAGGACTGGTAAAAACAAACTGTAGGTATCAAAGACGATTCCACCAGTTTCCGGAAAGAATGAGATCCATTTGGGAATCTCACAGTTAATTACAGCCACTTTGCACTTGAGTGTGTAAAAGTTGGGGACTTTGCACATGGTGTTCTGAACCATTATTTAATTCTAGAGACACAAGTGCAGAGCGGTGAATAAATACTGCCCGTGTGCATATAAATCCCTTTCAACAGGAGAAAATAGCAGAAATATATTTTGGTCATAATCACTACATACGTGAGCAGCGCTAATAGACTTCGGACAGCCTTGGTGTAACGATGCCAACAACAACGTATTTTTTTTCCTAGTCAGTTTACAAGTTCAGTCCGTTTGGAGACTCGCCTAAAAGGATATTACTGACTAGAGCGATTGTTCTATTGCAGTGTGTGAGCTGAGAATACAGGAATAGGAACGGCCCATTACTCCCTCACTACTGCTTCACCATTCAATTAGTTAATAACTAATCTGTGCCTCAATTCCATTTAACCTGCCTTGGTTGCCTATCTCTTGCTACATCTAACAAAAATCTATCGATGTCAATGTTTAAAGCTCCAACTATGCCAGCATTCACGGCAGTTTAGTGGAGGACATTACAGATTTGAACTACCCTATGTGCAAGAAGTGTTCTTTGATGCCGTCTCTCAGTGGCTTAGTTGTAATTTTGAGATTTTGTGCATGTAAACATGAGTGCTTACCAGTGCGTTCCTGCCTCATTGTTACTCAATAGTTGAGGACAGTCGCCATTTCAAAATGGAATTTCGTGAAAAATATTGACTTCAATTCCAATATGTCAGCATTAAGATTACCCTTTCTGCAAATAGGAGTTGCCAAAAACGAAGTTTAATTGGATTCGATTAGTTGCTTCGTATTTAAGGATTTTTAGGATATCTCAACCGCTATGGACTCATAGTAAAGGACTGATTAGTAGATAAATGTAATCCAGACATTTTTTTTGATAACATTGCATTTTTGTATTTTTGATTGAACAACCATAAATGTGAAATCGACGCAATGATGTTCTGCGACATTCCAGCTTTAAGAAATGTTCGCAAGCCTGATTGGTTGGACGTGATGTTGTTCCATCCGCCAATCAGAAGCTGCAATATGACTGGAGATCCTGACTGACCCCCCTTCCCTTCCCATCCTCCATTGCGCACATTCAGCTACAGTTTCACAGTTTCGCATTGAAGAGCGGACCCAGCAGCTTGGTTAGCGGGCGGAATGCGAGCAAGTGGCGATTTTTCACAGAAATAATAAGATCGGTGAGCGATAATACCTATTAGTTTAAATCTATAGAAGCTCTAATATAATCTGGCACTTTCGCTGGAAAAAAATATTCCAAAAAATATTTCAAAGGTTCGGAGCAATCGCGCTGAAACAATTGGGATGCTTTGTGCTGGAAATGAGATATTATAAACGATTCTGGCTCTTCAAATGGTCACTGTTGTTCTGTGTGATGCTCTTCGATCAAATCTCTGGGCAGATTCGCTATTCAATTCCTGAAGAGCTACAATTGGGCGCCTTTGTCGGGAATATCGCAGATGATTTGGGTTTAGACCTGAAGGAGCTCAAAGCTCGCAGCTTTCGGATTGTGCCTGGTCACAAGAAACAATATTTAGACGTAAACCTGAACAATGGTAATTTATTTATAAAGGAAAAGATTGACAGAGAAAATCTCTGTGGACCAAGTACGACATGTGTTTTATCTTTGGAAACAGTGACAGAAAACCCTTTCGGTCTGCATGATGTTGAAGTGGAGATCCTGGATGTAAATGATAATGCTCCGACATTTCCCAAAAATCAGTTCCGCCTTGAAATCTCGGAGGCGGCCGCGCCAGGAACGCGCTATCCACTTGAATCTGCGCACGATCCAGACGTAGGAACCAACTCCCTGCAATTATACCAGCTATTGACAAATGACAACTTTGATTTAAACGTTGAGAAACGAAATGGAACTGAAGACACACCAGTGTTAGTTTTGAAAAGGGCACTGGATAGAGAAACAGTATCACATCACAGATTACGCCTGATTGCCAAAGACGCGGGAGTCCCTGGGCGGTCCGGGACGGCTCAGATAATAATCAGTGTACAAGATGCCAACGACAACATGCCTGTGTTCGCCAGCCCAATTTATAACGTCAACGTTTTGGAGAATATAACCAAAGGGACATTGGTGATCAAACTAAATGCCACTGACTTGGATGACGGTTCGAATGGAGAGATTATATACTCTTTCGCAAGCCACACAACCCTTAGAGTCCGTGAGTTGTTTAGTCTGGATTCCAAAACTGGTGAAATCAGAATCAAGAGAAATTTAAGCTATGAGGAAAATAATCTTTTTGAGATCAATGTACAGGCAATGGACAATGGAGCATCAGCCGTCCCTGCTTATTGTCGTGTGCTTGTTCATGTTGTGGATATAAATGATAACGCCCCAGAGGTGACAGTTTCTACTTTGTTCAGTCCAGTTCCCGAAGACTCGGTGCCCGGGACAATTGTAGCTCTAATCAGTGCAACAGACAAAGATTCAGGGAAATATGGGCAGGTAGAATGTAAAGTCACTGAAAATCTACCCTTTCAACTGGATTCCTCCTCCAAGAAATACTTAACTTTGCGTACAGAACAAGCACTTGATCGTGAAAATGTATCCAGGTATGAAGTCACTGTTCTCTGCAGCGATTCAGGGTCTCCGCCTCTCTCATCTAAGAAAATCGTCCTGGTGAAGGTTTCGGATATAAATGACAATGCACCATGCTTTACCCAACCTTTATATACAGCTTATGTGATGGAGAACAATGTTATTGGAGCGTCTATATTTTCAGTCTCAGCTTTCGATCCAGATTTAAACCAGAACTCTCGACTAAACTATTCCATCCAACTGACACAAGTACAGGGTGAGTCAGTATTTAATTACGTCCACATCCAATCAGAAAAAGGAACTATATTTTCTCAAAGATCTTTTGACTACGAAAAACTCAAAAATTTTCGTATGCAAGTTCAGGTTACGGACTCTGGAGTCCCATCACTCTCCAGCACCGTCACTGTAGAGATGGTTATCCTTGATCAGAATGATAATGCTCCTGTAATTGTACATCCATTGCCCGAGTATGGATCCACAGTAACGGAGACTGTATCTCGATTTGCAGAACCGGGCTATCTAGTAGCCAAAGTGTCGGCCACAGACGGCGACTCTGGTCAGAACGCACGCCTCTCTTACGAGATTCTTCAGACTACTAGCCCTGGACTTTTTACCATATCACCTGATACAGGTGAAATTTGGACCATCCGTAGCATTATGAGCCAAGATGGCACAAAGCAAAGGTTGGTTATTGGTGCAAAAGACAATGGTTCACCGACGCTTTCAGCTACATTGACTATCATATTGTCACTGACAGATGGTGATTCGGAAATTCTTTCTGACGCAAGCAGTTTGTCTGAAGATCCAGGTTCCTTTAATGATGTCAGCCTTTACTTAGTAATATCTTTAGGCATAACATCATCTATTTTCTTTGTTGTTTTAATTATCCTCGCCATTCATGTTCATAAAAACAGGAGTCGTTTCGGTACTCATGTCGATTACCTGGACACGTGTTGTTGTTTCGAAGACCTGTATTCTTTGAATGGAATTCAAAAAGCCAGCAGGAATCTTGAAATTGCTCCAAACTACGTCGAAGTGTTTGGGGGCGATCCACTTTCTCAAAGCTTCCGCTATGACACTTGCTCGACTTCAGGCCACAGGTCATCTACTTGCAAGAAGGACGTCACGAGTGGAAATGATGAACTTCTCCGGAATTCAAACGTCCGGAACTCCGGAAATAGCGAGGTGAGGTGCTTCTGAGAGCAAAAACATTTTGAGTTTCTTTCTTGTTTTCCAAACACCAGTTGAGACAATCGTCCGCCTTTGTCCAGCTGTTGCAGAGAGGTGACAGGAATATCAATTATCTGGCATCTGAGCTTATTTTGGCATTTCTGTCCTTAATAGCTGCGGCTAATCAAAGCACCATTCGAGCTTTAAATTGAAAAGTCCAGGTGAATTGTCAAGGATCATAGTCATACTGCAGAATAGCAGCAAAGAGAGAATAATAGGGGGAAAGTTGATAGAAGACAAGTGCTGGCCAAAAAAACACCAAAATGGGGTTATTGGAAATTTCAATATCAAAGGGACTGAAAGAATCTGAATATTTCGCTCTTTGATGCTCAGCATGACTGAGATGATGAAATTGGTCTGAATTCGGAGCACTGTACTTCAGCACTGTGGATTAAGTTGATAGAAACTTTGCGATGCGCATAAGAGCAGTAGTTGGCCATCCAGCACCTCGAATACCTACCGCCATTCAACTACAACATGGCAGATCTGCATCTTAAACCTATCTACCTGCCTTGATTCCATAATGCCTAAGACTTAAACAACAAAAGCACCTGAATTTTAGTTTTGATCATTTCAATTGATCCCTGGAGTCCACCCCAGTTTTGGGCACAGAATTCCACATTCCTAGTTCCCTTATGCAGAGAAATCAGCCCATAATGACCTAGCTCCAATTATAAGGTTTCTCCCGGTTGTTCTGGATTCTCCCATGCGAGCAAATAGCTTTATACTATCACCCCTCAATCATTTTTAACATTTTAGTTAGTTCATCCCTTAACATTTTTTATTCAAGGGAATAGAAACCTAGTTTAAAGACTTGTTTTATTAGCTAACAGTTTTCTCATTCTGATTAATCTACTCTGCACAGTTTTTGATTCAATCATGTGACATGGACGTCGCTGACAAGGCCATTATTTTTCTGCCCATCCTCAATTGTCCTAGGGAAGGTGGTGGTGAGTCGCTTTCTTGAACCACTGCAGTCCATGTGGTGAGGGGCATGCACAATGCTGTTAGAGAGTGAGATAACCTTGCAGGTGATGCTGTTCCCATGCACCTTTTGCCCTTGTCCTCGTTGATGGCAGAGGTCATGAGTTTCAAAAGTGCTGTAGGAAGAGACTTGGGGAATTGTTGCAATGCACTTTGTAGATGGTACACATTGCAGCAAGTGCACCCCATTGTGGTGGGAGAGAATGTGTAAGTTAGTGCATGGAATTGCAATCATGGCTGCTTTGACTTAGATAATGTCGCACCTCCTGAGTAATAGAGTTGCAATCATCCAGGAAATTGCAGAACATTCCATAACACTCCTGACTTGTGTTTTGTAGGTGATGGGGGTGGAGCTGGGGGGTTGGGGGGTTGGGGGGGTGGGTGGGGGCTTTGGGGAATCAGGAGGTGAGTTATTCTCCACAGAATCCCCCGCCTCCGATTTGCTCTTTTAACCACTTATTTACGTGGCTGGCTCAGTTAAGCGTCTGGTGAATTTAAAACCCCAGGATGTTGATGGTGTTGAGTTCAGAGTAATGTCATTAAATGTCAAGGGAAAATGGTTTGATTCTCGTTTGTTGGAGGTAGTCATTGCCTTGCGCTATTATGTGGCATGGATGATATTTGCCATTCATCAACTTAATCCTGAATGCCGAGCAGGTCTTATGCCTGCAGCCGTGGCCTATCATAGTATCTAAGAAGTTAATAATGGCACAGAACTCTGTGCCACCATCAGCAAGCATTCTCTCCCTTGGCCTTATGTCGGAGTGAAAGTGAATTGTAAAGCAACTAAAGGTGGTATGGTGCTTCACATGTGAATGCAGTATTCCATATGGGGTCTTATCAGAGCTCTAAACATCTGCAGTATAACTGCTGCCTCTTTGTATTTCAGTCCTCTTCAAATAAAGGCCAACGTTCCATTATCATTTAAAATCATTTTTCGTACCTCTCCACTCACTTCTAGTGATTTCTGTATTTGGAGCCCTAAATCGGTCTATTCATCTGCAGTTCCTATCTTCTTGCTATTGAGAAAATGCAGTAGTCAATCATTTGTAAGTCCAAAATGCATCAACTCACACTTGCCCATATTGAATTGCATCTGCTCAGTTTGATCCAATCACTCAAACCGCCAATAGCCTTTTGCAGCTTCCTGCTCCCAACTTACTAGGCCATCTAACATAGTAACCGGAAGAGGTTATAAACAAAGGAAGGAGGTCTGAGGCCAATATTAAGCGAAGCACCGCTTAGCAGGCACAGTTTGGTTTTTGGGGAATCAACATTGTTTTCTTTATACGAAGCTGTTTAAGCTCATTCGTAAGTTTTTTTTTCAAAATATTTTGCTTTTCTACGTTATATGAAAATCGTTTATGTCAGAAATGCTGGAAAATGTTTACTTGATATAGTGTATTGACTTCTGAAAGTAATAAAGCAACTACTCCATAGTTTTAACTTCATTGGTGAATCTGAGTGCCGTGAGCATAGTGATGTTAGGTTTGAAGAACGGATATGTTTTGCAGTTCAAGAAGTGCCCATTGTGAAACAGCCCCAGGCCAAATATGGCGCCGTTTAAATGTATAGCGAAGATCACCTTTATGTTTGTATAGGTTTGCCTAAGTAGTTCAACCCCATCTTCAAAGCACTACTCGTATGCACCAGTGTGACATTTCATGTTAATGGACTAGCTTTGGCCCCTCCAACTAATGATGTCAAATGAGTGCTAAATTGGAGGCAGCATTGTGCAGTGGAATTGCACGAATTTACAACCGCGTTTAGTCTGCTCAAACATAATTCGCATAAACCCCATAGATACAGAAGACAAAAATATCATCCCAACAAATCAGTTAGCATCTAAAAAAAATCCTAAAAAGTTATTATTTTAATTCGCTATGACATCTATTCTCAAAAAACTTACAGCAAGTCTTTTCTTGAATAGCAGTTTAGTACAGTAAGAGGAATTTCCAAATATAATGCTAACATTATTAAGTGCAAGGCAATAAAAACTGGACAAAGGATTGCAAGGCCCGCTAGTTGTATCATAGTTGGTTAAATCTGGCAGTTTATTTCACTGAACACATGCTGAAATGCGACTGGAGATCAAAACACGCGCGATTGCCATTATGCATTGCTAGCTATATTACAGAACTAAATGGTACGTTTTCCGATGTTGCACAAAGCGTTTCTTTGCGTTTGAATGCAATGGTTTGGAGTAAATGATAGAAATATTTCGTTGATCATTCAAAAATTGGAAGTGTTTTAAAAGCTGTAATGGGCAATAATTGCGTAATAAAAAGGTATTGGCGTGTAACTGGACGACGGTGTGAGATTTATCACACGAACACAACCGCTGGCTCCCTATCTTCCGACATATCTTGCCACAGGTGTCCGAGGAGAAACCGTAATTATCGGAGAATACTACAAAGCCATATCAAATTCAGATTTGTCTATTGATGAAGACCTCCAGAAGCGTCCACGAATCACACCCGGTTAGCAGCTGGGAGCTTCAGAACTCTTGCCTAAATGTACGTGGATTATGAAGAATGAAGTGAAGAATAAGGAGCTGATCATGGACCAAGTGGGTTAATCACCAAGCTTCATAATGTCACGTAAAATATGGATCTGTGCGATCTGCGCAAGAACTTCACAACAACGCTGAAACTATCTACTAGTTAAATAGAAAATGAAGGATAGCCTGATGTGTCACTGTGGAGAGAGATTATACAAAGTAATGAAGCATGCTGCAAGCCATTGCCCACTAAGATCCACCACGGAGAAGAGCTCCGTATCACCAGAGGCACAGAGTGCATGATGACTCGCTGGTCAAAATTTGACTTTGTATCGTCAACCGAAGTGCGAAAGAAACAAAGCTGAATGATGACGACTATACCAAGCCTTTGGAAGGCCCTTTGCAGGCTATGTAACACTTTAAAAGTGTTAACTTATATGGTTTATGCGTGTTTGCTGCTATTTAGTTTATGGACATAATCGTTACTGAATTCTTGAAGAGTCACGACGGGGTGACTTTGTTGAGAATATTTCTGTCGAGGATGAATCAGATATGTAACAGTCCTCAGTTCACAACTTTTTTCCAGATTGCATCTGGCCTAAGACGAATGAAATAGTGAAATGTTTGTGCAATATTACATTGGAGGCACAGGGTCATTTTACTATTCCCTACCGACATTTGATATAAAATTGACAATTTGCCAAAGAGTCCGTTCATTATAGAAATCTACCTGTTGGTTACAGCAGAGATGCCCCTCCTCCTTGAGAGCGTGTTCGGTCCGGACGTTGGAAGCAGTTCCTTACGAGCTTGTTCTCCTGGAATATTTCATCCTAGGCACTCACGCCGGTAGTGGCGATGTCAAAATTATCTGACTTTTTGCTAAACAACTTCCTGCATCGAATAAAACAATCGGCGCAAAAAGTATCCCTACTCGACTAAGATAGTGACGCGTCTAAAAGACATGTGGCTGTTTTGTTACATCTGCTAGATTTGAATTGCAGTATATCGTGCAAAGGAAAATTGTTTACCCAGTCGGCTTATGCTGCCAGCCTGTTGGGAAAGACGTCCAGTCGTGCTCTGGTCATCAAACTTAAACGCTACTGACTTGAGCAACTGCTCTAATGGCGAGACAGTGCACTGTTCAGCAGCCACACATAAGACAAATTGCGTGAGCAGAGTGGATTGAAACGACATTGGGTCATTCAGCTCCCTGAGTTTACTCTGCCTTTAATTAGGTTATGGATAATCATAACTAATCTGTATCCACCCGATTTTGCTCCATCTCCTTTATCTAACATAAAATTAACAATGTCAGACTTAACAGCGTCAGTTGCGCAGAAGCCAGAGCTTTTGCTGGACAGAATTCCAGGTTTGTCCTCTTCTAAAAGACTAAGTCCTAACTTTGCCACTCCGTATGCGTAAGCATTTGTTGTGTTAGCTCTTAGCCAGTGTTCTTCCGCCTCATTATTATGATTTAGTAGAAAGAAATCTTCATAACTATAAAATTTTAATGTTGTAAGAATTGTTCATATCGATTGCAATGAATGTGTATTATTAATGTGATTATTGTGAAGCAGAGTTGTCAACAAGCTTAGAGTTGATGAAGTTCATAATTTTAATTTAAATAGCATAGCTATGGCTAAAAAAAATTCCTTTCCTATGAAACACTAGTTTTTTTAAAATCTTTTCTGAACAGCTTAACGATATGATATAAGCAATACAGCGATATGTACTGATATGAAAGGATATATTGGCAAAGGAATATAATACACACACATTTTGAAAACATTGTTTCGGTGAATTTTTGATGTATTTGATTTTAGCTTCCAGCTGACAGCAGCTAAGCAATGCAATACCACAAGAATTTTAGGTAATATTTCTGGATTTGATGGATATCTTATCTTAATGATATAGGCTTTCCACTGATATTAACAGCACTGTAAATAGACACTTGCAATCCATTAAAAATGAAAATGTTGTATTTTTGATTGAACAACCATAAATATGAAAGTCACCCAATGATTTTCTAAGACATTATAGCTTTAGGAGTTGTGTACATGTCTGATTGGCTCGGCCTGATTATGTGTCATCCACCAATTAGAAGCTGCAATGTGGCTGGAGATCCTGGCTGTCCCCTTCGCTTCCCATCCACCATTGCGCACAACCAGCCAGAGTTTAATGTTAAAGGCCGGGCCATTGTCAGCGATTTTGCATTCAAAACCAAATGGTGATTTTTCGCTAAAATAAGAAGATCGGCAGAAAAGTGATCGCCTGACTTTTAAAAGGACAGGTATTTCGTATAATCTGCTCCTTCCTCAGGGAGGAAAAATGTATAAGTGGCTTCATTGGAAGGAATTATCGAACCGAACTGTCGCGCTGAAACAATTGGGATGCTTTTTGCTGGAAATGAGATATTATAAACGACACTGGCTGTCACAATGGTCGCTGTTGTTCTGTGTATTTTCGGCCTGGGATCCAATTTATTGCCAGGTTCGCTATTCAATTCCTGAGGAGCTGCATCTAGGCTCCTTTGTTGGGAATATCGCAGACGATTTGGGTTTAACCGTGAAGGAGCTCGCAACTCGCAGCTTTCGAATTATGCCTGCTCCGACAAAACAATACTTCCACATAAATTTGAACAACGGTAATTTATCTGTTAAGAAACAGATCGACAGAGAGGCGCTGTGTGGACCGAGTACAAAGTGTGTGCTATCTTTAGAAACAGTGATGGAAAACCCTTTCAGCCTCTACCATGTTGAAGTCGCGATTCTGGATGTGAATGATAATGCTCCGATGTTTCCAAAAAGTCAGTTGCGCCTGGAAATCTCAGAAATGACCGCACCAGGGACGCGCTATCCACTTGAGTGCGCTCACGACCCAGATGTAGGGACCAACTCCCTACAATCTTACCAGCTAAGATCAAGCGAATATTTCGCTTTACATGTTGAAAGCCGAATAGGAAATGAAGATATGCCGGTTTTAGTTCTGAAAAGGCCACTGGATAGAGAAAAGATATCAAGTCACAGGTTAATGCTGATAGCCAAAGACGGCGGGGTCCCCGTGCGATCCGGAACTGCAGATATATTCATCGTTGCACAAGATGTGAACGATAACGCGCCTATGTTCTCCCAGTCAATTTATAGGGCCAGTCTCTTGGAAAATGCATCCAAAGGGACATTGGTGATCAAGCTAAATGCCACTGACGTGGACGATGGTCCTAATGGAGAGATAGTGTATTCATTCAGTCGCCATTCCTCTGCTGGAATCCGGAACATTTTACTGTGGATTTCAAAACTGGTGAAATCAGAGTCAGGGGGAATTTAAATTATGAAGAAAACAGTGCTTTTGATACCAATGTCCAAGCAATGGATAAGGGACGGTTCTCAATTCCTGCTTATTGCCATGTGCTGATTCAGATTGTGGATATAAATGATAATGCCCCGGATATGACTATTGCTACGTTGTTCAGTCCAGTTCCTGAGGACTCGCTGCCCGGGACAGTTGTAGCTCTAAGCAGTGCGACAGATAAAGATTCAGGAGAAAATGGACGGATAGAATGTCAAATCACAGAAAATCTTCCATTTCAACTGGATCATTCCTCCAAGAAATACTTAACTTTGCGTACACAGCCGTTATTTGATCGTGAAAATGTATCCAGGTATGAAGTCACTGTTCTCTGCAGCAATTCAGGGTCTCCGCCTCTCACATCTAAGAAAATCGTCCTGGTGGAGGTTTCGGATATAAATGACAACGCACCGCGCTTTACGCAACCTTTCTATACAGCTTATTTGATGGAGAATAATGTTATTGGAGAGTCTATATTTTCAGTCTCAGCTTTCGATCCAGATTTAAACCAGAACTCTCGACTAAATTATTCCATCCAACCGACACAAGTACACGATGAGTCAGTATTTAATTACGTCAACATCCAATCAGAGAAAGGAACCATATTTTCTCAAAGATCTTTTGACTACGAAGGACTCAAAAAATTTCAGATACAAGTTCAGGTTATGGACCATGGAGTCCCACCACTATCCAGTAATGTCTCTGTGGACGTGGTTATCCTTGATCAGAATGATAATGCTCCTGTGATCGTATATCCATTGCCCGAGTATGGATCTACAGTAACAGAGACTGTATCTAGATTTGCAGAACCGGGCTATCTAGTTGCCAAGGTGTCGGCCACTGATGGCGACTCTGGTCAAAATGCACACCTGTCTTATCGGATTCTGCAGAGTACAGACCCGGGGCTTTTTGCCATTTCATCTGATACAGGAGAAATCTAGACTATCCGAGGCATTATGAGCAAAGATAGTTCAAAACAAAGGTTGATAATCGCTGCAAAAGACAACGGCTCACCGCCGCTTTCAGCTACAGTGACAATCATATTATCGCTGACAGACGGTGATACGGAAATGCTTTCGGACGTGAACAGTTTGTCCGAAGATCCTGGTTCCTGTACTGACTTCAGCCTTTACTTAGTAATATTGTTAGGGATAACGTCATTTATTTTTCTAGTTGTTTTAATGATACTCATCGTCAAGGTACACAGAAACAAAGTCCAGTTTTCTGCACCGAATCATTACCCGGGCACTTGTTGTTGTTTCGCAGCACGAAATTCGCTGAATGGAATTCAGAAAGCCAGCCGGAACCTTGAAATAGTTCCCAACTATGTGGAAGTATTTGGAGGCGATCCGCTTTCACAAAGGTTCCGGTATGAGACGTATTCAACTTCAGGTACGGCCAAGAGACAAGCAATGTATCCTCACATGTACAGTTCATCTTTAGGCAAGATTACTCTCACGGATGGGAATGAAGAACTTCTCCAGAATTCAAACTGCAAGAACACTGTAACCAGTGAGGTGAGGAGCTTGCAACAGATGCTTTTGAGATTGATTCATAATTGCAGACATCCCCTGAAGTACTGCAGCACAAGGTTCTATCTATGTCTAGTTGATGTCAATACGAGTAAAAGTTGCATATCTAAAGGCCTGATGTTATTTTTGTCCCCTTTATTTACGGCTAACAAGCCATATTTCGAGTTATGCATTGAGAACTTCAAGTATAGCATAGCCATGGGAAGTTGTAGAGGACCGTAGGCGAAAAGATAAAATGATTCAAAGAATGGCTGGAAGAGGCCAAAATTAGGGTTCAGTGGATTGCAAGAGGAAAGTGACTAAAATAATCAATGGATTCGAAACTTATAAAGTCCTACGTGAGAATGGGCTGGAATATAATGCTCCTGAACTAACACCGGAAAGAGAGTGTGAATGGATAGATGCATGCTTGTAGTTTGGGAGAAGGATAAGATCAGAGCGCTAAACACCCGTAAAGTACTATTGATGGAAGGAAATACTGATGAACATAGAGAGGAATAAAGTTTTGAAATAAGTGCAGGTTTTGGGTTGAATGTAGTGTTAGCCCTAAGACTGCGTTCGTAATAATTCACAAATAATTATGTATAAATGTTTCGTGGCGTATCTGCAATACAAGGAAGTGCCCTACACTAGCAAGCTTCATTTTGTTACATTAATGTGTGCAAGCTGCTACTCATTTGTGGGAGGGTGAAGGTGCACAGTTGCAGCGAACGCAAATGTAAGGATCGATTTGCAAGTGTTATTTCACTGCTCATTCTACTTGGCGTAACAGACTGGTTGATATATTTATTTTATGACACGTTTCTTTTAAGGTTTTGTATTAAATTCGGGAAGAAATGCAATTGATACCATATAATTTGAACTTTACTGGTGAAGTTTGGGAGCAGAATGGCGTTAGCACTGGAGACTAGAAACGCCTTCCCTTGCATGCAATGTCATTGGGAAGCAGTCACAGGTCAGGCATTGCTGAGTTTAAACTCAGAGTGAATCTCTTTTATCATTATCTCTTTCCATAATGTGCTTTAATTTCGTGATCCCATACACACAAGTCCTGGATAGTGGAAATAGCTCCCTAAAGACCTGCAGGCGCCTTGTGAATGAATATTTCTACAGTGAAATCCATATTGACAATGGAAAGAAGCTTATATTGAAAACAGAATACTCATTGAACAGAGAAAAACAATTCACCCAACAGTTAGCAATAACCAAGAAAAAATGATGAAATCCCAGAAGACCTGGAACTGTTTAGATATTAATCCTAGTGTAGGATGCCAGAGACAAGGCGCCTATGTTTCCACAATCAGTTTATAAGATCACCATTTTGGAAGACTCGCCCAACGGATCTGTTATTCAAACTGAAAGCTACTGGCTTGGGCGATGATATGACCCAACAGACGGATAGTGTCATATATCAGCCGCTATGTTCCCACTCAAGTACAAGTCTGTGCATTCCAAAACAAGCGAGAATGGAATTTTAAAAAAATACTTTCATTTTAAAGGAAGTAGTGTTTTGAGAAAAAAAACTTCCAATCAATAGATTAAGCTTCTCAGTTTACACACATATAAGATGAGGTGCTCATGAACATTCACAGTATGAATGATAACAAACCTGAGGTGATTTTGACTTCTTGATTCCGTCCAATTCGTGAAGACATCTAACCATAACTCTGGCTTGGTCTACGCAGCAAACAAAGTTTCGGAGGAAAGTGGCCAGTAAAATTTAAAATCACAAGCAATCCTCCTTTAAAGTAGATTCGATCTTTAAAGAACAATAATGATTGGTTGTCCAGTACATGTTAGATTTTGGCAATTCCATCAAGCATTCGCTACAATCATTGTAAAGATTTATGAAACCCTCCTTTTACGTCAAAGTAAACAACCCTGGTGAATAATTCTGACATACATGACTGCAGAGGTTTACAAAGGATATACAGCCCCTAGGCCATCGACCCAACCAGTCCTTGTTTGTGTTACTCTCCACTCGAGACTCCCCTCATTTTTTCTCCTCCAAATCAACCATGGTAAACATCTATTCCCTTTACCCTCATATCCGTGTCCAGCTTCTGCTTAAGTGGATCCATACTATTGGCTTCACCATTCCTCGCGGTAGCGAGTTCCACATTTTTACTACTCTTGAGTGAAAATGCTTCTTCTGAATTTCCTATCAAGTTTCTTGTTAATGGTGGTACATTCGTGCCCTCTAGTAATGCTCTTTCCCACAAGAGAAAATATTCGGTCTGGAGCTACTGTCAAACATTTTACAACTTTATTAGCCTTTTTATTTTCAGAAGAAGAGGCTCAGTCTGTTAATTCCTCCCTGACGTGTAGACCCACGTATTTCAGGTAACATTCTTTGGAAGGAGTAATGTGACAAGGAAGTATTCAACGAATGGCATGGCACTAGGATGTTCTGAGGAACAATGGGACCATGACGTGTGTGTCCATAGATCGCTGAAGACAGAGAGGCATGTTAGTGGAGTGGTGAAAAAGGCATATGGGACACTTGCCTTTATCAATTGAGGCATAGATTACAAAAGTAGAGGGGTCATGTTGGAGTTGTATAGAACCTTGGTGAGGCCACAGCTGGAGTACTGTGTGCAGTTCTGGTCGCCACATTTTAAGAAGAATATGATTGCACTGCAGGGGGTGCAGAGGAGATTCACCAGGATGTTGCCAGGGATGAAGCAGTTATGTTATGAAGAGAGGTTGGATAGGCTTGGGTTGTTTTCATTGGAGCAGAGAAGACTGGGCGCGACCTGATCGAGGTGTACAAGATTATGAGGGGCATGGACAGGGTGGATAGGGTTCCCCTTAGCTGAAGGGTCAGTCACAAGGGTGCATATGTTCAAGGTGAGGGGCAGGAGGTTTAGGGGAACGTGAGGAAAAACCTTTTTAGCCAGAGGGTGGTGACTGTCTGGAATGCACTGCCTAGGAGGGTGGTGGAGGCGTGTTGCCTCACATTCTTTAAAAAGTACCTGGATGAGCACTTAGCACGTCATAACTTTCAAGGTTATGGGCCAAGTGCTGGGAAATGGGATTAGGTAGGTAGGTCAGGTGTTTCTCACGTGTCGGTGCATACTCGATGGGCCGAAGGGCCCCTTCTGTATTGTGATTCTGTGATTCTTGTAAATCTTCACTGCACGCTCCCCAGTGCCTCTGTATCCGTTTTATACTATGGCAACCAGAACCGCATGCAGTGTCAGCTAGTTGCGGTCTAGCCAAGCTTCTGTGCAGGTAATGTAACCTCCTTACCGTTATGATCAGCCCACGTGATAAAACAAATAACGATGTTGAGACTTCTCCCTTTTCTGTAAGACCGTCCCTTTCACATTTAAACAAAGCTGCTCGACAACCCCACCAGCTCAGAGATTCCAGCCCATGGGAGGCCGGTATCCACATGAGTCTATATTAAGTCAGATATCTGAATCATATTTTCTCCATGGTGGTTTCACTACAAGCAACGAGAATTGATTTTTTTTTTTGTTTGGATTTCCGTTCAAGTCCCAAAGTCTGGCATGTCATATGTCTCAAGCAAAGTTTCAGTGGAATTTATTTATCCTTGGATAGAACGATAATATTTCAATATTTCAATATCTAGTATCAGAATGTGGATCATCATTAAAAGCAACAGTGTCCTCATTTGCATAACCAAAATACCTAGTTGCCAAGATTTTGGCATATGGTGAGGACTGGGGCCAAAGTGAGTGCTAATAATCTTTGCCACATTCTCCAGGTTAGTGCTCCATGACATTTTGGTATTTGATCTGACAGGGGCGAAATCCGGCATGCGTGTGCATCCGCCATTTGTCCAATAAACAAAGAAATCCAGGACTGTAAACAAAACACCTAACACCACGTAACCAGCTATGGCGAATATCGAATCGATCATAAAGGATATCTATTCTGTTTAATTCTTTTGTACGCTAGCATTTAAATGAAGATTACACTTTAATTGAAAGAAGTCTAATTGGATTAATGAAGCTTGGTTTGCGTGCTGCTTTTTTCCAAATATAAAGTGATCGCTGTCTCACAACAGCTGCCTGGAATCCGATCCTAAGTCTTCATATCTGTCGTATTGCATAGATTTTACATTCCCGCAAAATGAGAAATAGAAGTATTTGATATCAAACTAAATTGCGTCAGCTAGTGAGCTTAGTGTTGATTATAAAGGTTTAAACAGTTTCTGGTCATTCACACATCTTCACTGTGATTTTCTTCTGTATCCATAGCGGGGTGGAGAGTTGTTGGGGGGTTGGGTGGTTGGGGGAGATGGGGGGGTGGTCGGGGGGGGGGGGGGGGTGGGGGGGGTTGGGGGCGCGGCGTGGACGGCGGGAGCTGGGAAAAGGGAGGGTCTCTGGTCAACTCTGGCCCAAAATTATACTTTATGTAACCATTGAGCAGTTGCTGTTGTATGGAGATAGACAAAAAATAGTTGGCAGTACAATTCGAGTCTGCTGTATGTCTGTCTTGGAGCAGACAAATTTGAAAGGATGCTTTTCTCTCAAAGAGGAACTGGCGATGTGTTTGCAAAGCACAGGTTCTACAATGTTTTATTGTGTATCTGCATTCTTTGTCATAGTGTTAATTATAGGAAAAATCGCAGCACATATAATTTAAGTGAATAGCACTAACTTATTATAGAAGAATAAAACATTGCCATTTCATCCTATAAATAAAATTTCGATTCTGACATGTAAGTTATCAGAAAGTTCTGAATAAATGTCTATTAACATATTCAGTATGAACTCGTACTTACGAACAAGGAGCAGGAGTAGGCCATTCAGCTCCTCGAGCCTGCTCCGCCATTTATTAGGATCATGGCTGATCTGGTATAATCTCAAATCAGCACCTCACCCACCGCCGATAATCTATCACCCGCTTGCTTATCAAGAATCTATCCACCACTGCCTTAAAAATATCCAAAGTCTCTCCTTCCACCACTTTTGCTGGAAGACAGTTCCAAAGTCTCACTACACTCTGAGTGAAACAATTGTCCGCTCATTTCTTTTAGATGGGCGTGCACTTATATTTAAACATCGACCCTTGGTCCTGGTGTCTCCCACAAGAGGAAGCATCTGCTTCACATCCCCCCGTTAAGACCCTTCAGGATCTTATATGTTTCACTCAAGTTGCCTCTTATTCTTCTAAACTCCAGGAGATAGAGCCTCTTCTGTCCGACATTTCCTCACATGGCAACCCACCCATTCCAGGCATTAGTCTGGTAAACTTTCCCTGAGCTGCTTCCATCTTATTTACATCTTCCCATAAATAAGGTGACCAATACTGTACACTATACTCCGAATGTAGTTTCACTAGTGCCCTGTACAAGTGAAGCACAACTTCCATAGTTTTGTATTCAATTCCCCTCACAACAAATGAGATCATTCTATTAGCTTTCCCAACTACTTGCTGCACCTGCATACTAGCCTTTTGTGATTCATGCACAAGGACACACAGATCCCTCTGCACCTCAGAGCTCTGCAATCTCTCTGTTATTCTTCCTGCCAAAATGGACAATTTCACATTTTTCCCACATTATACGCCATTTGCCAGAACTTTTCCCATTCACTTAAACCACCTGTATCATTTTCTAGCCTCCCTGTGTCTTCTTCACAATTTACTTTCCTACTTATCTTTGTGTCATCAGCCAATTTGGCAATCATCCCTAGCATTCCTTCATCCAAGTCATTTATATAAATTGTAAACAGTTGAGGTCCCATCACTGATCCTTGGGGCACACCACTCGTTACATCTTGCCAACCTGAAACAAACCCATTTATGCCTATTATCAGCTTCCTTTAAGCCAGCCAATCTTCTGTTCATGCCAATATGTTACCCCTTATACCATGAGCTCTTATTTTTTGCAATAACCTTTGATGTGGCACTTTATAAATGCCTTCTGGAAATCTAAGTACAGTACGTCCACCAGCCCATGTTACTTCCTCAAAGAACTCCAATAAGTTGGTTAAACATGATTTCCCTTTCACAAAACCATGTTCACTCTGCCTGGTGACCTTGAGCTTATCCAAGTGCCCTGCTATACCTTTGTAATAATGGTCTATAACATTTTCCCTACACCAGATGTTAAGCTAACTGGCCTGTAGTTTCTCACCTTGTGTTTCCCTCCCTTTCTAAATAATGGAGTTACGTTTGTTGTCTTCCATTCTAATGGGACCTTGCCCAAATCTAGGGAGTTTTGGACACCAGACACTTCTTTTAAGACCCTAGGATAAAGTCCATCAGGACCTCTGCTCTTGTCAGCACGCAGCTCCAACAATTTACTCAATATCACTTCTCTGTGATTGTAATTTTCCCCAGTTCCTCCCTCCCTTCCATTTCCTGGTTTATAGCTGCTTTTGGGATGTTACTTGTATCACCTATAGCGCAAACCTATGCAAAATGCCTGTTCAACTCATCTGGCATCTCTTTGTTTTCCATTATCAATTCTCCAGTCTTACTTTCTATATGACCAACGATCAATTTGTTAACTAGTGTCTTTTTAAATTATTTATAAAATCTCTTACGATCTGTTTTTATGTCTCTGGCTAACTTTTCTTCATACTCTAATTTTTCCACCCTTATTAGTCTTTTAGTCATTGTTTGCTGTTCCTTATATTCAGTCTAATCTTCTGACCTGCAACATGTCTTTGCACGATTATGTTTTTTTAAGCTTGATACTATATTTAACCATTCGAGCTAACCACGGATGGTGGGTCCATTCCTTGGAGTTTTTCTTGATCATTTGAACGTATCTCTGTGCATTCTGAACTATACCCTTAAATATTAGCCACTGCATCTCCATTGACCCTTAACCTAATTCCCAATTCATTACAGCCAGCTCAGCATTCATGCCATCATAATTGTCCTTATTTAAGTTTAAAAACAGTCTTTCGAACCCACTCTTCTCTCCCTCAAACAGAATGCAAAATGCAATCATATTGTGGCTGATGCTACCTGGGGGCGCCTTCATTATGAGATCATCTAATTGCACAATCCCCTGCTCTCTGGTTAGTTCCTGAACATGCAGTTCTAAGAATCTACCCCCAAAAACATTCAAAGTACTCCTCATGTAGGCAATCTTTGCCCATCTGACCTTTACAGGCTATCTGGAAATTTAAATCTCCCATGATTATCACTGTGCCTTCTGACAAGCTCCAACTATTTCTTCCTTTATGCTCCACCCTACCATGTGGTTACTATTAGTGACCCTGTACACAACTCCCACAAGTGACTTCTTGCTTTTACCATTTCCCTCATCCACCCAAAACGTTTTCACATCCCAGTTACCTGAACTTAGGATATCCCTCTCTTTTGTACTAAGGCAATCATAAACTAACAGAGTCACCCCTCCACCTTTTATTCACTTACATTCCTTCCTTAATATCCTATACCCTTCAATATTCAGATCCCAATCCATGTCGTCCTGCAGCCATGTTTCCATAATGCTATCAAATCGTCATTATTTTTCTCTATGTGCACTCTCAGTTCATTTGTTTTGTTTCGAATCCTATGTATATTCATATACAGAGCTTTTATTTTTATCATTTAGTTCTTTTTATAACCTCTAGTCATCTGTTAACTTACAGTTAGATTTGTACTCTTTATTCTTTCAGTCTGTTTTGCATTTCCCATAATAATATTTTCTTTTACATTGTTCCTTCTCTTTGATTTACCATATCTTCCCAAATTTGATTATTTAGTTCAAAACCCTCTCTAATTCCCTCGTTTGCGGCTGACAAGAACCAACATCCCAGCACATTTGGCTGTAGACCGACCCAATGGTGCAGGTCCAACTTTCCACCGCACTGGTGCCACTGCCCCACGAACCACAACCTACTTCACAGAATCAGAATCACAGAGCAGAAGAAGCCCTTTGGCCCATCGAGTCTGCACTGACACATGAGAAACACCTGACCTACATACCTAATTCCATTTAGCGGCACTTGACCCATAGCCTTGAATGTTATGACGTACAAAGTGCTCATTCAGGGTACATTTTAAAGGATGTGAGGCAACCCGCCTCCACCACCCTCCCTGGCAGTGCATTCCAGACCGTCACCACCCTCTGGGTAAAAAGTTGTTCCTCACATCCCCCCTAAACCTCCTGCCCCTCACCTTGAACTTATGCCCCTTGTGACTGACCCTTCAACTAATGGGAACAGCTGCTCCCTTTCCACCTTGTCCATGTCCCTCATAACATGGTACAGCCAGATCAGGTCGCCCCAATCTTCTCTGCTCCAATGAAAACAACCCAAGTCTCTTCAACATCTATTCATAAATTAAATGTTTCCTCCTAGGCAACATCCTGGAAATCTCCTCTGCACCCCCTTCAGTGTAATCACATCCCCCCTATAATGTGGCGACCAGAAATGCAACAGTACTCCAGCTGTGGCCTCACCAAGGTTCTATAAAACTCCAACTGACCTCCCTACATCTGTCATCAATTGCTCGATTGATAAAAGTAGGTGTCCCATATGCCTTTTTCACTACCCCGGTAACATGCCCCTCCACCTTCAGAGATCTATGGATGCCAAGGTCCCATTGCTCCCCAGAACTTCCTAGTGTCATGCCGTTCATTGAATACTCACTTGTCAAATTACTCCTTCCAAAGTGTATCACCTCACACTTTTCAGGGTTAAATTCCATCTGCCACTTATCTGCCCATTTGACCATCCCAGCTATATCTTCCTGTAGCCCAAGACACTCAACCTCACTATTAACCACCCGGACAATCTTTGTGCCATCTGCAGATTTACTAATCCTACCCCCCACATAGTCCTCTCTGTCGTTTATATAAATGACAAATAATAGAGGATCCGGCACGGATCCCTCTGGTATGCCACTGGACACTGGCTTCCAGGCACTTCCCCCACACTAGTCTATGAGCCGCACGTTCATCATTCTGATTTGATTTGTCCTATTCCAATTTGCACGTGGCTTAGGTAATAATCCAGAGATTATGATTTCTGAGGTTGTGCTTCTTAATTTGATACCTATGTCCTCTTACAGACTAGGCAGAACGTCCTTCTTTATCATGCATATGTCGTTAGTACATACATGGACAGCAATGACTCTGTCCTCCCCCCGACCACTGTAAGTTCCTCTCCAGCCCCGAGCAGATGTCCTGAACTCTGGCACGGGGCAGGCAACACAGCTGCCTGGACTCACATTGTTTATGGTGTAAGTTCCTCTGACTATACTATCCCCTACTACCACTACATTCGTTTTTGCTCCCCCTAATTTAATAGCATCCTGTACCACCGTGCATTGGCCAGTTAGTTCAACCACCCTGCAGCCCCCACTCTCATCCAAACAAGTTGAAAAAACCTCAAACCTGTTGGACAATTACAAAGGCCAAGGCTCCTGCACTTCTGCCCTCTGAGTCCCCTTAGCTACCTTAGTCATTCACTCTAACACTCTCCTCTCCCTGACCACTGATCAAATCGGACGACCCTGTCCTAAGAGATGTGACTGCCTCCTGGCACAAAGAATCCAGGTAAATGCCCGCCCTGCACCTCCCCACCACCCCCTGCCGTACCACCCCCTCCCCACCCGATGCATCACAGCATCTGCAGGTCAGCCTCCAGCTCATAACCTCTGAGCTGAAGCTGCTCAAACTTCAATCACTTACAGCAGGCATGTTTGCCCTAGATGAAACTGGCATCCAGGAGCTCTGACATGCTGCGGCTATGAGACATCATCTCTCCTGACATCCATAATGTGCTCTGATTAATTATTTAATTATTTTATTCAATCTTATATTTTACTTTTGTTTTTATATATTGTATTAACCTTATCACCATCTGTGGGGCTATTTTGAACCTTAGGAATAGAATAACATTTAGTCACTTACCAGATGCTCACCAATTAACTAGGTTTTTCTCCAGCCGTAGGGTACAGCCACTTGCTGAAGTCTGCGAAAGTTAGAAAGCAACAGAGCACCTCCTTCCCTTCCTTCCTTAACTCCCTTAATTACCCAACTCCCAGCACTAAACCTTACCTAAAGCTCCTCTTCCCCCATGCACTGAATTCCCACTTGGAACCAAATTCCCAAATATACTCACTCGGCCTCTGTCTCCCTTAGGCTGAAGTCTCCTATCATTGATTGTGCGCCTCTTACTGATCCTGCGCTGAAAAAGCCTCCTTCTTACATAGATCTGTAATAAGTCACTCTCTAGCCTCGCTTCCTGCTAATTTAGGCATAAGCTTTCGGTGATTGACAGTTAACTGCCACTAACGTGGTTACCTGTTTAACTAGGCTGTTTAATTTAAAGGTTGTTAATTTGAGGTTGTTAGCTCTAGATCAGAATCTGACTCTTACTCCAAAATTGAACTTCAAGAAGATTTGCCCGTTGAATTCCCACTTTGAGCTATATTCCCAAATATACTCACTCAGTCTCTGTCTCACACAGGCTGAAGTCTCCCCTGGCTGATCATGCGCCTCTTACTGATACTACGAGTTTTCTAGAAAGAAGAAAGTTTCGAGGATAGAGAGAAAAGCTTCCTGTCATTTTAATGGCGCACCAATAAGTGCATCATGAACATCATGAAGATTTAAGAAGGCAACCTCGCTTTTAGAAATTGGTAGCACTTCAAATTGGTTGAGTATGAATGTGCCTTTATTCACCACTCAGGAGCTGATATGTGGTTGCTGATCTCGACTGGCTCCTTTGAATCGAAACCATCGCATACCAGATGCAGCATGAAACTGCACTGTGATCTGCGGTTTGTGTGTGCGTCCATTGGTGATTTTTAAAGAAATACAAAGATGATTCCCTCAGGAAGAAACTCGCCGATTTTAATGAACTAACGGTATTTTGTGCAATTTTACTGACCCATTGAAGAAATGAATTTTGAAATACTTTGCTTAAAGGAATTAATGAAGAGTATCGAAATGCATTGAAACAATTTGAATGCTTTGTGCTGGCCGTGAGATACAAAATTTACTGCTTGAAAAAATGGCAACTATTGTGCTGTATTTCCTCTTCGTGGGACTTATTCATTATTCAATTCCTGAAGAGCTGCAACTGGCTGCACTTGTCGGGAACATTGCAGCTATTTTGGGTTTAGATGTGAAGCAGCTCACCGGTCGCACTTTGCGGATTGTATGTGGTTCAAAGAACAGTACTTGAATATAAATTTAGACAATGGAATCCTGCTTGTAAGGAAAAAAGTGACAGTGAAGAGCTCTGTGGGGCTGGTATCGCTTGAGTGCTATCCCCGGATGCCATGCTTGCAGACCCCCTGAACCCATATTGTGCCGACCTGGAGATTTTAGATGTAAAGGATAACTCTCCCATATCTTCCAAGAACTGGACAGCTCAGAAGCTTCTGCACTGGGAGCACGCTTTCCTCTCGAACCCGCGCACATGATGAAGACTTTGGAACAAATTTACTACATGCTCCTTGACAACGATTATTTTGGCCTGAAAGTACAGACGAGTAGTGGGGATGGGAAGCTGCCATTATTGGTATTGAAAAAGCCTCTGGATAGCGAAAAAGAAAATGCCCATAAGCTAATGTTAATTGCTGAAGACAGAGGGATTCCTGAACAGCCAGGCACTGCTCAAGTACCAGCTGTAATAGGAGATCCAAACAACAACGAACTTCTGTTCGATCAGTTACTTTATAGGGTCAAAGTATTAGCAAATGCATTCAAATGAACCCTGGTCATTAAATTAAATGCCACTGATTTAGATGCTGGTTCTAATGGAGATAAAGTGCACTCTTTAGCAGAAATACCCCAGCTGTTTGTTTTGGATTCCAAAACGGGTGAAATTAGAGTGAAAGAGAGTGTGGATCATGAAGAAAAGAGCGTTTATGAGATCCATGTGCAAGCAATGGATAAGGGTCCTTGCCCTAAGCCCGTGTATAGAAACGTGCTGGGCATTATTGACCTGAATGGTAACGCACCTAAAGTGACTCTAACTTCCTTGTCGAGCTAAGTTAGTGAAAATGCTCAACCAGACACTGTTGTTGCCCTAATCAGCAGCGCAGATAAAGATTCTGGTGAAAATGGGAAGATAGAATGTCAAATTACAGACAACCTTCCTTTCCTCCTTGATTTATCTTTAAACAATTATTATATATTACTTATCCACCAGAACCTAGACGGCGAAAATATTTCCAAGCATGAAGGAACCATCAACTGTAGAGATGCGGGAGATCATCCTCTCACACCCGACAAACCATCGTGGTGAAGGTTTCAAACATAAATGACAATCACCACAGTTTTCACATCCTTTATATACTGCTTACTTGATGGAAGACAACATTATGATGACTTCCATCTTCAAAACTACTGCATTTGATCCTGATTTAATGCAGGGCTCGGGTTCATAGAGACTCGGGTTCAGGGTAAGCGAATCTTTGGTTCCATGGATAGTAATGCAGAGAGAGCTATCATATTTTCTCGTTTTGACTTTTGACTATGAACAACACAAACATTTTTAAATCCATCTCTAAGCGCAGGAGTCCCGGCACTTACCAATATTGCCTCAGTAAATGTAACTATCCTTGACCAAAATGACAAAGCCCCAATGATCATGCATCCAAGTCCGACGTCTAGGTCAACAGTAATGGAGCACGTGTCTCGCTTTGCTCAACCAGGATCCTTAGTCGTGAAAGTAATGGTCACTGATGCTGGTGGAAATGACCAAATTTCTTCCCAAATAAAGCACAGTACAGACGCTGGTCACTTTACTATTTCAGCCAATCCGGACCATCAGTCATCTTGTGAGCAAAGATTTTAAGAAGCAACAGTTGCTTATTGTGGAAGCAGACAATGGAATGCCACCTCTTACAGCAACAATGACAAAACTGTTATCTGTCATGGAGGTCGATACAGAGATGCTTCCAAACGCAAGCAACTTGTCTGAAGATGCCGGCTTTAGCTAACATGAGTCTTTACTTAATTATATCTTTAGGGGTTATCTCGGCGCTTTTCCTACTGGTTTTAATTATCTTTGCCTTCAAAGTCCATAAAACAGAACTCGATTTGATGTCTGTCTGCATAACATTGCTGTGTGTTGCTGCTTCGATTCAAGGAATTTGTTAAATGGAATTCAAAGAGCAAGCCAAAGCATTCATGTATCTTCAAACTATGTTGAAGTAGTTGGGGGCGATCCACTTTCTCAAAGTTGCCATTATGAGTCTTGTTCAACTTTGCATTCTAACAAGAGAGACAGTTCTGTTGAAGGGTCATGAGGACTCGAAACGTCAACTCTTTTCTTCTCCACCAATGTTGCCAGACCTGCTGAGTTTTTCCAGGTAATTCTGTTTTTGTTTTAGAGAGACATAGTGTTCCCCAACACTTGTGATTCTCCTGGAACCAAAGTCGTGAGAGACATTATTGGGAAAAATTAGGAATCCTGCAACGAATAACTCACCACCCATCTCCCCATGCCTGTACATAATCTACAAGGCACAAGTCAAGAGTGTGATGGTATACTCCCCACGTGCCTGGGTGAATGCATCTCCCACAACACTCAAGATGCTTGACACCATCCAGCACAAAGCATCCCACTTGATTGACAACACATCTACAAACATTCATTCCCTCCATGATCGACAAGATGCAAGAAATTCACCAAGACTGCTTAGACAAGACTTTCCAAACCCACGACCACCACCATCTAGGAGGACAATGGCAGCAAATATATGGTAACACCACGACCGGGAAGTTCCCCTCCAAGACACTCACCATCCTGACTTGGAAATATATCACCGTTCCTTCGCTGTCACTGAGTCAAAATCCTGAAACTCCCTTCATAACAGCACTATGGGTATACGTACACCACATGGACTGCAGCGGTGCTTCACCTCTTTCTCAAGGGCAACTAGGGATGTGCAATAAATGCTGACCTAGCCAGCGAAGCCCACATCCCCTGCACGAATAAACAAAAGGAAATTAATTGAGTGTTTCACACGAATAAGTAAGCAATTGGGAACTTGACATGACTCCCTGCACAGTCGCTCAGTTATGTATTCACTAAGAACATGATTTTAATGGGAATTCTGCCGAGCAGACTCTCAAGATGAGTAGTGAAACTGGAGAATAATTTTATTTTCGCCAAAAAAAGAAATCATTGTCCAAAATATTAAATTAAACACCTGTTTTGATTTTCAATTGAACAACAATAATTGCACATATGCTGCGAGTAACGCGACATTGTCGCTTTAAGAACTGAATAGTATTCTGATTGGTTGAATACGACCGTTTGCCTGGTAGCCAATCAGGAGCTAAAATGCGATTGGTGATCCGGACAACCCCCTCCCAACCTCCATCTCGTAACATCAGACCAGTGTAAGACCCGATTGCGAGCTGCTGCGCAATGTTTCACCGGTAATTTTGGGCGAAATGAGACGATTTCAACGAAATAACCTTGGCGATTCTCAAAACTGGCAGAGTTTCTGCCGTACAATCGGTTCCTTCGAGTTAAGAAACGATATTCACTTGACTATTAAAACGATTTTGAACGGCGCAGTCTCGTGCTGAAACCATTGGAATGATTCATCGTGGAAATGCGATATAAAATAACCTGGTTGCTAAAATGGCAACTGTTGTTCTACACATTGCTTTCATGGGATCTAATTTCTGGGCAGATTCGTTATTCGATTCCTGAGGAGCTGCAGCGGGGCGCCTTTGTTGGGAATATTGCAGCCGATTTGGGTTTAGACGTAAGCCAGCTCTCGGCTCGCAGTTTGCGGATCGTGTCCGGTGCCAGGAAACAGTATTTGGAGGTAAATTTAGACAATGGGAGTTTCTTGGTGAGGGAAAAAATAGACAGAGAACAGCTTTGCGGGCCTAGCCTCTCTTGTGTGCTATCCTTGGAGGCTGTGATTCAAAATCCACTCAATTTGTACCACGTAGAAGTGGAGATTCTCGATGTAAATGACAATGTTCCCAGATTTCCCAAGAGCCAGTTCCACCTTGAAATCTCAGAGCTTGCTGCGCCTGGAGCGCGCTTCCCCCTCCAGTCCGCGCTCGACCCGGACGTAGGAATCAACTCCGTACAAACCTACCAGCTGCTTCCGAACGATTATTTTACTCTGGATGTCCAGACGCGCAGCGGAGTGGGGAAGTTTCCAGTTCTGGTGTTGGAAAGGCCTCTGGACAGAGAAAAACACGCAGCCCACAGGTTGGTATTAATAGCCAAGGACGGCGGATCCCCTGAAAGGTCAGGTACTGCTCAAATCACCGTCCTGGTTCAGGATGCAAACGACAACGCGCCTGTTTTTCCCCAGGCGCTTTATAGGATCACGCTATTAGAAAATGCACCGAAAGGAACTAGGGTAATCAAGCTAAATGCTACTGATTTGGATGCTGGCCCTAACGGAGAAATAGAATACTCCTTCAGCAGCCGGACAGCAGTTAGAGTGCCTCAACTGTTCAGAATAAATTCAAAAACTGGCGAAATCACCGTTGAAGGGCCTTTGGATTATGAAGAAAGCAATGTATTCGCCATTAACGTGCAGGCTATTGATAAAGGTACTTTGGCAATCCCCGTTTATTGTGATGTTGTGGTTGATATTATTGACGTGAACGATAACGCCCCTGAAGTGACGTTGACGTCTTTGTCCAGTCCAATTAGTGAAGATGCGCCGCCGGGCACCGTAGTTGCTTTGATCAGCGCTGCTGACAAAGATTCGGACCAAAATGGGCAAGTAGAATGTGAAATCGCAAATAACATTCCGTTCAAGCTTGACCTATCTTTAAAAAACTATTATAGGTTGCTCACACAGTGGCTGCTGGACCGTGAAAATGTCTCAAATTACGACGTTATCGTTACATGCAGGGACGGGGGAAGCCCTCCGCTAATTTCCAACAAAACAGTCCTAGTGGAGATTTCCGATGTAAACGACAACTCCCCACGCTTCACGCAGCCTTCTTATACCGCTTACGTGATGGAGAACAATATCATTGGGACATCTATTTTTCAAGTGACAGCCTTTGATCCAGATTTAAACCAGAATGCTCGACTATCCTACTCTATCCTTGGGACACAGATCCGGGGAGCTTTCGCGTCCTCTTATGTCTCCATTAACTCGGAGAGTGGTATCATATTTTCCCAGCAATCGTTTGACTACGAGCAGCTTCAAAACTTTCAGATCCAAGTTCAGGTTCAAGACTCCGGTGTCCCGCCACTCGCCAGCGAAGTTTCGGTGGATTTTATTATTCTAGATCAGAATGACCATGCCCCGGTGATTGTCCACCCATTACCCGAGTTTGGTTCAACTGTGATGGAAACGGTGTCCCGTTTCGCTGAACCTGGGTACTTAGTTGCTAAGGTGTCGGCCACCGACGCGGACATGGGCCGAAACGCTCAGCTTTCTTATCAGATTCGTCAAGCAACAGATCCTGACCTTTTCACTATTTCAACCGACACCGGGGAAATCTGGACAACCCGTCGAATAGTGAACAACGATGACAAAAAGCAAAGGTTACTCATTTTGGTAAAGGATAATGGAAGGCCATCCCTATCCGCTACAGTAACTATTGTTTTGTCGGTCGTGGAGGACGATACAAAAATGTTACCTGGTGCAAGTACCTTATCAGATGATCCTGCGCTAACTTCTGACATTAGCCTTTACTTAGTCATATCTTTAGGGATTGTCTCGTCGATTTTTCTAGTAGTTTTAATAGCCCTTTCTGTCAAGGTCCAGAAGCGCAGACATGGTTTTAACGATCGCAGTTGTCATGAGGAGATGTGTTGCTGCTTTGATGCAAGGAATTCACTGAATGGGATTCAAAAAGCCAGCCGAAACATTCAGATACCTCCTAACTATGTCGAAGTATTTGGAGGGGACCCACTTTCACAAAGTTTCCGCTACGAGACGTGCTCAACTTTAAATTCATCCCAAAGGGATGCCCTGTTTCGCAAACTTAACACTACATCCACAGAGAAGGGTTATTTTAGCAGTGAAACAACGGAGAGAGAAGAAAGCGCACTGAAAACAAAGTCTGCAAGCAATAGGAACACGATACATGATGAGGTGAGATACTGGCAATAAACAGCTCAAGGGTTCTGACGGGATCCACAGGTAACCAGTAAAGCAATCCTTTATGGATTTCGAAGAAACAATCACTTTTTTTTAGTTGACTTAGCCAATCCAGCCCCCGAACTGTCAATGAAATTACGCTAAGTTTGTTGCGCTGTTAATAACTTCAGCGTTTTAGATTCTTAATTCGGCCCCTCTCTACAATCTACTCAATCCTTCTCCACCACACTCATCGGAATTTATACATTGCGCCATCAGGTCGATAAGCATTAAATCGAACCATAAACCAGACCGTAGAAAAATGTATAAGTCAGGGTGGTATTCCAGTGGGCATCAACTTATTAACCCTACATGAACTGTGAAGTCTACACGAATTCGATTAATTATGAAAATATCCATAATAATATGTAATAGAATTTGCAAGTGTCAGCTTGTTTATTTCTTGATGAATAGCTTAAGTTCGTACTAAGGAATGAAGTGTGGGGATGGGAAAGACATTAAAATTGGAGCAGTTTTAATTTACTTTAGTTTACTATTTTGGTTATCATAATTATCCATCGCCAGCTGGAATGTATTGCAGTGGTGTGGAGCGCAAGTAGATATACTACAGAGACTGATCTGTAACATCCACCAACTTTTAACGATGAGTAGACAGCTGATATGTGGCCACTTCCATGCTGCCTTTTCAGAGAAAAATTAGCTTTGTACGGATGTGTACACAAATGTACTTTGCTCAGTGACAAGTGGCTCAATTTTAATATTAGCAGAAAGAAGAAAGAAAAATCTTTAATGAGACAGCTGCAAAAAAGATGCGTAATTTAGTTGGGTAGGCACCTACTACAGCTGCTTTGTAGCCCCTGCAAAGCTGTAGTGTATTGATGTGAGACAACAGCTAATGAGCCGAATGGCCTGTTTCTGTATGTATTTTTTATGCACGCCATTGTAATTCCAGTACAAGAAATCCAAAAATTGCAAGGTTCCAGTCTACACCATCTGTGCATTTCCACAAATTAGGAGCAAATGGTCAGTTTTGCAAATGGGGCCACAATAGCCTACCAAGGAACAGTGTTGAGACTGCTATTAACGAACTAAATTATTGTTTTTGTTCTGACCAACAACCATTTTGGATATGTGTCTAGAAAACGCTCACAACAAAACTTCGAACATCGGTTGGTGAACTGACCGGAGAGCACAGTAAATTGTTGAGATCGCCTTATATCATCGGACTTCATGTGAATTTCAGATAAACTGCGTTGAAGTGTCATGAAAATTTTAAAAACAATTCATTTTTAATTCTCTTAGTGTCAACAGAGAATCGATCTCTTCTAACTGGATGTTAGAAACAATTGAATGGAAGTGTCTCTCCATCCCTAAACACGTGTTAAACCTCACTAATTATCTGGAGAGTGCACGGGAGACCACAATCTGCCTTCAGATCTCCACCACACACCACTCTCTCGTGATGCAATATAACTCAGTACCTGTAATCTCCGGCCAGGACAGACAAATGGAGATTCCAGTGCCATCCAATTACCCTGGGCTTGATTCAAACCCATGACCAAGGTGCCAAGGGCAGTGTGTGAGTGCAGTATGTTTACTTTCCGCGATTTGATGTTTTATTTCCCCAGTATGTATTGACTCAACAGTCGAGAATTTACATAAAAGTGTGCATTTAAAACAGGACTTTGGAGGTTTGCTTGGATTACTATAACTTGTCACAATGAAATAAGCTCTTAGACTCGAAAACATTTCATAGAATTCTATAGATCACTCATAATCCAAGCACTGCGGAAACTAAGAAAACATAAGTTTCAATATTCTATCAAGAATTACAGCGTTGCACTGGTGATAACATGTTAGTTGGCCGAAGTTGTAAAAAACTCGAGAAATGCTTGTAGGAAGCTACTACTAACAACCGGAAAGCAAAGTTGTCTGAATAATGCTATAGAATTAGTCTGTCTCACAAATAAAATTGAAGTGTTTGAGAGGCAACGGAACATAAGTAAATCAATTTGGATTTTCAGCGGACATTTGACAATAGTCCACAAATGAGATAGGCAGTGGGATTTAAGGCTCATGCGATAAGTTGCACATTATCCAGATGGAATGAGAATTGGCTTAGTATCGTGAGACAAAGGTCGGTGCTATCTATTTCTCAAGGAATTTGCTTCGATCTCCACTACTCACCATGTTTATGAAGCACATGGACAACATCTACCAATGTTATACTGTTCTCAGTGACGTTACAGCATACCGCAGGAGTGAGTTCAATGACACTTAACTATTTAAAGTCGGACTGCACTAATTTTATACATGGGTTTGAAGTATGCACGATGCGTCACAAAATATGGCTATGCATATAACTGTGTCAGTAACCCTATGTACAACAAAAAAAAACTAAAACTGCAACGATCGCTGATCATACCCTGGAAGCACATAAATAGCGTCCAAAAAGTAAGGGATAGGGCAACTCGAGAATGCAGAAGTGCATGTAAAGTACTGGTTTTCAACACACAAGAAATTACGCTTCGATTGTACAAATTGATTGCCTAACTTGTTCTGTAGTGTGGTTTACAGTTTTTCCCACCTTTTCTCAAAAATATTAGGCCTGTTTTAAAAATATTTGAATAGTCAAAATAGTGATTTGGGAACTTCGGAAATTAAAGTTTGACAAAAGGTTTAGGGGACTACATTTATTTTCACTTCACAAAAGGAAATTGAGGTTACTGCATTCAAGTTGTTATTACCACGAGCGCAATAAGCAAAATGGAAGGTAATAAACCATTTAACTTGGATCGGAATATAAGTCTAGGAGAGAGAAGAATAAAAGTCTCAATATTCGAGTGTGATTAGAGATTAGAAAACACGCGCACTTTCACAACTTAGTTGATGCGTGGTGCAGAAAAAGCAGATGATTTGAGGTCAAATAGCCATTGAATGTATCCCCATTTGGAACTAAGCGGAAGATTACCTAAAGCTTAAGAGTACCAGTTCATTGCTTCCATTAGAGGAGTGGGTAATAATTTAATCATCCACAAAGATGAATTAACAGCTGGCAAGCGTTGGAAAACCTAGATGAAATAATAATAAATGGACGATAAATGGAATAGAATTAATAGACCAAATAATGTATGCATGATATTTTAAAAAGAAATTCCAAGCAAATTCTTCATGAATGATCTGCGAGGTATTCGACGCAGTTTTTATCTTGAAATAATTTTCACAGCAAAACGAAACGTCCACTGTAGTGAAAGAACGCTTAATTCAATTTTTAATTGTGCAACAATAAATATAAATATCTTGTGCTGGTTTGAGACTCCCAGCTTTAAGAAACCAAGAACATTCTGATTGGTTGAATTTCAGTGTGCCCTTGTTCACCAATCAGAAGCTGAGATGTGTTTGGTGATCCGGACTGCCCCCTTCACTAACCAGACACCACTACGTACGATCAGACGCAGTGTAAAATTGGTTAGCGAGCAGCTCGGTGGGATTTTAGTACGAATCCACTGGCAATTTAAGAGATAATGAGAAGATTAAAATGGACTAAACCGAGAGAATTCTAAACCGTGCAGGTATTTTAAAAATCGTAGTTATTCGAATTTTTAAAAATCCAAATAACCGTTTAAAGGACATGAAGGGTACCGCGTCGGACTAAAACAATTGGAATGCTTTACACTGGAAATGAGATATAAAATATATTGGCTGCTAAAATGCCAACTATTATACTGTGCATTCTCGTGGAATCTCGTTTATGGGCAGATTCGTTATTCGATTCCTGAAGAACTCCAACTGGGCTCCTTTGTTGGGAATATCGCAGATGATTTGGGTTTAGATATAAAGCAGCTCTCGGCTCGCCGTTTGCGGATTGCGTCCGGGCCCAGGAAACAATACGTGGACGTAAATTTGAACAATGGGATTTTATTTGTGAAGGAAAAGATTGACAGAGAGCCGCTTTGCGGTCCTAGCCTGACTTGTGTATTATCCTCGGATATTATGCTTGAAAATCCGCTCAATCTGTACCAAGTTGAAGTGGAGATTCTCGATGTGAATGACAATGCTCCCAGTTTCCCAAAGAGAAAATCCCGCCTTGAAATCTCAGAGCTTTCTACACCGGGAACGCGCTTTCCCCTCGAGTCTGCTCACGATCCGGACATTGGAACCAACTCATTGCAAACGTACGAGCTCCTCCCGAACGATTATTTTACTCTCGATATACAAATACGCGGCGGAGAAGGGAAATTGCCTGTATTGGTGTTGGAAAAGTCCTTGGATCGAGAAACAAAATCGACCTACACTTCAACTCTAATAGCCAAAGATGGAGGGACCCCTGTAAGATCGGGCACAGTTCATGTTACAATCACAGTGAAGGATGCAAACGACAACGCCCCTGTTTTTCCTCAGTCAGTTTACAGAGCCAGACTGTTGGAATCCGCCGCCAAAGGAACACTGGTAACCAGATTAAATGCCACTGACTTGGACGACGGTCCCAATGGAGAGGTAGTTTACTCTTTCAGTAGTCATAGCTCTGCTAGAGCTCGAGAGCTGTTTGACTTGGATTCCAAAACTGGTGAGATCAGGGTGAGAGGGAACTTGGACTACGAAGAAAGCAGTGTATTTGAGGTTAACATTCAAGCAATGGACAAGGGTCCGTACGCAATGTCCGGGCACTGTGAGGTTTTGGTGAATATTATTGATGTGAATGATAACGCACCTGAGGTGACACTGAGGTCTTCGTCCACTACAGTTTCAGAAGATGTTCCAGTTGGAACGGTAATCGCTTTATTGAGTGCAGAAGATAAAGATTCGGGACAAAATGGGCAGGTACAATGTCAAATTTTGAGTAAGTTACCCTTTAAACTAGATTCTTCCGTGAAGAACTATTATAGACTGCTTATTCAGCATCGACTGGATCGCGAAAATATTTCCAAATATGATGTCACCATAACGTGCACGGATGCAGGGAATCCTCCTCTCACTTCCAAGAAAGCCGTTCGGGTGGAGGTTTCAGATATAAATGACAATGCGCCAAGGTTCATGCAGCTTTTATACACAGCAAACGTGATGGAGAATAATGGTATTGGGGCGTCCATATTCTCTATGGCAGCCTTTGATCCAGATGTAGGAGAGAACGCACGTCTAAAATATTCTATTCTGGAGACTCAAATTCAGAACGTCTCGGTATCCACCTACGTTTCTATTAACTCAGAGAGTGGTGTGATCTATTCTCAGAGATCTTTTGACTACGAGAAATTGCAAAGTTTTCAGGTCCAAGTTCAGGCCCAAGACTCTGGAACCCCACCACTCGCCAGTATTGCCTCAGTGAATGTTATTATCCTTGATCAGAATGACAATGTTCCAGAGATCGTGCACCCATTAGCCGAGTATGGGTCAACAGCTGTAGAGACAATATCCAGGTTTGCAGAACCGGGCTACTTGGTTACCAAAGTATCGGCCACTGATGCTGACGCCGGTCTAAACGCTTGCCTTTCTTATTCGATTTTTCAGGCTACCCAGCATAACCTTTTTACTATTTCACCAGACACTGGGGAAATTTGGACTATCCGTCGTATTGCCAAAAAAGATGCCTCTAAGCAAAGGCTGGTGATTGTGGTAAAAGATAATGGAACACCATCACTTTCTGCCACAGTGACCATCATCTTATCTGTGATCGGCAGTGATAGTGAAATGTCCTCTAATGCGAGCAGTTTATCAGAAGCTTCTGTTTTCACATCTGACCTGAGTCTTTCCTTGGTCATAGCCTTGGGGATAATTTCTATCATTTTTCTGGTGATTTTGATTATCCTTGCTGTAAAGGTTCACCAAAACAGAAATGGGTTGAATGGCCAATTCTGTTCGCTGGGTGCATGTTGCTGCTTTGAAACAAGACATTCTCTGAATAGAATTCAAAAGGCCAGTAGAAACCTTCAGATACCCCCTAACTATGTTGAAGTATTCGGGGGTGATCCACTTTCTCAGAGTTTCCGCTATGAGTCATGTTCAACATTGCAGTCAACAAAGAGAGACATCTTAATCCCCAACAGACGTGACTCCTCTACAGCCAACAATGCGATTCGGAATGAACCTATTGGGAAAGGAATTTCAGGATTGATGAATTCTGAAAGTTACAGCAACGCTATAAGCAATGAGGTGAGAAACTTCAAAAAGAGTAGAGACAGGCAGGTTTGATTTGGATGCACAGACCTCCTAAGGAAAATCCAAACATTGAAATGAGGCATAGAATAATAACCTAAATTTAAAATCCTTAGATTTATGTGCTATACATATCTCCAGTTATTCCCACCGTGACACCGCTATGTAGTGTTATCGCCCATGATGTGATTATGTTCCTTTTCAATTACAGTTATCTAAGCTGCCTTGTCCAGTTGGGCTTAACAAGTGTCCTAGTGGTGCAAAGGGTTTAGTGGTCACTTGCTAAACTCACTGGATTTGATTTGAATGTATAGGAACAGTGGACATTATCCTACACTTGCTATACTTTTCCAGTATAACTAACTGGCGAGAAATCCAATGATTGCAAGTAACCATGAAAATACAAGACATTTTCTGTGGTAACAGTACTCGGTTTCCAGCCAGTTTGTGTAAATAGATTCCTTCCTTGCTGAGCTTCATCTCAGATTGAAAGCTCCAACAACAGGCTATCTTAAAAGGAACAAGTTGTGCTGTTTGATTGGACTACATTCAAATTTCAAGGCAACTGAGTTCTGTTCAGGTCAATGTTTTAAAATTATTCATTTTGAATCCATTTATCATCAGCAGAGCTTCAGCCGCCTTTTTGATCTCTGCTATCTGATTGGAGACCAAAATGAGATTTGCACATGTAGGCACGGGTAATAATGAGGTAATAATAAATGAATACTTTAAATCTGTCTTTCCAAAGGAACAAGATGCTGAGCAGATTATGGTGAAAGTGGCGGTAATTGGGACACGAAGTGTTTAAAATTGATAAAGAGGAGAGATTGAATAGGTTGCCTGCAATTAGAGTTGTCAAGGCAGCAGGACCAGATAGCACGAATCCAAAGATAAAGAGGGAAGTGAGAGTAGAAATTGCAGAGTCACTGGTCATAATTTTCCAGTCTTCCTTAAAATAGTGGTGAAGACAGGGAATTGGAGAACTGCAAATTTGCATCCTTGTTCAAAGAAAGGTATAAAGATAAACCCAGCAACTATAGGCCATTCAGTTTAATCTCGGTTCTGGGGAAGCTTCTAGAAATGATAATTCGTGGCAACATCAATTGTTACTTAAGTAAATGTGTGTTAATTAAGGAAAGCCAGCATAGATTTGTTAAGGGTAATTCACGTTTAACTAACTTGTTGAATTTTTTTGATGAGGTGGCTGAGAAAGTTGATGAAGGTAAAACTGTTGATGCGGTGCACATGGTCTTACAGAACGTATTTGATAAAATTCTGCACAACAAACATGTGGGCAAAGCTATAGCTCATGGAAAAAAATGGATAAGAGCAACATAGGGCAGGATTTTGCAGTCCACTACAGGAGGGCTTGAAGATGGAGGGACACTTGTTATGACATGGCAGATTATATGTGCCAGGTAGATCAAATCTACAAGGGAAACTTGGTTGGGCTATCACAACACTTCTGTAATTTGTATTCTTCATGAGAATGTGTGTGCACTGAATTCAGAAGTACGAGTCCACCAAGACCTTTAGAGATTCTAAAAATTAAATTAAAGTAATTATTAACAAAATAAATTATTTCAAACACATACAGAAGACTACAATTAATTAGTACCAAATAACTCCTAAAATTCCTAATTAACCTGATACCCAGTCACACACACCCTTTAAGGCAACAGTCCAAAATAGATATTAGATTTAAAGCCATAACCAGCAAGTTGACACAGTACCTACTTGACAGTGGAATTCCAAATGGCTTTCTCCAACTTCAGTTAATGGACAGAACAGACTCATGCACAAATGGCTGAAGGCTTCTTGAAGGCTGTTTCACACACTCCTGTTAGATCTTACGTGGCCCTCAACTCACATAGCCTTCTATTCTCCTTTATATATGCTTCTCTCTCTTTAACATGTAAGTTCTATGGTTCCATTGGTCTTTGAAACTATCTTCCACATAATATAAAAACTTTAATGTATCCAATATTGTCAGTAGCCTTTGGGAAAAAGAAACACACTCCTTAAACTCGCTTACCTGGCCAGTTGTAAACAGACTAACATCCCTTTGAAATCCAAACAATCCCTTCATTTATCTAAAAAAATGCAAAGTCCCTTCACACCTTAAATGTTAAGCCAGCATCCATGTTTACACATTAGCATTTCGAGCACATTTCTATGCCGAGCTTCTTTTGATAATTCCACACTTGCAGTCTACCTGACTCCAAATGTAATTAAATCATGCAGCAGACCCAACTATACTCACATCCATAAACATACTTTACATTAAACCAGCAAACTAATATGAAAATTGTCATACTTTCACAACATGCTTGTAAACTGCTGCACAAGGCCTGCTCATCACTTACCTGCCTGCCCCCAGTCTAACTCCCATTTTACGGGGTGAAGGGGTGGTCGAGACGTCGGGTACCCCACCCATTATTGGGCTTGGTGATGCTCTTAAGGGGCCAATTAATGGCCAAGTAATTGCCTTTCCCCACCCCCACCTCTATTTTACTCGTGACGGGGAAGGCCCATGCTCAGCATATACTGTAGCAGCTTAAGCTGCGGGTATTGGTGTTGGACAACTGTGTTATCTCCTTGGGACGTCCCCTATTTCAATCGGAGGCAGTCTCTCCCAGGATCATGCACCCCATTAGCCCTGACCCCATCCTCTCAAACCCAGCTCCCCAAAAGCCTCACTCCGCTAGTGAGGCCTTGCCAGCCTGGCCTGGCCAATACCTCGGACTTATCATCAGCCTAGCCTCTTCTTCGGGGACTGGCTGTTGTCCCAACAGTGGCCATTGCCCAAACATGGCACTGCCGAGATTACAGAGCTGCCTGTTATCCAAATTGCCACCATCTTTCTAAGGCATGCCTTAATTCCCAGATGGGATAGAGGCTTTGTCCTTTGCCAGTTAACACCCTCAACCTTAAATGCCTGCAGGGCAGCCAGTGTAATTCCCACCAGCTCTTCAGGTGGAACCTCATCATGCCAAAAGCCCTGCCCATGGTTATGAAATTGACTGAGTAACAGGAAACAGAGAGTTGTGGTTATCGGATGTTTCTTCGGCTAGAGGAAGGTTTATTGTGGAGTTCCACAGAACACTTCCTAACCTCAGCCCTGGGGAGCTCCACCATAAGCCTCCCTCTAGCCCAAAAAACATCTGAAAACTACTACTCCCTGTTTCCTGTCACACAGCCAATTTCGTATCCATTTAGACATAAGACATAGGAGCAGAAATTAGGCCATTCAGCCATCGATTCGGCCCATTTAATGCCCAGTGCTGTTAATTGGCAATGGACAAGACTTCAACTGCGCATAGGAAGGAAAACATGCCTTAGAGAGCTGGCGACCAATTGGATAAATGGCAGCTCTGTAATCACAGCAGTGCCAGATTTGAGCAGTGGCCACTGCTGGGACAACAACCAATCCCCAAATGGAGGGCAGGCTGAATGTAAGTCCGAGGTATTAGCGGACCGTAACTGGCAGGTCTCGATGAGGGAGTGACGGGTTTGGGTATCTCCGTTTGAGAGGCTGTGTGGAGGGTTAAAGGGGTGCATGATCTTAGGAGAGAGTGCCTCCGGTGCAAAGAGAGGACCTAGGCCTTTTTATATCTGGCACAATTTCAAAATTTGTGGATGATAGGAAACTTTGAAGCATTGTGAACTGTGAGAAAACAAGTGCAGAATTTGAAAAGCACACAAACATGTTGGGCGGGGTAGTGGCAGGAGAAATTGAATGCAGACAGTGCAAAGTGATGCATGTTGTTCTGAAGAATGCAGATAATCAATATAAAATTAAGGCTACAATTATAAAGGGGATATAGAATCAGAAAGACCTGGATGCATATGTGCATAAATCCTTGAAATTATCAGGACAGGTTGAAAAAATGTTTAATAAACATGGAGGCTTTATTAATAGGGGCATTGGATATAAAAGCAAGGATGTTATGTTAAACTTGTTAAAGACACTTGTTAGACCTCTGCTTGGGCTTTGTGCACAGTTCTGGGTGCTGCATTTTTAGGAAGGATGTGAAGGCATTGGAGAGAGTGCAGAAAAGATTCATAAGACTGGTCCCAGGATTGAAAAACTTCAGATATGTTGATATATTTGAGAAGTTGAGTCTGTTTTCCTTGGGGAAGAGAAGCTTGAGAGGAGATTTTATAGAGATATTCAAAATCATGAGGAGTCTAAAAACAGTAGATAGGGTAAAGCTGTTCCCATTGATGGAATGATCGAGAGTAAAAGTACATAAGGTGAGTTAAGGTGATTTGCAAAAGAAGCAATAGCAAAAAAACGTTTTCACACAGCAAAAAGTTAAGATTTGGAATGCACAGCTTGAGAGTGTGGTGACGATAGAGTCAATGAAGACATTCACGGGAGAATGAATTGCTGTCTGAAAAGGAAGAATGTGCAGTACCAAAGGGAAAAGGCGGAGGAATGATACCAAGTAAACAGCTCATATGGAGAGCCAGGAGAGACATGACAGGCCAAATAGCCTCCTTCTGTACTGTACCAATTCTGTGATCCTGTGATTCTGATATTTAATGAATGGAGCTTATTCCACATGCGTAAACATATGTGAACAAATCTCGCTATTTCTGGAGAGAGAGCAAAGGAGACCATGTTGTAAGCCCATCACCATCTAAAAACATGGTAGGAGATTGGCACTTTTAGTAATCTGGCCTGGTCAGCCAAAGGACAGGTGAAACCTATCCATTTAGTCGCAAATTTTTCATCATTTCACGTGATGTGGGCACCGCTGGCTAGGCCAACATTTATTGTCCACCCCTAATTGCCTTTGAGAAGGTGGTGGTGAGCTACCTTCTTGAATTGCTGCAGCCTATGTGGTGTAGGTACACCCACAGTGTTGGTAGGGAGGAAGTTCCAGGATTTTTACCCAGTCGGAGTGAAGGAATGGTGATATATTTCCAAGTCAGGATAGTGAGTGGCTTGGAGGGGAACTTGCAGATGGTGATGCTCTCATGTAACTGCTGCCCTTGTCCTTTTGGATGGTAGTGGTCGCGGGTTTGGAAGCAACTGCCCAAGAAGTCTTGGTGAGTTTCTGCAATGCATCTTGTAGATGGTACTCACAGCTGCCACTATTTGTCAGTGGTGGAGGGGATGAATGTTTGTAGATGTGGCGCCAATAAAGAGGGTTGCTTTGCCCCGGACAGTATCAACCTTCATGAGTGTTGTGGGAGCTGCACTCATCCAGGCAAGCGGAGAGTATTCCATCACAGTCCATGTCTAAGGTTGAAAACAGTACTGCAGTGTGTCACCCTTCTCTTCGAAATTTCCATGTTATTCCCCACATATTGACACAATGGTCGAATGTTTGCATAAATATATGCTATGGCTGACTGCAACAAGGTATTGTAGGTTTAACTTAATCGTCACAATGTGTAATATTTTTAAATGATTCTAATATGCTTAAATATTATTTGAAGTTGTATCCAGCAGCTGTATTTTAAGCAACTTGGGAAATAAAGACAACAACTGCAGTTTCGATATTCAAAAAAAAAGATGGCATTCAAGTAATAACACACCAAGTATTCCTAACGGCTAGAGTGGAAAAATAATTCAGCAATGAAAATGGAAAATGCTGGAAATACTCAACAGGTTAGGCAGCATCTGTGGAAAGAATTGTAATAGGTTTGAACAAGTAAAACAGTGGGTTGGAGATAATGAAAAGGAAGGTCTATGATAAGGCGGAGGACAGGAGAGACTAAACAACAAATTGTTTCATAGTGCAAAAAGGAAAGGGGCACAGTAATGAAACAAACAATGCTCCCAGATGGGGTGTGAATGACTGCATAGCAACCATAAAAGGCAAAGTGAAGCAATAAAGAAAGACAGGAAATAAAACTGAACCAGCAAAAGAAAAGTGAAAGAAATGGAGGCAGCGGTTATGATCTAAAATTGTTGAACTCACTGAACTCACCAGAAGGCTGAAGGGCATCGAGTCAAAAGATGAGATGCTGTTCCTCGAGCATGCATTGATCTTGAACGTGACACTGCAGAAAACCAAAAACAGAAAAACAGAAAGTTCAGAGTGAGAGTAAGGTGAAGAATTGAAGGGACAAGCAATAGGAAGCTCAGAGTCATGTCTGCGGACTGAGCAGAGGTGTTCAACAAAGTGGTAACCTAGCCTGGCAGATCTCCCGAATACAGAAGAGATCACAGCATGAACAGTGAATACAGTTTACTAAATTGAAAGAATACAAGTAAAGCGCTGTTCCTCTTCGAGCAGCACCTTATCTACACCTATTGCCACGCCCTTTAACTTTAGTACCATGTTTTTTTTTTGTTATTTAATCTGTCCTGCCCTCCACCCTATTACAGACTTTCCCTTTCGTTGCACACTAGCACCCTATCCCTCCCGCCACTTCAGTTGCTCAAAACTTATTACATTTCCATCTTTCCTCAGTTCTGGTAAGGGTAATCAACCTGAACATTCACTCTGTTTCTCTCCATAGATGCGGTCTGACCTATTGAGTATTTGCCATGTTTTTAGTTTTCATTTCAGATTTTCAGCACTTGCAGTATTTTCCTTTTGTCCAACACTCAGAATCTTTGCAGGATATTACAAATGACAGTTAGGAGAACAGGTCTCCTAAGAACCTTTTATCTAACAAATATAATGAAATTATTTGATAGTCAACTAAGCCACGATAAATGAATAAATGTAGATTATTTGGATTTTTATTAGATGCCTGATAGCAGTGCACCAGTGTAATTGGCATGATGCTTTAAGGCTCGTAGAACAGATGACATTTTACATGGGATGGATGACCACTGGCTTTGCACCAAAAGGCAGAGATCAGTGGTAACTGTTTCCATGTATATTCCATAAAGTTTTTCCTTATATCCCTATTGTTCAAGTTGTTTCAATATCACTGCCGGAGTGACGTGGTAATATTCATATATCCAGTAACTCCAAGCGGGCAGTTAGCAAGATGAAATGAATGTCATTATTTTCTGGGATAATAACAAAAAAATTAAAACTGAGTTCAATTGCAAAGTATTCGGTACCAGTTACAATATCAGTGACCCTGTTTACACAAAAAGAGATCTCCACTGGCTTCAACTGAAAAAGAAAACATGATATTGGAGCCAACATTGAACATATTGTGAAAGCAATAAGTCATTATGAAAAAATTAACAATCAGACAAATGGAGAAATAAGAAGCGCATGGAAGGTGCTAATTTTCAAGTTCGACTGGCATCATACAAC